>NC_064641.1:783377248-784002248 GCF_023864345.2 Schistocerca serialis cubense | reverse complement strand
ACATCCTTACATTTGTCCTGTAGACATCCCTGTTTAGCCATTTTGCCATGAACAGCTTATCACTGAGTAATTCCAAACAAATGAAAATGAATGACAAAGTGAGGTGGCATCAGCATGTGGAAAAGTTGCTTCGTTTATTTATTTATTTATTTGGGCATATATCAGTGTGTCTCACTTTATTGACTTGTAGGCAAGATTTTTCTTCTTCTTCTTCTTCTTCTTCTTCTTCTTGTGTTATGGCCTCTGTATGTTAAGGAAAACACATTCACTGATTGCATTTTCTTCTCTTCCACAACCTCTCCATCCTGCCTCTTTTTCTTTCCCGCTCTTCTTCCAAGATATTCAATACCCTCTTCTCTTGTTTGCTTCACTGGTCACACTCTGTCTTTTGCCTGTATCCTATGTCATTAATCTGTTGCTTACTGGTTGGTGTGTACCACTTTTTCGATTTCCCTTTCCTTCTACCTTGAGTCACAATTCTGACCAATCCTTCTCTAGTTCAACAATCACTTAGTTCTTGTCTTTCCTCTTGTCCTCTGTGTTATTTCCCATACTGTTTTCATCATTTTATCCAAATTCACACAGAATACATGTCTGCAAACCTTGCTGTATTTCGTCTGATTTATCCTATTATCCTTAGTCTGCTGTTAGACTTGTGACCTTAATACATATGCTAAGTTCTGATACAGTGAGAGAAAATATGAAGCCTAATGCAGTATCTTGAGACAGCATTTCATTCAGAACAATTGTGCACTACTTACACAGAACAGTTACATTAAATCACAGAGAAACTGTTGCACAATTAGTTAATATGAAGCAAGTACTGTCAAGTTTGTTCATTAACCAAATGGGTATTAATGCACAGAAATTAATAGTCACAGAACTCCACACTGCGATAAAGAGAAACTGATCACAGTGCATCGGGCAGCCAGTGCATGCACCCTGTTGACTGCTCATTGAGTGAATCAGTTGTCGACCTGACATCGCTGTGGGCTGTTGTGTGTTGCTACACACATGGAAAATGAAGTGTCTTCTTGACTTCTGTCAGAAGCTTCATCCAGGAACTGTATCACTGCTCAGAACGTTTATGGCATTGTGATTGAGCTAGCAATGGTTTTGATGGAGGTTGTTGAACTTCAGGCATAGGCTATGACTGGTTGAATTGAGCATTTGGTTGTGACATTTCTTGCAGATTTAAAGCGATTCATTCTATCTATTGAGACAGTGTTAGGCTTTCCACTCATGAGAATGTCTAATGTTCTCCCAGCTGAGCAAAGGATACAATGTGGACCAGTATATGCAGACATCAACGCAGATTTCACCCCATCCATGCACAACATCACATGTGTACAGGATTACAACTTTCGATGCACAAAGGTTTGTGGAATTTCACAACATGATGCTTGACATGGCCAGATTTGTGACATTTGTTCTCTTAAGTGAGTAATGAAATTTAATTCATTTGAGATATCTGTTGTGATTGGGTAGGGGTTGATGAATTCACCGGGTAGCCAAAGAGCTTCTCCAAATGATAGCTCACCCAGCAAAGAGTTTCAGTCAACTATACCATTACTTGCAGGGTACTAGCTTGTTATTTTATGGTACATCAAGCTGCAAAATGTGCTCAGCTGGTCATCTAGTTCATACTCAAACTGACACCTGCAGTCTGTTGTAAAGTGAAGTGACCAACCAAAGCAGGATACCCAGTGTGACACAAAGGCAGTGGCCAGTGTCTCGAGTGAAATTTGTGCAGTGGGATGGCCTCTGGCCATGGAGTAAAATGGTCAATTGCTGTCAAAAGATACTGTTGTCTGTCTGAAGAGGTAATGGGTCTAACACATCAATGTGAACATGTGCAAAACATATTGTTGAGTCTTGAAAATATCCCACTAGGCTGTAGGTAAGGCAAGAAATCTTGCTGTGCTGGCATTGTGGACATGGGCAAGCCCAGGGGTGGCATAGGTTGTGGAAGTTTTCGAAAGCACATTTACAAAATGCATTTGGAAACTCACAATTAGTTTGTCATTCATGACTGGATTGTCAGTAAGTCTCAGTTGAAAACCAGATGTGTTAAAAACCCCCATAGCTTCCAGTCAGGTTCTTGTGCCTTGGCTAGCTGCATGAGGTCTATTGCCTTTGTGATAATGCTCACACAAGAAAGGCAGTCCATCACTATGTTACTGATTACTGATATATGTTGCACATCAGTGCTAAATTGTGTGATTAACTACAATTGATTATACTGTCTTGGCATCCATTTTTCATTATTTTGTTGACATGCATAGAGAGAGGGGTTTATGGTCTGTTTAAACTGCAAGTTCCCTTGCCTCCAATTGTGTACAAAAATATTTTATGGACTCATAAGCAACAAGTAACTAACAGTCATATGTGCTCCATTTTTGTTGTGATTTTATGTGAGTCGCATGTGGGGGGGGGGGGGGGGGGGCTGTGAGGGATCATCTACATATTGTTGTAATGCAATGACAATTTCAGTTTGACTGGCATCCACTACAAGTGCCAGAGGTGCCTCTAATGCCAAATGTGCTGCATTTGCTACTTTTTGTTTAACTGATTCAAAATCAGCATTTATTGTGTCTGTCCAGTGTAATGGTATTCTGCCGTTAACTTTAGGACTAGGCATTGCTCGAGCAAGAGGCTCCTGAAGTTCTTCTGAATGAGGTAGGTGGCACCAATAAAAATTGAGAATTCTAAGAATCTTCACAGTTCTTTAGTGGTCTCTGGCCATGGGATACTTAATATGACTTTGACTTCTTCTGGTAATGGCAACCATCTCACTGGTGATATAGGATGGCCCAAGAAGGTGACCTCTGTCTGCTCAAAAATACATTTCACAGTGTTCAACACAACACCGTATTTGTCTAGGCATCTAAGAACCTTGAGTAAGTGGTATTCATGTTCCTCTGCTATTGCTGAAAAAATGAGAATTTCGCCAAGATGTGAAAAACAATACAACAACCTCCGTAGCACTGAATCTACTCATCTTTGCTATGTCTAGGCGCCATTTCTTGATCCAAACATCATGAATTGGCTTTAGAAGAGGCCAAATGTTGTAATGATAAACATCTTTGGCAATTCTTTCTCAGCTATAGGCAACTGAGTACAGGCTTTTGCTCAATCTAACATGCTAAATGCTGTTGAGTACGTAATTTTAGTTATAGTTTCTGAACAGCAATATGAGGTAACGATCTGGTATTGTCCTAGCATTAAGGGCATGTTAATCGCCACATATGTCACTCTTCTTTAGGATCAACTGTAGAGGCAATGAGCATGAGCTGCTAAATGGCAGATGATGGCTTCATTTGACAGGGAATTAAATTAAGCCTTTGCAACAGCATAACAGTCTGGAGCTAGGCATTTTGGACTGCATGAAATTGGTGGTCTTGTGGTAATGTATGGTGCTGTGACATACCTCTTTTGGGGTGCCTGGAGGACACGTGACAACTGGGACTGCTCCATTAGCTGAGCCAATCAGCTTGGCATCATGAAATGTTGTGCTGCATTGCAAACTGTCAGCAGAAAGGCTGACGATGCTGTCAATGAGGTGTGCATTGGCCACATCTGGCAGTAGGGAAAAATATACTAAAAAGTCAACCTCAATTATCAGCTTTGTCACATCCACTACAGTAGTAGTCCCAGATGTAATTCCATTTGTTGCATTCCAAAAGTCATGATGGTTGAGTTGTTAGACACAGAAAGACGTAACAAGGCCAGTGAACTATAATTGTGTAATAGGCTTTGTGCCAAAATATATAGATCAGAACCAGTGCCCACTAAAATTTTTTATCTTGTCTTACAGTCTGTTATGAAGAAACACAGAGACAGTGACTGACAATCTGTTGTGTCTACTTCAGACTGTTGTTTTTGACTGAGGAAAGAGCACAGCAAAATGCAGTGGTGTGACTGATCTTCTAGCTTCCAGTGGTATCAGCAAGTGACTGACAGGATGGTGTTGTTTGCTGCTGCGAATTTTGTGTAGGAATGGCTACTCAACCATTTATGGAAGCACCCCTAGCATGCTCGACAGAGAGTAGTTCACTGACCTGTTCACTCAGCACATCAGCCTTGTTGTTTATGAGGCTGTCATAATCTACCTGCATCATTACTGGTGTGTTTTGACCTGCTGTTAGGGCTGCAGTGCAGGAAGTCAGCACAATTGCATCCTACATCCTTCCTGCCAGGTCCAGTACAATATCTAATGACATTTCCATGTGGAAAGCTATAATGGCTTTTATCTGTGCTGCCATGTAACTGCTTCATAATGTGCATACCAATGTATCTGGTACCGTGTACACGTTGCCTTTGCTTTGTACATGGTGAATGTACTGGGATGGTTTTTTATCTACAACGTCCTCCTGTGTCAGTACCTGTCTCAACTGTTTCTCTGGTGAAGCTGTCGCTCTATGAATTAACTCAGCCTTGAGCCTTGTGTTTGTCTCCATATCTGGAGGTGAGGTTATTGTGTGTGCTATGTAATGATAATCTAATTGGCTGACCACCAGCGTGAATTTGAAGGAGTCCATAATCACTCCAGTGCAGAGAAAACTTGCCTCGACCTGCACAAACCATAACATTGGATTTTGTGAGCAAATTGCAAACCTGGATACCATGGGCATGCCTTCCATTTTGCAATTTCCTCTTTCTTGAAAATTTGGCATTATTGTTCTGTATTATTGACTTTATTTCCTCTTGCTGTATCATGTCAGGGTCACCACTGTCACAGTTGCTAGAATCGCAAACTTACTATGTGTGCTGAGTACTAATACAGCAAGGGCAAATATGAAACCTAATGTAGTATCTTGAGACAGTGTTTTATTTAGAACGATCAAGCACTTCAAATGTATAACAATTAGATCAATTACCACAGAAACAGTTGTCTAATTAGTTAATGTAAACTGAGTACTGTCAAGTCTGTTTGGTAACCAAGTAAGAATCAATAGTCACAGAACTTTACACTGCAGCAAGGAGAAACTGATCATGGCGACCAGTGCATGAACCCTGTTGATAGCTCATTGAACAAATTAGCTATCCACCTGATGTTGCTGTTGTCTGCTGCATGTCACTACATGGTCCTTCCATAGGTCTTCATATCCATCCCTCACATCCTCTTTTAGGGTCTAGTACTTTCCTCTGTCATTTTCTCTCTTCTTTCTCTAGTTGTTCTGCACAATTCTTTCCTAGTGTTGTGCTGTCAGCCACATATAGTATCACATTCCTCACTGTTGCCTTGTAGTGTCTGATCTTTGCATCTGTAGATACAGTATATTCCATTTGTTGTATATATCTCTAGTTACAGAGAAGGTTGACCTCACCTTCTCCATCTGCTCTATTATTCCCTCACTGCTCCTGTTGCTTTCACCAGGTATTTAAATTTGTCTGCCCTTTGTACAGTGCCTTCTAGCATTTTCCAATCCCCATTGATGTTCAATACCTTTTCTCAATCCCCACATCAGAATATTTTCCTTAGACTGTGTCTTTGCATCTTGTTCCATATTACTTACTATCATTATATCTTCCGTGAAGGCTAGGTAGTCCACTTTGAGCCCTATTGTCCTTTTTGTTCATCATGTGTGTCTTTGGTATTCCCATTTTCTCATTTATTCTCTCAGCTGTCTGACCACTTTGTCCAGCTCTATGTTGAACAAAATGGGTGACAATCTGTCTCCCTGTTTGATACTGATCTTGATCTAAAACTTTTCTCATACTGCCCCTCTGAATACAACCCTTGCCTTTACATGTCTCAGAATTTTTATTATTAGCTCTTGTGCAGTGCTGTCTAGTCCTTTGTTCTTCAGGATTCTTCTAAGAGTCTATGTGTCAATGGAGTCAACGGCTTTGTGAAGCCCCCAAAGGTTACTATTGTCTTTTCATTCTTTAAGGACCTACACTTTATCAGGGGTTTCAACATAAAGTCATGTTCTGTGCACCCTCTTTCCTTCCTTTCCTGATAGTCTCCAACTGTACTTTCTGTCTGTTCTTCTAATCTCTTGAGGAGGAGTTTCAACAGCACCTCTCAGCAAATCTTTATTAGCAGTGTCCCTCTGTAGTTGTTTGTGCACCTCTTGGCCACCTTATTTTGTACTGGCACTATGATTACATTCTTCCAACCTTCTGGGAACTTTGTCCTCCAAATTGGCAGATAACTTTGGTCATTACCAAACTGTCAGTTTAATAAGTCACAGCTGCAAAATACTAATGCAGATTCATTACAGAAGAATGGAAAAACTAGTAGCAGCTGACATCGGGGAAGATCAGTTTGGATTCCATAGAAATGTTGGAACACATGTGGCAATACTGACCTTATGACATATCTTAGAAGAAAGATTAAAGAAAGGCAAACCTACATTTCTAGCATTTGTAGACTTAGAGAAAGCTTTTGACAATGTTGACTGGAATACACTCTTTCAAATTCTAAAGGTGGCAGGGGTAAAATACAGGAAGCAAAAGGCTATTTACAATTTGTACAGAAACAAGATGGCAGTTATACGAGTTGAGGGGCATGAAAGGGAAGCAGTGGTTGGGAAGGGTGTGAGACAGGGTTATAGCCTCGCCCCAATGTTATTCAATCTGTATATTGAGCAAGCAGTAACGGAAACAAAAGAAAAATTCGGAGTAGGTATTAAAATCCCTGGAGAAGAAATAAAAACTCTGATGTTCACCGATGACATTGTAATTCTGTCAGAGACAGCAAAGGACTTGGAAGAGCAGTTGAACGGAATGGACAGTGTCTTGAAAGGAGGATTTAAGATGAACATCAGCAAAAGCAAAAGGAGGATAATGGAATGTAGTCGAATTAAGTCGGGTGATGCTGAGGGAATTAGATTAGGAAATGAGACACTTAAAGTGGTAAATGAGTTTTGCTATTTGGGGAGCAAAATATCTGATGATGGTCGAAGTAGAGAAGATATAAAATGTAGACCGGCAATGGCAAGGAAAGCATTTCTGAAGAAGAGAAATTTGTTAACATTGAGTATAGATTTAAGTGTAAGGAAGTCGTTTCTGAAAGTATTTGTATGGAGTGTAGCCATGTATGGAAGTGAAACATGGACGATAAATAGTTTGGACAAGAAGAGAATAGAAGCTTTCGAAATGTAGTGCTGCAGAAGAATGCTGAAGATTAGATGGGTAGATCACATAACTAATGAGGAGGTATTGAATGGAATTGGGGAGAAGAGGAGTTTGTGGCAGAACTTGACAAGAAGAAGGGACCGGTTGGTAGGACATGTTCTGAGGCATGATGGGATCACAAATTTAGCATTGGAGTGCACCGTGGAGGGTAAAAATCATAAAGGGAGACCAAGAGATGTATACACTAAGCAGATTCAGAAGGATGTAGGTTGCAGTAAGTACTGGGAGATGAAGAAGCTTGCACAGGATAGAGCTGCATCAAACCAGTCTCAGGACTGAAGGCAACAATGACAACAACTTTGGCCAAATGACAATATTATGAAAAGAATGGATTGCTACTCAGTATACAGAGGAGACATTGATTTCAGACAGGCACACCAAAAAGAATACTATATATTTGAGATTTCAGCCAAAGAGTCTCTTACTAAAGTAGAAAACACACATTTACACAAGCACAACTCACACATTCATGGCCATTGTCTCCCACTGCCTTAATCAAATTGTTTGTCACCTTTTTGCCACCCCACTTTATCTTCTTGGCTGCTATCCCATTTTCTCCAGTTGCCTTATTATTCTGCAGATTGGTTATGGTCTGTGGAACCTCATCCCTGGTGGAAGGCATGACTCTCTCACTTCTGTCTCTCTCTCCAATTCCAGCTCATGTTTATGTAGGTTATACTTTACCAGGTCATGCAAGTGTGCTACAGTTTTCTTTCACACTAATGACCAGTTCCCCTTTCTTACTTTTTATAAACATTTGTCTGCCCCTTGAATTTCCCCAAAAAATTTCTATTTTTGTTTTTCCTGAAGTCGTTCTTAATCTCATCCTGTCCTGCTTCATGATTTGTCTTATGGTCCATCTATTGCTCCGCTTGCTTCTTTTCTTATTCCTCTCATTTATCAGAGTCCTTCTTGCTCCAGTCTTTCCAGGCTTTCTTGTAATTCTATACTGTTTCCTAACAGCCCTTGTTCCACCAGTAGTGTTTTTTTTCTTGTTCCTTCCTTTTCCCATAGCTCAGCCTGCTTCCCCATGTTCAGCATCATGTCTTCTCATTCACAGTATGTTTCAGTTCCTTCCCTGTGTTTGGAGCAATGGTGGCTTAATTTGTTTCTGTCTACCTTCATCCTTCCAGCTGCTTTATTCATCTGTGGTTGTCTACCCCACTTTGGAATCCAATGGCATTTGACTTCTGTATGACAGTGATTCTGACCATGATGTCCTTTATCTCTTTAGTGTTTGTCAAACTGATTGCTATGTGATCAACTTGAAATTTTCCAAGGCAGTTGCATGGGCTTGCACATGTCTTTTCCTTACTCAATTTAGCCCTGATGTGTATTCATCAGTCTCATTATGTGTTCTTGACACTGTTCAGTTAACCTTCTACTATTATTGTATGTCTTCTGGTGTGTTGAGTACTCTCTTACTATTCCCTATATTGGTTCTCCCTTCCAGTCTTTGCGTTAGAACTGCCTACAGGCATCTTTATTTGTATTTGTGGTATGCTTTTCAGTTTGGCACCTAGCTCTCCCAGAAACTGTTTACTACTTTTTTGCTTTTCCTGTTCTTTTCATCAGTAGGTGCATGTCCATTTACTACTGTATATATTTTATTCCCTGCTCAGATTGTTAGCAATGATATCTTTTCTGATCTACTCATCACTTCAGTTCTACCATCCTTATACCTACCGTCTAGTATGAATCTTGTACCAAACAATGTAGGTGTCTATCCTTTCCCACTCTGGTAGCTGATTTTGTCTTTACATTTAAGGCCTGCATTCTGAAAATCATTTTTATTTTGATCTTTTTCAAGATTCATGAGAGCTCAGACTTTTCCCTTATGCAGTTTTTGGCAGGTCCCACAGAATCCAGATGCCTGCTTGTGTGGACCTTGGTCAACAGGGGATTGTTTGTCTGGGGCAATCTCAATTAAATTGTGTGGTTCATTCCATGAGGTAAAATTAATGATTGTTGTGACAGCTCATTTCTGTAAAATTATATGATTGATGTTGTTAGCCCCAGATGATGAGTTCAGGCTGGGGACATGGGGAAAAATACACCTTCCGTAGCCACCCCTAATATGTGTTCATCCACTACCTGATACATTTTGGTGGCTCTTCTGCTGTCTCTGTCCTTGAGAAATCAAACTCCTCTTCTACTATTGGCTGGTCTTCCCACCTGTAACCCTAGGTAGTGGCCCTTACTGGTTGCTACCATTAAGAGCATGATGGACCTAAGTTCTTTACAAGGTTGTTACTCCTACCCTTCCTCCTCCATCATCAGTTGAGGGACAGTGCCCCAAGCTGACCAGTATTGGCACAGACAAGATTGCTAGCATAATTAACATATTTACAGTAAAGGCTGTTTTATGGGATAATCTTCTGGGACAATCGATTAAGGCCAACCAGTATTTATTCTATAGAAGGGTGTAGTAAGAATAGTACCGGTATGTAAATTCAGTAACTGAATATCAGGTGTAATAGACAGCCAACCATGGTTTCAATGCATTTAAACTTATCTTCCTCAGAAGGACAAAAAAAAACTTCACATCAGCAATTAGTCAGTAAAGCTATTTCCATATGACATGTGTCGGCAATGATCTGTATGACCAAATGTTAAAGTTAAGGCCCCAAGAATAAAGGGCTTATAATATCAGTAAAACCAATCTCTTAAAATACCAGACCTTGTTAATGGTTACATGCTGACTGAGGGAGAGTGGAGAGTATGGTTTGATATTTTAAGAGATTGGTTTTACTGATTTGACAAGCCCGTTGTTCTAGGGACCTTAACTTTTACATATGGACATACAGACCATTGCCAACACGTCATGTGGAGATAGCTTTACTGACTGATTGATAATGTGAAGTTTGTTTGAGGAAGATGGGTTTAGATCCATTGAAACAATAATAAAGGTTATATGAAAACTGGTTGGCTGTCTATTACACCTGCTGTTCTGTAACATTGCTGTATGCAACCATATTCAAAATATTATATATTACAAAAGCAGGGATTATTCATGTCATGCATAATACACTACTTCCACACAGTTTTTGTAATATTCTGTTCCTTTGTCACATCATATTAGTCATCATATTTAATAGATCATTTGCTCTGATTTTTCTTGCTATCAGTTTTTTTCCACTTGGAATCCTTGTTCATGTGTTTTTGATTATTGTTATGTATCAATTTTGATTGAATTGATTCCATTTTGTCATTTTACATTTTTGTCCATGTTATTGCATTCATTACTTCTATTTATCATATTGCTTGAATTTTGTTGTACTTATAATTGCTGCATTTGTTTAATCCACACTGTTTTGTTTGTAGTGCAATAAGAATTTATGTTTCAAATGTTTGTATGATGATTGCCATCCAAAAAGATGTACATCTTGCAACAAAAATACATTCTTGACATGATTGTGCAGTCAATATGTATTATTTCATCTTTCATTTTTTAACTGACAGATCGGCATTTGCAAATGTTTAAACATTATGACAGATAAACAAAAATGATTAAATTCACATACACAAAGAGTCCAAGTGCAAAAGAAATGAGAGGAAGGAAAAAATAAGAGCAACTAAAGTTAAAACCTTTATTAAAATGATATGACAAAGAAATGTAAACAAAAGAAACTACAGGGTAAACAATTAATTGAAAAAATTGAACAAAGCAGTTTTGATAAAGATTTAAAAATAAAAATATTTCATTGCACCTGACAAGATCTGAACTAACAACCTTTACCATATGAGGTTAGTGCCTTAACCATTAAACTATTAAACTACTGGGGACTTCTCCTTTTAAGGGGAAGAGCAGTGGCTTTTCTCAAAGTAGCTGTTTTCTAGTAATATACATAATATCCTTTTCTACGACATATTAAAAGTATTCTATTTGTAATTACTACAATTAACAACATAAAAATGTTGTTTAAGTGAATGACTGAGTTAGTTATTGAGGGCTCATATTCATGAGATGCAAGACCCCTTCCAAATCCATGAGGCCAATTTCTAATGTTCATTGCATTTAACTCATTAACTTGGGCAATTGCCACATGGTGAGGTGTCATATGGTGTGAAATCATCAGTGAGAGAGATATCTACCTGACACAGAAACAGTATGCCAGCCAACAGATGCATGATATGAGATTAGATGTGTTGAATAAAGCTCATATTTCCCACCTTCCTTTTGGATCCAGGCTTTGAATCAGTATTGGTTAAGCTTCCACTGACTGTTATGTTTTAACTTATAAATAACTGCATATCATATCAATATTTTCCCCATCAAAAATAGAATTAATACCATTTGTGTGTGTGTGTGTGTGTGTGTGTGTGTGTGTGTGTGTGTGTGTGTGGGCGCACGTGCACTTTTGGAGCTTATGGGCGCTCAACAGTGAGGTTATCAGTGCCCTCCGCACTATGTGATGGGTTGTCAAGCATTTACTTTTTCTGCATTATTACTGACTACTAAATCTGGCAATACTTCACATATATGAAGACAAGTAAGTCATAGTTTAATGTTGATACCAGAAATGTCAAAAAGTTATTAACCAATTTACTTTAGATTTGTATGCAATACTTTAATAAACATTAGGACTGTATAAAATAAATGTCAAAGACAGATATAGGCCACATATTTTTAATTTAAGCTACTTCTAATTTTTATGCACTACTCTAAAAGATTTGGATATACGAAGACTACGTGCGTCTGTATGTGTGTGGGTGCGAAAGGGAAACATTGTTAGCAAAAATCCTATTTTCACATGATACTCTAATATAAATTCGATGATTGTAGAGTATTATTTTTTAAATATTTGAAGTATATGAATATACAGAATATCCACAGTTAAAGTTCCAGTTTCAAAATTTGTAGAAAGAAAGCACAGCTCAGAATGATGTTGAATTGGAAAGGCATATTATTGATGCAGGGGGAAGCGTGGATTCCATGCACAGTATTGACTGTTCCTGGGAGCTGAGCTGCATGCAGTGTGGCTTAGCGATTAGCATAGCTAGTTGGCATGCTGCAGGTCTTCGCTTCAGACCCAACCACAGAGCAACAATTTCTTATTTAGTATTTATCGTATCTGAAATGTTCTCAAAATTTCTTATGCCTATAACATTAGTATATTCAGGAATTTTTTATATTTGTATAAATAACAGCACTCTCTGTCCAGGAGTTCAGTTCCTTTATGAGTATGTTGGTGTTTGTAATAAACATGCTTTCAGTGCTTCATTGCCAATCCTGTTTTTGGATTTGAACTTGATTTTGGTCACATCAAACATTTGAATCATAACAGCTAGGACCTTTCTGGTTCTTTAAAGTTTGTTACCAGCAGATTCCCACTCATATTAATTAAGTGAAAAGCTAATAACACATCAACAGCAAAACTAAGCATAGCCGAATATGCACAATATAATTAATATTAATTTTTGGGAACTGTTTGTTGTTCTTGTTGTTGTGGTCCTCAGTCCGAAGACTGGTTTGATGCAGCTCTCCATGCTACTCTGTCCTGTGCAAGCCTTTTCATCTCTGAGTAACTACTGCAACCCAGGCCCAGATCTACGATACTTCCTACCTGGGGCAAAAACTTGGTAGTGCTGCTGCCCCTCTCCCCCCTCCTCATCGAGTGTTTGAGTTAAGATGTCAAAAATTAAAAAAAAAAGATTCTTGTAAAATATGTTCATTTTGTAGTGCACATCTTTCTGAAGAGTTTGATTTATAAAACATATATGTTCGAGAAAATGTAAGACATGTTATTTGATCTTAAGCGTGCCAAAGAGCAGTGTCATGCCTCTTCACACAGCATTCGTCTATTGCATGTCTCTGTATTTTACTCTGTGGAATTCAAACGCGTATACTTTGTAATGGAAGCCATCAAACTTGTATTCAGGACAGTGGAAATTAAAATATCCTGAGGTGCCTCTCCTGCTCCCAGTTGGCCAGTTTGACATCCTACCCCTGTTAAAAGAAACTCTCAATTAGAACTGAGTGGGGTTATTTGTCACTGAGAGACTAAGAACTCTTCAGAAAATTTGCACTCTTTATTACCTATTAGTTAATAACTTTCTCTTTTGTGTGACATAAAATTAAATATAATACCAGTAAGGACAAGAGATGAGCAAGACAATACTCATTTCTTCAATCTTTATGTCCTAGTATGTTTTTCTCTCTAATCTTCCTACAGGTTAACATGGTATGCTTTCCTTTCCATGAAAAAATCTATTATGTCATCAAAGTTTGTCAAATGTTTTGCTACATAAAAAACCCAAATTTCACTGCCTAATATTGAAAATGCTGTTGATACAAATAGTACCCAAGACTGGTTTGGTTTCTCAATTTTCCCATGTCTATTCTGTCACTGTATGCTGAATAAAATGAAATAGACCTTTCTAATATCACAGCAGTTGTAACACATGCCAAATAAGAGAGACTGTTTTTGCACAAATGGTCATTTTTATCTACCTCATTTACATAAATGACTTGACAGAATATAATTAATGAAGGACCAATATGAAATGCCTGTTAGGTCTCATATGAGCAAAACGTTTTATGTTAAGAAATAGTTTCTCATTTTGTTCATATGTCCCAGTTTCACAAGTTTGAGATCGAAAAGTAGTAGTAGTATGAAATTTTTATATAAATTTGGAATTGTCATATTCTTCCATGTAATTTGAGTGATGTCCCAATTTCTTCTCCTTCCTCTTTCTAACAAACAATCTTGTCATCACTAACTCTGTAACTATTGCGGCCATTGCCAAAACTTATTCTCTGGTTAACTTCACTAACGCTGCCAGAATCACTGGTTCAGTTATCCCACTGTGGCACCTCTGGCGTGAAGTGCCATATCTTTGGACTCTAGCATCTTTGTACTACCTTTGTTCTATGCTCTCTCGGTGTGCCACTACTGTACTGCCATGCTGTTCTTGCTTATTTCAGTGCTAAATAAATCTATAAATGACATTTAAACCATGTTATTACCACCCAACGATATGTGATAACCACAGTGGTGAACCCAGACAGGCATTATTACATGCTGCTGAAGTCCTATTCTTAGAATAGTAAGGAAAATGTGTCTGCATGCAGGTACAGGTCAGTGTCAGCGAAATTGCACACTGACCTCTACCTGCATACAGACAGCTGCCACCACCCTTCTCAGAGGAATGGAGTACTAAAAACACTAGTACACAGGGCACGCAGCATCTCAGACGCAGAGAATCTGCCCCAAGAATTGGAACACCTCAAAACCATGTTCTGAAAAAACGGGTACTTGGAATGGGCAGATTAGACGCGCTCTCCCTCCCACCACCACA
This sequence comes from Schistocerca serialis cubense, assembly GCF_023864345.2. Lineage (NCBI taxonomy): Eukaryota > Metazoa > Arthropoda > Insecta > Orthoptera > Acrididae > Schistocerca > Schistocerca serialis. Next base: position 783,987,800 of record NC_064641.1, on the reverse strand, counting down.
GCACAACCTGTGGAGACGGATGAAGTCACAGAAGAAGAGGTAGCCACTGCCTTTATTCTGTACAATGGCACACTATAAGGGAAAATTGGCCATATATTAAAGAAAAACTGAGTTAAAACCGTCTTTTGCCCGCCCAATAAAACACGGGCATTACTGGGAAGTGTGAAAGATGACCTCAGTTTGAGGAAGGCTGGCATATACCAAATTTCCTGTGATTGTGGGAAGACTTATATCGGACAAACAGTACGCACCATTGAAGATCATTGCCGAGAACATCAAAGGCACACTCAACTGAAATATCCAAATAAGTCAGCGGTAGCAGAGCACTGTTTGTCCGAGAAACACGAGATGGATTATGAGCATACCAAGATCCTAGCTCAGACCTCTAAATATTGGGACAGCGTTATAAGGGAGGCTATCGAAATTCACACCAGGGAAGATCTTGTCAACCGAGATTGCAACTACAATCTCAGCAAGGCTTGGGACCCGGCATTGAATGTAATTAAGAAGACTCCCAGCAAAAAGTATGAACTGGTGACCAGGGCAGACGTAGCAAGCACATCGACGCTACAACAGATTCCGATGCCCATGTCTTCGCGACCGCCGGCGGCGAAGAAAGCGGCCCGCGGGGGGAGGGGATTTAAATCGGCCACCCACCCTCAGGAGCTCAGTTTGTCAGCAAACCTGATGATGGTGACATGTCTGATCGCCGAAATATTGTGCCCGTTGGACGCTATGAACCAGCAGTATACCCATGGACTGTTCGAGCAACAAATACGTTGGGAGAAACTGAAGAATCACATCAATTATTTTGTTGCACAAATAGCAAATTCACCTACTGCATTAAGTAGTAGTCTGGTAGCCCAGATTGCTTTACACACTGGTATCTCTAACAACCAGTAGCATGTCCTCTTGCATTGATGCATGCCTGTATTCGTCGTGGCATACTATCCACAAGTTCATGAAGGCACTGTTGGTCCACATTGTCCCACTCCTAAAGGCAATTTGGTGCAGATCCCTCAGAATAGTTGGTGGGTCCCTCAGAGTGGCTGTCCATAAACAGCCCTTTTCAATCTGTATCAGGCATGTTCAACAGTGTTCATGTCTGGAGAAGATACTGGCCATTCTAGTTGAGCAATGTCATTATCCTGAAGGAAGTCATTCACAAGATGTGCATGATGGGGGTACAAATTGTCATTGATGAAGATGAATGCCTTGCCAATATACTGCTGATATGGTGCACTATCGGTCGGAAGATGTCATTCACATATCGTACAGCTGTTACTGCATCTTCCATTATCATCAGCGGCGTACATCGGCCCCACATAATGCCACCCCAAATCAGCAGGAAACCTCCACCTTACTGCACTCTCTGGACAGTGTGTATAAGACATTCAGCCTGACTGGTTTGCCTCTAAATACGTCTCTGACAATAGTCTGGTTCAAGGCATATGCGACACTCGTCGGTGAAGAGAACGTGATGCCAATCCTGAGCGGTCCATTTGGCATGTTGTTGGACCCATCTGTACCACTCTGCATGGTGTCATGTTTGCAAAGATGGACCTTGCCATGGACGTCAGAAGTGAAGTTGCACATCATGCTGCCTATTGCGCACAGTGTGAGTCATAACACAACGTCCTGTGGCCCTCACGAAAAGCATTACTCAACATGATAGTGTTGCTGTCAGGGTTCCTGCAAGCCATAATCTGTAGGTAGCGGTCATCCACTGCAGCAGCAGCTCTTGGGTGGCCTGAGTGAGGCATCTCATTGACAGTTCCTGTCTCTCCGTATCTCCTCCATGTCCAAGCAACATCACTTTGGGTCACTCCGAGATGCCTGGACACGTCCCATGTTGAGAGCCCTTCCTGGCAGAAATTAACAATGCGGACATGATTGAACCACGGTATTGACCATCTAGGCATGGTTGGACTACAGGCAACATGAGCCGTGTACCTCCTACCTGCTGGAATGACTGGAAGTGATTGGCTGTCGGATCCCCTTGTCTAATAGGTGCTGCTCATGCATGGTTGCTTACATCTTTGGGCAGGTTTAGTGACATCTCTGAATAGTCAAAGGGACTGTGTTTGTGTCTGTGTCTGAGCAACAGTGCTATGCACTTACTGCTGTTATATGATTTTATTTTTCAATGTTTTCTGGTGTTATGGTGTGAAGTATCTTTTTCTGATGTTTGCAAGACAGCTATGGCATTTTTTCTGGTTAAGTAGCATGTCTAACATGTGAAGTTGTCACAATATTTTTCCATTGTGAAGATGATCAATGATCAAAACTGATTGTGAATAAATATATTGTAACACAGCACAGTGTTTACCATGCATTCCTCCATGTCCATAGGATAAGTGTACATTGATGTGTGTTTGGTTAAAACATTTGATGCTGTAATGGAGAAGCCATAAAATTCTGATCATAGTTATGTAGACCACACCATCTATTATGTATTTCAGTCTCCAAAAGGCCATCCTGTATTATCAGCAACACATTGAGAGCTCACCATATTCCAGGCAAGTCCATAAATTACTTGCTTTAATTCCTCCTTTTTAAAAAAGTTTGGTGTCCAATGTCACTAATACTACACATAAATGTCATTTTAATATAAGCTGACACACGAGGTCTAATACATTGTACCTATATAAAAGTTTACACATGAATTTGTCACATCATTTTCGATGTTTGCATAACAATATTTAAACATAAAGGAATAACATTTTAAAAGTCATCTTCGCCTTCAGAATTCATAATGCAGCATTTCCATGACAAGTTATTTCATATTAATTCTCATAATTGATAACTCTTTTATGTTTATGATATTTATGATAACGTAGTACTCCCTTGAACTTTTTAACTCATCATATAATATTTGTTTGCATGATATTTGTAAAACATGTTACACGTAAGGACTGAAAAAACAATATACATATAAGCAATCTGGTGATATGCATGAACTACTACCATCATCACCTTTAACTCAAGTGATCGTAATTCCAGATTGCTAACGAAAGAAACAGAGAACTTCGTTCTTGTGTTTCCAACACAAGCAAGCATAACTAAACTTAGCCATACTCTCTCAATTGTACCTGGTGGTCTATGAATCTACAGGGAGTTACGCTAAGGAACTGAAAGAAGCATTTATCATTTCCTACTGAAATCCATCATTTACACATTACATAATTATTGACCAAATTCTCTGTGAATGCTTCTTTGTGTCTTGTGACAAACTATTTACTCAGTGTTTGCAGCACTGTACATAAAATTCTAACATGATTGTGTGATACAACTTTATTAATGACATTTGCTTAAAAGTACCTGTAATGACTGAAGTGTACTCAGTTTGTACTTTTCACTGTGGGATACAGCTCCTGTTTACTATAATGTGTATATATGTAAATACTTTGCTACAAAAGTTGTGTGAAAAGAAATGTTCATGGGAGAACATTCAGAAAAGTTGTGATCATGTGTAATTATCTTTTGAACACTTGTATTCAGCATTCATACTGTTACTTCCACTCTTCAATGTATGGTCTGACCCCCTTTTTCTATCCTTTGGTAGTATAGGACCTCAACTTCATTTCACATTTTTTTGTACAATAACTTCTTAACATTCACGCATAAAATTCACACAGTCAGAGCCATACACATATTTATACATAAGTAATTATTCAAACTGTGGTGTGGTCCATTTCTTTTGGTACCACCCACTTAAAGTTTCTTCCATTTCACTACTGGGATGTGTCCTTGCACCATTCCCCATAAAAAAAACTCAATGTTAACTTAGGTGAATATGGATTGGGGGTAAGAAAAGAAAAAGGAAGCTACCTGGTAGAATTTTGCACAGAGTATAACTTAATCATAGCTAACACTTGATTCAAGAATCATAAAAGTAGGTTGTATGGAAGAAGCCTGGAGATACTAGAAGGTATGAGACAGATTATATAATGGTAAGACAGAGATTTAGGAACAAGGTTTTAAGTTGTAAGACATTTCTGAGTCTGACCACAATCTATTGGTTATGAACTGTAGATTAAAACTGAAGAAACTGCAAAAAGGTGGGAATTTAAGGAGATGGGACCTGGAGAAACTGAAAGAACCAGAGGTTGTACAGAGTTTCAGGGAGAGCATAAGGGAACGATTGACAGGAATGGGGGAATGAAATACAGTAGAAGCAAAATGGGTAGCTCTGAGGGATGAAGTAGTGAAGGCAGCAGAGGATCAAGTAGGTAAAAAGAAGAGGGCTAGTGGAAATCCTTGGGTAACAGAAGAAATATTGAATTTAATTGATGAAAAGAGAAAATATAAAAATGTAGTAAATGAAGCAGGCAAAAAGGAATACAAACATCTCAAAAATGAGATTGACAGGAAGTGCAAAATGGCTAAGCAGGGAAGGCTAGAGGACAAATGTAAGGATGTAGAGGCTTATCTCACTAGGGGTAAGATAGATACTGCCTACAGGAAAATTAAATAGACCTTTGGAGAAAAGAGAACCACTTGTATGAATACCAAGAGCTCAGATGGAAAACCAGTTCTAAGCAAAGAAGGGAAAGCAGAAAGGTGGAAGGAGTATATAGAGGGTCTATACAAGGGTGATGTACTTGAGGACAATATTATGGAAATGGAAAAGAATGTAGATGAAGATGAAATGGGAGATACGATACTGGGTGAAGAGTTTGACAGAGCACTGAAAGACCTGAGTCGAAAAAAGGCCCCGGGAGTAGACAACATTCCATTAGAGCTACTGACAGCCTTGGGAGAGCCAGTCCTGACAAAACTCTACCATCTGGTGAGCAAGATGTATGAGACAGGCGAAATACCCTCAGACTTCAAGAAGAATATAATAATTCCAATCCCAAAGTTGGCAGGTGTTGACAGATGTGAAAATTACTGAATTATCAGTTTAATACGTCATAGCTGCAAAATACTAATGTGAATTCTTTACAGATGAATGGAAAAACTTGTAGAAGCCGACCTCGGGGAACATCAGTTTGGATTCCGTAGAAATATTGGAACACGTGAGGCAATACTGACCTTACAACTTATCTTAGAAGAAAGATTAAGGAAAGGCAAATCTATGTTTCTAGCATTTGTAGACTTAGAGAAAGCTTTTGACAATGTTGACTGGAATACTCTCTTTCAAATTCTGAAGGTGGCAGGGGTAAAATACAGGGAGCGAAAGGCTATTTACAATTTGTACAGAAACCAGATGGCAATTATAAGAGTTGAGCGGCATGAAACGGAAGCAGTGGTTGGGAAGGGAGAGAAACAGGGTTGTAGTCTCTCCCTGATGTTATTCAATCTGTATATTGAGCAAGCAGTGAAGGAAACAAAGGAAAAATTCGGAGTAGGTATTAAAATCCATGGAGAAGAAATAAAAACTTTGAGGTTCGCCGATGACATTGTAATTCTATCAGAGACAGAAAAGGACTTGGAAGAGCAGTTGAACGGAATGGACAGTGTCTTGAAAGGAGGATATAAGATGAATATCAACAAAAGCAAAACGAGGATAATGGAATGTAGTCGAATTAAGTCGGGTGATGTTGAGGGAATTAGATTAGGAAATGAGACACTTAAAGTAGTAAAGGAGTTTTGCTATTTGGGGAGCAAAATAACTGATGATGGTCAAAGTAGAGAGGATATAAAATGGAGTCTGGCAATGGCAATGAAAGTGTTTCTGAAGAAGAGAAATTTGTTAACATTGAGAAAAGATTTAAGTGTCAGGAAGTCGTTTCTGAAAGTATTTGTATGGAGTGTAGCCGTGTATGATGATAAATAGTTTGGACAAGAAGTGAATAGAAGCTTTTGAAATGTGGTGCTACAGAAGAATGCTGAAGATTAGATAGATCGATCACATAACTAATGAGGAGGAACTGAATAGAATTGGGGAGAAGGGGAGTTTGTGGCACAACTTGACTAGAAGAAGGGATCGGTTGGTAGGACGTGTTCTGAGGCATCAAGGGATCACCAATTTAGCATTGGAGGGCAGCATGGAGGGTAAAAATCATAGAGGGAGACCAAGAGATGAATACACTAAGCAGATTCAGAAGGAAGTAGGTTGCAGTAGGTACTGGGAGATGAAGACACTTGCACAGGATAGAATAGCATGGAGAGCTGCATCAAACCAGTCTCAGGACTGAAGACCACAACAACAACAACTTATAAACTAAGTATGTAGTTGCTCCAAGGCCAACCAATGTATCATTCACACTTATAACAAAGATCCTTTCATTCAGTATGTAAATGTTTTTAGTTCCTTACTTTTCTGACTGATTCTCAGAATTCAGTCCTTTTTTGTGAGAGTGCAAAAATTAACAGTATGTCTATTGTTTTGACTTACCTATTCCATGTCTTCCATATTTATACATGAATCTAATAGGTATCTTCCTAGATGTGGCACAGTGTCACTACCCACTCATAGCTTATTCAGAGTGTCAGTTTGTCCCTAGAATTATTCATTCTTTCATGGTATGTATAGATTTTCTGCACTATAGTGCTTAGTTTATTTTGTGTATTGCCACAATGTAGATTTTTGTATATACACTCCTGGAAATGGAAAAAAGAACACATTGACACCGGTGTGTCAGACCCACCATACTTGCTCTGGACACTGCGAGAGGGCTGTACAAGCAATGATCACACGCACGGCACAGCGGACACACCAGGAACCGCGGTGTTGGCCGTTGAATGGCGCTAGCTGCGCAGCATTTGTGCACCGCCGCCGTCAGTGTCAGCCAGTTTGCCGTGGCATACGGAGCTCCATCGCAGTCTTTAACACTGGTAGCATGCCGTGACAGCGTGGACGTGAACCGTATGTGCAGTTGACGGACTTTGAGCAAGGGCGTATAGTGGGCATGCGGGAGGCCGGGTGGACGTACCGCCGAATTGCTCAACACGTGGGGCGTGAGGTCTCCACAGTACATCGATGTTGTCGCCAGTGGTCGGTGGAAGGTGCACGTGCCCGTCGACCTGGGACCGGACCGCAGCGACGCACGGATGCACGCCAAGACCGTAGGATCCTACGCAGTGCCGTAGGGGACCGCACCGCCACTTCTCAGCAAATTATGGACACTGTTGCTCCTGGGGTATCGGCGAGGACCATTCGCAACCGTCTCCATGAAGCTGGGCTATGGTCCCGCACACCGTTAGGCCGTCTACCGCTCATGCCCCAACATCGTGCAGCCCGCCTCCAGTGGTGTCGCGACAGGCGTGAATGGAGGGACGAATGGAGACGTGTCGTCTTCAGCGATGAGAGTCGCTTCTGCCTTGGTGCCAATGATGGTCGTATGCGTGTTTGGCGCCGTGCAGGTGAGCGCCACAATCAGGACTGCATATGACCGAGGCACACATGGCCAACACCCGGCATCATGGTGTGGGGAGAGATCTCCTACACTGGCCGTACACCACTGGTGATCGTCGAGGGGACACTGAATAGTGCACGGTACATCCAAACCGTCATCGAACCCATCGTTCTACCATTCCTAGACCGGCAAGGGAACTTGCTGTTCCAACAGGACAATGCATGTCCGCATGTATCCCATGCCACCCAACGTGCTCTAGAAGGTGTAAGTCAACTACCCTGGCCAGCAAGATCTCCGGATATGTCCCCCATTGAGCATGTTTGGGACTGGATGAAGCGTCGTCTCACGCGGTCTGCACGTCCAGCACGAATGCTGGTCCAACTAAGGCGCCAGGTGGAAATGGCATGGCAAACCGTTCCACAGGACTACATCCAGCATCTCTACGATCGTCTCCATGGGAGAATAGTAGCCTGCATTGCTGCGAAAGGTGGATATACACTGTACTAGTGCCGACATTGTGCATGCTCTGTTGCCTGTGTCTATGTGCCTGTGGTTCTGTCAGTGTGATCATGTGATGTATCTGACCCCAGGAATGTGTCAATAAAGTTTCCCCTTCCTGGGACAATGAATTCACGGTGTTCTTATTTCAATTTCCAGGAGTGTATATATGAATATAATAGAGGGAAACATTCCACGTGGGAAAAATATATCTAAAAACAAAGATTCTGTAACTTACCAAATGAAAGCGTTGGTACGTTGATAGAAACAATAACAAACACAAACACACACACAAATTTCAAGCTTTCGCAACCCACAGTTGCTTCATCAGGAAAGAGGGAAGGAGAGGGAAAGACGAAAGGATGTGGGTTTTAAGGGAGAGGGGAAGGAGTCATTCCAATCCTGGGAGCAGAAAGACTTACCTCTCCTTCCCTCTTTCCTGATGAAGCAACCGTGGGTTGTGTCTGTTATGTGCGGATGGATATATGTGTGTGTGTGAGTGTATACCTGTCCCTTTTTCCCCCAAGGTAAGTCTTCCCACTGTCAGGACTGGGATGACTCCTTACCCTCTCCCTTAAAACCCACATCCTTTTGTTTTTCCCTCTCCTTCCCTCTTTCCTGATGAAGCAACTGTGGTTTGCGAAAGCTTGAAATTTGTGTGTGTGTTTGTGTTTGTTATTGTTTCTATCAATGTACCAACGCTTTCGTTTGGTAAGTTACAGAATCTTTGTTTTTTAAATATTAACCTAGTGTGTACACATCTTCCTGTGGTTAGTTCATTTTCTTTCCTTCCATGTACATATTTCCTTATCCTAGACCTCTTTTCTTCTATTAGTTTTATTCTTATAGGATAGACCTCGGTATTTATTTTAGTTATCAGTTTATATTCATAATCTTTCCATTATATGTTACTTGGTGTACAGAAACTAATGTTATCTGAGTGTCTGGCATGTTAAGCAGTGTGTTAGACTCATTTTGTCTCCATGCATGCACCACGATCACTGTCCTGCGATGCAAATTTCTACTGTGCTTGCACTTTGCCTCTCACTGTAATGCTACATCATTTATTTCTCTCCACAACATTTATCAATTTGCAGTTGGAAGGTGTATGTATTTTAGTAGTGAATTCACTTCATGGTGATTAAATTCAGTTATTAATTATCTCACAAAATCCTTTTGTCAATGAACAAAACCTCAAATAACTAATGGCTTATCTTATTTCCATTTACATGCACATAAATAACAAAAGGGAAACTTATCCTAAAAGTAAGTGAATATCTTTCATAATTTATAGTGAAATATTTTTACTGTACTAAATCACAATAACTTCATGAGTTGGTTTAACATTTTGTCAAACCCATTCAGTGTACAAGTTCCTTTACAACCTTGTGTGGATAACTGCATTTCTCATTTCCAATTATAGGGTAAGCTAGTCTGTGTGATACTGGATGAGAGACTAGTAATTACAATGGGCCAGTGTATAAGAGTTGCCATTTGTGGTAAAGTTTTCTATGTTTGGTAGATTTTGTGTGCATTCACAGCAGCACTTCTTGTCCTATATGGATATGTAAAGGGCACCCTAATCTTTTGTCATAAGACTTTTTTCTCTGCTCAGCTTTTCCTCCTAGATTAATGAAGGTTTGGCATATTGTTTCTTGAAATGATGTATGCTCTTTGGGTACATTAGGCAGTGGTTTTTCTCACTCATCCATTTCTCATTTCTTAAACATTAAGTCAGTTGGTGTGAAACCTGTCGAAGAGTATGGCAAATTATTAGTGATTTGTTGAAATGGCAGTATGAAGTCAATTCCAATTTTGGGGTCTCTATGGTGTGTAGCAGCATATAAAGCTATTAAATTCCTTAAACACCCTTCCTGTGGGGGATTGCTTTGGGATGGAATCATGATAGCAGTATGTGTTTAATTTCATTTGTGGTTGTGAATTTCTCCCATCTGTTACTTATGAAGTACAATGCAGTATCAATTAATAGTATCTGTGGCTTTCCTGCTTTTGGGAGATAGTCATTTGTAATTCTTCTAATAGTAGAACTGGCAGTCACTGATTCACTGCATACAACTAAACACACTTGGAAAAAAACATCATATAAGGCTACTACATACTTAAAAACCACTTTTTCTTTTGGATAAGGGCAGGCAGCATCCAAAAATACTAATTAGATAGGTTTTGCGGGCACCACTGTATGTATTCCAATTAATTTTGATTTATTTGAGGTTCAATTACTGCTGAGCATAGTTGCTCTTCAAAATGGCAGTCCAAACGAGTAAACCAGTTGCACCCTTACCTGTGGTTATTTGTACTTTAGGTGTCTGGGCCTCCCCCATGAACCATGGACCTTGCTGTTGGTGGGGAGGCTTGCATGCCTCAGCGGTATAGATAGCCATACCATAGGAGCAACCACAACAGAGGGGTATCTGTTGAGAGGCCAGACAAATGTGGCACTGTTTTCAGTAGTTGCAGGGGCAACAGTCTGAATGATTGATTGATCTGGCTTTGTAACATTAACTAAAATGGCCTTGCTGTGCTGGTACTGCAAACAGCTGAAAGCACAGGGAAACTACAGCTATAATTTTTCCTGAGTACATGCAGCTTTACTGTATGGTTAAATGATGATAAAGTCCTCTTGAAAATATTCCAGATTTAAAATAGTCCCCCATTTGTATCTCTGGGTGGAAACTACTCATGAGGACGTCATTATCAGGAGAAACAAAACTGGTGTTCTACAGGTTGGAGCATGGAATGTCAGATCTCTTAATAGGGTAAGTATGTTAGAAAATTTAAAAAGGGAAATGGACAGGTTAAAGTTAGATATAGTGTGAATTAGTGAAGTTCAGTGGCAGGAGGAACAAGATTTCTGGACAGTTGAATATACGGTTATAAATACAAAATCAAATAGGGGTAATGCAGAAGTAGGTTTAATAATGAATAAAAAAAATAGGAGCACAGGCAAGCTACTACGAACAGCATAGTGAATGCATTATTGTAGCCAAGATGGACATGAAGCCCATGCCTACCACAGTAATGAAGCTCAAGCCTACCGCAGTAATGTCCGCAGCTCGTGGTCCTGCGGTAGCGTTCTCGCTTCCCATGCACGGGGGCCCGGGTTCGATTCCCGGCGGTGTCAGGGATTTTCTCTGCCTCGTGATGACTGGGTGTTGTGTGTCTTTCATCATCATTTCATCATCATTGACTCGCAAGTCGCCGAAGCAGCATCAACTAAAGAGGACTTGCAATATGGCGGCTGAACTTCCCCGCATGTGGCCTCCCAGCCAACAATGCCATATGATCATTTCATTTCATTTACCACAGTAATACAATTTATATGTCAAGTAACTCCAGAGATGAAGAAGAGACTGAAGAAATGTATGATGAGATAAAAGAAATTACTCAGATAGTGAAGGGAGATGAAAATTTAATAGTCATGGAGGACTGGAATTCGATAGCAGGAAAAGGAAGAGAAGGAAAACTAGTAGCTGAATATGGAATGGGGGATAAGGAATGAAAGAGGAAGCCACCTGATAGAATTTTGAACAGAGCATAACTTAATCATAGCTAACAGTTGGTTTAAGAATCATGAAAGAAGGTTATATAGGTGGAAGAGGCCTGGAGACACTAGAATGTTTCAGACAGATTATATAATGGTAAGACAGAGATTTAGGAACCAGGTTTTAAATTGTAAGACATTTCCAGGGGCAAATGTGCACTCTGACCACAATCTATTGGTTATGAACTGTAGATTAAAACTGAAGAAACTGCAAAAAGGTGGGAATTTAAGGAGATTGGACCTGGATAAACTGAAAGAACCAGAAGTTGTAGAGAGTTTCAGAGAGAGCATTAGGAAAAGATTGACAAATACGGGGGAAAAAATACAGTAGAAGAAGGTGGTAGCTTTGAGATATGAAATAGTGAAGGCAGCAGAGCATCAAGTAGGTAAAAAGATGAGGACTAGTAGAAATCCTTGGGTAACAGGAGAGATATTGAATTTAATTGATGAAAGGAGAAAATATAAAAATGCAGTAAATGAAACAAGCAAAAAGGAGTACAAATGTCTCAAAAATGAGATCGACAGGAAGTGCAAAATGGCTAAGCAGGGATGGCTAGAGGACATGTGTAAGGATATAGAGGCTTATCTCACTAGAGGTAACACAGATACTGCCTACAGGAAAATTAAAGAGACCTTTAGAGACAAGAGCTCAGATGTAAAACCAGTTCTAAGCAAAGAAGGGAAAGCAGAAACCTGGAAGGAGTATGTAGAGGGTTTACAAAAGGGTGATGTAATTGAGGGCAATGTTATGGAAATGGATGATGGCATAGATGAAGATGAAATGGGAGATATGATATTGTGTGAAGAGTTTGACAGAACACTGAAAGACTCGAGACAAAACAATGCCCCAGGAATATACAACATTCCAGTAGAACTACTGATAGCCTTGGGAGAGCCAGTCATGACAAAACTTTTCCATCTGGTAAGCAAGATGTATGAGACATATGAAAAACCTTCAGACTTCAAGAAGAATATAATACTTCCAATCCCAAAGAAAGAAGGTGTTGACAGGTGTGAAAATTACCAAACTATCAGTTCAAAAAGTCACTGCTACAAAATACTAACTCAAATTCTTTGCAGATAAATGGAAAATCTGGTAGAAGCCGACCTCGGGGAATATCGATTTGGATTCTGGAGAAATCTAGGAACACGTGAGGCAATACTGACCCTACGACTTATCTTTGAAGATAGATTAAGGAAATGCAAACCTATGTTTCTAGTATTTGTACACTTAGAGAAAGTTTTTGACAATGTTGACTGGAATACTCTTTTTCGAATTCTGAAGATGGCAGGGGTGAAATATGAGGAGCAAAAGGCTATTTACAATTTGTGCAGAAACCAGATGGCAGTTATGAGTCAAGGGGAATGAAAGGGAAGCAGTGGTTGGGAAGGGAGAGAGACAGGGTTGTAGCCTCTCCCTGATGTTATTCAATGTGTATATTGAGCGAGCAGTGAAGGAAACAAAAGAAAAATTAGGAGTAGGTATTACAATCCATGGAGAAGAAATAAAAACTTTGAGGTTTGCCGATGACATTGTAATTCTGTCAGAGACAGCAAAGGACCTGGAAGAGCAGTTGAGCGGAATGAACAGTGTCTTGAAAGGAGGATATAAGATGAACACTCTGGTACTGAGCACTGCGGGTTTCGAATCCACACCAGAAGACATGGACTTCGATTATCACTAAAGGTCTCTCCAGCCATTGCGCCGTAAGATGTGGCTGTGCGTGTGCTCTTGGCCCGTGTATAGTGTGAGTGCACCACGGTGGAGCACGTGGTCCCAGCAACCAATAGCAACATACTCTACCAGGTATTTAAGCACCTGCCTCTCACTCAGCAGGCAGTCTGATATTTGCGTTAGCCTATCAACATCTCGCTTACAGACAATGTGTTTACTTGGTTTCTATGTATGAGTGGACATTGTCGATTTGTCAGGTTTCGCTTGTGATCCCATTGCTATTTGCGAGTTGTTGTTCATTAGGTCTTGCTCGGTCGTCTGTCATTGTTTGGGTCTATCCTTCCCCATTCATATTGTTTGTTCACGAGCCACTCCCTTTTGGTTCCGCTGTACTTCCGTTGTTGGCAACCTCACGACTGTTCCACTCAAGGTTACAACAAACACCAACAGAATGTATGGAAAGTAGTCAAATTAAATCAGGTGACCCTGTGGGAATTAGATTAAGAAATGAGACACTTAAAGTGCTATTTGGGGAGAAAAATAACTGATGATGGTCAAGGTAGAGAGGATATAAAATGTAGACTGGCAAAGGCAAGGAAGACATTTCTGAGGAAGAGAAATTTGTTAACATCAAGTGTAGATTTAAATGTCAGGAAGTCTTTTCTGAAAGTATTTGTAAGGAGTGTAGCCCTGTATGGAAGCAAAACATGGGAGGTCAATAGTTTAGACAAGAAGAGAATAGAAGCTTTCAAAATGTGGTGCTATAGAAGAATGCTGAAGATCGCGTAAGTAATAAGGAGGTACTGAACAGAATTGAGGGAAGAGGAATTTGTGGCACAACTTGACTAGAAGAAGGGATCGGTTGATAGGACATGTTCTAAGGCATCAAGGGATCACCAATTTAGTATTGGAGGGCAGTGTGGAGGGTAAAAATTGAAGAGAGAGACCAAGAGATGAATACACTATGCAGATTCAGAAGGATGTAGGTTGCAGTAGGTACTTGGAGATGAAGAAGCTTGCACAGGATAGAGTAGCATGGAGAGCTGCATCTAACTAGTCTCTGGAATGAAGACCTGAACAACAACAGGTATTTGGGCTATCCACCACTCTGTTTATAAAGATAGCTCAATGTAGCCATAGGGCTGAGCCTTGCATGTCTGTTTTCATGCCCCACAGCTAATTTGCTGTATCTGTGATCCTGCAGTCAAATAGTCTATGCATTGGCTAGAATTTCAGCCTAATAAAATACACAGAAATAGAAAATGAAAGAAAGTTACATGAATGATTTAATAACAAGTATTATATTCTAACATCTGTAATTGATTTAGGTGACAGAGAATTATGTTGAATAATGTTTATTCAACAAAGGTCATCTCAAATAAATTGGAAGTGGTCCTATAGTATTTAAGTAATTACAATACAGACAATAGCAAAGTTACAGTTATTGCATTACTAGAATGATAGCTAACTCCCCAATCCAAACAGGCATCAAAAATATGCAAAACTACATCTATTTCTTAATCACAATACACAAACTATTCACCAGCTCAAAACAGTTCAGAGTTCAATATGATTATTCAAAAATTTGACATGCACGACACAAGGAACAGTAACTCTTATTCTATCTATACTCAGTTCCTAAAGTGGCAAAAGTTAGAGTCCTACACTGGAGCACATTCAAACCTCTCAAAATATTAAGTCCCTTCAGTAGATAAAGTATGATAGCAGCCATTCACTGGCCAGAAACTATCACCTGTACAATTGAATCATTATGATACTCTGGATAGGTCTTCCTTCTTGCAGAACTCATCGAAAAATGTCCAGAATTGCTCCCTTGAGCTTGTCATTCGGAAAGTCCCCATCTCCAACTGGCAGTGTTCCATCACTGTGCAGCTCTCATTGTCCAAAGGACAACCCAACCAAAAATATATCATTCTTGAGCTCTAAAGACATGATTTGACTAAGTGTGACCACTTCTTGGACTAATGTAATATATTACAACAATATTTAAATAAAGAAATATCATAAACATTCATTTAGATCCAGATTATTCTCAGTACTTATTAATAAAGTTTCATTCATTAATAAGTAAGCCAACATTCTTGTAAAAACATGCTTATGTTAAGTAACAACATATTGTTACTAAAAACTGCTTAAACTATAATTTATGCCTGCTTGACAGAAGAGTCTTCTGGCACTCTTTCAGTTGTAGTGCCCACTAACACGTGCAATCGACCACTTTTAAATAAGCACAAATTTTTAATAGCACTTGTAGTCAGCATTGAGATAAGGTTATTGGCACAGGAGTAAACTATTCATTAAATAAAAACACAAATAAAACAAAACATGAGGTATTCATACTGCATTCATGTGCTGTGTAAATGCGGAGAATACAATGTTCTGACAAACATTTGCATAATGAGAAAGATGTAAAAGACATCATAAATCAATAAATAAAATACACACCGATATGTAGCTTCTGAAATACATTTGCATAATTAAAAAGATGTAAAAGACCTTGTAAATCAATAAATAAAATACATATAGATATGTAGCTTTCAGGGATAATAACTACAGTGCAATGCTATCATCTGAGATAACATCTGTTGAAATCACACAAAGCATTTAAAAGTTGTTAATTCAGAGGTTCATTGTGTAACTGTTTATACACTGTGCAGTATTAACTTCATTAGTTTGAAGATACTGAAATATTGTTGTGTCATTGGATGTAAATGTCGTGTGACTAGGGCCTCCTGTCGGGTAGACCGTTTGCTGGGTGCAAGTCTTTCAATTTGACACCACTTTGGCAACTTGCACATCGATGGGGATGAAATGATGATGATTAGGACAACCCAACACCCCGTCCCTGAGAGGAGAAATCTCCGACCCAGCTGGGAATCGAACCCAGGCCCTTCGGATTGACATTCTGTCGCGCTGACCACTCGGCTACCAGGGGTGGGAGCGTCATTGAATGTGCCCCATTTATCTGAAATTACTGATGTAATTGGATTTGCTTTGGTACTTTTTACTGTCAAAATTCAGAGAGTTGTAACTTGGCCATCTTTAAGAGTGAGTGCCATTTCCTGGAACGTATTCTGCACAAAGACAATGTGAGCACCAGCTATCCAAATTCCCAGCTCTGAAGTTTACTCATTTCCAGCAACGTGCTCATTGTCCCTGCAACTGCACTTGCTTGTACCTGTCACCTAGCCAGAAGTCAGAACTGATGTGATGTGCTCTGATCCCTTGGGCCCACTGGTGTTCAGCCATATAAGAAATTCATCTTAACTTGTACCAATTGTAGGCAGCTGATCGGGAGCAATCAGAGCTGCATGTTGGGAAGTATCAGTACATGTTCATCTTATCAGTGTATTTAGAAACACCATAATGACCCCTCATGTTGTGAATGTTAATAATTAAGTCATTTACAAACTTTTCAGGTAAACATGCACACTACCGTTCTTGGTTAGATGGACATCCTTGAGACAGTACTCATTTATAAACAATATAGAAATTTTCTAAGTTATTATCATAATTTCCTTCACATAGTTTGAGTCTTACCTGTTTCTGGTGTGGATCTTCTTCTTGCAATTGCTTCAGGCTATTGTGCATTTTTACATAATATGGTTGGTGTGTTTTGTCTTGCATAAGTAGGATGCAGATTTCAGAATTTTGTTCGATGAGCCCTAAAATTTCACTTAACCTCTGGGGTAGCTTCAACAAGGTATCAACGATTATGTTTTGTTTACCTTTGATGTACCCTGCCTCAAAACTGAATTCCTGCAAGTAAAGACACCACCTGGTTATTCTTTGGTGCAGCAACTTGCATGTCAAGAGCAAAGAAAGCACTTCACGGTCACAGTCAACTTTGTGTGTTTTCTCCACTAAATTTAAATTTCTTAACAGCCCACACTATAGAGAGAGCTTCGAGCTCTTTTACTGAATATGATCACTCCCACCCAGTAAGAGTTATGCTTGTAAAACTATTTATCTTGGGTGTTTGTTATCCATCTGTCTTATTGAGCCAGCCACGGTGGCCAAGCGGTTCTAGGCGCATCAGTCTGGAACCGCGCGACCGATACGGTCACAGGTTCAAATCCTGCCTCGGGGATGGATGTGTGTGATGTCCTTAGATTAGTTAGGTTTAGTAGTTCTAAGTTCTAGGGGACTGATGACCTCATATGTTAAGTCCCATAGTGCTCAGAGCCATTTGAACCATTTTTTATCTTGGTGATTTGGAATAGGCATGCTACAGACCCCATGAAGATGATTCAGTGCCTAAACAAAACTCTTGTGACATGTCTGGTTGATGCAATATATCTGCATTGAGTAAAGCTTCTTTTACGTTTTCAAAGTTGGTCTGACATTAATTGGTCAATATCCATGGGTTTTTCCTCCATAACAATTTTATCAGGGCATCACTGTTCAACAACTGGCCAGGAATAAATATTCTAAAGAAAGACACTGAGCTCAGATAAGTTGTGAGTTGTTTTTTTTTTTTTTTTTTGTTTTGAGGCAGGGGAAAATGTCTGATTGCATCTAGTTTCCCTGGATCTGGCAAAATATCTTGTGGTGACATGATGTGTCCAAGGAATTTGATCTTTTCCTTCCCAAATCCAGACTTCTTTAAATTTGCTGTAACAGTGTGTTCTGAGAATTGGTCTACTACTTGTCCCAAAAGTTGCAAAAGGTTTTCCCATATAGTCATTGCTAGTAGCAATTCATCCACATAGACAGTGACTGTATTAAGTAGTTCTGAACATAAAACTTTGTCTAACATGGAAATGAGGACATCTGCACTCATATTTAAGCTGAAAAGCAAGATACAAAATTTATAGCTTCTGCCCCCACATATAACGGCTGTGTACTTCCTACTGTCTAGTATTGTACCCTTATCTAGTAATCCTGATTCAGCTTTCTCCATTAAGTTCTTTACATCCTTATTAATTCTTTTCAGAGTTTTCTTTACAAACTTACTGCCGAGATCTAAATTATTCAGTTCTACAGCAGTTCCTGTACTTTCTCAGGCAAATATTTACTTATAATTTGCAACTCAGTAATAGTATCTTGCATCTCCTTTAACTTTTATTTATTTGCGATTGAGTCCTCTGCATTTTAATCTGTGTGTTGCACACATTTTTCAGCTTACCTACCATTTCCTCCTGTGCCTTATCAACAGTCAATACCTTTTTACCTAGCTTACCTTCTTTCTATGACAGATCTGTGAATAACTACACTTTTAATTCTTTTTCCATTTTGGACAATTTACATGTTAAATCATTTGCAGATCAGTGCACAACTTTTTACAAAGTCATCAAATTTTTGCATTTGTTCTTTTGAAAGTTCCTCAGATTTTTGTGTCACATGACTCCTAAAACCTTCGACCTTGTGTTAAATTATTAAATTTCGGTGTTTCATCATTAAAGTTTTGTGTTTATTCATTTAATTTTTGTGTTTATTCATTCGTAAAATCATTAAGAGTTTTCATCATCCCTCGCATAAGTTGTATGAATGTAAGGGTATCATTTTGAACACCTACTGAGCCATATCTGATTCATTTTAATTGATGCAGAAATTTTAGATCTACTTAAATCTGCAATACTGCACCTTTCACTAGTGAAAGGTGCAGTGAAAAAATGATTCCTGGTGATATTTGTCAATTTATTTCATCTATTGTAAGTAAAATCATATTATTAATCACAACATTGCTATCCTCAATTATAGTTGAGCTTAAATAATACTAAGAGTTCTCGTCTGACTCACTGACATGTTCACACTCACTATCTTTTGTTGTCACATTAGCTGTGACTAGATTTTGTGCTTGTACATTAATTACTGAATTATCAACAATGGTTTTATCTGCTGTGACCATTTCTGTCCTTGTGATTTACTAATTTCGAAATTTTAAAATTAAGATCTCTTTCTTAAGAACTCTGAGAAAATTATCTAAATTATCCTGTGATATGTTGAGAAAATATACAGCAACTTATTGTTGTTGCATTTACACTTACTAAAATTATCAGCCAAAAAATGATTTTTGATACATTAGTTTACTACAACTTAAAATGCTCCAATTTTTTTTTTAGCATGGGAGAGGTGAGGTACTACTACTATTAGATACAAGTGAGTTGCTACCAAGTGCAGTCATGCAAACTGTAAATTAGAATTTTTCTACCTCCTTTTCTTCTAGCAGTTTCAATACAAATTTTATTCTCCATCCATACATGTCCTACTTTCATGATCCTTCCTCTCTTTCTCTTGTAAATATTATTTGTTTCATGTAACAAAGGAAAAAAAATAGTTAATACACTGGAAAACCCCATGATAAAGAACACAGTATAATACAATCATAACTAATGTCACCATTATGTCTGAAGATTGCAGGTTATGCTGTATCCAGGTATCATTTTTGGGATGAGCAATTTAAAACTGAAAGAAATCTTTCTTTTCATACATTTCTCTTTTTGGTGTGGAAATGTTTGTGTCACATCTTTGCCTGCACAGTGTTCTGATACATATTAAGTGACATATTCATTACGGTTAAACCAAAATAATATCTATCACATGCATTACATATCAGAGGCTGCTACTCAGGTAACTGACTGTGTGTGGAGTTCACACAAGGGTCTTTTAGAGTAGGTGATTCTCCATCCAATCCAGATGACAATAGCTGTAGGAAACACATAAATATCAGTGTAAGATCAAAAGAAATATTTCCCACAGGTAGAGTATTAAAAATTCTAATGATTAAACACCGAAGAATTTGCAACAAAGTGTCAGAGTTTGAAGCATTCGTGAAAAGCAGTGAAGCTCACTTAATACTAGATACAGAAAGATTGTTGAAACCTGAAATAAATAGCAGTGAAATTATTAGGGAAAGTTTAGTTGTGTATTGAAAGGATAGGCAAATAGGAAATGGAGGTGGTGTACTTGTCACAATAGACAAGAACCTCATATCCTACAAGATAGAAGTTGAAGCTGCCTGTGAGATTGTTTGGGCAGGACTAGTATCAGTGGTGGGGGGCATAAAATGATTACTAGATCCTATCATGCACCAGACTCACCTCCTGATGTAACCAAAAACTATAGAGAAAACCTCAGTTCACTTGTACACCAGTTCCCCAATCACACATCAGTCACTGGTAGAGACTTCAATCATCCAAAATCAACAGGGAAAATTACAGTTTTGTTAGTGATGGTCATGATATGAAACATTACTACATGCCTTCTTTGAAAACTACATACAAAAGATAGTTTGGAACCTCACTCATGATGGAAATATATTGGATCTAATGGCAAGAAACAGACATGACCTTTTTGAGGATGTCCACTTTGAAACTGTTATCAGTGACCATGACACAGTTGTTTCAACAATGATTACCAAAGTAAATAAGACAATTTACCCTAGTAGAAAGATATATATGTTCAGTAAACTAGTTGTGTATTGAAAGGATAGGCAAATAGGAAATGGAGGTGGTGTACTTGTCACAATAGACAAGAACCTCAAATCCTACAAGATAGAAGTTGAAGCTGCCTGTGAGATTGTTTGGGCAGGACTAGTATCAGTGGTGGGGGGCATAAAATGATTACTAGATCCTATCATGCACCAGACTCACCTCCTGATGTAACCAAAAACTATAGAGAAAACCTCAGTTCACTTGTACACCAGTTCCCCAATCACACATCAGTCACTGGTAGAGACTTCAATCATCCAAAATCAACAGGGAAAATTACAGTTTTGTTAGTGATGGTCATGATATGAAACATTACTACATGCCTTCTTTGAAAACTACATACAAAAGATAGTTTGGAACCTCACTCATGATGGAAATATATTGGATCTAATGGCAAGAAACAGACATGACCTTTTTGAGGATGTCCACTTTGAAACTGTTATCAGTGACCATGACACAGTTGTTTCAACAATGATTACCAAAGTAAATAAGACAATTTACCCTAGTAGAAAGATATATATGTTCAGTAAACTAGATGAAAAATCAGTAGTGTCATATCTCAATGAGGAACTTGAAACTTTCAGCACAGGCAGGAGTGTGAAGAGGATCTATGGCTCAAATTTAAAAGAATAATTGACCATGCACTGTATAGGCATGTGCCAGTAGAACAGCTCATAATGGGAGGGATCCCCATGGTATACAGTCACTGTAAAGAAATTTGTAAAGTAACAGAGATAACTGTATAATAGGTGCAAGGAAAAGCATAGGGCTATACACAGAGCCATGCTGAATGTAACACATTTGACTGTCAGGAAAGCAATGTGTAATGCCTTCAATGCCTACCACAGCAGAAAATTGTTGAATGAGACAGGAATTGAAATTGAAGGCAGCAAAGTAAAAGCTAAAATGCTTAACTTGGTTTTCAAATTTGCCTTTACAAAGGAAAACCCAGGACGATTGCCCCAACTCAATCTTTGTACCACTGGAAAGATGAGAAAAATAAGTATTAGTGTCATTTGTGTTGAGAAACAGTTGAAATGAATAAAATTGGACAAACCTATAGGGCTTGATGGAATCTCTGTCAGATTCTAAACTGAATTTGTGGCTGAGTTAGCTCCTCTTCTCACTAAAATCTACCATAGATCCCTCAAACACAAATAGTGCCCAGTTACTGGAAAAAGGCACAGGTCACACCCATCTACAAAAAAGGGTAGCAGAGGTGATCCACAAAACTATTGTCTAATGTCCTTGACACTGATTTGTTGTAGACTCTTAGAACACATTCTGAGCTCAAATGTAATGAGGTATCTCGAACTGAATGACCTCCTCCATGCGAACTAGCATGGATTTCAAAAATATAGATCATGTGAAACTTTTATCAGATGACATACTGAAAGCTTTGTATCAAGGTAATCAGCTAGATGCAGTATTTCTTCATTTCCTAAAAGCATTTGACTCAGTACCACACCTACACTTGTTATCAGAAGTATGATCATATGAGGTATAAAGTGAAATTTGTGACAGGATTGAGGACTTTTTGGTAGGAAGACTGCAGCACGATATCTTGGATGTAGGAGTAACTTCGGGTGTGCCCCATGGAAGTGTGTTGGGACTGTTCTGTTCATGTTGTATATTAATGACATTACAGACAATGCTAAGAGTAACCTCAGACTTTTAGCATGTGATACAGCTATCTATGGTGAAGTACTATCTGAAAGAAGCTGCATAAATATTCAGTTGGATCTTGATAAGATTTCAAAGTGGTTGAAAGATTGGTAGCTTGCTTTAAATGTTCAAAAATGTAAAATTGTGCATTTCACAAAATGTAAAAACGTAGTATCCTATGACTTTAATATGAATGAGTCACTGTTGGAAATGGCCAACTCATACAAATGTCTAGGTGTAACACTTTGGAGGGGTATGAAATGGAATGATAATGTAGGCTCAGTCATGTGTAAAGTAGGTGGTTAAATTTGGTAGAATACTGGGAAATACAATCAGTCCACAAATGAGATTGCTTACGAATCACTCATGTGACCAGTTCTAGAGTACTGGTCATGAGTGTGGGACCTGTGCCAAACAGGACTGTGCAGTGGTTAAACACTGGACTCGCATTCGGGAGGTCGACGGTTCAATCCCACGTCCGGCCATCCTGATTTAGGTTTTCCGTGATTTCCCTAAATTGCCCCAGGCAAATGCCGGGATGGTTCCTTTCAAAGGGCACGGCCGACTTCCTTCCCCGTCCTTCCCTAATCTGATGAGACCAATGACCTCGCTGTCTGGTCTCCTTCCCCAAAACAACCCAACCCAAACAGGACTAGTAGGGGATATGGAACTTACACAGAAAAGGGCAGCATGAATGGCCACAGGTTTGCTTGACCCATGGGAAAGTGTCATGGAGATACTGGTAAACTCTTGAAGATAGATGTAAACTATACCAGGAAAGTCTACTAGCAAAGTTTCAAGAACCAGCTTTAAATGATCACTCTGGGAATGTACTACAACCCCCTGCATATTGCTCACATAAGAACATGAGGATAAGACTAGAATAATTACTGCACACTCAGAGGTATTCAAACAGTCTTCCTGTGCTCCGTACATGAATGGAGTGGAAAGAAACCCTTGTAACTGGTACAATTGATGTACCCTTTGCCATGCACTTTATAGTGGTTTGCAGAATGTAGATGCAGGTGTAAATTTTAGCCCATTACTAGCAGTAGCTAAACCAGACAAGAAGGTATGCCTAGTGTTGGACGCTGGAGTAGTCAATTAAGTTGTTATACCTATATGAACTGTGTCCCATAAACCTGGAACAGCAACTGGAGTCAGCTTTCCATCCAGTATTGATCTCAGGCTGTCATTCTGGCAGATACCACTTTCCAAGGGATCCAGAAAAAAATGCAGCCTTTATGTTTGCTGAGAGATCTTATCAATATTGCATGTCACCTTTCGGTCTAAATATCAGCTCCAGAGTTTTCATTAAGGCACTTGATACTGTACTTGGACCTGATTTATTAAATAAAATTACACTTTATGTTGATGACATTCTCACAGCCGTTTCCAGCTTCCAGGAACACCTAGAACTGTTAGAACAGACAGTGCAGAAGTTTTTGTCTGCAGGTGTCGCTGCCAACCTATCAAAATCTAAATTTGTTAGGGGTGAAATTAAATTTTTTGGATAACCCAAGAGCCTGGTAAATGAGTGCTATAGAAACCAAGAGACAGTTAAAAGCTTTCAGGGGATTACGCTCATTCTTTAGGTATTTTGTTTCTCATCAACTGTTAAACAGTATTCCCTTGTTGAGCTTGCGAAAGGTAAATGAGAAGTGGTATTGGGAAAATAATTATCAAGAAGATTTTGAAGCTATAAAATATGCTTTAACACATTCTGGGATATTACATCATCCACACATAACAAAACATTTTTGCTTTGCCTTCGATGCTTTATTTTCAGTACTGGGGGCGTGCCTATTCCAAATTTCTGCTGAGGAAGGTAAAAGTGAGATTAGGCTAATCAGTTTTGCTAGTTATACTTTATCAGAATTTGAATGTGGATATTTGGCTATGAAATTAGAAACCTTGGCTGTAATATGGAAATTTAAAAAGTTTAACTATTATCTATTCGGCAATATGCGAAGGGCTATTGTGATCACCAAGTGTTAAGTTTCTAGTTATACTGCAAATTGTTGCACAATTGTCTGGTATGCTGGGCCATGTTCTTGCAGTTCATATGATTTTGAAATAATGCATGTAAAAGGAAAATACAATGTTATAGCCAATGCTCTGTCACAACTTCCGCAAGGTCTGCCTGAATTTGAGGACCTTGTGAAACAAATCTCTGAATTTAAAAATATGTTAATGAAGGACACTAACAACAGGCAATACTGTTTTGATATGCACAAAAATGTGAAAGAATTTGCAAGGTAGTAACCTCTGGTGGTAAAGGGTAATATTATTCCTCACTCAAGGAAAGAATACTGAAGTACACTATAAACTTCTTGGTGAGTTGTTATTTTATAAGAGAAATGTTCTCACTGATTGTGTAGTGTGTTCGTACACCTGTTGTTTTTCAGAATGCTCTCATGTGGCATACGAACTATGCATTGGAATACTATATGGTGACGAAATATTGTAAGAAACTTGACCTGTACAATTACTTTCCAAATAAGTTATGGTTTGCTTACCAAATACTAAAAATAGTCTAGTATTCAGAAGAATGTGTCTTGTGTATTGTACAAATAACTGTAATCATTACTGTTTCTTTGTACGAGGGCCGTTCAGAAAGTAACCTCCGGTTGATTTAAAAAAATACACCAAGTTAAATAAAAATATTTTAATATATACATCTTACAACTGCATCTTTGCACTATTTTTCTACATAGTCTCCATAGCGATTGAGGCACTTATCGTATCTCTTCACAAGCTTTGAAATTCCTTCTGCATAAAAATCACCCGCTTGTGCCTGGAGCCAGCCTGTGACCGCATCTTTGAGCTCTTCGTCATCATCAAACCGCTGTGACCCGAGCCATTTATTCAAATGCATGAAGAGGTGATAATCACTTGGCGCCAGGTCTGGGCCGTAAGGTGGATGGTTGATAATGTCCCACTTGAAGGAGTGCGAGCAGAGTGAGAACGGGCGTTATCGTGCAAAAAAACGATACCGAAAGTCAGCATACCACGGCGTTTGTTCTGTATAGCCCGTCGTAACTTTTTTATTGTTTCACAGTACACGTCTTGATTAATGGTCGTACCACGTTCCATGAATTCAACCAACAACACCCCTTTGGCTTCCCAAAACACCGTTGCCATCAGTTTTCTGGCAGAAAAATCTTGCGAGGCTTTTCTTGGTTTGGTAGGCGAATTTGAATGTGCCCACATCTTTGATTGTTCTTTTGTCTCAGGGTTCACGTACTTAATCCAGGTTTTGTCACCGGTCACGATTCTGTTTAACAATGGTTCTCCTTTGTCCTCATAACGTGACAGAAAGTCTAATGCAGAGGCCATTCTTTGAGTTTTGTGGTGGTCGGTAAGAATTTTGGGCACTCATCGTGCACAGAACTTACGGTAACCCAATCTTGCTGTCACTATCTCGTACAAGAGAGTCTTAGAAATCTGTGGAAAACCAGTAGACAACTCCGACATTGAGAAACGTCGATTTTCACGAACTTTTGCATCAACTGTCTGAACGAGTTCGTCAGTCACCAATGATGGTCTACCACTCCTCTCTTCATCATGAACGTTTTCTCGTCCACTTTTAAATAAACGTACCCATTCACGGACAACTCCTTCACTCATAACTCTTGGTCCGTACACAGCACAAAGCTCACGATGAATAGCTGCTGCAGAATATCCTTTGGCTGTAAAAAACCTTATGACAGCACGCACTTCACATTTGGCGGGGTTTTCTATTGCAGCACACATTTCAAACTGCCACAAAAACTAAACTAGCGCAGGTACGACGTTCACTCGACCACGGCTTGATGCCAACTGACCTGTTGAGTGCGTTAACGCACAGATGGCGTCGCTACTCCCCCCACAACCCGCACTGTGACCAATCGGATGTTACTTTCTGAACCGCCCTCGTACATGTGCAGTGTACCATTCAATGTTGAATAAAGCTATTATTATTATTATTTAGTTTGCCAAAAGGCTAAACCATCAAATCAAAGTTGTAAACAGAAACTACACCCAATCATACCCACAAAACCTTTAAAAATTGTCTCTGTTGACCTATCACGAGCTTTTCCCTCTGCTCACAGGGGAGCCACACATATAGTTGGCACATATGATATGTTTCCTATATATGTTAAATTATACGCAGTGAAATCGATTGCTGCTAGATCAGTAATTAAACAGATAGTGAATGTCTGTATTTCCACAGTGGGTAAGCCCACCACAGTACTGACAGGCAACACATCATATTTTACTTTCAAAAACAGAGATCAAATTTCTGCAAAGTCAACAAATTCAACAAATATTAATCTCAAAATTCAATCCTCAAGCAAATTCCATAGTGAATGCAACAGATTTATGAGCATGTATGCAGCTAGTAAACAAACCAAATTGGTAGAATTCTTGGGAGTATTTGAGCAAATAGTAAATAATCTTCCCCTCTTTTCTACATAACACACACAGATGGCTACTACCCAGAAAGAAAAACAAATGTTAACCTCAGTTACTGAGCCTGCAAATTTAAGAAAAGCATACTAAGACAGAAAGTTACAGAGAACACATAATTATTCCATTGGGGAATTAGTATTACCTAAGACTCATTATGAACTCTCATTACTATTAAAGAAAAACAAGAAATGGCAACAAATGTACGCTGGTCCTTTCTGAATAATATGAATTCCCCACGAGGGAAGTTATCTTTTAATGCCCCCAACAAACAAGATCACAGGACTGTATTCCCACAAATACTTTCACTAGCATATACAAATAAATAATGGGTGTGGAAGGACAACACAAGGCTTAATAAACATTATTCTTTATGTAGTATACTGATAATCACATGGCTGGGTGCCTCTAGATACTTTAAGACAGTAGCTGAAGCAAAAATTACTCTGCTTTCATGGAACAAGTGAAATCCTACCTTACACCTGAGGGGCTATAGTCCAGTCTTTCTGTATTAATGTTATTATTCTATATCTAACTAGGCTACATTAGTGACCAGCTGCTGTTTATCTATATAGATGCACTTGTTATGGTAAGTGAAGAAATGTAATAGAATGACTGTATTGTTACATCAAGCTTATTTATGAGGATTTGAGTCAGCTGAAACATCCCTAATAAATAATTAAGTACAGTTTGGTTAGGATTATGGGAATATGAAGGAATGAATAAATCAAGCTTCTGTAAGGCATGATATTCTGGTGATGATAAGTAAACAAGTTTATAAGATTTTTACGAGGTACATAATTAAAAAGACAGATGCTGGATCACATAAAATTAAATATGTATTTATCTACCTTAGCTGAAAACTAAATAATAGCATTCTCAGAATTCTGGTTAAGTAAACAGTGTTACAATGATCTCTCAATGAAGTGGAAGCATAACTACTAACTATTGAAACAAAATAGCTGCTGTTGCTAATAGCTTTGGACGAAAAACCTTTAAGTATTGACTATTTACAACCATAGTAAAATAAGTGTTCCTCAAGTATGATATGAAGCAATGTACCTTTTAACCTTGTGATCACAACAAAGTAATAACCGATGTCTAGTAGAAGTAATCTGACTGGTGAACTAGATCCTGAAGAATCATATGGTAATTTCTTTTTAATGTAGAGGTGATCTCTTCACACAAGAAGATGTAAGATGTGAAGGTACTTACACAGATGAGCCAAAACATTATGACCACTTGTGTAATAGCATGTTGTTCCACTTTTCAAACACAATACGATAGAGATTCTGCTTGGCATGGATTGTACAATCGTTGACAGGATCCACAAGTATGTGGCACCAGATGTCTATGCATAGGTCACGGAATTACCACAAATTACGAGATGGTGGTTTACGGCCATGCACTTGATGCCTGACATGTGTTTCAATTGGTACAGATCAGGCACATTTGCTGGCCAAGACATCAATGTGAGTACCCTATAATGCCCCTCAAACCACTGTAGCACAATTCTGATCTTTATCCTGCTGGAAAATGTCATCATAGCAGGGGGAGACTTCAAGCATGAAGCAGTGCAGGTGGTTCACAATAATTTTCATGTAGTTCACTGCTGTCACGATGCCTTGAATTACCATCACAGATTCCATGGAAGCCCAACTAAATGTACCCCATACCATAATTCTGCTATCACCAGCTTACATCTGTGGCACAGTGCGTGTTTCATGCAGCCATTCACCTGGATGACAGCATGTAAGGACCCAACAATGGACCTGGTGTACCACGAAATGCAATTCATTGAGCAGGTGACACATTTCTATTGATCCACGGTGAAAACTCAGTGACACAATGCCCGCTGCATTCATAACTGACAGTGTCATTGGGTCAACACTAGAACATGTAGGGGTCATGTGATTTGAAGCTCCATGTTCGACAACGGCCTTTAAGTGGTGTGCTCTTAAACACTTGTGCCTGCACCAGCATTTTACTCTGTCATCAGATATGTGACAGCTCACTGCCTATCTCGGATTACACAGTGAAGGACCTCCATGTTTTGTGATGAGGTGTGTATCCAATACCAAATGACCCACTCACTACTCCACTCCACTATCCATATATGCTCACGACAATAGTATGCCCATGGGCAACCAGCTTTGCCATTTCAGGGATTCTCGTTTCCAGCCACAGTGCCACAACAATGTGCTCCATGTCAAAACCAATTATATATGTGGATTTCCACATTTGTGGCCTGTATCTTCACTATAATAACTGCCCACTCATCTCTCTTCCTCTTACATGCTGTGTCACAAGCCCACAATGCTACCTGATGGCATTCGACCTCATAGTGGGCAGTGGTCATAAAGTTTTGGCTCATTGGTGTATAATGAGCAGTATTTAGTAATTTGTCTTATAACTTAAATTGGTAAGGCCATAACTAACTATGATGGCATTATATAAGTGTTAACAGAGGAAGTAGTATAATAAAAATGTGGTAGAATCTGATTTTTGTTGTCAATGAAAATAAATTATCCTCTATTTTGTAGAGTGGAACTGTGAGGTAGAAATAGAAACTAGAAAAGAAAATATATTAATGAAAATCATAATTTTGTACCAATCTGGTAAAATAATTAGTTTACTGGATGACTGACTTAACATATAAAGTTGCAAATAGTAGTTAATAAGTATGTCCCTACCGATGTTGCTTTATGCGATCTGAAATGTTATTCTGGCCTTCAGAGATTATGTGCGAGATTTTCACATTCTGTGGCTCACTACGTGCAAATTGTTAGTCCTACAGAAAAAATGAACAGGACCTTTTTGTAGGAAATTTAATGCAGTTAAATTTTGTACTGGGATACATTTTCACTATAGGTCCTATTTCTCATTTATGTTCAAGAAAAATGTACAAAAGTGATCTTCAAACGCAACCCCACTCCCACACTCAACCCCCTTTGGTCAGTTTTCCTAGAATGTTGTTTATGTCACTTCCTCCTACAGCTGTACAAAAATTTATGACTGAACAAATTATTTCTCACATTCAACTTTTTTTGGTCTTTGTTGACTAAAGTAATTATACCACTGGCTTAGTTGAGCACTTACAAATTGGAAAACTGACATTTATATAAATTTTAGCTAACAGTTTTGTCAATTTCAACAGAACAAAATATACAATTACATTTCAGACTTTCTGTCTATGAAACTACTATGCTTGTAACGGTTAAATTTGGATTGAATTGTGAACATAGTTTTAGTATAACATTTACAAAAGTTGTTTTACTTTCATTATCCTCATGGGCATGTTGGAATTAATAATGTAAACAAAATAGGTTACTATGCTTGTGGTGTAATAGCCCAATCAATAGAGACCAAGAAAGGTCAAATGTCAGAAATATTTTATGCAGTTGGAAATTTTCGTACAGTGTTAGGAGGGAGTGCCACAAACAACATACTATAAAATCCTGATTGGTGGGGGCTGAGTGAGGACATGGAGGTGTGTTTCAAGGTCACTTCCATACTTTTCCTTGACTATCTCGAAAACTGTGACCTTCAGTGAAAACATACAGCAATACAAAATTTAACTATAGTACCATAAACTGGATTGAATACAGACTGTTTTGTGTCTATAGGGACATAATTTATATTTTAATAAAGATTTGATGATATTTATTATACAAATATGTTAGTACAAATGAACTTTTAATTATTTTAAACACACAACTATAATATCTAAATACGATTTCAATTATACAAATCAGGGGTAACATAAAATTAGCAAATTGATTAACAAAATCAGTCATTACAGAAATGGGTTTGGCTTGAAGGTGTAATGTCCTCTTTGCACAGAACATCAGCTTTCGAGAAAACACAATCATTGGGCACATTAGGAAAAATAAACACATACAACCAGTTGCTCAAGTGACAAAGAAACATTCCATTGTATTGTCCCTTTTGCTTATCAACTTGAAGAACCGTTCCAGTGAATACTTTCATACACTTATCATAAGAAAACTTGATTTTAACCCAGTCTCCTTCCTTTAAATTGTTTATCTCATCATCTGGAGTGGCTGCGTCACCATTTTGTGCATCTTACGCAGAAGAGTTTAGGTCATCTGGAATAGTTTCTTCTTCAGCATAAGATAACTGTTCTGGATCATCTACATTGGTTTTGTGAAAGTCCACTAGAGTAACACTGTGACCAGCTGGGACATTCAGTCTCTTTCTCTAACATATTGTCTGCTTTGTTTCATCAACCTCATAATGCATTACTTTTAAGAATTCAATCTGACTGTCTATTGCAGTGGCTAGGGCAGCATTTCCCTCATTTTCTTCACGTTCAATTGCAAGTTGCCAAGTACTTTCTTCCCAGTTAAGAGAATATATACCTGCTGTTTGAAAACCAGAATGGATGTTGTCTTTCAATGCTTCTTCCATTAAATTTTATGTTTTCTTCATAAGAGAAGGACATACTTTTTATAGAATGTTCTGCTTTTGACATTTGCTTTGGATTTTCAAGAACTTTTTTCCAGTTCATCTTCAGTGACTGGAATAGGGCAACACCTAAAGGTTGTGTCAAATACATTGAATATGCAGGAACGAATACAAATGAGGCATTATGTTCCTCACATAGCCAGACAACTGTTGGAGAACTTAAACTGTCACCTATCACGATCTTCCTCCCCTCAAATCGATGACATTAAGGTACTATATATAACTCTCTAGAAAAAGTCAAGAAAGTAATTTCCATCCATCCAGCCAGACTTACTGCAGTTATAGAAGGCACCTTGGAGAGCCACCTTCAGTCCACAAGTCATACATATATACTGATTTGTAGATTACATAAGGGGGCAGCAACATCCCAGAAGCAGATGCTGTAAACATGACAGATACACTGGAATACCCTCTCAGGGTTCTTACACCCTCTTTTAAGAATAAGTTCATGTTGGTCTGGGTCATCATAGAGTGCACACTCATCATAGTTTATCATCAGACGTGGTGGTACACTGCCTCCAGTGTCCTCTAGTGATGCTGTCAGCTCATTGGAGAAAGTGATGATAATTGCAGGGATCACTTGTGCTCGACTCCTTTTAATATTTTGACAAATGCATTGAGTTTAGTTTTGTGTCTAGTCAGGAAGCCAAGTGCCCATTCAAGCCCATACATGTTGTCTTTGAATTAGCCACATTCTTGCCTCTCTGTCCAAGTGATATTTTGTGAAGCAACACAAGTCAAAGGCACTTAAAGGATAGCCCCAATCTGCACAAGTTATAAGGCATTCAATAAGCTCTTGTTCAAGATGATTAGGAAGAGAAGTCTGAACACCTTTCTTCTTGAACTCAATATTTCCAGCAGGGGTGTCTCTTGATTGCTTCACATGATGTTGTAGGGCTAACATAGAAATTTCAAATATTTTTTCTGCTTTCCTTATGAACATTCCATGAGCAACTGCCAATTACCATCAGATTAAAATGTCTACTAACATGATGAAAATAAAAACATGATTTTGGTGCCAAATCATCTTGTAGACAACAGAATGGCCATCTTAACTGCACAGGTACCAATATTTTAAATGAAAACACAAACAAGAGGTTTCATTTAATTAAATTTTCTCAGTTTTTGTCCCTATTCACCCTCGTCTCCCCATCCACCACAGTTTATGGAACATTAAATTTCCTACAAAAAAGTCCTGTTCATTTTTTTCTGTGGGACTAATTGTTTGCACGTGTCAAGCAAAAGAATACAGAAATCTCATGTATGGTTTGTGAAGGCCAGATATAACACTGTGGGCTGGATAAACACACACCAGTAGGGTCTGCTGAATCACCCTGTACATTTCTAAATAGTTAGGTGAATAACGAAGCATCTGAATTGTAATGGTTCAAGTTTTTCACTTCTTATCCTAGTGTATAAAAAAACAAGTATTATGACATTGAAATGTGTGCTGGTTGCAGCCAGTTAAAATGATGTCAATTAATGTTTTACAGTTGTGTTCAATAGATGAATATTTAAACAAGGGATACTGCAGAATTACAAATGTGGGTTTCAAATACACAGATTTTCCCTGATAATTTCATGATAAAGTCTTTAATCTTTCTCCATTGGGTGAGACTAATATCTGCATGAATTGCTGCCTCTGTCATATTATTTTTTTGTAATTGAAAGCTATTGAATTAAACGTCAGCAAATGAATGAATGACATTACCCTGCCCTATATGATTAATCAGTATTCCAAGTATGTTACCATGTGTTCCCATATCAAATCATTGACATGAAGTATTCCTTCCCAAATAATTGTACGTTCTCAGCAAACAAGAAAAAGAAATATGTAAATAATTGTGCCATAATCTAAAATCACTAGGTGAATTTCTGACTAGCTTGTAATTTAAACATTGTACAAAACACTATACAAATACAGCAATACCATGATCTGATTAGCCTGTAATTAAAACACTCATCAGTGAGGCCAGACTCTGTATAAAATACTATAAAGGCAAGGAGAAAAATAAACTTAATTGATGCAGTTCATTAAATAGCTGTGGAGTGTGCACTGAAAACTGTTAGTGAAAATGAAAATAGTGTGAAACAGTGTTAGAAAGTGATATGAAATAAATGTGTTGCCTTTTGAAAACTGACAATGAAGGTATGTTCCACTTATCAATACTGGAATGTTGCGGAGAAGGACACTGAGTGAGTTCACCACACAGGATCTTCACTTCCTCCTGTTGATTGCACCCAAAGTAGTCTGATCGCTGAACACACAGACACATCCAGAATGTTATACACATCACCACTGGATACTTATGTACTGGTTGGAATGAAAGCATGATACAACCAAGGCTGCAATGGCACGATGTTGGGCTTTGGACTTGACTATTGTCAGCATTGTGGTGCAAATGCCAGCATTCTTGGTGTTTCACACTCATATAAATGGTGTTTACCATCTGCCAAATGACACACAGAGACACTATGCTGAGCCTGTGACTGACTGTTTTCAGATTGATCATAAGTAAGTAAAGTCAATTTAAAAAAAAATATCTCATGAGTTTCCAAGAAACAATTTATATTAAGATTAAAGTTATCATACTTGTGGGAATAAAATTATGACCTCATACACACATCAAAAAAGTTTTGCATCACCTCGGATCCAAGAGTTCTGGAACATGTACAGAAAATAGGAATAGAGATCAACATAAACATCATTTCCGCTCTTTTTATTGCTCATCAAAACTACACATTGCATGTTGTACAACCATACAGCGAGACCTTCAGAGGTGGTGGTTCAGATTTCTGTAACATGTCCTCTTGCATTGATGCATGCCACTATTCGTCATGGCATACTATCCACAAGTTCATTCCTCAATGACGTTTCGGCGTAGATCCCTCAGAGTGGCTGGTGGGTCACATCGTCCATAAACTGCTCTTTTCAGTCTATCCCAGCATGTCTGGAGAACATGCTGGCAACTCTAGTTGAACGATGTTGTTATCCTAAAGGAAGACATTCACAAGACGTGCATGACGGGGGCGCGAATTGTCGTCCATGAAGATGAATGCCTCGCCAATATGGTTGGACTATCGGTTGAAGGATAGCATTCACGTATTGTGCAGCCGTTACGGCGCCTTCCATGACCACCAGTGGCATATGTCGGCCCCACATAATGCCACCCCAAAACAGTAGGGAACCTCCACCTTATTGCACTCAATGGACAGTGTGCCTAAGGCATTCAGCCTGTACGGGTTGCCTCCAAACGTGTCTCCGATGACTGTCTGGTTGAAGGCATATGCGACACTCACTGGTGAAGAGAACGTGATGCCAATCCTGAGTGATCCATTTGGCATGTTGTTGGACCCATCTGTAGTGCACTGCGCGGTGTCATTGTTGCAAAGATGGACCTCATCATGGACACTGGGAGTGAAGTTGCACATCATGCTGCCTATTGCGCACAGTTTGAGTCATAACATGGCGTCCTGTGGCTGCACAAAAAGCATTATTCAACATGGTGGCATTGCTGTCAGGATTCCTCCAAGCCATAATCCATAGATAGCGGTCATGCACTGCAGTAGTAGCCCTTGGACAGCATGTCATCGACAGTTTCTGTCTCTCAGTATCTCCTCCATGTCCAAACAACATTGATTTGGTTCACTCCGAGACGACTGGAGAACTCTTCCTGGCACAAAGTAACAATGCGGACGTGATCAAACTGCGGTATTGACCATCATGGTTGTACTACAGACAACACTAGCCACGTACATCCTTCCTGGTGGAATGACTGGAACTGATCGGCAGTTGGTCGCCGCTGTCTAATAGGCGCTGCTCATGCGTGGTTGTTTAAATCTTTGGGTGGGTTTAGTGACATATCTGGACATTCAAACAGACTGTGTCTGTGATACTATATTAACAGTCAACATTTATCTTCAGGAGTTCTGGGAACCAGGGTGATACAAAACGTTTTTTGGTGTGTGCATTAAATTCACAAGAACTTCTAAAGAAGATCAATGTAAAACAATACTGATTAGCATCAACTGGAGAAGAAAATCAGGTGGATACTAGTGTGAACTTTACTTCCTGCACACATTTGTGTTTTTTGTGTGCAACCAGTCTAACTCAAGTATGTGTATCTTTTCATGTAATCCATGAAATGAGGAGGCCCTCACAATCTCCTGGTATCCTACCCTGAGAGGCCTCAAGGTATCCTGCCCACAGTTACAGTTCCAGTAACCTTTCCTGGATGGTCTTCATTTCTGATGAAGGGTACTGGGTCATCACCCAATCATCTCTGCAGTCCTTCCCAACCTGTCCATCAAAGGCAAAGAAAACATCAAAATTTTTTTTATTGAAAGTGTAATAAATGATAGAACTTATTTTTAACACTCTTTTAAGGAAAAAGCTGCCACGGAAATTAAATAATTCATGCTCTCATGTTCAGTGAACACAAAAACTTTACAATTAGAGGAAACCATATTTACAATGGTGATACAACCAACATAAATCTTGTACAAATAAGAATATGTAGTGTCAGCTGAAAACTTTGCATGATGAAAACTTTGGTTCTGTATACGCATACAGAAGCAATATACAGAGTGTCCCATTTATCTTGACCACCCTGAACAACTGTTTGTCCAGATGCAAATTACAAAATTTTTCCAGCAAATGTTTTTTAGCCACCAGGGGGACATCAATCAGCATGATTGCCTTAATTGCAGCTTTGTTTTTTACAAAGATATGAACGGTAGTATGACTTTTTTAAATGTTGTGTTGTGGTCTTCAGTCCTGAGACTGGTTTGATGCAGCTCTCCATGCTACTCTATCCTGTGCAAGCTTCTTCATCTCCCAGTACCTACTGCAGCCTACATCCTTCTGAATCTGCTTAGTGTATTCATCTCTTGGTCTCCCTCTACGATTTTTACCCTGCACGCTGCCCTCCAGTACTAAATTGGTGATACCTCGATGCCTCAAAACATGTCCTACCAACCGATCCCTTTTTCTAGTCTAGTTGTGCCACAAACTCCTCTTCTCCCCAATCCTATTCAATACCTCCTCATTAGTTATGAGATCTACCCATCTAATCTTCAGCATTCTTCCATAGCACCACATTTTGAAAGCTTCTATTCTCTTCTTGTCTAAACTATTTATCATCCATGTTTCACTTCCATACATGGCTACACTCCATACAAATACTTTCAGAAACGATTTCCTGACACTTAAATCTATTCTCAATGTTAACAAATTTCTCTACTTCAGAAACACATTCATTGCTGTTGCCAGACTCCATTTTATATCCTCTCTACTTCGACCATCATCAGTTATTTTGCTCCCCAAATAGCAAAACTCCTTTACTACTTTAAGTGTCTCATTTCCTAATCTAATTCCCTCAGCATCACCCGACTTAATTCGACTACATTCCATTATCCTCGTTTTGCTTTTGTTGATGTTCATCTTATATCCTCCTTTCAAGACATTGTCCATTCCGTTCAACTGCTCTTCCAAGTCCTTTGCTGTCTCTGACAGAATTACAATGTCATCGGCGAACCTCAAAGTTTTTATTTCTTCTCCATGGATTTTAATACCTACTCCGAACTTTTCTTTTGTTTCCTTTACTGCTTGCTCAATATACAGATTGAATAACATCGGGGAGAGGCTACAACCCTGTCTCACCCCCTTCCCAACCACTACTTCCCTTTCATGCCCCTCAACTCTTATAACTGCCATCTGGTTTCTGTACAAATTGTAAATAGACTTTTGCTCCCTGTATTTTACACATGCCACCTTTAGAATTTGAAAGAGAGTATTCCAGTCAACATTGTCAAAAGCTTTCTCTAAGTCTACAAATGCTAGAAATGTAGGTTTGCCTTTCCTTAATCTTTCTTCTAAGATAAGTCGTAAGGTCAGTATTGCCTCACGTGTTCCAACATTTCTATGGAATCCAAACTGATCTTCCCCGAGGTCGGCTTCTACCAGTTTTTCCATTCGTCTGTAAAGAATTCGCGTTAGTATTTTGCAGCTGTGACTTATTAAACTGATAGTTCGCTAATTTTCACATCTGTCAACACCTACCTTCTTTGGGATTGGAATTATTATATTCTTCTTGAAGTCTGAGGGAATTTCGCCTGTCTCATACATCTTGCTCACCAGATGGTAGAGTTTTGTCAGGACTGTCTCTCCCAAGGCTGTCAGTAGTTCTAATGGAATGTTGTCTACTTCCGGGGCCTTGTTTCAACTTAGGTCTTTCAGTGCTCTGTCAAACTCTTCACGCAGTATCATATCTCCCATTTCATCTTCATCTACATCCTCTTCCATTTCCATAATTTTGTCCTCAAGAACATCGCCCCTGTATAGACCCTCTATATACTCCTTCCACCTTTCTGCTTTCCCTTCTTTGCTTAGAACTGGGTTTCCATCTGAGCTCTTGATATTCATGCAAGTGGCACCCTGTATTTCTTGTTCAGTAATTCATTTCCTCTCCTAAAGACCTATTCAAAGATGTATCACAATGTACCATTCACTGAAATACAATGATATTAATTACATAACACAACATTGACTTTGAGCCCAGGGTCACAAACTCGTCCATTTACTGGAGTTATCAGAAAACAAATGAAAACCAAGTAAAAACATAACACAAAATTGAATTTGACTCTCTAGTACCACTGCCCAGGATAAGAACATTCGAAGGTGCTCAAATTGATGACCCTGGACACTGATACATTGGTGCACTCTTTGAATGAAAGAATTATTTACTGCTTCCAGTGTTGCCTACTGAAGAGAATTACAAGCAAGCATGATATATTCTTGCATGTCCTCTGGAGTTGTTGGAATGTCACTATAGACAAGGTCTTTAATGCATCCCCAAAGAAAAAAGTACAGAGGATTTAAATCAGGATACCTAGCAGGCCAAGTAACTGTTCCTCCTGGACCAATTCATCTGGCAGAATACCTTCAGTTCAGAACACAGCATGCACACAAGGCATTATGTGTTTGGACATCCATCATGTTGATACCACATAAGCATTCTGGTTCTTAGTGGCACTTCATCGAGAAGAAGAGGAAGAATTCTTCTGAAGAAGTTGGCATACACTGTGCCGTTTACACTACCATTGATGAAATAAGGGCCAATAATTGCAGTACCAAGCAACCCACACCAGACGTTAACTCTCCATTGATGCTGATGTTCCACCTGTCTAAGCCATCGGGGTCTATCGCTGGACCAATAATGCATGTTCCCTGTATTTTTCAGTGCTTTGTTTGAGAAGGAACATTTATCGGTAAATAGAACTTTGGAGAAGAAGTTCGGGTTGGCAAGGATTTGCTGCTGTGCCCGCTGACAGAACTGTACACGATTCTGGAAATCATTCTCATGCAATTTTTGATGTAGGTGTAGATGCTAAGGATGGAACCAATGCATGTACAAATACGACGTACACTGGTTTTAGAAATGGCAGTCTCATGTTCAAGCTGCCATGTGCTCACATGTGGATTCATAGCAACGGAAGCAGCTTCGTCTGTGCAAGTGCTACAACGATTGTGTTGTCATGTGTTGAGACTTCCCATTTCCTGAAGCGTTGCAACAAGACGAGAAAACATCCATTTGGAAGGTGGGTTCTTGTCAGGATATCTCTCTCTGTTCAGTTCCGCTCCCTGCTTAGCATTTCACCTACCTTCAACAACAACAATAAAAGAACAGTTTTGTTGATGTAGTTTGTAGGAAGGACAGACTTTACTGTACGCCTACTCTACACAACAGTATTTAAATGTACTAAACTACTGTAATAAATGTACCTGTATATAAGAAAAAAGTATTGCAATTACTGTTCTGCTAACTTACATTCCCAACAGATGAGTAGCATTTCTATCTTTTCTTCGTTGGTGTACATTCTGCTCACACAACTCTTCAAGTGACGATGGTTGACAGAATGACAGATGTGCATTCTACTTATGTTTACATTTGTCCTCTGTCAACATCAGAATGTGGATGTGTTCCATTACCCAGAGTACCTGCACCAAGCGCTGGGAGCATCAATATCAATGTTGTGTTATGTAATTAATAATGTTGTGTTTCAGTGAATGGTACACTGTGATACATTTTTGAATAGGTCTTTAGGAGAGGAAATGAATTACTGAATAAAAAATACAGGGTGCCATTTAGAAAAGACATACTTCTATTCATACCTTTGTAAAAAAAAAAAAGCTACAACAAAGGCAATCATGCTGATTGATGTACCCCTGATGGCTAAAGAACATTTGCTTGAAACATTTTGTAATTTGCATCTGGACAAACAGTTATTTGGGTGGTCAAGATAAATGGGACACCCTGAATATGATTAAGAAAAAACACAACAAAGGACTTGTTCTCAACTCAAAACTAATCTGTTGTATAAATCAAAGATAAAGTCTGAATGTCTGTGGTTTTTGTTCTCAGCGTTTTCTTGCTGGCTTGCTGAATGGGGGAGACAGAAATTAATTAATCCCCTGAGTGTATTATGTTGACCTTTAGATGGAAAAATATAATGTTTGTCATAAAGGAGAACATCCGCCTATCTCACTAAATCTTTGTGATAAACAAAAATTTTAATTTAGTGAATTTTTTTCCCTTCCCCAGCAATGAAATATAACCATTCTTGTGCCCGTGCCTCAATACTGTGGGCAGTGAAAGGATTAAATGATATTTTTCTTTCCCTTCTTAAGTCTGCACAAGCTAATTTGAATCCCTTATTGAATGGGAAATAATACTGTTATTATGAAAAAAGGACTAACATAATATTTGGACTTATGATAACAATGATTTAATTTTCATTTGATTTGTGTTGATGATGTTTTTGAGACACACTCCAAAACTGAATTCACAGAATCCAGATATTGATGGCTCCAGTTATGCAAGTACCAATGTATCTGATTGACAATATGTGGAGTGCATAGGGGCCTGATGATGGTATTAATGAGATACCAAAACTAGTCGTCTAAATAAAATAAGTTCTGAAAACATACTGCTGCTTGGCAGTTTCTGATAAATATTTGACCAGTTGCTATCCCATATCCATAATGGATCAACAGAGACCTAACAACTGGTTCATAAAGTGCTTCTGTACAAAGACACATCCCTTGCAAGAACTGCTGCAAGGAGACACCAGTTTTTATGGGAACAAAGTGTGATAAAGATTTTTCCTTGCCTTAAGGAGGTGGTATCATCTTCCCCTGTCCTAGTACTGAATGACAGAAGCGCTGAGACAGAATTTCGCATTGGCATTAGAAGTTATGTGATAGGTGGTGTTCTAGAACAAATTCAGGAAGATGCTGAAAAGGTGATTAGTTAGTAACATGCTACATACATCATTTGAACGATTATTTTGTTGAAATGATGTGGAATGATTCACTTTACAGGATATGTACATGTGATTAGTGTTAACATTAATGAACACATTATTTTTAGTCCCAGCCATGCAAATGGCTACCAGTTTTTAAGTAGGAATTTGCCACTGGAATAGAAGTTGTCTAGGATAAATGATTTTAAATTAGAATTAAAACTTGCTAAGCTACCTGTCAGACATTGTATGTTATTGAGCAAATGCTGAAAAATTTTTGTTGCTGCATATTGAAGTACTTTCTGAACCTCTGACAGCTTTAACAATGGGTAATAAAGGTCATGTATCCCCCAAGTGTTGCAGGTATGGACATTACTGTTCTTAAACTGCGATGGATTACTTATGCCAAATTTCACTACCAAAGACAATCAGTTTTTGTAAATATAACATACGTGGATAGATTAAAAATCTGCTCACCAAATGGTGTCAGGAAAACACACATATAAAAGGTTTTAAAGTTTGCAAGTTTTCAGAGTCAGTGGCTTCTTCTTCTAACAGATGGGTTAAAGGGGAAGGATGGGGGGTGAAGGGGAAGGATTCATGGATTTACGAAAAAGGGGCTGAGTATGGAAAAGTCGCATGAAACCATGGGTCTGGGGAGACTTACTGGACGGGAGGAGAAGGAAAGACGGACTGTTGGGGACTGCACTGGATAGGGTTATGAAAACTTTAAGAGCTTAAAGCTGGAAGGTAGTATAATATGAAAGACAGAGATTATTGCCAAAACATTGTGCATGAGTTAATAAAAGTGAAAAGGTAAGTGAATTGTAAATTATAGAAGTGGGAGGGAGGCAGCAAAAAACAGATAGGTCAGATAATGAAGGTTGTAGAAAACTAAAAGGGAGTGAAGAAAGCAATAGTTACTGTGAAGAAATGCTGAAACCGAAGAAATTAATGTAAATTAAGGCCTGGTGGGCAGCGAGAACCAACGACATGCTGTAGCATCAGTTCCCACCTGCAGAGTTCTGAGAACTAGCGTCTGACGGAATAATCCGGATGGCACATGTCGAAAAACAGCATCGAGGTCATGACTGTCACACTGTAGAGCATGCTCTGCAACAGTGTATTGTGTGTTGCCAGTATACAGCCTCTGCCTATGCTCATTCATTCTAACTGATAACTTGGTGATAGTAATGCCAATGTAAGAGGCTAAACAGTGTTTACATAACAACTAGTATATGAAATATGTCGTTTCGCAGGTGGCTCTTCCTTTGATAGTACTGTAAATGTTTTCCCAGTTACAGGGCTGGTATAAGTGGTGGTAGGGGGGGTGCATACGGCAAGTCTTATGGCGGGGACGGTCATAGGGGTAAGAACCATAGGGTAGGGAGATGGGTGTAGAAGGCGCATAGTGTCTAGCAACGATATTTCGGAGATTGGAAGGGTAACGAAAAGCTATTCTAGGTGCGGTGAGCAGGATATCAGACAGAATGGACCTCATTTCAGGGGATGATTTTAGGAAGTCACAGCCTTGTTGAAGTAGCTGAATAATACAGTCAAGAGTAAGGTAAACTGAGTGACAAGTGGTGTACTCCAAAGCCGTTTCTTTGGCAGTATCATAATTGGATGTGATGGCCCAGGAAATTTGCTTTCAACTAGGCTGTGCATAATTATATCCAGTGAAGGCTGAGGTGAGAATGGTGGTGTACTGCTGTAAAGAGCCTGCATCTGAACAAATACGTTTGCCTACAATGCCAACGCTGTATGGGAGGGAACATTTGACATGGAAAGGAAGTAACTGTAAAACGTACTGTTGTTTGTTAGTAGGTTTAATGTGAACAGAGGTGCGTAGCTGACCTTCGGTGAGAGTGAGATCAACATCAAGGAAAGTGGCATGGCATTTGGAATAGGACAATGTGAAATCTAATCAGGAGAATGTATTTAGAGATTCCAAGAATTTTAACACGTTACTCTGACTTTGAGTCCACACAGCAAAGATTTCATCAATGTACCTAAACCATACCAGGGTTGAAGGCTTATGGATCCCAGGAAAGCCCCCTCCAAGCAACCCATGAAAAGATGGTTGGCATAGGAAGCATACATCCTTGTTCCCATGGCTATGCCCCTGATCTGTTTGCATGTCTGCCCCTCACAGGTAAAGTAGTTGTTCATAAGTATAAAGTTGATTAAGGTGAGCAGGAAAGCAGGAAGAATGCCACAGGTTTGGAATCAGGTGGGCACAGACTGAAGAAATGTTCAGCAACAGACAGACCATGTACATTGTGGTCACTGGTACACAGGGAGATGACATCAGTGGTGAAAAGCAAGGTGTGCGGTGGGAGTGGGGCGGGTACAGATTTCAGATGATCCAGGAAGTGGTTGGTCTCTTTAACGTAGGAGGGAAGTCTTTGTACAATGGGTTGCAGGTGTTGACCAAGTAAAACAGACATATATTTTGTAGGTGCTTTGAAACCAGCTGCTATGGGACGACCTGGGTGATCAAGTTTGTGGACCTTAAGTAGAAAGTAAAAGGTGGGGGTGCATGGTTGGCCTGAGATTTTAAGGAGGGACTGCAGGTCAGTTTGAATCACATGTATGGGATCTTGGTATGCTGTACATGGAGATTTCAGACAGCTGGCATAGATTACCACTTGTATACTCGCATCGGTCAAGTACCGCAATAGTCATCAGCTTTTAGGGAACAAAGAGTCTGGAGTTCTGCAAAGGACAGGTTGGGGTCATATTGAAAGGACCTGAGGAAGGGTTGTGAAGCTATGCTAGATGTTAGGAATTGTTGGAAGACTTGTAACACATGATTTTGAGGTAGTGGGTGAGGATCAAGTTGGGATCATGGTCAGAACTGTTCCTAAATCATTTATATAAATGCTATAACACTCATCTGCTTTACTTGATGACTTTTCACTGACTATCTACTACGAACAGTGACCTTTCTAACAGGAAATCACGAATCTGGTCGCACAGGACAATACTCCATAGGTACGCAATTTGATTAGACTTTATTTTTGAGGAATTGTGTCAAAAACATTCTGGAAACCTAGGAATATGGAATCAATTTGAAATTCCCTGTTGATAGCACTCATTGCTAGGGCCGGATTTTAATGACAAACTTAGGGTGAGTTTTATAACAATTTATGCAGGAATCTAGGTATTGCAGTGTAGGAAAACGTATTTTCGTTGTGCGTATGATGTCATGCTTACAATTTTTTTAATAGTAGGTCATATTTTGACCAATTTTTGCCAAAAATGCATACATTTGTCATATCATTAAAGGACACAAGAATAAAAACATGAAAAAGTTGCTCACATGACAATGTTTCAAATACTACAACACTTTATTAATCAGGATTATAGTAGACAACTTTATTGCATAAGTCAAAAAAATGCTCTCGAAGCCAATAAATGTGGCTTCCGAAATAATAAACACCACTAATCAGTCTGAATACAAACTCAATCTTGTTCAACATGCTGAAAGTAAAGTGCACCCAATAGCATGAAGTTGTGAGATTTTGGAGAGAAATTCTTCAGCACTGAAAGAGAGATATTATTTATATGAAGTTGACGTTAGTGCAGAAAAGTATTTTCATGTCCAACAACACTATAATACCACTAAATACAGATGCTGCATAAAGCAAAGTGCATAAAATGACAGCAGAC
Organism: Schistocerca serialis cubense; assembly: GCF_023864345.2. Lineage (NCBI taxonomy): Eukaryota > Metazoa > Arthropoda > Insecta > Orthoptera > Acrididae > Schistocerca > Schistocerca serialis. Next base: position 783,943,724 of record NC_064641.1, on the reverse strand, counting down.
AAATGCTGTTATTTGAGCGGACATGTCCATCTTCAACTGTGCAATCATTCTACAAAGACTTGTTTGATATGTTGGTCTCGTACAACACCCCATTGGAGAAGCTGAAGAATCCACAGTTCATATAGTTCTTGGCAAGTGTACAACACTTCCAGGTCCAGATGAATCTACACTGAAAAAGAACTATTCATATGTGTGCTAGAATGAGGTGCTCAACAAAATATAGATTAGTGTTGCTGACTAGAAGGTCTGGGTGTCCAAAGGTGAAACCTCTCATGCGGCTAGGCATATATTGCCAATGTTGCTATTGATGCTCTAAAAGTTGATGGGCCTGGAGAATTGTCCCTCTTAACATGTGGAATTCTCTCGAAGAATACAGAATGTGACAACTGCCATTTTGTTTGACAACTCTACGAAGCTGCTATGGCTGTGTGGTGTAAACAGAGACAACTATTGCTGCTAGCAAAAGACACTGCTTCATACATGGCTTAAACAGCTACTAAGGAGCTTCAGATTCTCTATCCCAATTTTGTGTACGTCACATGCCTTGCACTCATGTTATACAAAGTTGCAGAAGACATGTGTTCAAATTACCCCAATGTAGAGAAATTAATTTTCTGTTGACAATGAACACACTTAATACACCACAATCGCAGTGCAGACACATTTATTGCTCTCAGATGACCAGTTTCAATAGTCATATGCTGCCATCATCTTCTGGACCTTGGTATATAATTGCCACTTACAGTACATGAAGTCAAAGCATTAAAAACCACTACCCCTTGTACATCTACATCTACATCTACACAGATAGTCAGCAAGCCACCATACGGAGTGTGGTGGAGGGTACCCATTACCACTACTAGTCATTTTCTTTCCCATTCCACTCACAAACAGAATGAGGGAAAAACAGTTGTCTGTATGCCTCCGTATGAGCCCAACTTCTCATGTCTTATCTTCGTCACCTTTATGCACAATGTATATTTGCAGTAGTAGAATTGTTCGGCAGTCAACTTCAAATGCCAGTCCTCTACATTTTCTCAGCAATATTTCTCCAAAAGAATGTCACTTTCATGCCAGGGATTCTCGTTTGAGTTCCAAAAACATCACTGTAACACTTACATGTTGTTAGAACCTACTGATAACAAATCTAGCATCCTGCCTCTAAATTGTTTCAGTGTCTTCCTCCAATCTGACCTGATATAGATCCCAAACACTTGAACATTACTCAATACAGGTGAACCACTCTTTCCTCAGATTGTCCCGATAAACCAAAGTTGACCATTTGCCCTCCCTGCCACAGTTCTCACATGCTCATATCACTTTGCAACGTTACGCCCAGATACTTAAATGACTTGACTGTGTCAAGCAGGACACTAGTAATACTGTATCCGAACATTACAGGTTTGTTCTTCCTACTCATCCGCAATACTGTACTTTTTTTCCACAGTTGGGGCTATCTGCCATTCATCGCACCAACTGGAAATTTTGTCTAAGTCGTCTTTTATCTTCCCACAGTCACTCAACTTTGACACCTTATTGTAAACCACAGCATCATCAGCAAACAACAACAGATTGCTGCCCACCCCGTCTGCCAAACGATTCCTGTATATAGAGAACAACAGTAGTCCTATCACATCTCCCTGGGCCACTCTTGTTGATACCCTTGTCTCTGATGAACACACAGTCAAGGACAATGTACTGGGTTCTATTATTTAAGAAGTCTTCGAGCCGCTCATATATCTGTGAACTTATTCCATATGCCTGTACCTTCATTAACAGCCTGCAATGGGGCACTGTGTCAAGTGCTTTCTGAAAATGTACAAATATGCAATCTGCCTGCTGCCCTTCATCTATAGTTCTCAGTATATTATGTGAGAAAAGGCAAGCTGAGTTGCTGAGTTTCACATGAGTGATGCTTTCTTAAAATTTGTTCATTTATGGGCATAAGTTTCTCAGTCTCAAGAAAGTTTATTATGTTCCAACTGAGAATACATTCAGGGATTCTGCATCGAACCAAAGTTAGGGGTGTTGGTCTGTAATTTTGCAGATCCTTTCTTATATACTGGAGTCACCTGCACTTTTTTCCAGTCACTTGGGACTTTGTGCTTGCCGAGAGATTCATGATAAATGCAAGCTGCCAATACCATAGAGTACTCTCTGTAAAATCGAACTGGGATTCCATCCGGACACGGTGATTTATTTGTTTTCAAATCCTTCAGTTGTTTCTCAATGTCAATTATGCTTATTACTATGTCATTCACACAGGAGGCTGTCCAATGGTCAAATGACTGTATGTTTGTTGATCCTCCTGTGTGAACAATTTATAGAACATGAAATTAAAAGTTCAGCTTTTGTTTTGCTATCTTCAACTGTCACACCCTACTGATCAACAAAGGACTGGAAGGAAGCCTTATTCCCACTTTGCAATTTTACGTACAATAAGAATTTTCTCAGGTTCGCAGTCAGATCTTTTCCTAAGGTTTGACATTTGTAGTTGCTGTATGCTTCATGCATAGACCTTTTCACAGACATATGAATCTCCTCTACTAACCTCCACCTGTCACGACTTATGCATTCTCTTTTGAGCTGAGAGTGCAACAGCCTCTGCTTCCTCAGCACCTGCCAAATTTTGTTATTAAACTGTATTGAGTCTTTTCCATTCATTATCCACTTACTACACACATAACTCTCCAGACCACAATTTACAATCTGCTTAAACTTTGCCTATAAATCCACTACATCTGTCTTACTGGAACTAAGTAAAGCCAGTTCACCATCTAAGTGAGATGTTAATAACTGCTCACCTGCTCTATCTAGCTGAAACACATTCCTAGCCTTCTTGATTGATTTATTAGCGTTTGTATACATGTTTTGATAAAGATCCAGTCGATAAAATGCACACATGTGGTAAAATGCAAACAAATGATAAAAAGCGCAAAGTTAAAATCCTCATATCATCCATGCAAGCTGACAACAAACACCATGCTCGCTGCCCGACTGCATGGATGATATGAGGATTTTAACTGTGGGTAATGTTTTATTACAACAAAATAAAGACAACCTTTTGTGAGTTTGATAGTGATGTATCAAGTGCTATCAAAACTATGAAAGAGGTCTCAACAGACAGCTTGTCTGGAAACTTCGTATATATCAATGCCAATTTTCAAGTGGTATCAAAAGCCTTCACATGACTGGAAGCTGCTGGTCCTCAACTATGTGTTGTCCTGGCTATTGCGTGACATGTGCAGAATGAGTTGCATTGAGTTCAGGATCATGTGGCTGACAAAGTGATCAAAAAATTGCAAAGTGTTCTCCAGTGGAATTCTGGACAGTCTACAATGTGCAAAATTAGTGTTAGTCTTTCTACAAATACAACATTTGAAGACAATGACCCAAAGCTGGTGTTCAGTGACATCACTGCCTTCAAACAGGCTCCTGCAGCATCCTGTGATGTGGAGAAGAGCTTTTCCAGTTACAGAATTATCCTCAGCAACACCCATAGTTCTTTGACAACTGAAAACCTGAAAATGCACCACATGTTAAATACTTTGGATTATTTTAAAGTCGTGTGTAGTAGTTAAGCGCATGGTTTAACTGTATGGATATGTGTTACTGTTTTAAGTGTACTTTGTGATTTTTCAGGCACATGCACACATTTCAAAAATATGTGACAGTTACTTTCAAACACAGCAAAAAATAAGCACTATACCCACAGTTTGTTCAGAAGTGAATTTTGTGACAGGGTGTATAAAAAAAAATCAACAAGAATGACTTGTATATAGTCATACTGTATTTTTTAATATCATTTTAGGTCATAAATGCACGCGTCTTGGCGTTTTCTGGATCATTAAAATCCAGGCCCTACCGATTACTTTCTGTAAATAAGAAGCTAGTTGTGGTTGACAAGAACAATATTTTCTGAATTTATGCTGACTGTGTGTTAATAAATCATTTTCTTCAAGGAAATTCATGATATTCAAACACAGTACAGGATGAATCAAAAAGAAAGAATAGATTTCCACTGTTTATCACAGACAAACTATAAAAGATAGAAAAACACGTCATTGGATAGTGTATGGTTTACAATTTTGACACAGCTGTGCTGCTGTTTGTTTGTAGAAACATGGCAACTACACTACAAGAGAACTATTTTGTGTGTTGGAATTTGCGCAAAGGCAATCCATTCTTCAACTGCACTGTGCAAGGTGCATTCTGCCATCCATTCAGTACAAAGCCGCTTCTACAAATCATATTTATGACTGGCATACAAAATTCTTGTAAACTAGTTCACTACGGAAAGGGAAAAGAACTGGTTGACCACATAAGTCTGATGACAATGTCGCGTGTATCCGAGATGCGTTCACACAGACCCCTCAGAAGTCCAAAAGATAGGCAGGTCAAGAACTTCGATTTCCTCAAACAGTGTGGCATGTTCTGAAACAGCACCTGCATATGAAGTCTTACAAATTGCAAATACTGCAGCAACTGCGCCCTGGCAACCATAACAGAAGGTACAAATTTTGCATTTCAATTTTCCACAATATGTCAGGACACTTTTTTCTGAATGACTCATCTTTTTTGACAAATCAGTGTTTGATCTAAAGGGGTAAAGCAAAGCACCATAATGTAAGGATTTGGAGGTCACAAAATCCTGGTATTGTCATTATACGTGAAAGAAATGCACCGACACTGAATGTGTTTTCTGCATTTTCTCTTCAAAAGTTTATGGACCCTTCTTTTTTTGTGGAGGAAACTGTGACAGGAATGTCATATCTGGACATGCTGCAAAATTGGTTGTTTCTCCAGCTTCACAAAGATTCCAATGATTTAATTTTCATGTATTCTTGAGAAGCAACACTATCTTACCAACACCAATTGTATTGGAAGAGGTTGTGAAGATCTTTTTCCCTGCTTTGGCCTCCCACGGCACCAAACCTCACACCTTGTGGTTTTTTCTGTAGTTGTACTGTATATAAAAGACAAGAGTCTTTGCCACCTATGACAGCTACTCTTCAGAGAGCTGAGAAATTGAATTGTTGAAGCTGTCAATTTAATAACACGGACCAGTTGCTTTGTTTGTAGATTGAAATGGACAACTGTTTTGATGTTTCTCGAGCAATGCATGGTGCTCTTGGTAAGTGTATGTTATAGTGTCTGTGTGAACATAAAACTCTGAACCTTCCTCTATCCAAGAGACATGTTCAATGTGTTTCTATCTTTCATAGTATGTCTTTAATAAACAACTGAAATCTGCTCTTTCTTTTTGAGTCATCCTGTATATGTTCCAAAATACTACTACTGCCAATCAACATCAGTGATGTTGTTGTGGTCTTCAGTCCTGAGACTGGTTTGATGCAGCTCTCCATGCTACTCTATCCTGTGCAAGCTTCTTCATCTCCCAGTACCTACTGCAACCTACATCCTTCTGAATCTGCATTGCGTATTCATCTCTTGGTCTCCCTCTACAATTTTTACCCTCTACGCTGCCCTCCAATACTAAATTGGTGACCCCATTATGCCTCAGAACATGTCCTACCAACCGATCCCTTCTTCTAGTCAAGTTGTGCCACAAACTCCTCTTCTCCCCAATCCTATTCAATACCTCCTCATTAGTTATATGATCTACCCATCTTTTCTTCAGCATTCTTCTGTAGCACCAAATTTCGAAAGCTTCTATTCTCTTCTTGACCAAACTAGTTATCATCCATGTTTCACTTCCATACATGGCTACACTCCATACAAATACTTTCAGAAACGACTTCCTGACACTTAAATCTATACTCTATGTTAACAAATTTCTCTTCTTCAGAAACGCTTTCCTTGCCATTACCAGTTTACATTTTATATCCTCTCTACTTCGACCATCGTCAGTTATTTTGCTCCCCAAATAGCAAAACTCTACTACTTTAAGTGTCTCATTTCTTAATCTGATTCCCTCAACATCACCTGACTTAATTCGACTACATTCCATTATCCTTGTTTTGCTTTTGTTGATGTTCATCTTATATCCTCCTTTCAAGACACTATCCATTCCGTTCAATTGCTCTTCTAAGTCCTTTGCTGTCTCTGACAGAATTACAATGTCATCGGCGAACCTCAAAGTTTTTATTTCTTCTCCATGGATTTTAATACCTACTCCGAATTTTTCTTTTGTTTCCTTCACTGCTTGCTCAATATACAGATTGAATAACATCGGGGAGAGGCTACAACCCTGTCTCACTCCCTTCCCAACCACTGCTTCCCTTTCATGTCCCTCGACTCTTATAACTGCCATCTGGTTTCTGTACAAATTGTAAATAGCCTTTTGCTCCCTGTATTTTACCCATGCCACCTTCAGAATTTGAAAGAGAGTATTCCAGTCAACATTGTCAAAAGCTTTCTCTAAGTCTACAAATGCTAGAAACGTAGGTTTGCCTTTCCTTAATCTAGCTTCTAAGATAAGTCGTAAGGTCAGTATTGCCTCACGTGTTCCAATATTTCTACGGAAACCAAAGTGATCTTCCCCGAGGTCGGCTTCTACCAGTTTTTCCATTCGTCTGTAAAGAAGTTCGGTAATTTTCACATCTGTCAGCACCCGCTTTCTTTGGGATTGGAATTATTATATTCTTCTTGAAGTTTGAGGGTATTTCGCCTGTTTCATACATCTTGCTCACCAGATGTTAGAGTTTTGTCAGGACTGGCTCTCCCAAGGCCGTCAGTAGTTCTAATGGAATGTTGTCTACTTCCGGGGCCTTGTTTCGACTCAGGTCTTTCAGTGCTCTGTCAAACTCTTCACACAGTATCATATCTGTATCGCTGAGGCACGCAAGCCTCCCCACCAACGGCAAGGTCCATGGTTCTTGGGGGGGACATCAGTGATATGAGACTGTAATTCTGATTATTACTCCTATTTGCTTTCTGAAGTATTGGTGTGACCTGTGCAACTTTCCATTGTTTAGGTGCTGACCCATCATTGAGTGAGCAGTTGTATATGACTGTCAAGTATAGGGCTATTACACCAGCATACTCTGAGAGTAACCTATTTGGATTACTGTTTGAAAACACAGTATCTGTACTGTTCTTTAACTTTCTTCTTCTCACTTACTGCCTCTCTACCAGCCTCTAGGTGTGTATTCATAATAAAATGTTCACTCCACGGTACATACACATTCACAACATTGTGGATAATTTATTAAAACTGAACTTACGAATATTACAGATAGTTTCTCACTTACAAACACAAAATTACACATTTTCTAATTTATTTCATATAGCCAATAAATTTATACACACACAAACAAAATTACACATTTTCTCATGTATTTCAGATAACCAATACATATGTACACCCAATATTGTACATTCAATGGAGAATAGGAATGCAATGACTGTTTTAGAGTGTCAAATTTTCTCATCTACCCAAAGAAAAACAACATACATTTGTACAACCAATATTGTAAATTCAATGGGGAATAGGAATGCAATGACTGTTTTAGTGTGTCAAATTTTCTCATCACCCAAAGAAAACAACCATACAGCAATTCTTGCGCAACACTATAACAAATGTGATTCTCAAGAGAAACAACGAATACTTCACACCAGAGACTGTTATTACAGAATCAAATTTCATGACCTAGTGTATCAATAACTGAACAATACATAAGAAGCCACATTTAATCCATAAATAATTTTTTTTAAAACACATGTAAAAAAATTATACCTTTATGTACAAACTAAATTCAGATAAATAATAGTTACTGTATAACAAAAAGTTTTGTACACAAATAGAAGTACACACAATCATCTTAGTTTAAAACAACTAATCGATAATTTCAATACTGTCATCACTAGGTGTGTGTTGCTGTGGCAGTGAAGATACAGTGTTTTCCACCTGAAGACCCAGATTTCTACCTGCAATAAAAGTTCAACACCATTAGTTGAGTATCTACTGAAACTGAATGTAATAACATAACTCACTTTGTTTTGGTTTAAAAGGTTTTGATTTTCAATTCAGCAGCTGGGTAAGAAGCAGATTAATTTGCCTAAGCAAACTTTTAGGAATGGGAAATTCTATAAGACTTCTGTTACTACAATTGACAGCCAACAGGAAATTCTCAACACTAAACAGTATCCACAGTGCAGATGCAGTAGAGAGGTAACATCACTTTATGTCATATGTTTGGCTTCACTTTATTCTCTGCACAAGTATTTCAGTGCTAACTACCAATAATTTGGAAGAAGTCATAAGTATTTCATTTTCTCTCTCTCTTAAATCTGTATTCTATACATAGAGATTTTATCATCAGACACCACATCGTGTTTTATTTGTGAAGTCATGCTATCTGCAGTTACCATACAAATACTTCATTAATTCTAGTTATGGCTATGTGTCTATTAGAACTGTACAATATTTAAATGTGTACAATATCTGGAAATTATGTAGCTTCAAAGTGAGGGTAACAAAAGAAGTTGAGGAAGAACATCCTCATGAAATGTGTGCACAAGCAAAATATTCTGACAAAAAAGTAAGATAAATTTCAAATGCAAATGCACCTCAGTTAGTAGTTTAATAAACAAATTGTTATCGACCCTCAAAAAATAAAACTGTAATATGTTTTAGAGAGAGAGAGAGGGGGGGGGGGGGGGAGGGAGGGAGGGAGGGAGGGAGGGAGGGAGGGAGGGAGAGAGAGAGAGAGAGATAATGTTTCAGGGAGTGAACTGGTCTGGAGTAGAAGACAGACAGGAAGGGTGTGAGAGGAAATTAAAGATACAGGTAGCAGCATGAAAGCAGGTGGAATGTGACAGGTACAAAAGGGAGAAGGTAAGTGAGAAGATACAGAGACTATCACAGAATGGGACCAGTGTATCTGGGTTGAGTTTGCACCTATGTAACTGAGAAAACCTGGTGAAGTAAACTACCTTACGGAGTGCAGCAGGCCTTGAAACGTGGTGTCTAGTTGGCCTTGGCCACACTTTATCAGTGACCATCCTTCCAAATAGATGATATGCTCAGAGTAAAGTCTATGTAGAATGCTGAAAAACCTTTTCCATTTCCAAGTCACAGCACTTCAAATAAATTCTCAATCTGACACCTGTCTCTGTCATAGTCATCAGATAGAAACATGGGCAGAGTTCTGCTAACGTAAGTGCTGTAGCAGTGTCTGGAACCTTACAGAGATGGGATGAAATGACATTACATGAGAAGGCGAGTCGGTAAACTCTTGACAGCTGTGAACTGTCATGGGATTCTGTGATATCAGATGCTGCAAGGGGCTGGACTCAGGTCTGAAACTGCAGCTCCCACTCCCTATAAGTATCAAGCGCTCATACTAATTTCTGCTTGGTGTTTAAAATCTGCCCTGTAGCTCATTAAATGTGTACTCCTGATCTTGGTTGAAATTGTTGCAGTTTATTCTAATCTTGGTCACCTTCTTTATAATGGAGTACTCAAAAGATGATGCATGAGCCAAGACATTCATCTTTTCAAATTTTATCTTTTGCCCACTCTCCAAGCAATGTTCAGCCATGACTGACTTCTCAAGCTCCTGTTGCACCTGCTCAAAAACAACACTCAGTGACAGAGCGAATCATTTAGATTATGTACATGCTGACACATTACCAGGACTTACTATAAACACTGGATACTTGGAGACTTACACTGTTTTTAACAGTGTGTAATATATTTCATATCTTAGTCTGGTCTCAATCAATGTCTTTGCAAATTGCTTTCAAGATCAAATGGAAGCAAAGACGGATGCTTGAGACTTGTCATGTAGTGGCAGCAACAGTTTCAAATATTTTACTTGTTAGAAGAAATTATTAGATTAAATTAAATTTTAGCACGTGAAAACCACTGATGTTAGAGGCAGTAGGAAAGAGGACAAAAGATCTGTAGTTATGTACTAGTCAGGGAAGAGGTGTGAGCAGAAAGAATTAAGAAAATAGTGCTGAATTCCATACTTCTTCAAGAAAAGTAATTGTCTTAGCCAAGTGGTAGAGGATAAAGGTTCTTTATGAAAGAATTTTCAAGAAAAGAATCATATTGTGATAAGGTGCCAGGCAGGAAATAATACATGGATTAGGGCGACAGAATCAATAATGTCTTGATTAACAATACCTTCAGCAATGAACAGTAAAGCTGTTGAGTTTGTTTTGGTTTTGAGGTATTGTAAGCAGTCCTAATTTAATAGCTCTAAGAGTCAGGTTAACACAGAGTAGGACTGACTCCTCCTGTCATTTAAGGGGTAAAATGGTCTGGCTTGTGGGATTTTATGATTCACTGTCTTCATCTCAATAAGAAAGAAAAATTGTCTCCATTGAAAGTAGAATATTTACTGCCTGCACCATTTTTGGGGAAGGTAGGCAATTAGTGTTAAAATAAGTAAATAAAGGAAATTTTTTTCAATCTGAAACATGTGCAGTAGAAACAGGGATCAAAGAAAGCTTACTGCACAAGATTTCAAAGGGCATTCAATGCACTCTGTTGCTTGGAAGAACGACAAACCCAATAAGAATATTTTTTTATTTACTTAAATCTACAGTTGTACTTTTACTTTGCAAAATGATTACAACTTTTGGTAACAAGTACCATCATCAGAATCACAAATAAAATACTCTTTAGGAAATACTTACAAAACATTTTTCTATATGACAAGTATCAATAAAAAAATAAAATAAAATAAATAATTACACTGCCTGACGAAAAAGGGAAGCATGCATCCTCATTAGTTATGTGATCTACCCATCTAATCTTCAGCATTCTTCTGTAGCACCACATTTCAAAAGCTTCTATTCTCTTCTTGTCCAAACTATTTACCGTCCATGTTTCACTTCCATACATGGCTACACTCCATACAAATACTTTCAGAAATAACTTCCTGACACTTAAATCTATACTCGATGTTAACAAATTTCTCTTCTTCAGAAACGCTTTCCTTGCCATTGCCAGTCTACATTTTATATCCTCTCTACTTCGTCCATCATCAGTTATTTTGCTCCCCAAATAGCAAAACTCCTTTACTACTTTAAGTGTCTCATTTCCTAATCTAATACCCTCAGCATCACCCGACTTAACTCGACTACATTCCATTATCCTCGTTTTGCTTTTGTTGATGTTCATTTTATATCCTCCCTTCAAGACACCATCCATTCCGTTCAACTGCTCTTCCAAGTCCTTTGCTGTCTCTGACAGAATTACAATGTCATCGGCGAACCTCAAAGTTTTTATTTCTTCTCCATAGATTTTAATACCTACTCCAAATTTTTCTTTTGTTTCCTTTACTGCTTGCTCAATATAGAGATTGAATAACATCGGGGAGAGGCTACAACCCTGTCTTACTCCCTTCCCAACCACTGCTTCCCTTTCATGTCCCTCAACTCTTATAACTGCCATCTGGTTTCTGTACAAGTTGTAAATAGCCTTTCGCTCCCTGTATTTTACCCATGCCACCTTTAGAATTTGAAAGAGAGTATTCCAGTCAACATTGTCAAAAACATTGAGAGGGTATGTGGTGTTATTTCAAAAACAACAATATGGAGTGAACTTTACAAAGATCATGGCAGTATGAGCCCATGTATCAGTATGACATTGCACCACCCTCAGGCCTGGATGGAAGCACTAATTCAGTTGGAAGTCCTTTCATAAAAAAATTGTATCCTCTTCTGAGACAGGCTGGTCCACAAATGCTGTAAGAGTCCTTGATACCTTGGATACTAGCACTGGGACAGAGTTGGTCCTAAACGTTTTATCTGGGACAGATATGAGGATCTTGCTGGCCCCATGTGAATAACTCAGCATTATTCACACAATTCATAGACACACATGCCATATGTGGAAGAGCACCGTCCTGATGAAAATTGGCACCCTGATAATGTCCATGAGACAGAGCACCTGAAGACATGGGATGTCCATGACATACTGTTGGGTCATCCGAGTTCCCTCAACACCAAAGAGCTGTTCATTTACTCTTAAATCTTTGAATGTATGACGAAGCTCTTCCAACGTATTTTTGTGCAACATAGTATATCACCCATCAATGAGTTGACATGATTAGGAATACTGCAACCTATTACATGTTGGTTTCTCAATGATTTGCATCTTCAACAGCAATTTCAGTGCTACATCCTCTATTTGGCCACCATTCAAAAGAGATGCTGCAATTCCAGATGATGTGGGTGTCAGTGCAATATTTTTTTTGTGATCATATGGTTAAAAAAATAAATTAAAAGATAAAAGTTTGGAGTGTGCCTCTGGGCACATTTAGAAAAAACAGTCGGCCACTTTGGCCTGTAATTGCATGCATAATTCTGTCATATGATATGCATTCTTTGGAAGATATGTTTGAACAAGTGTACCCAATTCATTGACATCAAAGTGTGTTTCTCATTGTAAATCACAATCAAAAAGGTCATTTGGAGAGTTATTCAGCACAGCCATTCACAAGTGTACCAGTGTTTTGTTAGATATTCCATGCACATGTCCTCAATCACAAACAAAGCCTCATTATATAATGATATAATGATCTGTGTGTGCTCAAAAGCTCAGATTCTGATTTGTACCACAGAAACCATGTAGGATATTTTCACTCATGTAGTCTTTCTATTTTTCCCAAATACCTTTTGGATCGAATGGGAAGCACACTGTCAATGCAACTGCAAATGATGTCTGTACTTGCTCTGATTGAGCAGTATTCAATGTATCAGCAAGTGAAGTCTCCTAATGTGCACATTTTCAAGAAGATTTAACTCTTGGAAAGCTTCACAATAAGTGGCACATACCTAACAATTTACTGCTCTCAATTATTAGAAGGACGTTGGCTAACATACACTGATTAACAGTAATTGCAAGTAAATGTGAAAGGATTCTGTACCATTTCAGGTGAATACTGTGCAAATGGCCTAATATGTTGGTCAAATATAAATTGGGACATCCCACAAATCCTTTACCTTGTTTGTGACTTTGAAAGTTGTTCAATGATGCAGTCCATGCATAGTACATTGACACTTCAGAGTTATGTAGTGTATTAGCAAACATATAATTCCTGCACAATGAGAAAAATGCAGTTAACATTGTTGGCAGTGACGTCCATGCTCTTGCATTAGCATTTTCTGTTGTGAAGTGCATGTGCTGTCCATTTTCAAGGTTCACAGCCAACAGATCAACCTTTGGAAGTTCTTCATGGATTGGAAATGATAAACTATGTTATACCGCTCCACTGATGCTAATAACATAGCATCCCAGTTGTTATTGGTTGATCTTACTGACGGATGCTGTTGCAATTCCTACTTCAAAACTGCCAGATAGCTTCCTTCACTCACATATTTTGAAATCTACTCAATCAATTTCACCGAATTGTGATTCTCAACACTAATATGTGCTTTGTATGTTTTCAAGAGTAATGGTGAATACAGTACAGCCCAATGATTATTCACTCCAATATCATTGTTTTGTACTTTTAAAGTGATAGATCCACTGCCATCGTCAGTTCACTGTTGACAATACAGTGGATATCCGTCATTTCAGTGGTAAGTCTTGGAAAGTATCTTGGAAATTGTCTTTTGCATTTCCAATCAGCATGGTGAACTGTTGTTAAATAAGCCACCTGAACCATGAATCATGTTTTTGGTGATAAATTAAAGTAAGTCTGGACCAGTGTAGGCATCTGGTATTTCTGGTGAGATGTCTTGAGCAATCTGATGTGGTGTGACTTGAACCAACCGAATTAAAGTGTCTGTGCATGGTAATTCTCTCTTTTGCCATTCAAAAGATTACATCCAGCAGCATGTCTTTAACAGGACATGATGCTCCAAAGATGATTGTCCAGATAACAAAAATTCTTTCATTCATCCCATGTAGGTCTGCATGTAAATATAATTCAGGGATCTTTGTGAGTGAAGGGAAAGAAGCTCATCACAGATTCATTACAGTTGCTTGAGTGGTGTACAAATGCATACAGGACAAACGAACATTTATAGGTTCAAATGGCTCTGAGCACTATGGGGCTTAATATCGGAGGAACTTAGAACTACTTAAACCTTACTAACCTAAGGACATCATACACATCCATGCCCGAGGCAGGATTCGAACCTGCGACCGTAGCAGTCGTGCGGTTCTGGACAGAAGCGCCTAGCACCGCTTGGCCACTGCAGCCAGCGAACATTTCTTCTTTTTAAATTTTTATTATTATTTTTTATCAGTTTTCAATTAAGTAGGTAGTTATTCATTATGTGACCAAGTAGCTTAGGCTATCAAAGTCCAAAGAGCCTGATGAGTTAAATTAAACTCACATCCTACTACCTTCAATAATTTAGATGTAAAAGCAGTATCTGGCAATGGTGGTCAAATATTGACAATAAAATATGCTGACTAGCTGGGTTTAGAACATAGGAGTAAAGTTTTATATCACAGAATCATAAAAAATAGCTTAATCACAGTTTTTAGAAGTAAATTATGGAAAGAATGTTGGAAGGAGATTTTAAAAGCAGGTAGTGCAGATACAAAATTTATCTCCTTTTTAAACACATTTCTGTATTACTCTGAGTCTTATTTAGCCTAAAACTAACAAAAGTAGAATTAATCAAAAGCAAGTACAGGGTATGGATAAATTTTGCTTTTATAGTAACTTTTGCTAGGAAGAAAGAACTGTACAGAATTTGAAAGATCTGTAGAAAGAAAGAACTGTACCTAATTCAAAAGACAGGCTTTACTCATGAGTTGCTTGTAACTCTGTTAGATGATTATATTACATTAAATGTACTTTTTGTTCCAATATATCTGTAGTGAGAAAATCCACCAGGAGGTAGAACATGTCAGAAAACATGAATATGCAAGGAATGTTTACCTTCCACAGGTCTCCAGTGAAAGGTTGCTCATGGATGTCACAAAACATGTAAATCTTCAATACACTGAGTGCTTATAATAATTCTAAGGCTTTTGTAGCCACGCATCATCACACAGAAAACTGATTTTACAACGTTTATATACACTGATCACATTACCACACTGAATTTTTACAGACGTCAGATTCATGTAATACTGGCATTATTAGATATTGTTGATAACACAGAAACATCCATCAGTTCTGCCAAGAAATTCATCAATGGAGTAAGAGTTGGGCACCAGCAAAGCCTTCAGGCTGCTCTTAAACTGAACTTTATTACTAGTTAAATTTTTTATGGCTGCTGGAAAGTTATTGAAAATGTGTGATCCAGCATAATGGACACCTTTCTGGACCATAACATGCAACTTTAAATATTTGTGAAGATTAGTCTCATTTACAGTATTGATTCCATGTACTGTGATGTAGGTTTGTAGAAGAGAGAAATTTTTAATGACAAATTAAATTAAGGAATAAATGTAAGGGGTGATAAAAAAGTTCCCATTTGAGGGTGTTGCTACAGAGTGTATGCAATGTAGCCTGATTCCGATGCAGGTATGCAAGCACCGAAATGTAGGCAAGGGTTAGTGGTGCATTTGCATCCTTCTGATGTGCACACGGTAAATGCGGAAACGTGAACTGTGGCATATTATTACCGAATGCATCCAAACAGGACCAACATGCTGTTATTCTTTTCTTGTCTGCCAAATGGCAAACCCCAGTAGACATCCGTCATAGAATGTAGAATGTGTATGGGTAGCATGTCTGTTGAAAACCATAGTTGTGGAGTGGAGCGCTAAGTTCCATGCTGTTTATAACAAAGCACTCACCATATCGCAAACGTCATGATGCAAAGTTACACCAACTCAAGAGGGACACACTCAAGCACCCGCCCTACAGTCCTGATCCCTTCCAAGTCGATTACCACACTTTTGGTCCCTTAAACAAAGCCTTGAAGAGTCAATGGTTCCTGTTGGACGAAGATTTTGTAGCAGGTGGTTACGGGCTTTACCATACAGGAGGACACAATGTTTTACCAAATGGGTATCTTCAACTTGGTGCATCGGTGAGATTATTACCTAAATGCTCATGGGGATTTTACCTCATTGGCAGACCAATTGTGGACTGTACAGCCTTCAAACAGAAATTTTTTGAACACCTCTTACATACTGGGAAGTGGTAGTTAGTAACCCTAGTTGCTTAAGCAGGTCCCTGCTGGATGTTCTTCAGTTCACACCACAAGTAACTTGTATTACACATTTTCAACTTGGAAAACTTTGGCCTGGCTTGATGAGTTACCTCAAAAATGATCCCATATGACATTATGGAATCAAAGTAAGCAAAGTGTGGTGGCCTTTTTTTTATTTTACATCACCTATCTCTGACAACATCCATTCTGCAAATAGAGATTTGATTAAGAGCTTCAAAGTTCTGTGGTATGATCACCATAGTTGAATTTATTCTCATATTGTAATCCCAAGAATTGAACACTCTCAACTTCTTCTATATGGCTGTCATCATATTTTAGGGATATGTGGCTGTCGTAATTTTTTAGACGTACATGAAGGTAAAATTTCGTACAACTTCTAAACTATATACCGTGCATTTTTTCAAAGTTTAGTAACACAAACTGGCTAGGAATCATTTATTAACATCCATGAAAATTTTACTAACTGAGCTTTGTTAGATTGTACTTGATTTGCCAGTTATTGCAATGTTTGTATCATAAGCAAACAAAAAAAACTTGGAATCTGGTAATTTTGAGATTATAGGTCATTGATATAAACCAGCTTTATGTGAAACCCAGTGTTCTATAGAATGCCTAAAATTGAACATAAAAGGATGAAAAATAGATACTTTACGTTCCCTTGGCATTGGATACTTTACTGGATAGTCAGCTGGGAAAGTATATAATATGTCTAATCCTGCCATTTTTTCCCACCACCACTGTTTGCAGTGGCATTTGGGTCTTTGTTTTAATGGCTGTGAAAACATTGTATTGTAGTACGACATTCAATTATCATGCTGTGGATATCACCATAATAGGTCTCCAGTGTATAGCATTCGGCTGAAGTTCCACAGATGCTCTCCCGTCATCTTTTCCCCCTGTTCTTGTATTGTCATGTCACAAGGGAGTGTAGTGCCAAGATAGTAATCACACCATGCTGAACACACAACAATAGTTCTATAATGAAATATCCCAAGTAAGAGCCAATGCTGCTAAAAATTGTGTTTTCTGGACCAAAACCAGTTACCAAAAGTCAGTTTATAATGTGAAAAAGGCTAAGAGAACCATGAAGAAGGAGCCACAGGACTACTGGCTGCTAAGAAACACTGTGGCATAGTGACGATTGAGAATTAGACTATGTTGGTCTATCCTGTTACAGAAGCTATGAGTACTATTCAATTTTATGTCACATAAGGCCCATCTGGCTATTGGTCACTGTGGGTGGAACAGGATGTTGAAAGAACGTTCACCCACCTGTAAGAACACTACCCTTCATGATACTGAGCTGTGCATTCTCCTCCGTGAGCCTAGCCAGTAGAAGAAAAAAGTTGTTTTGAAAGAGGTGTTGTGGTCAAGCCAATGTTTTTTTTCAAACGCATTGATTTTTAGTCCCATCCTGATAGAAAGTACACATTTATAATGGTCTACCAAGATCATCTCATCTCACTAAGTTTGTAGTTCTCAGGGCTCTGAAATCAAACAGAGTGGAAGAAGTTGCCTGCAACCTCGTCAACATATTTATGTTGCTTACTGCTCCAATGACTCTACAGTAGAATAAATGCAGGGAATTTGCATAAAATGTGGTAAGGAGCCTAAAGCCTAATTTACATGACGACAGAGGGTTGCACCACTCATTGGGAGGAATGAGTTGCAAGCAAATGGTTCCATGTTTGACTGTAGACATGACACCACCAGCATACACTTAAGTTTCATCGTTTTGAAGGTCTCTCTGTCGTGTCTGAAACGAAAGTTTTGGCAGCTGCAAGTCACACGAGTTGTGGTGGAGTTAAATCTAGTTGGGTGGAATCGGTACATAAGAAAAAAAATAAAAAATGTGTTTAGATTCATGACTGAAGTTACTCAGCATCCTTGCGGAAATAATTTATAATGGAAGACCCAAGAAGTTCTTTCAGTTATCTTAGAATGTCACCAGAAGTGTTCACATTTCTTCTAAGTAGAGTTAATTATGTGATAAGGAGTAAAGATACTGTAATACATGAAGCACTGTTGCCAGAACTGAAATTACATACCATATTGTGTGCATTATCATCGAGAACACTCGGCATGTTATAAGATGTGGTTTTAGTTGGTGACGATGCTTTTTCACTAACACCAATAATTATTAATATTAACAGTAATAATTGTTAACATTAACAGCAATAATTATTCAAAGCAGGCCACATTAAGAAGAGAATGGTGTGCAAACTACTCTCTTAAAAACAGATCTGTACAGTGACATTATTTCAAAATTCTAACATGTGTGAATGGGGATCACTGCTGCGACATTTTAAATAGATGAATATTGAATAAAGAATGCAGCTTCTTGATTTGTGTAGCCTCCTCTCCTGTCAACAATATTCCTTAACAAAGAGTTGACCAACTCAATAGATGGGATTTTAGTCTTGTAGACGAGAGCATTGCCACATGTGGAATTACTGACTTGTATTTTTCTTATTTCAGTTGTGTAAGTACTCCTAACCCATTAAATTTTGCCTTGGAGCTCAGATACTGTCAAACCATCTATGTTCTGATCGCACATGAAGGTCTCAGGAGCAGCAATAACTGAAATCACACAAACACCTATGCAAAGCATAGATATCCAAAAAGCGAACATTATCCTCCATTCCCCATTTCATATTTCAGTTTGTCTGCACTCTATGAACACTCATAACCTCAAAACTCATGCAACTAGTGTCGCCAAAGTTGGAAAACGCCGAAATGTTTAGTTTCACTGAGTTGCTCAAACGCACGGCGCGCATGCGCTGTGGCTGGTAGCATAGTTGCCTGCAACCTAGTGTCGTCGTGTAAACTAGGCTTAAAGGATTATTGGCCCTCCTTGAATATCAGTCATGGTAAGTTGTGCCACTTACAAAGTCAGGAGAGCATTGACAGAGCAAACCAGGGCATTGAGAATATGCTGTGTGCTTGGATATAAGAAGAAAACAACTAGCTGCAGGAGTAACAGTTTGCAGTTCATCCAGCTTATGAAAAACAAAGTTTTTTATTCTGGGTTTACCAGGTCACCATTCGAAGCTCTGTTCAGCTGCAAAGGTAGAGTAGGTCACTCGGTGTCATCCCTGCCTGCTGATGTTTTACACGATGTAGAGACTGAGAAAGGTCTTGAAAAAACAACACAACAGCAGAAAGAAAGATGAGATGAACCAATGCACGAGGCACAGCTCTGAGCAGAAGACATATATGAGAATGCAATCCATGATGGAGGAAACCAAAACAGTGATGAAGCCATGGCTATCGAAGAGTCTCCATTTCTTTGGTTACCGAAAATCTTTCTTTTCCTGATACCTGCTGCATCTGCTTGACAGAAGCCAGCAGTGCTCATACATGTCAAAAGTGTGGATGAAACATTCATGTAAAACATGTACATACCCCTAAAGACGATGACAATGACAAAGTAGAAGGTTATGGGGTCAATATTCATCATAAATTTTACAGAAAATTTTGTTGGTATTGCATACAGATACACAAGGGTTGGAACTTAAATAGTGTCAACTATTTATTCACGACCGATACAAAAGAGTTACATATTTGTGCTTGTTACTGTCCTTCAAAGTAGTCACCAGCGTTGTGTAGAACCCGTTGCCAGCGATGTGGAAGGCATAGTATACTGTTAGCAGAGCCTGTTCTGTTGATGCTGCGAATGGAGCGGTCTACTGCCTGTCGAATCTCTGGAACAGTTCTGAAGTGAATGTTACGAAGTGATTCCTTCATCTTCAAAATCAAATCAAAGTCACAAGGACTTAAGCCCAAGGAGTATTGTAGATGGTACAGTACTTCCCAGTCTCCTGAACAGAGCAGCCACAGCTTGCGCTGTATGCACACACGCATTATTGTGCAAAATGATGAGTGGGTTGTGCAGAAAGTGTCACCGCTTCTTTCACGAAGCTGGTCACAGGTGATGCTCCAAAAACGAACAGTAATACTGTGCATTGGCAGTCTGCCGTCGAGGAATGTAATGCATTATGATAACATCAACACAGTTGTACACGAGAATCACCATAACTTTAAACTGCTCCGTAACAAGTGCAAACATGTAACTCTTTTGTATTGGTTGTTGCCCTATTTAAGTTCCAAACCACATACATATTGTTAAAATTATGAAACAATAAGATCTCTTAGATATTCGCTAACAAAGCAGACTCATGGGAATAAATTTAATGAAATACAACCATTGATGGTGTCTGTCATTGCATGTGCACAAAGCAATTATGTTGCATGCTTACACCAGGCCATGAACCTCTGAGCAAAGAAAGTACAAAAATATTACGGATCTTGAACAAAAAGAGTAGAGTTTAAGAAATATTTTTCCTGTTTTCTAAAATAACTCCATGTATTATTACTACTTATTAAGTATTTATGTTATTTGACATTTGCATGAATAAAATTAAATGTAAGTATACATGAAAATCAAGAATATAATTTCAAAAAATACCAGTTGAACGTTTTGCTTATCTACGTTGACCATACCTTTGTTTCACCTATCCTGTCTGGCTTCAGCTGCCACAGACTGTGGTCGTGTGTGTGTGTGTGTGTGTGTTTGTTTTCGACAAAGGCCTTGATGGCCGAAAGCTCAGTTTCCTTGTCTTTTTGTTGTGCCTACCTGCGACTCACCATCTCCACTGTATGGTGAGGAGCAACTATCTTTTTCATAATACTGTTATCCTTGAAAAAATATACATTAGCCTGGTCAACAATGATAAAAAATGGTTGAATAGGGGAAAAATATTTTTGTTCAGTGGTAGGAGTGGGCCACAAACAACATACTAAAATTCCCAACTGGTGGGATGTGACCATGGGGTGAGAGGGCTGTTTAAGGGTCCCTTTTTTAAGCTTTTGTTGAATAACTTAAAAATCATGGGTTCTATCAGAAATGTTTCCTTTTACAGAATTAAAGTACATTAAAATTCCTACAAAAAAATGTCCCATTCATTTTCTCTCTAGGACTAATAGCTTTCGCTTTGCAGGGAAGTAGGTTAATAATAAATATTAAATGTGTGTATCACACTTAAGTGCAGTAACTATGATAAAGGACAAATTGTTTACTGGGATTTCTTTGTCCTCCACAAAGTGTGTCAGTACTACATGAAATCAAGATATGAGATACTATTACTAATGCAAGAAATGCATATGGACAGATTCTACATAAATCTCTGCACAATGTTCTATATTGCTAGAGGGGAAACTGACTCTTAGTCATCCTGAAAATCAGTTGAAGCATTCCTCTGGAAGAGGCAACTTCTCCCACTATGAGTGCTGTTCACTTTTCAGTTTACAGACTACACCTCCCCAGCATTTCATGCATAGGTCTCTTATGTGAGTAAACAAAATAACTTCACTGAGCTTGTGTTTGAAAAGTGGAGTTATTTTCAGTTTATTAAGCGAGTATTTATTCACAGTTGTTAAGCGAGCCTTTATGTAAAATATGTTCATATAAAAATGATTGAGAAGTATTTAATTTGTAAGTATGATGTGTCAATGACCTAAAGTACTGTTGGTGAGCAAGGCACTGGAATGGTACATGCGGCACCTTGTTGCTGTCTATTGTTGACAGCATAATGCAAAGCCAATGACCTAAAGTACTGTTGGTGAGCAAGGCACTGGAATGGTACATGCGGCACCTTGTTGCTGTCTATTGTTGACAGCATAATGCAAAGCCATGCAACTGTTGAAGTCACTTAGTGGTGAAATAATAATGACCAGAAAGTTACTGCACCTCTCTTACCATTGATTGTGTTACTGGTAGGATGCATAAATCTCAGCCATTCAGGAATTGCTGGTACTTGTACAGTGGGCTGTACTGGGTAGAGCTACTTACCACACACCCACACTGGGTGTGAATATGTTTGATGGAATGGGAATGATCATTTCAGGTCTAGAATAATAATCTGCTACGTGCTTTGCTTGACTTATGTTCAAATTTCTGAAGTTTCGTAACACCTAGGTGAAGTACCTCTGCTGCAGTTGATAATTTGAGCTGCTGAGCCTCTTAGTTAAGAAGTTGGGAGAGCTGAGGCTGAGATGAAGCATTTGATAACCCTCAAGCTATGAAACGTAGTCAAGCCTTTGGTACTGGAGACAATGAAATCAATGTTGTCCAATACATACTGACAGCACATTACACTTCAGCCAGGCACTTCAGTGTGGTAGAGAGCTGACACCTCGAGCTGTTGAACATTTTTACATGGTTCCCTTAACAACTACAAATACATATTCTCTTAATAAACTGTAAATAACTATATAATCATAAGCTCAGTGAAGTTACTTTCTCTCCTCACATAAGACAACTATACAAGATATTGGAGGGTGAAGTCTGTCCATAAACAGAAAAGCGAGCACCACATGTGTTGGGTGAAGTCGTTTTTCCCAGGTGTTAGTGCAGAGTTCTTCCTAATATCATTTCCCAGAAGAATGCTACAACTGCCATACATGAAGACTTAAGATTTAGTTTTCCTTCCAGCAGTGTAGAACAGTGTGCAGAGATTTAGATAGAATATAGCCAAATGTGTTCTTGCCTTACTATTATTAGTAAATAATATTTGTATTCTATGTAGTATTAACACAGTATAAAATGAAGACCCCTCAGCATATCTGCGAACTGTGTAGGCAGTGACTCATATGGTGAACTGTGGAAGGGTCAAATGTAACTTTGTGAAACATCCCACAGTTACTACTTGAGAGACAGTGGAGGGATCGAGCAGGCAATTGTCTGCTCACTCTTCAGCTTACACACCTACGAAGGAGGAAAATGTATGACCACAATCTGGCACCATTCACCATGTATTTAATCACACATCTGGCCGCCTCTATCCTCTCTCTTCCCTGCCTGTCACATCCCCTTAACACAATTTATCCCTTAACATGATTCTACTGCACTTAGATGTGGCACACATATTTAGTATTTGTTCTTAACCCACTTCATTTGACAATAAACAATAATTAATACCATTAAAACACCATTTTAATAATATTAGAGAAGGAAAGTTGCTACTCACCATCTAGCAGAGATGCCGAGTCATGATAAGCACAACGAAAAGATTCACACAATTAGAGCTTTCGGCCATTGAGGCCTTTGTCAGCAACACACACACACACACACACACACACACACACACACACACACACACACACACACACACACACAAGTTGCACACACGTCTGCAGTCTCAGATAACTGAAACCACACTGCGAGCACCAGCACCAGTGCATGATGGAAGTGGCGACTGGGTGAGGATAAGGTGGAGGCTGCGACAGGGAGGAGGAGGGATAGTATGATAGTATGGTGGGGGTGGTGGACAGAGAAAGTGCTGCAGTTTAGACGGAGGGCAGGAGAGAAGGTGGGGGGGCTAAGTAGTGGAAAGGAGAGAAATAAAAACAAAGTAAAAGACTGGGTGTGGCGGTGAAATGATGGTTGTGTAGTGCTGTTATGAGAACAGGGAGAGGGTTAGATGGGTGAGGACAGTGACTAACGAAAGTTGAGGCCAGGAGGGTTACGGGAACATAGCATGTATTGCAGGGAAAGTTACCACCTACGCAATTCAGAAAAGCTGGTGTTGGTGGGAAGGATCCATATGGAACAGGCTGTGAAGCAGTCATTGAGATGAGGGATATCATGTTTGGCAGCGTGTTCAGCAACAGGGTGGCCCACTTGTTTTCTGGCCACAGTTTGTCGGTGGCCATTCATGCTAACAGACAGATTTATGGTCATCATGTCTACATAGAATGCAGCACAATGGTTGCAGCTTAGCTTGTAAATCACATGACTGGTGTCACAGGTAGCCCTGTCTTTGATGGGATAGGTGACGTAAGGGACCAGACTGGAGTAGGTGGTGGTAGGAGGATGTATGGGACAGGTCTTGCATCTAGATATATTACAGGGATATGAGCCATGAGGTAAGGGATTGGGAGCAGGGGTTGTGTAAGGATGGACGAGTATATTGTGTAGGTTTGGTGGACGGCGGAATACCATTGTAGGAGGGGTGGGAAGGATAGTGGGCAGGACATTTCTCATTTCAGGGAACAATGAGAGGTAATCAACACCCTGGCGGAGAATCTAATTCAGCTGCTCCAGTCCTAGATGGTACTGAGTTAAGAGGAGAATGTTCCTCTGTGGCCGCACTCTGGGACTTAGGGAGGTGGCATGAGACTGGAAAGATAAGGCATGGGAAATTTGTTCAAGGTTGAGAGGATAATTAAAGTTAGTGAAGGCTTCAGTGAGACTCTCGGTATATTTTGAGAGGGACTGCTCGTCACTGCAGATGCAACGACCACGGGTGGCTAGGCTGTATGGAAGAGACTTCTTGGTATGGAATGGGTGGCAGCTGTCGAAGTGGAGGTATTGCTGGTGGTTAGTAGGTTTGATATGGATGGAGGTACTGATTTAGCCATCTCTGAGGTGGAGGTCAACATCTAGGAAGATGGCTTGTTGGGTTGAGTAGGACCAGGTGAAGCAAATGGGGGAGAAGTTGTTGAGGTTCTGGAGGAATGGGGATAGGATGTCCTCACCTTCAATCCACATAGCAAAGATGTCATCAATGAATCTGAACCAGGTGAGGGATTTAGGATTCTGGGTTTTTAGGAAAGACTCCTCTAGACGGCCCATGAATAGGTTGGCATAGGATGGCACCATGTGGGTACCCATAGCTGTACCCCAGATTTGTTTGTAGGTAATGCCTTCAAAGGAGAAGTAATTGTGGGTGAGGATATAGTTGGTCCTGGTGAGTAGGAAGGAGGTTGTTGGTTTGGAATCCATAGGGCATCTGGAAAGGTAGTGTTCAATAGCAGTAAGCACATGGGCATTAGGAATGTAGTGTACAGGGAGGTGGCATCAATAGTGACGAGCAGGGCACCGTGTAGTAAAGGGACAGGAACTGTGGAGAGTCGGTGGAGGAAATGGTTGGTATCTTTTATATATGAGTATAGGTTCCAGGTAATAGGTTGAAGGTGTTGGTCCGCATGGCACCATCCTATGCCAACCTATTCATCGGCCATCTAGATGCAAGACCTGTCCCATACATCCCTCTATCACCACCTACCCAGTCCGGTCACTGACATCACCTATCCCATCAAAGGCAGGGCTACCTGTGAAACCAGTCGTATGATTTACAAACTAAGCTGCAACCACTGTGCTGCATCCTATCAACAAGCTGTCTATCAGCATGAATGGCTACCGACAAACAGTGGCCAAAAAACAAGTGGGCCACCCTGTTAGTGAACAAGCTGCCAAACATGATAGCCCTCATCACAATGACTGCTTTACAGCCTGTGCCATATGGATCCTTCTCACCAACACCAGATTTTCTGAATTGCGCAGGTGGGAACTTTCTCTACAATAATCCTATGTTCCCATAACCCTCCCGCCCTCAACTGTCGTTAGTCACTGTCCTCACCCATCTAACCCTCTCCCTGTTCCCATTCCAGCAACCGTCATTTCACCACCACACACAGTCTTTTACTTTGTTTTTATTTCTCTCCTTTCCGCTACTTAGCCATCCCTCCATCCTCAATGTCCGTCTAAACTGCAGCACTTTCTCTGCCCACCACCCGCACCATACTATTCCTCCTCCTCCCCGCCCCAGCCTCCTCCTTACCCCCACCCAGTCACCACTCCCATCATGCACTGGTGCTGCTGCTCACAGTGTGGTTTCAGTTATCTGAGACTGCAGACGTGTGTGCAAGTTGCATTTGTGTGTGTGTGTGTGTGTGTGTGTGTGTGTGTGTGTGTGTGTGTGTGTGTGTGTGTGTGTGTCATTTGCTGACAAAGGCCTTAATGGTTGAAAGCTATAACTGTGTGAATCTTTTTGTTGTGCCTATCATGACTCAGCATCTCCACTATATGGTGAATAGCAACTTTTCTTCTCTAATATTGTTCCACTGAATACTGGAGTTTCGGTTGTTTGATTTCATTTTAATAATCTGTGATTTTCCATCCCCTGCAATGCACAAATTATTAGTCCCATAGAAAAAAATGAATAGGGCCTTTTTTATAGGAATTTATTGTAGCTTAATTTTGTACTGGGAATCATTTTTGCTAGAAGCCACATTTTTCATGTCATTCGAAAAAAATATAAAAATGTGACCTTTAATTCCCACCCCACACACTCACATCCCACCACTTGGGATCTTTAGTATGTTGTTCATGGCACTCCCTTCTAATACATCACAAAAATTTGCGACTACAGCATCATATAAGTGATTGTAAAACAATGTGTAGTGAATACCATTTATCCCTCTAAATTTCTGTAAGTAGGTAAATTGTGATTCGCATGTCTCATAAGTGTCGTAATAACAGTCTATTTGTGACTTTTTTTTGTTTTCAGTATTACTATAAGACAATGGTCAAGGGATGAAAGTAAAATAAATTGTCTACCATTATTTATAGTTGTATTTCATTATTCAAATATTAATATGGTTTGGAACAAGTATAATCTTACCTCCATATGTTTTTGGTTGTGCAACTTGCATTATGGTTGGACTGATGGCACGCATCTGCCCAAAATCTTTAACCTAGACAGAGAAAGAATGAGTCAAACATGAAAAACAATACCATAAATTATGTATGTGCAAAAGTAAATGGCACAGTGTTACAGTTATGCGTTACAGGAGAAGCTGATATCCTGAAACTATTTTTTTAAATATTTTATTTCTAACCATAGATGTGCATTGCTACTTTTTTCTTTGCCAAACTGCACAGATAGATGTGGCTTTTCTGAGGAAATTTTCTTCATGATATTCGTTAGTTTAAAACAGCATAAAAGACTGAGGTTGGATGAGATATTATTACAATCGGAACAGTTCAAGAAAAATTCCAATCTGTTATTGTGCCCAACATGTTGACATAGCATGGCTGACAGCCAGCGCTACTACTGCAATACTCCGCACTGGCCTCCATGCTACTTTCAGTCACCTACGATTGAATTCTTTTGCCTAAAAATACTGGGTACTGCCATTACACTGCCTTCCTACTCGGAGAAGATCTGGTCCCACGGGTCTTACTTCACCCAAGTACTCTACTTTGATTACAACTATACTCTTTATCTGTATAGTTACCACAACTTATCTATTCCAAACTAATACATTAGTTCTACATCAAATAAGTCACATTTGAAGAATCACCATGTGCTAGGAATTGTGACACTTTAAGTCATTGTTACTTGACTTCTCCTATTCTGATACTGCTCTACATGCTGTAGCATTTATTCCACAATTATCTGCCCTTCTTCGGCTGCTATCATTTGGTTTAAGGAGTGGTCCAGACCTAGCTCCCAAGTATCGTTAAGAAAGGTAAGATTCTGTTTGAATAAGATCTGCAGTGGTTCATCTGGCCAGTACAGCTCTGGCTGTGTCACACTAAGTAGAGTAACTCCAAAGATGGTCACTTGTAAATGAAATGCTACTACATCACACCTAGTCCCCCGTTAGTTAGCAGTACACTGTCTCAAAACTAAATATTTTATCCTGGTGAGTTTCCCTTGTTCATGACAACCAGCTACCACCATAGTGTCACGTACACTGAATAGACCCAGTGGGGACCTCCTCCCCAAAAATAAGGTTTTGGTTCAATCACCTCCTTTGGGCAATGATTTTCTCCCATTTTTCCCTTAAATAATTGCAGGATGCATGTGTCCCTACTCACTATAACCTCGTGAGTTCAGCGTATGGTGACCATCCCATTCTGACATTTCTTGAGCTCACCCGCACTCATCTCCACGCGCTGATCCCTGTGTTCTGCTAGAAGGAACACTACTTTCTTCCCTCACTTGCATAAAATTCCCAACTGCTGCTAGCTTCACCAGGTAAGTGTACACTGTGTAACACCAAAATACATTGTGTTTCACAGCTACTGTTATTTTTACCGATATGTATAATTGCACACTACCTGTTACTACAGCCTCGCAGCACTAAAGTAGTAAAATGTTACTACTCCCTCTGTTGCACTGTGATAGTATATTGCTGTGAGGACAGGGCGTGTGTCGTGCTTGGGTAGCTCAGACGGTAGAGCACTTGCCCGCGAAAGGCAAAGGTCCCGAGTTCGAGTCTCGATCCGGCACACAGTTTTAATCTGCCAGGAAGTTTCAAATCAGCGCACACTCCGCTGCAGAGTGAAAATCTCATTCTGGAAACATCCTCCAGGCTGTGGCTAAGCCATGTCTCCGCAATATCCTTTCTTTCAGGAGTGCTAGTTGTGCAAGGTTCGCAGGAAAGCTTCTGTGAAGTTTGGAAGGTAGGAGACGAGGTACTGGCAGAAGCAAAGCTGTGAGGACGGGGCGTGAGTCGTGCTTGGGTAGCTCAGATGGTAGAGCACTTACCCGCGAAAGGCAAAGGTCCCGAGTTCGAGTCTCAGTCTGGCACACACTTTTAATCTGCCAGGAAGTTTCACATCAGCGCATTTCACATCAGTGCACACTCCGCTGCAGAGTGAAAATCTCATTCTGGATAGTTTCAATTACTTGGGGCAGGCACTGGTGCCATTTTAAAACCTTCATCTTCTCCTTCGACATATATGGACCACCGCTCATGGCCCTGATTTGGTATCTCTGCACAGTAATCTCCATGTGTACTAAATTCTTTGTTGGCGTTCTGTGGCCCTGCTGTTCTGCACGATAGTGACCCAGTGTTTGTATTACAGCTATCTTTCTGTTTAGCCCATCACGTTTCCATGTTTCCTTCCTGTCTTGTGTTCTACTATGTACTCAAATTCACTGAGCTTCACTGCCCATCTAGTTAATTTACTAGAAGGGTCCTTCAATCCTAGTAACCACTTTAAAGCTGTATGGTCTGTTATCACCTTGGACTTCCTCCCATACAAATAACATTGAAAGTATGTTATCCTGTATACTAGAGTATACATCTCTCTCTCTTTCCATTGTAGAGTAATTTCTTTCTGCAGCATTCAATTGTCTTGCAAAGGCAACAGGATGTTCTTGACCACCAATCTACAGGCTCAAAACACAGCTAAGGATATAGTTTGATGCACCACTTTGATAATACAAATTCTTTCTGAAAGTCTGGAAACACCAGAACTGGACTGGATGGTAACACTTTCTTTAACTCGTCAAATGCTCTCTGACATTCCTGCAGCCACACAAACTTAATCCTTTTCTTCAACAATTGTGTAGGAGGTACTGCAAATCTGCAAATCCCTTTACATGGCCTAAATAGTTAACTTTCTTCAGCACAAAGTGATAGTTTTTGGCACTGAGTGGGAGACATGTTTCTCTTAATCTGCTGAATACTTCTTTGAGACATTGTCTATGTACCTGCACATCCTTTGAATGGATGATCATGTAATCAAGATATACTAAGCACTGGCGTAGTTTCAGTACTCTCAGTACTTCGTCCAGCAACCATTGGAATGTCACTGACACATTTTTCAACTCAAATGGCATCCTCTTACACTGGTAGTGTCCCCCATTTGCTAAAAAGTTGTTTTGTCTACCGTCAGGAGTCACTTCTAACTAATGGTATCTGCTCTTTCAGTCCAACATTGAGAAATATTTGCTTTTTGCTGGTGGGCTTGGTGTATAAAGGGACCGAACTACACGGTCATTAGTCCTTTTTTCTGGACACAAGCAACGCTCAAGGTACAAAAACACCCAAATTACGTTTGAGAGAGTAAAGGAATGGGGAAAAACACCTAAAAACAAAATGAATGGAATGAACAAGAAACGGGGAAAACATACACCACAAGGAAAAGTAGAAGAGGGTATTAAAACCATAGAGAAGATGGTCTGGGTTGGCTGATCACAATAATAAAAAAGGATGTGCCAGCCACTCTGCAACACATCAAAATGTCCACCCCAAAAAGACAAGGCGAGATGAACACGCGTAGGGAAAAGACAACCACCAAGACAAATAATTCAAAGAAAGTGCGACAGAGTTAAAATGGAGGGAGGGTGGTGACCTCGGAGAGAAGGCAAAATGCCCACCCTTAGATGGTATGGTAAAAATCCACCTCACGAATACAACATAAAACTAAATCTGCTGTTGAGGCATTGTCGCCCAACACCGAAGGTAGGGTGCTGGTAAGGTTAAAAGTCTGCCGCAGGGGGGCTAAAAGTGGGCAGTCTAGCAAGATGTGGACGACAGTCATATGCGAGCCACAGTGACACCGAGGTGGGTTCTCACGACAGAGGAGGTGGCCATGTGTTAGCCACGAATGGCCAATGCAGAGCCGGCAGAGAACCATAGAGTCCCTGCGATAGGCCTGCATGGAGGACTTCCACACATTTGTAGTCTCCTTAATGGCACGCAGTTTGTTATGTGTACTGAGAGTATGCCATTCCGTCTCCCAAAGCTGAAAAAACTTGCAACATAATAATGATCACATGTCAGTTACGGGGATTCCAATCTCCACAAGCGGTTTCTGTGTAGCCTGTTTGGCCAGCCTGTCAGCAAGTTCATTTCCTGGGATTCCAACGTGGCCTGGGGTCCACACAAACACCACGGAATGATTAGACCTTTCCAGGGAATAGATGGACTCCTGGATGGTCGCTACCAAAGGATGGGAAGGCCGATAGCTTGTAGGTTGCTCAAGGAGTCATTACAGAGAAGAAACAACTCGCCAGGGCATGAGTGGATTCGCTCAAGAGCATCAGAAATGGCTGCCAGCTCTGCAGTGAAAACACTGCAGCCATTTGGCAAGGAGTGTTGTTCAATATGTCCTCCATGAACAAATGCGAAGCCAAATGACCATCAGCCATCAAGCCGCAGGTTAAACCACTTCATGGTCCTAGTACATGTCAAGAATCCAGAGGCAGTGACAGCAGAAAGCCGTAGGGTTAAATGAGTCTTTAGGACCATGTGAAAGGTTGAGGAGAAGCTTCGGCCTAGGTGTACACCATGGAGGTGCATGTGAATGGACCTCAAGTATAGTTAGTAAAGGCAAGGACTCCACTTCAGACAGAAGAGATCAGATGCGAACTGCAATCATAAGCTCTGACCTGGGCCTCCGATGGGGGAGATGAACTGCCGTGGGTGGGAAAAGGATAATTTGGATGCTCAGGAGAACTACGAATGTGTGCAATGTAACTAGCAAGCAGTTATGCACACCTGACCTTCAATGGTGGGACTCCAGCCTCCACCAGGATGCTCGTCATCGGACTCGTCCTAAAAGCTCTCGCTGACAGCCGAACACCACACTGGTGCACTAGCTCAAGTAAACACAACACTGAGGGTGCCACCGAACCATAAACCAGGCTGCCATAGTTATGGCAGGATTGAACAAGGGCTCTGTAGAGCTGCAGCAGCGTAGAGCGATCTGCACCGCAGTTGGTGTTGCTCAGGCACCTTAAGCTGATGAAGGTGAGGAAGCCAAGACAATCGGACATCGAAAACCAGTCCTAAGAATTGTTATTTCTTCGCTACAGTGAGTGGATCGTCATTAAGGTAAAGTTCTGTATCCGGATAAGCAGTACGATGCTGACAGAAGTGCACGACACACGATTTTGCGGCTGAAAAATGGAAGCCGTGGGCTAGAGCTCATAACTGCACCTTGTGAATGGCTCCCTGTAGGCACCGCTCAGCAACACCAGTACTGGAGGAGCAGTACGAAATGCAGAAGTCGTCTGCATACAGAGAAGGTGAGACGTACGGCCCGACAGCTGCTCTTACACCATTAATGGCCACTAAAAATAGAGATACACTCAGTACAGAGCCCTGCAGGACCCATTCTTCTGGATATGGGGGGGAACTATGGGAGGTATCACTTTGGACACAGAAAGTAAGGAGCGATAGGAAATTATGGATAAAAATTGGGAACGGGACCTGGAGACCCCATCCATAAAATGTGGCAAGGGTATGATGTCGCCAGGTCGTGTCACAAGATTTTTGCAAATCAAAAAAGATGACAAGCAGGAGCTGGCATCTGGAAAAGGCTGTTCTGATGGCAAACTCATGGGAAACTATATTATCAGTGGTAGAGCGACCGTGGCGGAAACCGTCCTGGCCTGGAGCCAGTAGGCCACGTGACTCCAGGACGCAACACAAAAGCCGACTTACCATACATTCTAACAGGTTACAAAAATTGTTGGTGAGGCTGATGGACCGATAGCCATCTGCATCAAGTGGGTATTTGCCGGGTTTGAGCACTGGCATGATGGTGCTCTCTCGCCATTGTGATGGAAAGATCCAGTTGAAGATGACGAGGAGACGTTGCTTGTAGTTGGACAAGAGATGTTTAATCATCTGACTGTGGATCTGATCTGGCCCAAAAGCTGTGTCAGGGCAATGTGCAACGACGCTGAGGAGCTCCCACTCTGTAAATGGAACATTAAAGGGTTCACTGTGACATTCAGTGAATGAGATGGCTTTCCTCTCCATCTGCCATTTGAGGGTGCAAAATGCTGGGGGATAATTCTTTGATGTGGAGGCTCAAGCACAGTGCTCATCAAAGTGCTTTGCAACTGTGTTTGCATTGGTAGACAAAACACCACTGATGTTAATGCCAGTAACACCTGTCAGGGTCTGGTACCCAAAAACACGTCTGAACTTCGTCCAGACTTGGGAAGGTGACATATGGCACCCAATGGTCGAGATGTACCTCTCCCAACATTCCTGTTTCCATCTTTTTATAAGCTGGTGCCACCCAGCCGGTCACAAGCGACTAATGCCCAGGATTGGGCTGAGGATGCTGTCTGAATGAAGACTGCACCGCTTCTCATATTGGACAGCGCTGTCACTTTCCCAAACTTATCCTCAAGATGTTCAACAAAAAACTGAGTCTTCGTAGGTAGAAAGGAGTCCCCGTCCATTCTGCTACAGATTAAATACTGAGGCAAATATGGCTCTCTTCTTTCTGTAGCCCTACATTCCTCTCATATCTGTCAGCATTGTACTTGATCTTGCCCTTCTTAGAGACTGCTGGTGCAGTACGGTCACCAGCAAGAGTTGACTTAGTCTGCTTCATTGTGGGTCATCCGCCCTGATGCCACCCACTCCGATCAGAGGCTCTCCTCATGTGTGCCACCCAGTCACAGCCAAGGCCACCTGGCGTGATGGTCGTTGCCAGAGTCCTGATGCCCCAGGAAGACAGGCATCTACTCCTTGGCATATGTGGGGAGTTTACAGTTCAGGTATCAGCAGTGCGATCCCTGTGTTGTCAGGGGGCTACCACCAAATGGGTACATGATGGCCCCACCACAATGGACTGACTACCATGCTGGATATTGGGTGAGAGAGAAATCCAATATTGTTATGGGGGTGAAAGAGGACAGGAGACAATGGAAGAAGGTGACATACCCTGGAAAGTGTCCTCGCCCAAATAGTTGAATTGCAGGTGGAGATGCAAAGCCATGACAAGAGGTTCAAGAGATCGAATCTAAATGCACTATGGATAGCTCATGCACAACATTAAGGCATCCTTCCCCATATGGCCCGCACTTCTGTAGAATTAGGGAAGTGGCAGGTCAAACCATAAAATGGGACCTAAACTTATAGCGCCAAAAAGTGTGAGACTCCTTTTAGTCACCTCTTACAACAGGTGGGGATACCTCAAGCTTATTCTAACTCCTGGACCCGCAGGGGGAATTTGCTTTTGCCGAAGTTATCTATGATCTCCATGATGTTTGGAATAGGGAATGCATATTTTGTAATCTTGCTATTCAAATAGCGATAATTGGGCAGGTACAATTACAATCCTCCCCCTCAGACACTATTATTTTCTTCTATTATTCTGTCATCAGCTAACTGTTGTGCTAAAAACTCTTCTACAACTGCTTGCAATGACTATGGTGTTCTATATGGTCTTTCGTATACCGGTGCTTCATTTCCTGTTCAAATCCTGTGTCGTGTTCCTGGCATGGCAGGCAATAGGCCTCTCGGAAAAGAAATATCCTGGAGTCCAGCAACAGGTCCTCCAACTGTGCTCTTTCTGTTCCTTCCAAATGCTTCAACTTCTCACGAAATGCAGTCGTAGCAGCATCCTGTGCCCCCTTATAGGTCACACCTCCTGTGTGGCAATCTCCCTCATCTGTAATCTCTAGCGCAGCTAATAACGTTCTCTTCAACATTACATCTTCAGCACCAAAATTATCCACACTGACAGATACCACTTTTCCTCCATCCCTTTCCTGAATGTGTACAATACAACAAAACAACATGCTGTGTCTAATACTTCACTACCCTGCAACAGTTCTATTACACATATCACACCTACTGCTAAGTTCAGTTCCACATTCACCCATAGCTATTTTCCAGTGCCTTTCTACATACAAGCACGCAAATCAAGCCTTAAGGCTATTGCTTGCGGTTTAACTGGACTGTCTTTTATACTCAACACTCCTCATGGCAGATTAGCACCGACAACAGTTTCTCCTAGCTGGAATGTCTTCCCTCTCAGTTCCATTAAACATCACCGAAGATCAATTATGGCATGACGTTGATGCAGAAAATCTAAACCTAGGCTTGAGCTGTACCCCTTGCTTACATGAGACACCATTTCCACACACTGCCTAAACTTGGGTGACCCAACTGAAAATCTCACCACTGCTGACCCCAATGGTCATATATCTTTATCCCCTACTCCACATACATCATAAGATGGTGGATTCCACTGCCTCCTACCCACTAATTCTCTCGAGGCTACTGACACGTATGCTCCTGTGTCCAACAATACTTTATACTCTCTTCCATCCACAACACCCAGTGTGGCACATTCAGCCTCTACATTCGTTCTGACAGAACATATTACTACTGGGAACTCTTGTCAGTTGCCTTGCGGCTTCTTTCTACTTTTAACAGACCATTCCCACTCCCTAGACTACCTCTACCATTATCCCTATTACCTTACCGTTGACAAAAACCTCCTCTACTGACATTTCCACCACATTGCTGGTGACCTCTGATACTCCAATTGTGCCATGGGTTCCGTAATTGGCTACACTGCTTTTGTACATGGGTCATTCCACATCAAGAGGACCAGGGTTCCCCACTCAACCATCTCGAAATCTAATGAAATTTATTTGAAGGATTTACACGGTCTTTGAAGGTTATATACCAAATTTCAGTTAAGTATCTTCAGTGGTTGAATTCTTAGGGGATTTTAAAGAGAGGCTACTCACCTCCTCATCGTGTACGAAGGTACAAATGTGCCAACTTTGCTAGGCTTTTTTAAAAGTTCTACCAAACATTTGGTCATTTGCTTTAATATACATAGACAACTTTTTATGCTGAATCACACCATGGCAAAAATTAGGGATTTGGCCATTCCTAAAGTGGCTAAAAAATTCGTTGCGCTGTTCTGAGAGCCATAGTTTCACCAACCACTGCTACTTTTTGTGTAAGCCAATCACGCCAAAACTTCAGATGGCTATTCCTACCTATGATGTCTATATATCAATCAAATTTAATTAGCACTGGATGCCCAGATGAAAAGATATGGCCAAAATTTTCTACTTGCAAATTTTAGGATTTTTGGGGGGGGGGGGGGGGGGGGGCAATATCACAACTGTATCTTCTTCAATCCTCTTTTTCTTGCCACAGCTGAAAAAAGCACGCATTAAGCTTTTAAAGAAAGCTTGTTTAATTTCTGGATCTTTCAGTTTGACGAGTAAGAATATGTTTCAAAAGTTATATTTTAGCACTTCAAGAAGAGTGAAAAGTCAAATATTTTGCTCATTAAGTCTCATAATTAATTATTTTTATCTGAGTGTATAAGTCAGTTTCAAACATTACTTTAACATGACATAAAAGCAACTGTAGTACAAAACACAGCAAATTTGCAGAACAACATTACTAAAGAGTCAGTTCCATTTTTTGTTAAGCACTTCTACAATTTTGTCAATAACAGATTGTGGATAACTGTGTTGCCTTCCTGGTGATGATGTTGATGGGGTTTCTAAAGTCATGAAGATATGTTGCTCACGAATCTAGCAGGTATCTTTAGCAGTCGACCAGTGGAAGGAACAAGCATGACCGCGTGGGTGCATAAAGCTGATGAGTACATCTTAATGTTCATGTGAAACTTCACGTTACCAACCCACCAAAAATTGCCATCCATACAAGTGGCATACTGTCCTGGTTGTAAATTTGGAATTGAAACTGCTGGAATTTCTTTATCTGCTACGAATGCGTTGACCTTGTTGCTCTAAAGAAAACTAATGCGTTACCCACGTAGTCACGCTGTATACAGTGCAACCTCTGAGATATTATTCCTATCAAAGGTTAGGTAGAAGACTATATTTTGTAAATGCTTGACCTATGTTGTTCAATAGTACCTAAGTGTGATGACAGGGCCATTGTATGCGTAGTCACACCCTACTTTTGTAAATGCTTGACCTATGTCTGTCAATAGCGCGTAAGTGTGATGACAAGGGCATTGTACACCCAGTCACACCCTAATGTAAATATTAGGTTCTGAATTATGCTATTAACCTACGTGAGACATTTTTACTTCGCTCACTATTAGACCATATCCCTAATTTATGTTCCCATTCAAAAGAGAAGAATACAGCTCATGTTCATATTATTAGCTTGACCTTTGTCAGTCAACAGTATATGAATGTGGTGGCAGTGACTTGGTACACCCTGAGACATCCTACTTTAAATATTAGGTCCATATTTCTTGGTAATCTATGTGAGAATTCCACCACACTCACAATAATCCTCATCCTAAATAGTTAATAGCCTTATAGGCAATTTCCTAAATAGGTAATATCTGATTACACTAGAGTGTGCGTATCGGCAATTAGGGCGGCATAACCTATTTAAATGCATTGGGTTCTTGAACCCACTACTAACAAATAATTAACCTCTTCCCTTAAGAGTTTTATTCCACGTCACCCTTGTGACTACATGTAGTGGACAGTTGTACACATTATATTTATAGTTTGTGTATTTTGGTTAAGTTACTATAGGTTTCCTAAACACAATGTTGACCACCTGTGCATAAAGTCATAAATGATGACCTAAACTTTACACACCCAGTCAATCATAAATGTGTAGTAATGTAGTGCCATAACACAATGTTAGTCAAATTTCGCGTTAACAAATCAACATATTACTCCATGTATAATGGAAATTATTTTATTTCCACCTTCTCCTAACCCTGAGAAGTTCTCGTGTTAGGGGCATATAACCTTGTTCGTCCCCCACATGAGATCATGCAGAACCATACAACTTAGCGGTGATCATTAGGGGTTTTTAATCTAACAAGATGAACTTAACGTCTAAATAAATTTTCTTGTCAGTTAATAAGGTCTCGGTGTGTAGTTAATGCTCATAGGGATTCTATGTACTTAGCGCCTTGTTCTCTCACAAATTTATGGTTTAACATTATGGGTAATTTCCCAGTACATAACATAAAGACAGCCAATAGTAGGCATTTTTGACTTTATGTGCACGCATGCGCGTGATCTGCCGTCTTGCACAGTACATATCCGTGGTGCCACAGTTAGTTCCAATGCTGCATCCACGGCTAACTGACCGCTTTCCATGAAGCGGGGCCGAGGTTGTTCCTCAGCTAAGTAACATAGCTTGACGTGGTACCACGGGACTTCAGCTTTTTACGTTTGACCGTGCCTTATTCTGGCATCTATTAGTTTATTTTATGCTTCTGAAGAAGGCTAGATTACTCTAGCTGAAACCTGAGTAAAGACCAGTAACTCTTCGCAACTGAGGCGGATCTTTGACGTATTAATTCTGGATTGGATTATTTGTAACAGGAGAACAAGAACTCTTCAGAAAATCTGGACTCCTTATTGCCTATTAGCTAATAACCTGCTTTCAGTGTGACATATAATTAAATATAGGATACCTAAAAGCAATAAAGATAAGAGACAGGCACGGCAGTACACATTTCTTCAGTCTTTAGGTCCTAGCGATTTTTATCTCTAATCTTGCTACAGGTCTGCATGGCATGCTTTCCTTTCAGCAAAAGAACTATTACCTCATCAAAGTTCTTCAAACATTTTGCTACATGAAAAATCGAAATGTCGTTGTCTAATAGTGAAAAAGCTGTCAATGCAAATAATACCCAAGACTGGTGTGGTTTCTCGATCTGATTACGTCTATTATGTCACTGTGTGCTGAACAAAACGAAATAGGCCTTTCTAATATTGCAGCAATTGTAACACACACCAAATAAGCAAGACTGTTTTGGCAATACTAATCATTTTTATAGTACAACAATATAATTCATGAAGTAGCAATACGAAATACCTATTTGGCCTACTACAATCAAAAATCTTTGTGTTAGGAAATAGTTTCACATTTCATTCATACGCTCCAGTATCTCATGCATGAAACCGAAAAGTGGTAGAACGAAACTTTGTATAAATTTGGAACTGTCATATTCTTGTATAATTTGTGTGATGTCCTCATTTCTTCTCCTTCCTCATTCTAACAATCTTGTCATCACTAATTCTGTAACTATTCCTACCACTGTCAAAACTCATTCTCCAGTTACCTTTACTAGCCCTGCCACAATCACCGGTTTAGTTATCCAGCGATTATTCTCCTCCAGTTAGGCATTATTACGTATTCGTACAATGTGTTTTCTGCGCTACTCCCAGAATGGAAATGAAGCAGCTGCTAGCCGGGGACTACAACTGGCCCTGTCTAGTGTAGCGATCTGGCCAAAAATTTTCTGTCAGAACGTCACTTTCTTGGATATGTCGAGAAGATAATACATAATCTTTTTTACCTGTTATTCCTGTTAGTTGTCTATTTCCACTCTGGTAGTCCGAAACTATGGATTTCGCTAGTAATTATGACAATGCTGAACATTTGTAAACCAAATCAACCACATAAACTAAAACATCAGTTGGCATTCACCGGTTCGCCTTTATTTGGCTCAGCTCGTAAAGCCCCGTCCAATTTTGTCTGCAGAAAAGCTCATTTCTAGATGCGACGAGGATTCCCCTGGTAGAGATATCAATGTACACTATGCACGCATTCAGAAATCAACTTATAATTCATTCAGAGATCAACTTAGAATGTGTTCAAAAATGTCCAAAAACCAGCAGGGGTGTGTTTCAAAATCATATGACTAATCGATAGACTGACGTGCGCTGAATGCGAGGTGCTTTGTGAAACAAGGTTTTTTCCCCTCAAGAATATGAATTTGCCCCCTCCCCTCGAAATTGCCGCTCAGCTCAGATACCCTGCAGAAAAAAGAAACAAAATAGAAACAGTGAACAATCCAAGATCAACACCTCCATCAAGCAACTTAGAATGACCATGATGTCATGGTCACGGTGTTGGACAGTGAAGGGGGGATGTGGGTTTAAATCTCCCTCATGCCCTGCCTCCTCCCCTGCAAAATTATGAACTGTCCATCCGGTCATTAATGTGTCGGTTTTCTGTATTCATATTTGTGTCTACATTGTGGTGTAACATCCGTTCACAAGAAGAACATATAATGTAGGGACTTCTGGATGTAGGTACCTCCTATTTGTTTCTACAGAAGTACCACATACAGTAGAGTCTCGATTATCCAATCTTCGGTTATCCGACCTTCTGTGTTATCTGACACTTTCACGGCACCGGCCATGCACCAGCCGACGACAGGCCAGTGACTAATGTGTTGTTTGTTGATACTCAATTCATTGCCGCCGTCTGCTACTCCTTACTGCTAACTTAGATCTGTAGTGGAGTGAACGTGTTGCACTTTGTTTATTTTAAAAATTTGTGGTGATGGCTTCAAAATGGAAAAAGGTAGCCGTTTCAATGGAAGAAAAACTTAAGGTGGTCGTTTCAATGGAAGAAAAACTTAAAGCTTTAAAAAGAATAGACAATGGTGAAACTTTATTAAAAGTGGCACAAGATTATAAAGTCGGAAAACATCAGTTGGAGACTGGAAAAGGAACTGCAATGAGATTGTGAAGTGGTGTTCACAGCGAGCAACCTCGGCTGTTTTGGAAGATCAAAAAAGCATGAAAAAATGTGATTATGAAAAAGTAAGTGAAGCTTTGTTCCTATGGTTTACTCAACGTAGAGATAAATGTGTACCCATGTCTGGACCTATTTTGCAGGATAAAGCCTTAAAGTTTCGTGACGAACTAAACGAAGGTGAAACTGATTTCACTACTAGTGTAGGCTGGCTCGATAGATGGTAGAAAAGATACGTAATTCGGCAACTTAATGTCTGTGGTGAAAAGCTTTCAGCAAATTTTGAAGCTGTGCTGATGCCATAGAAGATGACATAAATGAATGGATTGTCCAAGATGAAGAATTTGAAGTGACAGATGAAGAAACAGTCAACATGATAAACGAAAAAGAAGAAGATGAAGAAGCAGATGTAGTGGAGGAAAGTGCACCCAAGATTTCTCACAACGAAGGACACAAGGCCTTAGAAACTGCTTTAAAATATGTAGAGCAATTGGAGGAAACATCGTCTATCGAGGTTTCACTTCTTAAGAGACTAAGTGATTTAGTGACAAAAAAACGGCAAACAGCAGGCAAACAAAAGACAATTACTAACTTCTTCACACAGTAAATATCTATTCAGTCTAATTTGATTTGTATTGTATTAAATGTTTAACTCATCTGGCCTATTTTAGTTTAATTTTTGTGGTTTTTTTTTTTGTATTATTTTCCGCGTTATCCGACCTTCCCGCATATCCAACCTTGCCGTGGCCAGTTTAGGTCGGATAATCGAGACACTACTGTATTACACCTCTTGCTTTCCATTTTGGAAGTTCTGACTGTTGAATTCCCTTTGTTGCAACACAGTTCACACCCATTTATTTGTTGTTTTCATTTCTGTGATGGGACTATGAGGCATATTGCCTGCTCTCACTATTCATCACATTTACTTGCGATGGTAATATATTCTTACCACATGACTCATATTCTGTAACAATGTATAGTAGGACAACTGCCAAGACTACAGATGGAATACAATTTTGTGGAAGAAAGAAATGGGGCACGAGGAAGGTTTGAACATGGATCTCCCACATTGATGTTCAACACTGTGACTACACAAGCACGATGCCGTAGTTCTTGCTCAATGTTGCGCATCTTAAACGTGAACCATTCACTGTTTCTATTTTGTGTCTTTTTTCACAGTTGAGTACACATTCTTCTTGTTTTCATGCTTGATCTGTGTTCAGTTTTTGATGGGCTATCCATTGGGCCATTGTACCACTAAATCTGAGGGAAGTGTGACGGGGAGTCTCCCTTGTAAGGTGGAAAAGGCACCAAGCTGAAACATACACCACACTGGGTGACCTTCCCTGCATTATCCGTACTTCTGAATAATTTGGAAAAGTGGCGGCAGGTTAAACCCAACAACGGGGAGTGTGTGTATATATTAGTGAAAAGGTGTGCAGAGTGCTGGAAGTGAAATGGAAAACTAGTGTCCGAAATCATGTACTGGCTCCAAGTGGGGTCTCCACCAGGAAAACCATCTGACGGAAAGGCAGAGGGAGAAAGAGTAGTGAAAGTATAGGCCTGCACCTTGGAAAGGGACATAGTGCCATGAAAGCAGGGGGCCCATGGTAGCCAAGCATGTAGTCCTAACAGAATTGTGAGCCCCCTAGGGTTTAGCATGTATGAAACCACCACTGGCTGGAAATGGTACTCTTCCAAAACCACTGCATTCATCCTACCAGTGGTGCAGTTCACATGCCCACTGCATTTGTGGCTTTTGGACTGTTTATTACAGCATACTGGGTTGCATGCTGTTAAATTGAGCCTGCAGTGGCTGATGTTGACAAGAGCATATCAGGGCATTGCTCCAACAAACTATTGGTGAAGCTGTGTTGTCTGTGTATGACATTCCTCTATACAGCACATCCATAAAAGCATGGCTCACACACCCTTGGTCAAAAGTATTGAGCATCCTAGAAATTTTGCATGTGTGAGATTTACATAACAGTAAATACGCCCTTTGGTTTAAAAAGTAATTTGTCAGCATCGAAATAGGTCAAAAATGGTGATCCAACTCAAAGCTACCAATAAAACATCTGGTGTAATGAAATTTGTTATTTGAGTGTTTTTCTGTGTTCTAACCAGTTCGCTACATTTGCTCATTGTGTACACATATTACTAACCTAATGATTTTTTCCTGTTTAAATTTGTGACAATGGTGATACTTCTGCATTATGTCTAAAAGAAATAAACTTAGTTTAGAAAAATGAGTGCAGATAAAGCTTTTGCATGAGCAAGGAAAATCATCGGTGGAGATTTTAAAAACAGTGAAATGTTCACGCTGATCGGCACAATATGCTATTGATCTCATACGTTCAAAAAAACCACACAACACACACACACACACACACACACACACACACACACACACACACACACACACACACACACACACATTATAATTCTCCTAAGATAGATCGCAATGTCAGAATGTCAGCAAAATTACTTGCATGCTGTGTGTGTGTGTGTGTGTGTGTGTGTCTCTTCATGCACGAAGGAGAGAGGAAATGCACATTTGCAAACTGAGATACAATATTCAGTTTCTAATTAAGGTAGTCATCTACTGCTCAACACTTCCTTGAAATAATGGTTGGCTTAATTCATAATACTCTGTTCAACATATTAGATACATGTCATCAGTTATTGTGAAGTGAGTGTGACTAATTATCCAATTGGCTGGAAACTGCATGCAATTTTGGGGTGACCTGTACTTTCAAGGATATTCTGTCTATTGATACTGAATGCAGATTTTCTACAACTGGACTGTACAAATTGCGATACTCACATTCTGTGAAATCCTCCCGATGAATAGCAAAGGCATAGAACAGAAGGAACACAAATTGATTTTCTGCTACATATTCTTAGAGAGTTTCTTAAAGGTGAAGGTATAGTTGGGTACTACTTACAGGTAATGGAGGTTGTTTAAAGAGGTAACTTGCTAATAATGTAGGAAAAGACTTGCCGATAACAATTTCGTACATAAATTACTTATTTTCTTGATTTTT
This sequence comes from Schistocerca serialis cubense, assembly GCF_023864345.2. Taxonomy (NCBI): domain Eukaryota; kingdom Metazoa; phylum Arthropoda; class Insecta; order Orthoptera; family Acrididae; genus Schistocerca; species Schistocerca serialis. The sequence goes on along the minus strand of NC_064641.1, from coordinate 783,900,753 downwards.
ACTTAAAATACTTCTGCCCGTTTCTTTGAGGAAGACTATTTCCAAGATTCTTCTCTTTTTTACCTCTTCCCTCCCAAATGTAAGAATGAATCAACAGTCAACTAGTAATTGTTAGATCATTTTAATAAATTTAAAATATTCAATGAGGATTTACAACAGTGACATCAACAAATAATTTCTTTTCAAATCCAACTATCGTTAACTGTGTCATATTTTCAGCTGTGCAACAGCTGACCACAACTCATTCTCCTAAATGTTCCCCATTTGTAGCAGAACACAAGAGGGATAAAAGGATATTTAATTGTGTTGTGATTACTGATTTTAAGAAAACTATTCTTTTTTATTTGCTCTACAGATTTCAGGACAAGTAGTTATTAATCTTGTCTAAGGCAAAGCAATTGTATTAATACTGATACCAACTATTACAAAGCACTTTTAAACCCCTGTAATTGTAATGCTCCGTTTATGGTGTCCATATTTTCCTAAAATGTTTTGTTTCTTAATAAAAGATGAAAGCACTTCCTAAAAACCACGTAACAATTTCACATTCGGTGAGATGTCAACTGGAACACTCATGGTGACTGACTATAGTAAGTGACAAGAGGCAATGTCCCATTTAGTTATTTTAGCTCTAAGTACTCTGTGCGAGTCAGTATGAAAATTTGTGTTCCCCTACTACTTCCCACTGTACATAAAAATGGAGGTTACTTTACAGACAGCCCTTGTACAAGTTAATTATTTTCACTCAAGTAAGATAATTTAAGTATAAATAAGCAACCAAATTTAAAATACAGAATAAATGTTGAAATGGGCCAAAACGTACAACAGAAGATACCAGGAATAATAACAGGCATGATCACTGGCTTATGTGACCAGCTCTCTGTTGAAAAATACTCTCTTCCATTTTTCCACTGTCACCATTTAAATTAGTGAATTAATAGTATCACACATATACATTAGGGTGGTCCTTGTATGGTGATTACATAAAAATATCAATTGATCTGAGTGCATGCCCTCTTTTTTTTTTCATTACAATTAATTAATATTAACCTCTGCTGCAACAGACACAAATATCTACATAAGACTTAAAATACTAAACAAATTGTGAGCAATTTTCTGTTGGCATAAACAACTAAAATAAATCAATTATATTTTGGAAATATGTTTAAATATAATTAAATGGCAGAAACTTAAGTATTATTATGTAAGTCTTTTGGCAATATTATGAAAAGGATAGATTGCTTCTCACCATGTAACGGAGATGTTGAGGGCCAGACAGGACAAAAGAAGAAGAAGAAGAAGACTACTAAACACCTAAGCTTTCAGCCAGAATGCCTTCTTCCGAAATAGACACCACACACACACACACACACACACACACACACACACACACAAGCTCACACACATATGACCACTGTCTCTGGCTGCTAATGCCACATTGCTTCTTCCACAATGTGCAGCAGCTTGCAGTCTGGCCTTGACAGCCAGGGACAGTGGTCGTGTGAGAGAGCTGTGTTTTCATGAATGTGTGTGTGTGTGTGTGTGTGTGTGTGTGTGTGTGTGTGTGTGTGTGTGTGTGTGTGTGTTTCCTAGATTTTAGAAGAAGGCCTTCTGCTCAAAAGCTTACCTGTTTAGCAGCCTTTTCATCATGCATGCCTCCAACTCAACATCTCTGCTATACCCCCCCCCCCCCCCCTCCTCCTTCTTTGTCACTAAGGTAGAAAGTGTTTGAAATAAACAATGCTGTATTTCTTCAACATATCCAAACTATTGACTGGAATGAACTCATCAGTTTCCTTATATGAAGTAACAAAGAGACTCAAAGTACAATCTGTTGGTAAACATTTTGAATAGCCTATGCAAAACGTGCTAAATTTCGTAACTGCAACAGATAGAACAGCGTAGCTCCTTTCGTTCCCCAAAGTTTCCTGTTGCAGGTTTCTGTGTCATTGTTAACATTGTTTCAAAGAAGCAATTAAAAAATAATAATAATACACTGAATTTATTTTTTCATCTGGTTTTAATTCTTTTAAAGAGTACAAATCATAGTAAGGTGTACTGATTGCTGATGAACTCATAAAGCACCATTTTATATATACTTTTAACACAAACAAACAAATGTTCTTCAGGCCAACCAATTCACTAACAGTGAGGATAGATGGCAATGAAAGAGGACCATCTTCAATGAATAACTTCCTTTGGCATTGCACCTTGCATGATGCAAAGCTCCAGACGGTCCTATTTGTAGTCCACAACTGTCCCTAGAAATACATTGCACAATTCAATGTCATGGAAATAATTTTTCAGTTGCTGTTATTTTAGTTGTTTCTGGAAGAAGTTAAATGCTTCATCAACTTTGACATCCTTGAGAGCCTCTTCATGATTTGCCATTCCACTTTCGTCTAAATTTTTTGAGAAATGCTACATCACAACAAACTGCCACCTGGGGCAATTCATTTTTGAACACACTCTATAACACTAGCTCAAACGTGATGACAACAGCAACAAATAGCAGCATCTTCTTTTTAATTGTTCCAGCAAAAAAACAGCTCCAACGAAATGACCTGTCTTAGATGAACTTTCTCATCCAGTTGCCAAACTTTTACAGCATTCCAAACTGCCTGTGATTATCTTTCCCACTAAAATTTGGTAATGCAGGTACACCAATTAACTGTTACCAATTTCCATACGCTATAGTGATTGGGAGTCTTTCAGTTCCCTGATATTGAATGCTGGTACTGCCTTACTGTCCCAATCAACTGTCACAGAACTTAGACTCTTTCTTTAAACAAATATTTCATATGTTCTGCATGTTTCTTTCTGAACTGCTCTCAATATCTTTGAACTGAATTATGACCAAGTGCTAATTCATCAACATTACGTCCCACGACTGCAGATGTAGCCTCGAGGACAAACACACCATCCTTCTGACTTAACTGACACCTGAATAAAGTGGTGGCTAGTTTTGATGACATTAAACACCATCTTCCACATTTGTTTTCCTTTTTTGATTTACCTTATTTTCATCTGTAGTTGTACAACTACAAGAAACTGAAATCGTGGAGAGTTTTGAAAAAGTGGAACTACCATTATAATCACTAACTTCAACAGTTTCTTCAGACAAATCAGTAGTAGTTTCCAAAAATTGTGAGCTTTTATCACCCTTCACCTTTCTTGATTCGTCTTTTGTGACTCTAATCCTCACCCTTTTCTGTTTTGCCGTCAACTTCCAGTCAACATGACATCGATGGCTAGGCTCTCTTTGGTGTGATAAAAAAAAATGCTCTTCTATTTTTGTCTTGCTCAAAGCATTAGCATGGGCTACATCAAGGAGCCTATCTAGATTTGCACACAACTTACACTCTCGTCCTTTGTGAGTGTTTGTCTTCCTGTAACAACTTTTTTTTGTGCAGACTGCGCTACTCTGAATAAAAGTCCATAAGCTTTTTGTACAACGAGGTCTAGCTCTTGTAGGAATCCTGGCTTCTCCCAAAATATACACATTCAAGCACAACTAAACTAGCACCTTCACTGATAATCAGCTTCAATTTGTGCGTCATAAAATGAGAACGACAAAACCTGTCAATTCGATAGCAATTTACATCCACGGATCTAGTGCTCAACTTCATCAATTAAATAAACAACTGTGCAATTACATCTTAAACTAATCGCCACGAGGTAAATGGTGGATAGGATGACGGCAATCGAACATACGCATTAGCAGTAGTAAACAAACATGTAGCAACATGATGCAACTTCTTACACATTGCAGCATTGGTTCCTCATCTACAGTTGCAAAAAAGTATGTATTTAGGAAAAAACTAGAGAATGTGCACCAAGAAATACGAAATTCATAAGATAAGAACCACCCTAATACACATATCCCATGTTACTCTGTCCACCATAAGCACAACATGTATAATAAACGTAAATGTACGTAAATATACCTTTATCATTGGCAGTGTTTTACTAGTTGAAGGTGCTCCTGCTACTTCATTTCTCATATATGTCCTCTGAATGGGGTTTACAGCTTTCTTCACAAAATAGTTTGAATACAGAGGCTGAACTGGATGCCCAGCATTCATGTATATTTCATTAGAAACAAACTGAGATTCTTTTCTCATCTGATCTTGAATGTATTGTTGTTGCAACAGTTTCAAATAGCCCTGAAATTTAAGAAAAATAATTTCATAACAACAGAAAAAGAACACACAAACCGGCAAACCAGTTGAGTCACATTCTTGCAACTAGTCTAAAATAGCACTGATAATGAGTTGTTAAATATGAAACACCACAACAGGTGTAAATGGTGCAAAATATGTCACAAATTTTGCGCAAGCAGTGTAAGAACATCTCAGTCACTATCAAAACACTACAGTTATATATCTTCATAACAAAGATTTTCATGGCCACTTTGATAAAAACAAAGTACTTTTCCTTGAGTCATCTTACAATGAACACTATTATCTAACACTATTATCCAAACTTAGGACTTTTGAAACAAAGTTCAGATTCATTTTGCAGTACAATCTATGCCGAAGGGGGGCACACACTATTTGGCACAGGTTTTTCAGCAGACTGACACTGAACTTTGTTTTGGAAGTTCTAGTCTGGTTCTGATAATGGCAGTAGCCAAATCATATTACGAGACAATATAATAAATAATTCATTATGTGATCTAGACAGAATTATTTTTACGAGGTCTATAACAACTCCAGACTCATTCCAGGTACTTATTTCCTTTATTAATATTATGATGACAGTGATTTTCAAAACTGGTACAGACAGTTTTAATCAGTAAACCAACTGGACTGGAAATAAAGTTAATAGCATGTATTTAGCAACTGGCAATTGCAGAATTCTAACCATTTGATGTCAAATATAAATAGAATATAATCGTCAATGTATCACAGATTACCAGTTTCTTCAAGTAACATTAGAAAAGCACAGTTACCTCATACTCAGTCCCTCCAACCATCTGGTTATTTGCGATTAGTGATGATATGTTGGAAATCACCGTATTGAGCCTCTCACTTATCTGTATCTCTGTTGACTGTGGATTCTAAAGGAGAAAAGAAAATCTTTTATCGGTAAAATGTACTGAAATCATGTAATATGACTACAAACTGAAAATTAATAGTTTATAAATTGCTGTGCATAATTTGTCAACAATAGCAACATTGTTCAGATGAATATAGCAATAATAAGAAAAAATGATCTGTTAGTGAAAAGAATAATCATAACAACAATTAAATAAAAAATAGTAGAGAAACAGACACAAAAAGTGACAGCATATGACATTATTACAAGAAGAGGACTTTTCTGTATTTCATAGTAGGAATAATTTTTGAGTTCAATAAACATTAGGTAATGAATGACTCATGTATAAAACTTTGTCCTTGTACCCAAATTGCAGATTAGAATCAGCATCACTAACTATTGATGAGAGGTTATCAGGGATAATTAGCCACATGAAAGACCCATCTCATAAACCTATCCATCACCTTGTTTTGCAATCCTGTCATGTTGTACACATTTTGTATTCTACAAGTGACCAGTACACCCCCGATCCTCTAAAGAATCGAACTCTCATATACAAATCAGCTTCAAAACTCTCATTGCTTTACAAATGAGTTAATGTGTTAAATACTTGGTGTTTAGCATATAAGTGAGAAAAAGTTTAGCAAAGGTTTGAAATTATGCTGTAAGTTTGTTGGAAGTCGGTAAGTACTCCCATTATGAAATACTGGATGAATAAAGTCTGAGTAATAGACACTCATTTTAAGCAAAACAAGTTTTTCACACATCTCAATGTTTATGATGTCATCATCTCCTTTGACTAGGCCGGACCTTATCAACAGTGTCGCTATAGAAATGAGGATTAGCGATCACAATGTCATTATAGCAACTACGGTTACAAAATTAATAAATCCGTCAAGAAGGCTAGGAGAGTGTTTCTACAAAACAGAGCAGATAAGCAGTTGTTAGCATCTAACTTAGACAGTGAACGGACATCATTTTGTTCCAGTTGAGATCGAAACAGAGGAATTATAGGCAAAGTTTAAGGAGATGTAAATCGTGGTCTGGAGAGTTATGTGCCTAGAAAGTGGATAAATGCTGGAAAAAACTCACCGTGGTTTAATAACGAAATTCAGAGGATACTGATGAAACAGAGGCTGCAGCATTCGTAGTTCAGAAGAGAACACGCAAATGACAATAAGCAAAGCTTAGTAGAGAATCATGCGTCTGTGAAAAGATCCATGCACGAAGCATACAACCACCACCATTATACCTTAGTAAAAGATCTGACAGAGAACCTGAGAAAATTCTGTACTGTTCATATGCAGTGTCAGTGGTGTCCTGCTTGACAGTCAAGTCGTTTAAACATATGGGCAGAACGCCACAAAGCGATATGGAATGGAACGAGCATGTGAGAGCTGTGGTAGGGAAGCTGGCTCACTGCAACTGGAATTCAGAATGGCTCGGGAGCCTGAGTATTTACAGCCATCTGTCAGAGGTAATAACATTATATCTTGGCGAGGATGATCAAATGTGACCTTGTTATCCGGGTCTGTCAGTTGTCTTCACCACACCTCACTGGCGCTTCCTGCAATGCCAGGGGGCCGAAAGGCGTTCTTGTGCAAGATGTATGTGTTGTTACAGCACCCTCCTGTGCTGCCAGAATGACATTGTGTTACCTTCACAGTGAGGTAATATGACTAAATTAGTGATTCAGACATCTCACTCAAACAAGGTATGTCAATGGTCTGGGGTTTTGTGCCATATTATTTTCAGAACTGGCTTTCCTGTCTATATGTCATGTGGCGCTGTGCTCGATCCTGTCTTGGCTTGGCTAGGTGCTGACTGAGGAAACTTTGAAAATTTTTACATTCACTCAGTATATTTTTCTACGGCGCAACAGTACTTCTCTTTTATATACCTGCCCTTATTAAAAGCCCACATTTTTACCACTTAATAAAGTTTACTGACCTTGCAGAACTTACGTTCTGTATACTACATCTGAGTGCTACTTTCAATTTAAGTAGGGCATATTACGTACCGACAGAAATTCTGGATAACTTGTTTCCAATATTGGTACCCATCACTTGCCTCTTCCTAAATGACTGAGCACTTTGGTGTGGTCTGAATAGTTAGAAAATATGGTGCAACTATCTGATTTGAATTCCATGTGTTCAGTTGAGAAAAAGTTACGTAATATGGTAATTTTACTGCAGATCCACAGACACAACACACTTATTCAATTCTAAATATGATGCTTACTAACCTCTCTCCGTAGCATATCACGTAACAGTTGAGTTGGTATTTGAAGCTGTCCCACCGGTCCCTGGTGCATTCCCATGTTTTGGTTCATGAAGGCAAATGCCGCTGAACATGGAAAACACAACATTTATTTCCAGATAGGAGACATTTCATACATTACAATGTACAGATCAGTCACAATGATAAAATTTTAAGTAATATAACTAATTTTATACCTCGGTAAGTGTGCAAAGTTAAATTGATACTGTCAGTGGGAAATACTGCAATTTGTACAGCTTTCAAATCAAATAATGAGGAAATTTCCTGTGTAGGAGGGAGGTTATTTACATATATTGTCGCAGAAGAAGCAGAGTAGCACAGTCGCCATAGTGTAGTGATTATGATACTAGACTGTTGCTTGGACGGTCGTGAGTTGAAAACTCCCCTGAACTGTAAAATTTTAATTTCTATATTCAGTTCGAGTACCTTCTAGAAGTATCCACAAATGGCAAGAATCATTGTACTAGAATGTTCTGTAGCTGTATATATACTGTATGTGTACTGGCCGGAGGCAGTTCGCTCCGCACTCTGGTATGTGCAAGTGCTGAATAAACCTTCGTTAAATGGAGTTAGTGTTCGTCATTCGTCTACTTTCACCTTCCTCTACGTGACAGTATTACGTCATAGAGGAAACTGAGGGTTGTGTTTGTAGTTTTGCCACTGTGTATTGAATTATAAATACCAAAATAGAATAAGAGCTGACAGCAGCATCACTGGGAAATGAGTATTTCAAGTAGAAGGAAATTATTTTCTAAAAGTCACCCTCCATAGTTCAGCATGGCTGACTGCCTATGCACTATGTGGCTGAACAAATCAATGGGATCTCCAGGCCAATAATGCAACACAAACATTCATATCATTTTGTTTCATTTTCTAAAAATTCTGTTGTTATTGAGCAAAAATCTAAAATCACTGCTACACTGCAGAAAAAAAATACCTGCTACAATGAGTAAATAATAAACACTGAAACTTTCAAGCTGGTGCAAAAGAAACTAAAAATTGAAAGGACATCCCACACCAGAGAATATCATTCATGTTAAGCTGAAGAGCTTTCAAGAAATGTTACATCAAAACCATTTTTGAATGAAAAATTGAAGAAAGGGCAAAGACCACTGCATATAGTGGGCAAAGACAGTACAAGTAAGAAAACTGGGGCTTACAAAATATAGTCTACTTACTGAAGCTGCTACCCTGCACAGATAGGAACAGTACTTTGCACGAGACATAATGCCTACACAACAGGTAATTAACATATGACAAGTCTTCTATTGAAGAACTGCAACAAGTCTGCTGTTGCAAGTGACCTACATGAACCAGAAGACAAAAGTGTATGATATGCAAAATGCCCTGACTGTTCTACACACACAACTGGAAAGGTTGATTGGTTGGGATTAAGGGAATAAACATTGCAGTCAACAGCCCGACAGTCAATAGGTTAGTTAATCTGGTGTTAATTTGGGAGGGGGGGGGGGGGGGGGTAGGGGGGAAAAAAAAAAAAAAAAACACTGATGAACCACAAAGGAATTGTCCAATTGTCCGAATGGGGCATAAGTCGGTACATGTGATGTACATGTACGACAAATAGGTGAACAAAGTTTCAGAAAAAAGGGATGATTTATTCAAGAGAAAGATCTTCACAAATTAATGTGTTGGTACACCTCTGACTGTTATGCAAGCAGTTATTTGACTTGGCACTGATTAGAGTTCTCAGATGTTCTCCTGAGGGCTACCGTGTCAAATTCTGTTCAACTGGCACATTAGATCATCAAAATCCCGAGATGGTTGGAGGGCCCTGCCCATAATGCTCCAAACGTTCTCAATTGGAGAGAGATTCAGGCCAAGGTAGAATTTGGCAAGCACGAAGACAAGCAGCAGAAACTCTCACTGTGTACGGGTGGGTATTATCTTGCTGAAATGTAGGCCAGGACAGCTTGTCATGAATAGCAACAAAATGGGGCGTAGAATAACATTAACATACTGCTGTGCTGAAAGGATGCTGCACATGACAACCAAACGAGGTCTGCTATGAAATGAAATGGTACCCCCAGAAAATTGTTGCTGGTCGTCGAGCCATATGATGGGTGACAGTTAGGTTGGTATACCACAGCTGTACAGGGTGTCACCAGGCATGTTTTTGCTGGTCATCAGGACACAGTTCGAAGTGGGACTCATCATGGAAGACAATTCTATTCCAGTCACTGAAACTCCAGGCCGCATGTGCCCAACATCACTGAAATTGGCTTGTTGATGTACAGATGTCAATGGTAGTTGGCACAAGGGGTACCGTGAGCTCAGCCCCCTTTGTATGAGCCGCCTATTAATCGTCCTTGTGGTCACTGAAGCACCAGTTGCAAATTGGATTGATGATGTTGATGAATCTGGTGCCTTGAATGCCTCTCTGATGACTGCTCAGTCCTCAAGTTCTGTTGTCTCTCTAGGTCATCCGCTGCCTTCTTGATGCTGCGTTCGGCCAAGATTCACCCAATCCTTCCAACTCATTGAATATCACCATCACTTCTATCTAAATGTCGGGTGATTACTCCAACCAGCTTCTTTGAGCCTGACTGCACATCCTCTCTCAAATGCTGGCATATATGGATGTTGTTCATTCACCTGTCTACAAGGTACAGTTACTGCCGAACTAAGTACTCCAAATGAAATTAGCAATGACTGTATGTCCTGGTATCGACATGTCCTCAATACACTATCCTTGGCCCGCCACATGGTGAAATTACACTGCAGTGTCCTGCTTTCATTCACTGGGTGCCAAAGTTTACAATTTTGCATTTTCTGTCAATACCTGTATGAAAATCAATTTGTGACCAATTTGTGTAACTCCTTAGTGATTCATCTTTTTTTTAATGTAGGCGCGGTAAAATAAGGACACTAAGAGCAATATTGATGTCAGAGCCAAGAAATAATTTAAGGAAGAGTTAAAGTATACGGATTGGTCCAGTACGTAGCTCAGAGCAGATGAATGCTCTCCCAGGTCTCACTTGTGGTGAGGAAACTCCACTGGCATCTGATCACTGTCAACCCAATTAAGGCTGAAGACAGTTACAGTGTAAAGAATCCCTGTTAGCCAAGAGGTTTGCACGACAATAATACAAGAAGGTGAGAGAAATAATCAGGTCAACAGATGGGTGGGGCCAGGTGAGTGTACCATGGGACTCTGCACATGGCAGTGGCCATTGCTTCCACAGCACCCCGTCATTCCCATCCATACAGACAAAGTGTTAAAGTGAAAAAAGCACTCACTATTCATTCAAGTGCTAACGGTACAACAGAAAAGGGACATTGCAGGAAAAAGATGCTAACCACATCTAACAAAAATTATAACAGAATATAAGAGGAATGACCAAGACAGCTGGCAAAGGAGGTAGGGTTGACCAAGAACCAGCATGGGGCATGGGACGCCCCAATCCAAACTACCCTGTCTTCTCTACCACCATGCAGCAATAGTCTACTTGACAGCACAGACTTTATTAAAAGAGGCAGTACTCACTATAAGTTGCTTCATCTCTGAGTGAGAAGAGGTTATCATCATAGTGAGTGTTGGATGAATAATCGCTTCTCTGGGTCAGCCATTTCATTCTCTGAGATACCCATATGACTTGGGATCCAGAGAGAGGCAGCTTATCAGACAGCATGACTCAAGTCATAGGAAACTCATAAATGGTAGATATCACAGGGTAACAAGAGTAAAAGAGTAACACTGATCAATAACCTAGAGGCTGCTCAATGAGTCAATACAAATTAAAATGCAGTCAAGGGAGGCCTGTTGAATAAAATGTAGGGCTCTGTTAACAACTATCAGCTCTGCCATAAAACACTACATGCTGCCAGCAATAAATGTTGTTCCAAACACGAGGGAGTTTGAAAAGCATATCCCGCTTATCCATGGTTTTAGAGCTGTTGGTGAAAATTATAGTAGCACCCTCATGCTCTTGAAGAACTGAGACATACAGAAGCCAACATGTCATGGGGATGACTGAAACTTTAGATTCTTGAAATAGATCAGTCCTAATTCGTGGTCTGTGTACTAAGCAAAGAGGTCTGCATGAGAAAACATGGGCAAGAAGTTACGCAGAGATCCCAGCAGAGGGCCTACAGCTGCACTGTAACTGATAATCCCACTAGAGGGCAAGTGTCAGTGTGTCAATGGGCCTTGCACATGATACGCTGGATGATTAGGAAACTGTCAGGTGGTGATTACATAAGTGAGCAAGAGTGGGTATCACAACAACTGAATAGGGACGTTCCCCATTTCTGCAAGGACTCTATCTATGGGACTAGTCTGGAAGTTACTAATGGCCAGACTTATACCAAGATTATGGATGGAGTCCAATAATTTCAAACCTGAAGGTGCTCGAATGGCTCTGAGAACTATGGGACTTAACATCTGAGGTCATCAGTCCCAAACTTGAAGGTGCCCTGAGATATAAACCTGGCAGCTGTGGTCCAATCGGGACAAGACTAGTGCCTGGTAAATATGTAGGAGAGTAGTGATATCACATCCCTAGAGGTACAAGCAAGGAAGCAGAGTGTTAAATTTTGCATGCAACTGTTGTCTAGGTGACACATTTGGGGCAGCCGTACCAGCTTTTATTGAAGATGAGTGGCAAAAATTAGGACTGTGCAACAACGTCCAAGTGATGGGTACCCATGAAGAGTTCTGGTTCAGGGATGGACTGTGACACAAAAGTACAAATGCATGACTCACATTTTTATTGGAGAGAATTGAAAGCCATGGGAAAGCATCCTAGTTGAGGCCCTTTGATTGGAACCTCAGAGCTGATGTTCCATCAAGGCTACAGACTGCGAGCTACACCAAATGCATAAGTGTCAACACACCAGTATGTGGGTGACTTGTGGTGCAACAGAGGTCACTAGCCCATTGATGGCTATGAGGAATAGTGTAACACTCAGTACGGAGCCATGTAGGACACCCTTCTCTTGGACCTACGAGCAGCTGAGTGCTGTACCAATTCCAACCCGATGCAACCAGTGGGATAAAAACCGATGAATGAAAATCAGTAAGCAGCACCGAAAGCCTGAGTCATGGAGGGTAAGTAAAATGTGATGGCACTAAGCAATGTCATATGTCTTATATAGGTCAAGAAAGACTGCAATGAATGTTGGTGTTTAGAAAAAGCCCTTTACATTGGTCTTTCTGACCTAACCAAATGGGCAATTGTGGATCATACCTCCCAGGAACCGCACTGATAGGAGAACAAGAGGATCCTGGATTTGAAACCCTTCATAATCACTGGGCTACCACACTCTGAAAAAGCTAGCAGAGAGTATTGATATGGCTAAAAGTTTGGCAACTGGTGATGGGCATTCACTTTTCTATCTGTTTTAAGGATGGGACAGTGATACTATTTCGCCATTAAGAAGAGGAAACATGTCCTAGCGAAATACGATTGAAGACCCTGAGGAGATGGGTGTCTTTGAGCAACACACAGTTAGTAGATCATCTGATTATAAATCAAATCAAGAGCCTGAAGCAGTATTTTGCGTCGAGTCTGAAGCAGTCCCCAGACAGGGTGTTTAGTAAGAATTAATGCACTGAGAGATATACCGCCACAAAGGAGGAGGGCAGTTGTTGAACTTGTGTGTTCCAGTAGACTACATACAGAGCTTGTCCCGCACCAGGGATTGGTTGGTTTGTGGGATCGAAGGGACCAGACTACTAGGGCCATCGGTCCCTTTTTCCACCAACTTTAAACACCTTCAAAGAATAAAAACAAACAATGGAGATGACAAGAGATGACACAGGACAAGAAAGACACAGACAGACCAGGAAAAAGGAATTAAAATCACACCGTATGGGCAGGGGCACTACAAATGTAGTGTGTGGACATTAAGTTGGGAATGTGGGTCTCACAGGGAGTGTGCATGGGATAAATCCCTACAGTCACACTATCCTCTGGGCCCTCAGTGGTTCAGATGGATAGAGCATCTGCTATGTAAGTAGGAGATCCTGGGTTTGAGTCCCAGTCGGGGCACACATTTTCAACTGTCCCCGTGGATGTATATCAATGCCTGTCGACAGCATAGGGTCTTGATTTAATTATCATTACAAATGGTGATCACTGGAGTCATCTGTACTCGCATTGTTACTGCTTCCAACGTGGATTGGATCAGAATCCACTCACTGGCAACACCTGTGCAAACCAATGTACAGACTCCTCCAGATGCTTTCTTAGGGTCAGTACAGTTCCGACAAACAGAGAAAAAGGGGGGTGTGGTGGGGGAGGGGGGTGAGTTTATCAGAAAAAAGGGGGAGAGATGGGAGGGAAGCATCAATTTTGTTGTTGAAATTTAGCACATATAGGAGACCTGTGGTCTAGGGGGAGTGTCTTTGATTAATAATCAAAACATCCCTGGTCCCGGGTTTGAAACACGCCACCGCTAAAACTTTGATTAATAATCAGCATTTGTGGCCGAAGACTTCCGGCATAAGAAGTAAACCTCATTCAGCCAATGCCCCGGCAAAGAGGGTGGAGGAGCAGACAGAGGTTCAGCTCACACTTGTCCTTGGGGTAGGACATTTCCCCTGAAGGCAGAAGAATAAGCAAAGATCAATCATATGAGGATGCAGAAGGCAATGGAAACTACTGCATTAAAGACACACAACATGTATCCACAGGACATGTGGCCTGTAATTGAAAAATGGTCATGATGATCTCTCCATTGGCAAAATATTCTGGAATAATCCCTCATTCGGATTACTGAGAGGAGACTGCCAAATGGAAGGTGACCATCAGAAAAAGACTGAATAACCAATAAAAGGATAACGTTATACAAGTCGGCGTGTGGAATTTCAGAAGCTTGAACATGGTAGGGAAGCTACAAAATCTGCAAAGGGAAATGCAAAACCTCAATCTAGATATAGAAGGGTCAGTGAAGTGAAATGGAAAGAAGACAAGGATTTCTGGTCAGATGAGTATAGGGTAATATCAACAGCAGCAGAAAATGATAAAATGGGAGCACAATTAATTATGAATATGAAGGTAGGGCAGAGAGTGTGTTACTGTAAACAGTTTAGTGACAGTGTTGTTCTTATCAGAATCGACAGCAAACCAACACTGACAACAACAGTTCAGGTACACGAACCAACATTGCAAGCTGATGATGATGAGACAGAGAAAGTATATAGGGATATTGAAAGGGTAATACAGTGTGTAAAGGGAGATGAACATCTAATAGTCGTGCAGAACTGTAATGCGGTTGTAAGGGAAGGAGTAGAAGAAAAGATTACAGGAGAACATGGGCTTGGGACAAGGAAAGAAAGAGGAGAAAGACTAATTGAGTTCTGTGATAAATTTCAGCAAGTAATACTTAACACTCTATTCATGAATCACAAGAGAAGGTGGTGTACTTGGAAAAGTCTGGGTGATATGGGAAGATTTCAGTTAGAGTACATCAGGGTCACACAAAGATTCTGAAACCAGATACTGGATTGTAAGGCGTACCCAGGAGCAGATGTGGACTCAGATCACAATGTAGTAGTGATGGCGAGTAGGCTGAAGTTTAAGGGATTAGTCAACAAGAATCAATATGCAAAGAAATGGGATACAGAGGTACTAAGGAATGATGAGATATGCTTGAAGTTCTCTAAGGCTGTAGATACAACAATAAGGAATAGCTCAGTAGGGAGCACAGTTGAAAAAACTGGACATCTCTAAAATGGGCAATCACAAAAATTGGAAAGAAAAACAAAGCACAAAGAAGGAAACTGCAAAGAAACAATAGATAACAAAAGAAATACTTCAGTTGATCAATAAAAGACGGAAGTACAAAAATGTTCAGGGAAATTCAGGAATAAAGAAATACAGGTTGCTGAGGGCTGAAATAAATAAAAAGTGCAGGCAAGCTATGACAAAACGGCTGCATGAAAAACATGAAGAAATTGAAAAAGGTACAATTGTTGGAAGGACTTACTCAGTGTACAGGAAAGTCAAAATAACCTTTGGTGAAATGAAAAGTAAGAGTGGCAACATTAAGAGTGCAATGGAAATTACACTGTTAGATGCAGAGGAGAGAGCGGATAGGTGGAGAGAGTACAGTGAAGGCCTCTAAGAGGGGGAAGATGTGTCTGATGTGACAGGAGAAGAAACATGAGCCGATTTAGAAGAGATAGGAGAACCAGTATTAGAATCTGAATTTAAGAGAGGTTTGGAGGACTTAAGATCAAGTAAGGTAGAAGGTGTTGTGTCGGTAGCTGGGCCGACACCGTGAAGTTGAGATGGCTGAAAATGAACTCTAGACTAACGCTGTAGCCGATAGGGCACGCAAGGTGGACGCAGCCGGGCGTGAAGTCTGGAACATGAGAACTTATAAATGAATAAGAAGAAAAGTATGTAGATGCTTATTACTTATCTTTTTATTAGTCCTTGGAATACATCTCTCTTGAATACTCGTAAGCTATAGGCACTGATACAAATGGCGCCTTGCTAGTTCGTAGCCATTAACTTAGCTGATGGCTATTCAGTCTCTCGGCTAATGAGAGAGAAAAGGCTTCGTACATCTGGTCGGTAGCTAGGTTCTCATACAACTGGGCGGTAGCTAGGTTCTCGTACAACTGGGCGGTAGCTAGGTTCTCGTACAACTGGGTCGAGTGCTCTCTCGTATCACGAGACCTGCCTTGGTGGTGGCGCTAGGTCTGCGATTACACAGTGGCAACACGCGGGTCCGACATGTACTACATGGACCGCGGCCGATTTAAGCTACCACCTAGCAAGTGTGGTGTCTGGCGGTGACACCACAGAAGGGATGGACAACATTCTATCAGAACTGCTAAAATCACTGGGGGAAGTGCCAACAAAATGACTATTCAAGTTAGTGTGCAGAACATATGAGTCTGGTGACCTACCATCTGACTACCGGAAAAATATCATCCACACAATTCCGAAGACTGTAAGAGCTGACAAGTACGAGATTTATCACACAATCTGCTTAACAGCTCAATCATCCAAGATGGTGATGAGAATAATATAGAGAAGAATGGAAAAGAAAATTGAGGATGTGTTAGGTGATGATCAGTTTGGGTTTACAAAAGGTAAAGGCACCAGGGAGGCAATTCTGACATTGGGGTTGATAACGGAAGCAAGACTAAAGAAAAATCAAGATACGTTTGTAGGATATGTCGACCTGGAAAAAGTGTTTGACAATGTAAAATGGTCCAAAATGTTCAAAATTCTGAGGGAAATAGGAGTATGCTATTGGGAGGGGTGGGTAATATAAATATGTACAAGAGCCAAGAGGAAATAATGAGAGTGGACAACCAAGAACAAAGAGCTCGGATTAAAAAGGGTGTAAGACAGGGATGTAGTCTTTCACCCCTCCTGTTCGATCTGTACGTTGAAGAAGCAATAACGGAAATAAAAAAAAGGTTCACGAGTGGAATTAAAATTCAGGTTGAAAGAATATCAATAATAAGATTTGCTGATAACACTGCTATCCACAGTGAAAGTGAAGAAGAAAGAAGAATTACATGATATGTTGAATGAAATGAACTGTGTAATCAGTGCAGAATATAGATTGAGAGTAAATCAAAGAAAGACACAGTAATGAGAAGTAGCAGAAATGAGATAGGAGAGAAACTTAACAACAGGATTGATGAAACTTCCTGGCAGATTAAGACTGTGTGCCGGACCGAGACTTGAACTCAGGACCTTTGCCTTTTGCGGGCAAGTGCTCTACCAACTGAGTTACCCAAGCACGACTCACGCCCCGTCCTCACAGCTTTACTTCCGCCAGTACCTCGCCTCCTACCTTCCAAACTTTACAGAAGCTCTCCCACGAACCTTGCAGAACTAGCACTCCTGAAAGAAAGAATATTGCGGAAACATGGCTTAGCCACAGCCTGGGAAATGTTTCCAAAATGAGATTTTCACTCCGCTGCAGAGTGAAAATCTCATTCTGGAAACAGGATTGATGGTCACAAAGTAGATGAAGTTGAAGAATTCTACAACCCAAGCAGTAAAATTACCAATAATGGATGGAGCAAGGAGACGTCAAAAGCAGATTAGCGCTGCAAAAAGGGCACTCCGGGCCAAGAGAAATCTACTAGGGCCTTAATCTGAGGAAGAAATTTTTGAGACTGTGCATTTGGGGCACAGAATTATATGGTAGTGACACAAGGACTGCGGGAAAAAAATCAAAGCATTTGACATGTGGTGCTACAGACGAATGGTGAAAATTAGGTGGACTGATAAGATAAGGAATGAGGTAGTTCTGTGCAGAACTGGGGACGAAAAGAATATGTGGAAAACACAGACATGGAGAAGGGACAGAATAATAGGACACCTGTTATGACATCATGGAATGACTTCCATGGTACTAGAGGGAGACGTAGAGGGCATAAACTGTAGAGGTAGACAGAGATTGGAATACATCCAGTGAATAATTGAGGACGTACGTTGCAAGTGCTATTCTGAAAATCAGTCCCAATGAGAGATATGCTCTAATTTAATGAACATGTCGATCCACAGGTAGGTTTCTAGATTAAGGTTACTGCTCTAGTTTAACAACTGTGTCAGTTGCCTTATGAGTTTCTAGATTAAGGTTATGGCTACATGATTTTGTTCACTTTTATGATGAGATTTTGCTGGACTGATTTATTAAACAAGGAGATCCGGTAAGAGACTGTACTGTTCTCTACATCAAAATTGTACGAGTTTTGTGTAAAGGGAATTTGTAATATTGGGAGTAATTTTCTAAGGGTGATTAACTTAACTATCACACAATATCATGAAAAGGATAGTTGTTACTCACCATACAGGGTGATTCAAAAAGAATACCACAACTTTAAAAATGTGTATTTAATGAAAGAAACATAATATAACCTTCTGTTATACATCATTACAAAGAGTATTTAAAAAGGTTTTTTTTTCACTCAAAAACAAGTTCAGAGATGTTCAATATGGCCCCCTCCAGACACACGAGCAATATCAAACCGATACTCCAACTCGTTCCACACTCTCTGTAGCATATCAGGTGTAACAGTCTGGATAGCTGCTGTTATTTCTCGTTTCAAATCATCAATGGTGGCAGAAAAAATCGCAGGGGGGTAAAATCAGGGCTTCTTGGAGGCCAGTGATGAAGTGCTCTGTCACGGGCTGCCTGGCGGCCGATCCATCGCCTCGGGTAGTTGACGTTCAGGTAGTTACGGACAGGTAAGTGCCAATGTGGTGGCGCTCCATCCTGCTGAAATATGAATTGTTGTGCTTCTTGTTCGAGCTGAGGGAACAGCCAATTCTCTAACATCTCCAGATACTGTAGTCCAGTTACAGTAGCACCTTCGAAGAAAAAGGGACCAAAAACTTTATTGGCTGAAATGGCACAGAAAACGTTCACCTTAGGCGAGTCACGTTCATACTGAGTTGTTTCCCGCAGATTCTCAGTGCCCCATATACAGACATTGTGACGGTTGACTTTCCCGTTAGTGTGGAAAGTTGCTTCATCACTAAACACAATCTTTGAAACAAAAGATTCATCTGTTTCCATTTGAGCAAGGATAAAATCACAGAAATCGATTCTTTTAATCTTATCAGCTGCAGACAGTGCTTGAACCAATTTCAGACGATAAGGTTTCATAACTAACCTTTTTCGTACGACTCTCCATACAGTTGATTGTGGAATTTGCAGCTCTCTGCTAGCTCTGCGAGTCGATTTTCCTGGGCTGCGATCAAATGCTTGCTGGATGCGTGCTACATTTTCATCACTCGTTCTCGGCCGTCCAGAACTTTTCCCTTTGCACAAACACCCATTCTCTGTAAACTGTTTATACCAACGTTTAATACACCACCTATCAGGAGGTTTAACACCATACTTCGTTCGAAATGCACGCTGAACAACTGTCGTCGATTCTCTTCTGCCGTACTCAATAACACAAAAAGCTTTCTGTTGAGCGGTCGCCATCTTAGCATCAACTGACGCTGACGCCTAGTCAACAGCGCCTCAAGCAAACAAATGTACAAGTAAATGAAACTTTATAGCTCCCTTAATTCGCCGACAGATAGTGCTTAGCTCTGCCTTTTGCCGTTGCAGAGTTTTAAATTCCTAAAGTTGTGGTATTCTTTTTGAATCACCCTGTATAGTGGCGATGCTGAATCGCAGATAGGCACAACAAAAAGACTTTCAAACGAAGCTTTAGGCTGAACAGGCCTTCATCAGTATTAGCCAATATGTACGTGTGTGCGCGCGCCCACACACACACACACACACACACACACACGCGCGCACACACAAGGGGGGGGGGGGGGGGGGGGGGGAGAGAGAGAGAGAGAGAGAGAGAGAGAGAGAGAGAGAGACTGTTGCCGTGTGTGTGTGTGTGTGTGTGTGTGTGTGTGTGTGTGTGTTTTGGCAGAAACCTTTGTTTGATGTCCTTTTATTATGCCGATCTTCAACTTAGGATCTCCACTACATGGTAATAGTAACTGCCCTTTTCATAATACTGCCATTATTCCATCCTGATTAAATTATCATACAGATAGTCAAGCTTATTCTTATTTTGTCATACCTAATGAACATGAGTGGGCTCCATGTGCACTTAATTTGAAGCAATATTCAATTCGATTCCAGTAAAGACATTTTATGGTTTTATACCAAAAGGAACTTACATTTTTAGGCATCATATATTAATTAACTATTTTACATAATACTGTAAAACAAGTGGCTTACCTAAATACCTTATGGTACTGTCATTAGAAGATCAATAGAACATTATGTTATAGTAAATAGAAGATTGTGGTCCACTACAATCAAAGATGTGACAGGTCCCTTAAAGTAGAATCTAAATACACTCCTGGAAATGGAAAAAAGAACACATTGACACCGGTGTGTCAGACCCACCATACTTGCTCCGGACACTGCGAGAGGGCTGTACAAGCAATGATCACACGCACGGCACAGCGGACACACCAGGAACCGCGGTGTTGGCCGTCGAATGGCGCTAGCTGCGCAGCATTTGTGCACCGCCGCCGTCAGTGTCAGCCAGTTTGCCGTGGCATACGGAGCTCCATCGCAGTCTTTAACACTGGTAGCATGCCGCGACAGCGTGGACGTGAACGGTATGTGCAGTTGACGGACTTTG
This sequence comes from Schistocerca serialis cubense, assembly GCF_023864345.2. Lineage (NCBI taxonomy): Eukaryota > Metazoa > Arthropoda > Insecta > Orthoptera > Acrididae > Schistocerca > Schistocerca serialis. Next base: position 783,880,328 of record NC_064641.1, on the reverse strand, counting down.
AGCGAGGGCATATAGTGGGCATGCGGGAGGCCGGGTGGACGTACCGCCGAATTGCTCAACACGTGGGGCGTGAGGTCTCCACAGTACATCGATGTTGTCGCCAGTGGTCGGCGGAAGGTGCACGTGCCCGTCGACCTGGGACCGGACCACAGCGACGCACGGATGCACGCCAAGACCGTAGGATCCTACGCAGTGCCGTAGGGGACCGCACCGCCACTTCCCAGCAAATTAGGGACACTGTTGCTCCTGGGGTATCGGCGAGGACCATTCGCAACCGTCTCCATGAAGCTGGGCTATGGTCCCGCACACCGTTAGGCCGTCTTCCGCTCACGCCCCAACATCGTGCAGCCCACCTCCAGTGGTGTCGCGACAGGCGTGAATGGAGGGACGAATGGAGACGTGTCGTCTTCAGCGATGAGAGTCGCTTCTGCCTTGGTGCCAATGATGGTCGTATGCGTGTTTGGCGCCGTGCAGGTGAGCGCCACAATCAGGACTGCATACGACCGAGGCACACAGGGCCAACACCCGGCATCATGGTGTGGGGAGCGATCTCCTATACTGGCCGTACACCACTGGTGATCGTCGAGGGGACACTGAATAGTGCACGGTACATCCAAACCGTCATCGAACCCATCGTTCTACCATTCCTAGACCGGCAAGGGAACTTGCTGTTCCAACAGGACAATGCACGTCCGCATGTATCCCGTGCCACCCAACGTGTTCTAGAAGGTGTAAGTCAACTACCCTGGCCAGCAAGATCTCCGGATCTGTCCCCCATTGAGCATGTTTGGGACTGGATGAAGCGTCGTCTCACGCGGCCTGCACGTCCAGCACGAATGCTGGTCCAACTGAGGCGCCAGGTGGAAATGGCATGGCAAGCCGTTCCACAGGACTACATCCAGCATCTCTACGATCGTCTCCATGGGAGAATAGCAGCCTGCATTGCTGCGAAAGGTGGATATACACTGTACTAGTGCCGACATTGTGCATGCTCTGTTGCCTGTGTCTATGTGCCTGTGGTTCTGTCAGTGTGATCATGTGATGTATCTGACCCCAGGAATGTGTCAATAAAGTTTCCCCTTCCTGGGGCAATGAATTCACGGTGTTCTTATTTCAATTTCCAGGAGTGTACATTTGGTATCTTTGAGCTTCAATCGTAACAAAAAGATAATCGAGTCCATGTGGTCTTATAACTTGGAAAGAAAAATGAGGACAATAATAAAGAGAATAATGATACAAAAAATTTCTATACTTACCTGTTATAATTCATAGACAAGTAGATTTCAAAAGCAAACTAGGAATGGTATGAATGTTTTGAGTAGGTTAATAATTAATTAATGAGAAGGAAAGGTAACACAATTTATGTTCAAGTATTTGTTGTATAATTAAAAAGAAAGATTCTTCTTGCAATGTTTCATATTTGAATTAGATTATTCAGCAAATAGACACATGTTTATTCACTTACATGGGATGCATGTGTGAGGGTACAGAATTTGGTTGAATTACATTGAAGAGTTTTTTTTCCATTTACATTAGAGGCACAAAATTTTCTGTACCCTCATCATCTGCAAGTGAGCAAGCATGTCTGAAACTAACTTTACTATAATTTTTATGATAATCAAATAGTAAAGGAAGACATTATTTGATGTACATGATATCCTGTATATGTTCAAATGTTTGTTTCAAATTTTATTATTTGTTTAAGGTACTACTTCCCCCCATGAACCATGGACCTTGCCGCTGGTGGGTAGGCTTGCGTGCCTCAGTGATACAGATGGTCGCACCGTAGGTGCAACCACAATGGAGGGGTATCTGTTGAGACGCCAGACAAACGTGTGGTTCCTGAAGAGGGGCAGCAGCCTTTTCAGTAGTTGCAGGGGCAACAGTCTGGATGATTGACTGATCTGGCCTTGTAACAATAACCAAAACGGCCTTGCTATGCTGGCACTGTGAACGGCTGAAAGCAAGGGGAAACTACAGCCGTAATTTTTCCCGAGGGCATGCAGCTTTACTGTATGGTTAAATGATGATGGCGTCCTCCTGGGAAAAACATTCCGGAGGTAAAATAGTACCCCATTCGGATCTCCGGGCGGGGAATACTCAAGAGGACGTTGCTATCAGGAGAAAGAAAACTGGCGTTCTACGGATCGGAGCATGGAATGTCAGATCCCTTAATCGAGCAGGTAGGTTAAAAATTTAAAAAGGGAAATGGATAGGTTAAAGTTAGATATAGTGGGAAATCGTGAAGTTCGGTGGCAGGAGGAACAAGACTTTTGGTCAGGTGAATACAGGGTTATAAATACAAAATCAAATAGGGGTAATGCAGGAGTAGGTTTAATAATGAATAAAAAAATAGGAGTGCGGGTAAGCTACTACAAACAGCATAGTGAACGCATTATTGTGGACAAGATAGACACGAAGCCCACGCCTACTACAGTAGTACAAGCTTATATGCCAACTAGCTCTGCAGATGACAAAGAAATTGATGAAATGTTGTTGTTGTTGTTGTAGTCTTCAGTCCTGAGACTGGTTTGATGCAGCTCTCCATACTACTCTATCCTGTGCAAGCTTCTTCATCTCCCAGTACCTACTGCAACCTACATCCTTCTGAATCTGCTTAGTGTATTCATCTCTTGGTCTCCCCCTACGATTTTTACCCTCCACGCTGCCCTCCAATACTAAATTGGTGATTCCTTGATGCCTCAGAACTTGTCCTACCAACCGATCCCTTCTTCTGGTCAAGTTGTGCCACAAACTCCTTTTCTCCCCAATCCTATTCAATATGATGAAATGTATGATGACATAAAAGAAATTATTCAGATAGTGAAGGGAGACGAAAATTTAATAGTCATGGGTGACTGGAATTCGAGTGTAGGAAAAGGGAGAGAAGGAAACATAGTAGGTGAATATGGATTGGGGGTAAGAAATGAAAGAGGAAGCTGTCTGTTAGAATTTTGCACAGAGCATAACTTAATCATAGCTAACACTTGGTTCAAGAATCATAAAAGAAGGTTGTATACATGAAAGAATCCCGGAGACACTAAAAGGTGTCAGATAGATTATATAATGGTAAGACAGAGATTTAGGAACCAGGTTTTAAATTGTAAGACATTTCCAGGGGCAGATGTGGACTCTGACCACAATCTATTGGTTATGAACTGCAGATTAAAATTCAAGAAACTGCAAAAAGGTGGGAATTTAAGGAGATGGGACCTGGATAAACTGACTATACCAGAGGTTGTACAGAGTTTCAGGGAGAGCATAAATGAACAATTGACAGCAGTGGGGGAAAGAAGTACAGTAGAAGAAGAATGGGTAGCTCTGAGGGCAGTGAAGGCAGCAGAGGATAAAGTACGTAAAAAGATGAGGGCTAGTAGAAAATCTTGGGTAACAGAAGAAATATTGAATTTAATTGATGAAAGGAGGAAACATAAAAACACAGTAAATGAAGCAGTTAAAAAGGAATACAAGCGTCTCAAAAACGAGAATGACAGGAAGTGCAAAATGGCTAAGCAGGGATGGCTAGAGAACAAATGTAAAGATGTAGATGCTTATCTCACTACGGGTAAGATAGATACTGCCTACAGGAAAATTAAAGAGACCTTTGGAGAAAAGAGAACCACCTGTATGAATACCAAGAGCTTAGATGGTAACCCAGTCCTAACCAAAGAAGGGAAAGCAGAAAGGTGGAAGGAGTACATAGAGGGTCTATACAAGGGTGATGTACTTGAGGACAATATTACAGAAATGGAAGAGAATGTAGATGAAGATGAAATGGGAGATACGATACTGCGTGAAGAGTTTGACACAGCACTGAAAGACCTGAGTCGAAACAAGGCCCCGGGAGTAGACAACATTACATTAGAACTACTGACGGCCTTGGGAGAGCCAGTCCTGAGAAAACTCTACCATCTGGTGAGCAAGATGTATGAGACAGGCGAAGTACCCTCAGACTTCAAGAAGAATATAATAATTCTTGGCGAGCAAAATAACTGATGATGGTCGAAGTAGAGAAGATATAAAATGTAGACTGGCAATGGTAAGGAAAGCGTTTCTGAAGAAGAGAAATTTGTTAACATTAAGTATAGATTTAAGTGTCAGGAAGTCGTTTCTGAAAGTATTTGTAAGGAGTGTAGCCATGTATGGAAGTGAAACGTGGACGATAAATAGTTTGGACAAGAAGAGAATAGAAGCTTTCGAAATGTGGTGCTACAGAAGAATGCTGGAGATTAGATGGGTAGATTACATAACTAATCAGGAAGTATTGAATCGAATTGGGGAGAAGAGGAGTTTGTGGCACAGCTTGACGAGAAGAAGGGACCGGTTGGTAGGACATGTTCTGAGGCATCAAGGGATCACGAATTTAGAATTGGAGGGCAGTGTGGAGGGTAAAAATCGTAGAGGGAGAGAAAGAGATGAATACACTAAGCAGATTCAGAAGGATGTAGGTTGCAGTAGGCACTGGGAGATGAAGAAACTTGCACAGGATAGGGTAGCATGGAGAGCTGCATCAAACCAGTCTCAGGACTGAAGACCACAACAACAACAACAACAACAACTACTACTACTACTACTTGGGTGGCCTGTGGCAGATGGAGTTCATCAGCAGACATCCCTATATCACTCGGGTGTCGCATGGGGCTACCAACACTGTACGAAGTGCCAAAATACTCCATGTCACATGTAATGATGGTAGCATTGTTAACTAATTTGTGAAATACAAAATATTTAAAAGCAATTAGTTGGGTAGAACCTCAGGATTTGATCATATCATATATCTGTGCTCAATTATAACAGTTAATTGTTATCCACAACTGTTAAAAATTATTTCAAGAAAACTAACAATTATATATGCAGAATTGATTTCACCTTTCAGACTACTGAAAGTCAATGTATACACAAGTGCTGCCAATCTGGCCACATAAGTGGCATAAGTTGATATCACTGAACCTGTATATACATGAGCATATTTTTCCAAGCTTCAATATTTGAGGGGCAATCTATGACCTTCAGTTCCTGGATTTTGTGCTCCTTCACTAGGGTAACACACTTCAGTGATTGTGAAAGGTGGTGTTCCCACAATTGACACTGATAGATGATAGCACACATGGTGAATTTTCTTGAAGTGTCAGCAAGTCTCCACATATCGCATCAGATGTATGCTGAGAAGACATATGTCTGAAGCACTGGCAAATAAATCAGCACATTATGGAGGGGGGATATAGCCATACAATGCAGCGTTAAAGCAATGATTGTGACCTTCTCTGGAAGCTAATCCCTCTCAACAGCAAGAATGAATGAAGTGGTGTCAACTTTGTCGTCTAGTAGGCTTTTTTTACTTTTACTGTGTGAAGGACTCTCACTACTTTTTGAGCTTTCATTATGTTAACTCTTCTTTTGACTGTGTGAAGCAAGTATAGGTGGCACAGAGAATAGGTCCGATTGCACTGATTGGTGGTTGTGAAAATGGAATAACAAGATTTCCAATGAGAAGAAATAGCAAATCATGTGCTACGTCTTCATATTGGTGTTCTTCAAAAGCAGTTGCAGATAATAATGAACAAAAATCTAAATGACAAAATTGGTCTTTGTGGTGGGCAGAGACGTGTGAGGGGAAATGCTGACGTAATCAGCACTTGGCGTTACCAACAGAGCCACAACGTATAACTTCACATGCAATTTTGACACTACAACTTCTAGCTCACTGGTGACTTACCAAATGAAAGTGCTGGCAGGTCGACAGACACACAAACAAACACAAACTTACACACAAAATTCAAGCTTTCGCAACAAACTGTTGCCTCATCAGGAAAGAGGGAAGGAGAGGGAAAGACGAAAGGATGTGGGTTTTAAGGGAGAGGGTAAGGAGTCATTCCAATCCCGGGAGCGGAAAGACTTACCTTAGGGGGAAAAAAGGACGGGTATACACTCGCACACACACACATATCCATCCTCACATACACAGACACAAGCAGACATATTTAAAGACAAAGAGTTTGGGCAGAGATGTCAGTCGAGGCAGAAGTGCAGAGGCAAAGATGTTGTTGAATGACAGGTGAGGTATGAGTGGCGGCAACTTGAAATTAGCGGAGATTGAGGCCTGGTGGATAATGGGAAGGGAGGATATATTGAAGAGCAAGTTCCCATCTCCGGAGTTCGGATAGGTTGGTATTAGTGGGAAGTATCCAGATAACCCGGACGGTGTAACACTGCGCCAAGATGTGCTGGCCGTGCACCAAGGCATGTTTAGCCACAGGGTGATCCTCATTACCAACAAACACTGTCTGCCTGTGTCCACTCATGCGAATGGACAGTTTGTTGCTGGTCATTCCCACAAAGAATGCATCACAGTGTAGGCAGGTCAGTTGGTAGATCACGTGGGTGCTTTCACACGTGGCTCTGCCTTTGACCGTGTACACCTTCCGGGTTACAGGACTGGAGTAGGTGGTGGTGGTGGTGGTGGGAGGGTGCATGGGACAGGTTTTACACCAGGGGCGGTTACAAGGGTAGGAGCCAGAGGGTAGGGAAGGTGGTTTGGGGATTTCATAGGGATGAACTAAGAGGTTACGAAGGTTAGGTGGACAGCGAAAAGACACTCTTGGTGGAGTGGGGAGGATTTCATGAAGGATGGATCTCATTTCAGGGCAGGATTTGAGGAAGTCGTATCCCTGCTGGAGAGCCACATTCAGAATCTGATCCAGTCCCGGAAAGTATCCTGTCACAAGTGGGGCAAGCCTCTGCACTTCTGCCTCGACTGACATCTCTGCCCAAACTCTTTGTCTTTAAATATGTCTGCTTGTGTCTGTGTATGTGTGGATGGATATGTGTGTGTGTGCGCGAGTGTATACCCGTCCTTTTTTCCCCCTAAGGTAAGTCTTTCCGCTCCCAGAATTGGAATGACTCCTTACCCTCTCCCTTAAGACCCACATCCTTTCGTCTTTCCCTCTCCTTCGCTCTTTCCTGATGAGGCAACAGTTTGTTGCAAAAGCTTGAATTTTGTGTGTAAGTTTGTGTTTGTTTGTGTGTCTGTCGAGCTGCCAGCACTTTCATTTGGTAAGTCACATCATCTTTGTTTTTAGATATATTTTTCCTACGTGGAATGTTTCCCTCTGTTATAACTCTCTCTCTCTATATATATATATATATATATATATATATATATATATATATATATATATATATATATATATATATATATATATATATATATATATATATATATATCAGATTCCCAAGACATTTAAAAATATCAACAGTCCTAAAAGGCAAGTGTTCACATAGTTCTTCATCTGTCTGCATTTAAGGTCCCAGTGCACTGAACTGCAGTCTGTCTTAAGAGCCAGCTGGAGCCTCACAGCCACTGGCTGATAACTGGTTGATTTTTGATGCCAAATATCTGCTATGATTCTACCTAATCCAAATGAGAGCTCTCCCCATGGGTGCCACCCAGCCAGAGCACAGACCACCTGGTGTGACGGCCAGTGCCCGGTTTCCTTGTGCCCGCAAATGGGAGGGTACCTACTCCTCAGGATGCACAGGAATGTGACAGCTCGCACGTCAATAGTGTGTTTCCTGAGTGGTCAGGGGTGCTGCCACTGTACAGGTATCTGGTAACTCCTGACTTGCACTGGCTACCGTGTTGGGTTTTGTGTCACCTTCCCTGAATGGCCCACACATTCTGAAAAAGAATACTGAAAATATGGAGATCTAACCCAGACGTGGAGACAGAACACAAGTTAACCAAATTATATAGTACAACATAAAAGGGGACAAAGGGGGAAAAGACATAAATGACGTCCTAGCAGTGAGATAGGATGGAAACTGCCCTTGAAAATAAGTCTGACAAAAGATATAATCAGAGAGTAAATTTGCAGCACAGGAAAAGAAGAAGTACTGCCTTGGCTTGGGAGTGCCGACACTCACTATGCGTATACTCGTAAAGAGTCACGAGTCTCTTGTGGGGTTGAACTAAAGACAACAATAACAGCAGCAATATACACAGTACTCCACGACCTGGTTGCTTGTGACCTCTTTTACTTCCTGGAAAGGGGCAGGGGGGAGCCACTCACTTTTCCCTAGCTCTGTATTCAGTTTTAATGCAGACAGTCAAGGCAAGAGTGATACAGAAGTATATGCTTTCAGTAGCCATCTATATAAAACCATAATATACTTACGTGGAGGAACTTTCCCCTGCTTCTCATTTTCATATTCTTCCCAAGCTGCTTTCCTTTCTTCCTCGTTTAACTCCTCCTCTTCTTTGTTTTGTAGTAATGAATCATGTTCGTGATATGTTATAACCCAGTATTCATGTTCTTTCAGTAACTCAGCCAGCAGTCGGTCCTGTTTTAAGTAATATACAGATATGACAAAAACAGTTTGTTAAATTGAATTAATGATTGCAACAGTTATTACTAATGCCTGCATAACATACTCTTACAATGAACATTTTAAGACATAATTCTAACAACACAATGACACGTTTTGTTTCATTCTATGTAAAACAAAACAATTGATAAACAACAATAGTTTTATCCTCAGTAGCAACTAATTCAAACACAAAAACCTGTTAATCAATCCTGCAATGTGAGGAATGCAGTCAAATATGCAAAAAGGGATGTGTTAAACTCAGTGAAATTGGTGAATCACTAATGAAGATTTTTATGGTGTATGTTCACATGTGAATAGCACTGTTGAGAAGTAAACTTCAGTTTTGTGGGTAGTCTTCATTCATTGCACCATCCAGTAAAAATAGCTTCCATGATCTAAAGAGGCAGCAATAAATGATTCAATTGCAGAGAGATGGTGTACATAAATGCCCCACAATGTCCTCACTCAAACAGTGTAAAGCCATCAGTTTAAACAAACATGAAAACAAGTGATGGGTATTTTTGCATCTAATATGCAATGTCATGTAACAAATATTTTGTATGAAGTTAATTAGAGCCACATGGATATTTACTGTAATTGAAATTTTTAAAGTTGTTTAAGTATTTATATATTTAATTTTCATTGTGAATCATTTTTTGGACAGATATCTAAAGGTTTGACATCATACAGCAAAGCTGAATTGTTGGTATTTCATGCATGAGTCATTACTGCATTCTATTCCAGTTCTACTCTGAACCTCCCTCCCTCAGACCTTTATACTGAGAGAATTATTGAAATTTGCGACATCTCACTATTTCTCTTCCTGGTGAGCTCAAAAGGGGAAAGGATAATTGAGTTAGAAAAATAAAACCATTTACTGTGGTTGTTGACTTTCTACACTTCATGACACTTCAAAACTTATTTTGCTTCTAACCTTCCATCACGATAATGAACAGTATAAAAAATCAATTGTAGTAATCCTCACCTCCTAAAATGGGGGTGACACATCTCATATGATTCCTTCCCACTTAGCAATTCTTGACGTGGGCCAGAAGTAATGCTTAAGGTCAATTCAATTTTATTTCTCTGTAATTCTGTTATGAATGTATTTCTTATTTATCGTGTGTGTTCCAACAAGAACACTTACGAACAACATGCATGTTCCATACTTGGCTTATGTACTATCTGTCAGAAAGTGATGCCAAAATAATATTGTTTGTTGTTGTACAGCTAAAAAAGCTCTGTAAACTGTAGCATGACAGCCTGGAGGGCACTGAATTCTTTGATGTCTGTCACTGATGAAAATGTTGGAAAAAGGGGAGGCAGGTCAGTTCAAGTTTGTATCGTGAGGAAAGACTTTTGGTTGCTATTGTTTCACAACATGTAATGAAACATTTTCATTTGACTGTCTCTCATATAAATATAATTAGAAATGTTCTGAGTTATTGTTCACAGTTCATTAACAGCAATTGCATTTGACCTGGGTACGTTCTTTCTGTGCCCTACAGTACAGTTCTGAGATTTCACTTCTATGAAAATCATAAGCACATAAGGAACACTTACCTTTGGTAACAAAGGTGTGGGACGTTTGCTCACTTGCTCAGGGTCAAACATATACATCTCCTGAAGATCTGCCATATTGTAATGCCGTTCAATTTGCTGTTCGTCAACAACACGACAAGACAGAGACAATTTTGTCACTTGCCTGTCATAAATTTTTTCTTCCATGGTCCCCTAAAGAATAAAAGCAAAGGAAATTAATGAAAGCACATTAAGTTGATCAGTACACAAATGATTGTTGTTAGCAGCAACCCTGTACAATGAAGTACAGCATGTAGCTCTGACAGTAATATTATACTAAAAGTGTCATAAAATTCTCGTGAAGAAATGTTCCTCTACAGTAGAATGGAAATCAGAAATATTCTATTGTGCTACCAGTTTCCTCGACAAAGGTCCTTCAACCTAGAAGGCTAGCTCTAGTTACAAAAGTGGAATTGGAATATTTTAGAATACACAAGAAAATCAATTATTATCCGCAAAGCAGTTATAAAATTTTATTGAAATGAAATAGGAAACTTACAGGATATCATTTTTCGACATAGTCTCCTTGTGTTTCAATGCAATTGGTCCATCGTTGCACAAGCTTACTGATGCCCTCATAAAAGAAGGTTCTCAGTTGAGCTGCAAGACAGGAATGCACAGCTTCTTTCACTACTTCGTCCGAGGCGAATCGATGGCCCCTTAATGCCTGTTTGAGTGGACCAAACAAGTGATAGTCAAAAGGGGCAAGATCGGGACTATAAGGCGGATGATAAAGTACTTCAAATTTGAGTTTCTGGAGCGTTTCAGCAGTGTGGGCAGCAGTATGCAGATGGGCATTGTCGTGCAACAAGACAACACCTTTTGACAGCAATTCTCAGCGTTTGCTTCGAATTGCAGGCTTTAGCCTGGCAGTAAGCATCTCACTGTAATGTACACTGTTTATTGTTGTGCCCCTTTCCCCATAACGTTCCAGTACTGAACCTTGTGCATCCCAAAAAATCGTAAGCATCAGTTTTCCTGCACATGGTTCGGTCTTGAACTTGCACAGTGAATTTTGATGTTTCCATTCCATACTCTGCCGTTCATTCTCCGGCTGATAATGATGGATCCATGTTTCGTCACCAGTAATATAATCCTGTCTAAGTAGTTGTCCCCTTCATTACCACAGTGATCCAAATGTTTTTTGCAGATGTCCAAGCACGTTTGTCTATGCAACTATGTGAGTTGTTTTGGGACCCATCTTGCACAAATTTCATGAAACGCAAGTATGTTACGGATGATTTCTTAGGCAGAACCATGACTGATTTGCAGACGATGTGCCACTTTGTCAATAGTTAATTGTCTAAGAGAATCATTTCATGTGAACGCTCAATAGTTTCTTCATTTGTGGTGGTAAATACTCATCCGGCTCCTTCATCATGCGTAACACTTGTGCGACCATTTCAGAATTTTTCAATCCTTTCTTAAACACTCTATTGTGGCAAAACACTGTACCGAAAGTCTTCGATGAATTTCAGCCCGATACGCCTTCCGACCACAAAAAATGGATCACTGAACGTTGTATCTTCATTGGTGCAAATAGACAGTGGAGCAGCCATGATTAACAGCATGGCAGTGATAACGAAACTAATCAAGCGGCTTGAAAATTGCAAAGGTATAACAACAAATAAACAAAGCATGCGTCATCAACGTAAAACGACAGTACTACCAAAATAAACAAAAATATAACTAAATTGCAGATAATAATTGAGTTACCCTTGTACTAATTGTGTGTAGAAAGCGGTACCAAATTCATCAAGTTTACAATAAACATTGCACAAAATTTGATATTGAGAAACATTTTGTTTAACAAATCATGGAGATCTCAAAAAAATCCTGACAATTGCCTAATTCTTTCTTAGGAAGAATGTTCAATGTTGTCAGGTCGTATTTTGCCACAACATACATAAATATTATGTAAAAATTTTCATTCTCTTTCATTTTTTCCTGGAAATGGGAAGCAATTGTACATGTGACAAGTAAATAAGATTCTAAAGTTCATTTCCTTTCTTTTTGATTCTAATACACTCAACTCTGATACAAAATTAAGCAGTTACCATACTTGTTAACAGACCTGCTTACACAATAAATCTTCATGCAACACTGGATCCAAAAACATTAAACTTTAATGGCATACTCTTCGAAAGAATTGCACACACAAAGAATTTTTTCCAAGAATTCTAGAGGCTCTTGAAAAGTATTTTAGAAACAGAATTGCCAGGAAAGAGAAAAGTAATGTAGTTTTCATTATTTTACAAGCAAAAATATTTTATGCCCAGAATCAATTTTAATATGCAACAAATGTTCTTTTTAATATTAATTTCTGTTCAGACACTGGTAGATAATGTTATTATAGAAGTATGGAAACTGAAATCTAACTTTCTTTTCTAGTACCACATATTCTTACTTAGTGCACTAACTTGAAAAAGGAAATATTAACCAACAGTTATCATACAATGGAAAATCCAGAATGAAATGTAACAATAGTGTGAAAAGAAAAGTTGCTACTCACTATATAGCGGAGACGCTGAATCGCAGATAGGCACAATAAAAAGACTATCACAAATAAGCTTTCGGCCAACAAGGCCTTTGACAAAAATAGACACCACACACACACACACACACACACACACACACACACACACACACACACACACGACTGCAGCCTCTGGCAGCTGGAGCCACACTGCAAGCAGCAGCAGTGCATGATGGGACAGGGAAGGGGAGGGATAGCACGGTAGAGGTGGGGGACAGTGAAGTGCTGGTGTGGAGCGCACAGGGATGAGGTGGGGGAGTGGTGGAATGAGGGCTGTGTAGTGCTACAATGGGAACAGGGAATAGGCTGGAGAGGTAAGAACAATGAATAACGAAGATTGAGGCCAGGAGGTTTATGGGAAACATAGAATATATTGGAGGGAGAGTTCCATCCTGCACAATTCGGAAAAACTGTTGTTGATGGGAAGGATCCTTATGGCAAAGTGTTTTAAGCAGTCATTGAAATGAAAGATGTCATGTTCACAGTTGGTTGGTGGCCATTCATGTGGACAGACAGCTTGTTGGTTGTCATGCCCACAAATGATGCAGCATAGTGGTTGCAGCTTAGTTTGTAGATCACATGACTGGTTTCACAGGTAGCCCTGCCTTTGATGGGATAGGTGATGTTTGTGAATGGACTGGAGTACGTCGTAGTGAGATAATGTACGGGACAGGTCTTGCATCTAGGACTATTACAGAGATGTGAGCCATGAGGTAAGAGGTTAGGAGCAGGGGTTGTGTAGGGATGGACAAGTATATTGTGTAGGTTCAGTGGACGGCAGAATACCACTGTGGGAGGGGTGGGAAGGATAGTGAGCCAGACATTTCTCATTTCAGGGCGCAATGAGAGGTAGTCGAAACCATGGTGGAGAATCTAATTTGGTGCTCCATTACTGGGTGGTACCAAGTTTCGAGGGGAATGCTCCTCTGTGACCGGATAGTGGGACTTCAGAAGATGGTTGGAGACTGGAAAAATAAGGCACGGGAGTCTTATTTTTGTATAAGGTTTGGAGCATAATTATGGTCTGTGAAGGCCTCTGTGAGACCCTCGGTATATTTCACTAGGGACTGCTCATCACTGCATTGCACGGTCATTGCATCTGCAACGACAAGTGATCTTTCCTTGGGACTCACCCAGAACAAAGTAAAAATTGATAAACATGGAGAATTAAACTGAAAACTGTGAAGTACAGTGGGTGTCAGAATCTAACATGTGGGGTGTGCGTTTTCCTTCTCTTGAGAGAAACAGACACATGAAGAAATGAGTTTTTTTCTCCAACTGACATTACAAGCTTATTAGAAGTTGGCTCAGTTAATTTCTGTACACTGCATAAAATGTACATTTAAAAGCAAAGCTCAGGCATTACAGTTTCGCTTCATGCCTTCTATCAGCACTGTCTATCTTTATGATCTACAGTGTGTGCTGCAAAGTATATAGTACATGAGCAGTGTCTGTAGTTGTTACAACTGTCATGCCAGATTTGAACACTAAAGTCTTTAAATGTGCTATCACAAAACCCTGTTCTATTTCCATCTGTCGTCTCTGTCATAGCACATGATCTGCACAAAAAGTGTATTTTCCGCACTTAACAAAATGCTTCCACCCCTACCTGCATTCCCGTCATTGAGGGGCCACTCCCCCTCTCCACACATCAGTTATACGAGCTCATTTTACATGTGTTAGTGTGGAGTGGTGGATGTGCTGGCTGTCGGGTAACATAAAAGTCGCCAGCCAATAAGAGCTCACTAGCTGGAAGTGGCCTTGATCCTGACTGAGCATATTCATCGAGACTTAGTATTTGAATATCAAAAGGTAGAAGACTGATATTGTTTCTGAACACAGTACATTGGAAATACATGACAAAAGATGAGAATGAGTTATAAGTGGCACAAGAAAAGGTGGTGGCTGGGCCCGTTCATCAAATATTGGTTCCGTCTGGAACACTTTGCATCGACTGTGCTGCTTTTCCACTGCTGCCACAACCTAGTGGTAGTTGCACCATTATTGCTCAGTGAAGGTAAACGTTGCAAATTGTGCAGGCACCGCTGCTCATGGATTACATCACCACTTCTGTCTCACATCTCCCCTCTCATCAATGACCTAAACTATTCCCTTATCTTCACCACCACCACCGCCACCCTCAGTGCGAACCGTCTGTCTTTTGCACCACTTATAAGTCGTTAGGGCACATCAAATGTCAACAGAGGGATGAAGTCAAGTGAGACATTAAGTAAGAATGTAGAACTGAGGTAAATGTAACTAGGAAGAAACGTAACATTGGGGGATTTTTAGCGTTGATCTTATGAGTTTTTCACAGGGGCTATGAATTTATGGTGTAGAATTGTGAAAAATGTAAAAATCAGATAACGTAAAATCAAAGTTCCACTGTAATGGGAAATCAAAGCAAAAAGATGGAAGTGGCTACAGTGAGATTTTCCACAGAGGGTATAAAGTTCCTGCATCCAGTGTACATAGTACCAGACAAGTGTGCAGATTTTGTTAGGAGTGAACTAGTTGAAAGAATACAAAATTAATATATTATAGAGCAGTCAGCAAACAGGTCTAATCTAAGAAGGAAAACTTAAGAAGGTTACATTTACAGGTGAACCAGTATCAGGACTAACCATAGGCTTACATAATATCCATGATTTGAGAAAGCAAATGGAGTAGAGGGATAAGGTAGTCAAGGTGGTGCAAGGAGTAGATATAAGAGACGTGGCACAATAGTTCAATGAACTTGATATGGATGAAACAAGGACACAAATGAAGGTAGTAGGATTAGTTGAGACAAAGTTGCTGGATGAATGGAGTAAACAGATAAGTGACAAAATCTTAGATGAACAAAGAGGAGGTATGCCGAGGAACGATGTGTTTGGTCATGCAGTGATCATGATTCACGAAACATAAGAGGTAACAACAGATGTTTTAAAAGAAAGATTAATATTATGATCTATAGTCCAAGGAATGGTGAATAATATGGGAATTAACATCATACAGTGCTACTACAAAGTATTATGTGTACAAATACAACTAATGCAAGAATAGCGCTGCAAAATTGCTGAGTTTCCATTGGGCACATGCGATACTAAAAGCATTTCTTGACATAATAGCTACAGATTTCAAACAAAGCTGCACAGTCTATTTTGTGATTATTAAAGTGTGCTGCAAGTGGGAGGGACTCTTCTTGCCTTTGATACAGTGACTTGAAATAATTCATTAGACCGTATGAGTACAGACAAAATTAGATTTTGTAAAGTGAAAGAATGTATATAAATATATTTCAATGTAATGTTTAGCGGACAATTTCACAGGGTCTGATGTAAAATCATTTGTTTCATCTTGAAGTAATTTAAAGCCATCAAACCCGTATTACAAATCCATGTTACAAGGAAAACTAACAATGCTAATAAGAGAACTAATCAGTCTGAAAGTAAACTGAATAAATGATAAGCATATAAAGGAGGTCAAATTCATATATTTAATAGAGTAATGAAAACATATACTCAGTAATTCACTCCTGGAGTGAGGCAATGTCAGGTCACACGCCGCCCTCACATACATTAAGTCAAAGTTTTTGTTGTCCTTCATTTTTCCCTGGAAATGAGTGACAAATATATGTGCAAAGACTAAATAAGATTCTAAAGCTTTTTTCTTTATTTTTTTGTTTCCAATTGGGCAACATGAGGTGAAATGAGATCTGTGACGTCTTATATGAAATAAAGCGACAGTTACCATATTTGCCAACAGAGTGCAGCTCTAATGCTTGGACAACAGATGCTTCATACAGCACTAGATCCAGAGACATTAAAAGTTAATGACGGTCTCTTCGAAAGAATGAAGAATTTTTTCTCAGAACTTCTAGAGCTGACAATGGCGTGTTATAAGAGAATGTGAAATGAACTTTCACGAGTCTGATACGAATATTTTGTATTAACTTCGTCGACAGACTTGAAAAGTATTTCAAAAACCAGAGTTGCCAGGAAAGAAAAAGTAATGTAGTTTTAATTATTTATTAGCAAAAATATTTTGTCAGACTCAATTTTAATAAGAAATCAATGTTTCATTTAATATGAATTTCTGTCCAAACACAGACAGATAACATCATTATAGCAGTATGGACACTGAAACCTAACTTTCTTTTCCATTATCATATATTTCTGCTTTAGTTTCAGAAAGAGAAATATTACTCAGCAGCGATATATGCCATGTACGGGTGGACTATCGAAAACCTTAGTACTGGTGTGGCCTTTACAGAGTCTGAACAATCAGACACAGCGTTGGCTCACTGAATGACACACAGCTGTGAAAAACAGATTGCGGAACAATAGTGCCAAGTGATATGGACACTGATTATCTTTGCTGGTGAGGATACACCCGTTAATAAATGGAAAGAGTTTTTAATTATTTGTCATGGAAGTTACATGATAATTTCTCAATTCACATTATGTATTAGGTTCAATAGTAATTGTGCATAAAAACATGTATTTCTTAAACATTTTATGCATTGTTAACGTGAACAAAATTTTTCTTAAAATTTTTATATTTTTCAGGGAACAATGAAACCTTTTCTTTTTTTTTCTTCTTTTTTTTTCTTTTTTGGATTATTTGACTCAGAATGTTGTCAAAAAGTGCTGAGGTAGTCTTCATGGGGTCCTGTAAATTTATTTTCAAATAGAAATACTGGAATTAATTAATATGTGTGCTGTTTTCCAACTTCAAGGATTTTGGGGCTTGCCAAGCAGTTATTTGATTGAACAGAAATTATACACAAAGTTTATGTTGATTATAAGAGGATTAGAGCATTGTAGCAGCAAAATTTTATGTTTCATAAAATGAGCTTTAGGTAAAAGCCATCCTATTAAATAAACATGCACACACAAGTCAACAAAAGAATTTAAAATAATAATTAATAAGAAATTACTACCTGAGCCAGAAACCGGTAAACATAACATGGTTTCTTCTGACCAAATCTGTAAATCCTGAAAATACTCTGCACATCATGAGACGGGTTCCACGAGGCATCAAAGAGAACAACACGATTTGCAGCCACTAAATTGATGCCCAGGCCTCCAGCCCTTGTTGAAATCAGGAACAAACGAGCTCTATGCAGAAAATAAAAAGTTTTCCACATCAGTTTGCTGAAGAAATCATAGTAAATACAATTATTCTATGAGATAAAGTGAATTTATGTAATTGAGAAAACTTTATTGTGATTTGCTTGTAAGACTTACAGAGATCAAACTTTCTGATAAAAAATTTCCTATTTCTGGCATTGAGTAATGGAAAGGAATATGTCAAGGACTGACATAAGTAAGTAATCAGAAGAATTAGATGTCTGTTTATATATTTCGACGTCCAATAGTGAAGGAACGAGGAAACACAGTCATGTAATGAATTGAAATTATAAATAAATTAGCCTCTGGTTCAAACAGTTTTTAATTCCTTTACTGTACTATTGATTTTGGAGCTACCAGCCCCATGTTCATTTGCACCTTTATGCATCTGTACTGCTTAAATCTGATAAGGTATCGATTTTGTAAGGTGCTGTAGACTCGGGTTTGTTGCACATACTGTTTATCAGTGACAACAGAAAGCTGTGATGATAGCAAGCAAGAAAGTGATAATCAACATCGTTTAGATGCATATATACAAAGTGCACTTGCACATGGAGCTCGTAGTCCCAAAATCAATAATGAAATAAGGTAATTCAAAATTCTCTTTGTAGTCAGAGGCTAATTTATTTATAATTTCAAGATGTTTTTATGTATAAGAAAATTCTCAAACAGCAAGACATGTAGTGTTGTCAAAGTTTTAGGTTTTGCTCCTCAATATAATTATTACCTTGGAACAAGAGCATGGGCAACTACTGCTACTGGGAAGTATAGCAACATAAAAAGCTGATACATACAACAATAATAAATAAATTACAACACATGGTGTAGTTTTATATCAATGACATGAAAAGTGGTATCACCTCCTATATCAAAATTAACATCATACACATGTGAATAGCAAACTGTACTTCACATTAATGTCTGTACAAAACAATCAGGTGATAGCAGAATGATGTGTGGTGCACAGACACACGTAATGGAAAACCATTTGACACACATCAACCCCGCAGACACCCAAACGCACACTGCCATAGCTGTCTTTATGCACAATGCACATGAGCACATCACACTTAATATAGATAAAATTTGTAACAAAGACAAAAGAAACAATTCTGCAACAAACCAAAACAGCATAAGACATTAACACACCTAATTTTCAAAATTTCTGAAGAGATTCTCGTAGCCATAGACAAGAGATTATCATAGCCATTTCTGTTCCGACACTGACAATGTTGAGTGTTTATGGAAAAAGTTCAAGACAATCGTAAAATGCGTTTTAGACAGGTAGGTGCCGAGTAAAACTGTGAGGGACGCAAAAAACCCACCGTGGTTCAACAACCAATTTAGGAAACTACTGTGAAAGCAAAGAGAGCTTCACTAGAAGTTTAAACGCAGCCAAAACCTTTCAGATAAACAGAAGCTAAACGATATCGAAGTTAGCATAAGGAGGGCAATGCGTGAAGCGTTCAGTGAATTCGAAAGTAAAATTGTATGTACCGACTTGACAGAAAATCCTAGGAAGTTCTGGTCTTACGTTAAATCAGTAAGTGGTTCAAAACAGCATATCCAGACATTCCGGGATGATGATGGCATTGAAACAGAGGATGACACGCGTAAAGCTGAAATACTAAACACCTTTTTCCAAAGCTGTTTCACAGAGGAAGACCACACTGCAGTTCCTTCTCTAAATCCTCGCACAAACGAAAAAATGGCTGACATCGAAATAAGTGTCCAGGGAACAGAAAAGCAACTGAAATCACTCAACAGAGGAAAGTTCACTGGACCAGACGGGATACCAATTCGATTCTACACAGAGTTCGCGAAGAACTTGCCCCCCCCATTCTAACAGCCGTGTACCGCAAATCTCTAGAGGAACGGAAGGTTCCAAATGATCGGAAAAGAGCACAGGTAGTCCCAGTCTTCAAGAAGGGTCGTCGAGCAGATGCGCAAAACTATAGACCTGTATCTCTGACGTCAATCTGTTGTAGAATTTTAGAACAGGTTTTTTGCTCGCATATCATGTCATTTCTGGAAACCCAGAATCTACTCTGTAGGAATGAACATGGATTCCGGAAACAGCAATCGTGTGAGACCCAACTCACTTTATTTGTTCATGAGACTCAGAAAATATTAGATACAGGCTCCCAGGTAGATGCCATTTTCCTTGACTTCCAGAAGATGTTCGATACAGTTCCGCACTGTCGCCTGATAAACAAAGTAAGAGCCTACGGAATATCAGACCAGCTGTGTGGCTGGATTGAAGAGTTTTTAGCAAACAGAACACAGCATGTTGTTCTCAATAGAGAGACGTCTACAGACGTTAAAGTAACCTCTGGCGTGCCACAAGGGAGTGTTATAGGACCATTACTTTTCACAATATATATAAATGACCTAGTAGATAGTGTCGGAAGTTCCATGCGGCTTTTCGCGGATGATGCTGTAGTATACAGAGAATTTGCAGCATTAGAAAATTGTAGCAAAATGCGGGAAGATCTGCAGCGGATAGGCACTTGGTGCAGGGAGTGGCAACTGACCCTTAACATAGACAAATGTAATGTATTGCGAATACATAGAAAGAAGGATCCTTTATTGTATGATTATATGATAGCGGAACAAACACTGGTAGCAGTTACTTCTGTAAAATATCTGGGAGTATGCGTGCGGAACGATTTGAAGTGGAATGATCATATAAAATTAATTGTTGGTAAGGCGGGTACCAGGTTGAGATTCATTGGGAGAGTCCTTAGAAAATGTAGTCCATCAACAAAGGAGGTGGCTAACAAAACACTCGTTCCACCTATACCTGAGTATTGCTCATCAGTGTGGGATCCATACCAGATCAGGTTGACAGAGGAGATAAGAGAAGATTCAAAGAAGAGCGGCACGTTTCTTCACAGGGTTATTTGGTAAGCGTGACAGCATTACAGAGATGTTTAGCAAACTCAAGTGGCACACACTGCAAGAGAGGTGCTTTGCATCACAGTGTAGCTTGCTGTCCAGGTTTCGAGAGGGTGTGTTTCTAGATGAGGTATCGAATATATTGCTTCCCCTTACTTATACCTCCCGAAGAGATCATGAATGTAAAATTAGAGAGATTCGAGCGCGCATGGAGGCTTTCCGATATTCGTTCTTCCCGTGAATCATACGCGACTGGAACAGGAAAGGGAGGTAATGACAGTGGCACATAAAGTGCCCTCCGCCACACACTGTTGGGTGGCTTGTGTTGTATATATGTAGATGTAGATGTAGAATGCCCAGAACATAAATGCTTGTAGTGATCATCACAATGAACAGGGAAATTTGAAAGGTATAATGGAGGATGTGTCAGACTGACACCCTCAACCACTGTCTAGAATTCCAAACCTACATTGAAAATAATTTAAAAAAAAAAAAAAAAAACTATTGAAGCATTGAACATTACAACCTTGATATCATTTCAGTGACTGACAATGCTCACGTTTTACTCACAGGATAATATTATCTAACAAATAAGCTAACTGGCATATGTCAGCCACTCTTTGTGATTGTCCGCTCTGCCTTCATCACGACAGAGAAACTACTGCTGCAAGAGGTAGCACCTATAATGTAATTTAGTGTAGAGATTATTATAGAACTTTCAGCAATTAACTACAAGTGAGGAAAACAGAATTTGTTACATGTCTATATAGACCTCCTTGTGGAAGCATAGACAGTTCCTTTGAAATTCTTAATGACCTGGTTGTTGAAATACACTATAAACATTGCAATAAAATGCTTGGGTTAACAACATATATACTGGAGATATAAACATTGACATGTTGTCTACTGGCTCCAAGCTGAAAAAATTAATGTTAATAACAGTTTAATTTAAATGTCCTGACAAATTAATCCACTAGAGGTTAGTAACAGCAGATCAAGAATCTACAACACTGTAACTAACATGACTCAGAACACATCAGTTCTTGAGCTCACCATTACTGACAATCCTGCAGTTCTGGTACAGATGGAAGTTAAAAATAATTTTGTCAACAACAAAAAGAAAAAATATATGACAAAAAGAATCACACATCATGACAATATTGAAAACCTCATCAGTATGTAAAAAGGCTAACAATGGAATGCAAATAAACACATTACTTTAATTGAATTTGCATCCAACTTTTTAATATATCTTAATATCTCGTGTTGATAAGTTAGCTTGTAAGTCAATGGTTGTGATAAAAGTACTGGAACTAGATTAATCATGGTATGTTTGATATGAAATTATTCATCAAAAATGATATTGTTAAAAATGAAAACTGTATGAAACCCTTGAGACTGACAACACAGGACGATCTCAACTGGAACATGCATACAGATTTTTTATCCCATAAACTTCATAAAAACATTAGCCATAACAACGATCAACAAACATTGTAAGGAATTTTATATGCTAAAAATGAGCGATCTTCACTTCACTCATTAAAACTCAACTATACCAAAGAAATTTGGGGTGCAACACAAATCTGCACCTCCAAAATGATATGCGCAGTGTCACCTTTGGAGGCTGTGTCTCTGAACAGAAATTTTTTTTTGGAGAAAACAAAAAATACGTGTTCCTTACTTAGTCCTTCATTTTAACATATGCTAAATTCAATAACATCCGAGACTATGAAGGTAAGATTATTTTCCTAGCCTGCCTGAACTGATATGAACTATGCCTCTAGTACCTGTTAGACACACAATTATATTTCACTGGGTTTAATGTAGGCTAGGTATTTCCCATTAACTTAAACAGTTTTTTAAAACTATGTTACACAAAACATTCACACATCCCAAACAAGTTTAATTAAACTGAATATTTGATCAGTAGTTCCCTACTTAATGTATGAATCATCATATCTACAGACAAACACCTACCCTATCAGTGTAATCACCTGGTCTGACCTCTGACACCTATTGTTACGACACATGATACTGGGAACTCGTTACGACATGCTGTGGGACAATGTTCGGTCAAATCTCCTATACATGGCCAAACAGCTATTCATTTGCTCTCTATTTGTAAAATCAAAACTTTTGATATTTCTTATTTTTATTCTTATTCTCAATATTTTTCATTTGTCCAATGTTGCTTATCATGGCATCTTGGAGGCACACAGCAGCAATATGTTTTATTATGTCATTATATTATAAACTGCTTCAGGACAGTTTTGGTTGGTAAGCTCCGTGCTCAGTTTCGGTTTCATGTCTACCATTACAAACTGCATTACTGAGAAATATTTTACCTATGTGGTAAAGTGCCATGTCAATATCACAGTGGTTATCAGCTGTCCATGTATGGACGCTTTCCACTAAACTGAACAATGGAAATGCCAGGATGGATTTTTGTGCCCCGGGAGAGTGGCCACATGTGTGAGTTGCTGTTGTTGTCGTCATCTATGTGTGTGTTTTCTATTTCGCAAGAAGAACTTAGTCTTAAAGCTGAAATATTTTTAGCATTCTTTTTCACTGTTCCTGTTCGCGAAGAGTAGTAATCGGTCCTTTTCACTGAACTGATACATAGGTGATTAGTTTTCTAAGTGATGGTATGTATATTCCAAACTAAATCATGTATGTTGTATGAATAATCAGCATCAATAATGTGTATCCCAAGGAAGTCTGTGATCTTTCTTATAATAAAATATTAATATCTATACAAAATCCGACATACAGTGGCTGCTACCTTAGTAGCTGACAAAATGCTCTTCACCTACTCTGGCAAACTGTTGCCATCCTTCGTCCTTTGTTTTGACTGCTATTTCCACTCTGGTGCATTACTGAGATATAATAAACAGGTAAAATAGTCTTGTAAGCAATGATTACAAATTGTCAAACACTGTATTGAAACATTCTGATAGATGGGTTTTAATGAGCAACTGTAGAAACCATCATGCACAAAAGTTGATTATTTCCTGTTTGTCATATGGGATACTGAATACTCATACAACTGCCTTACAAATTTTTCCCTTAGTGCCTTAAATTATGATATAGATTTTTCTTCAACAATTTTTGTTTTTGTGATCTCACCTAGGCAGCTGGAGTGTATGTATTCTTCAGAATTTCTGTGGCCAAATGTGAACTAAGTAATCCAAAAGTAAATCTGTAAATCTACAACCCCCCCCCCCCCCTCTCTCTCTCTATCTCTCTCTCTCTCTCTCTCTCTCGCACACAAATACAGAGCTCTATCTAGCATGCTATGTAATATCACCTGTAATTACTCTCCTTATTGAAGCTCTTGCACCATATACTTCGGTTTTCAGCTGATGTTGATCCATCCAACCTAAAGTAATCAAGACCAGGTGACCACGAGCCCGTAAAACTTTCTTGACTTCCGTTGCTATCACTGTTTTTCTGAGTAGCTTCATCTACTTTTGCCAGAAAATATTCAATCAGGTCTAATGTTAGCAGCGACTGACTAAATACAAGCCTGTAAGAAGAGAACAACAAAATTAGCATTTATCGGGAAAGTATTTGCTACGCATCCACAGATCAAAGCATCTAACATCATATAATTTTTGACTGCAATATCAAATACTTCATAATCCTGAAATGGGGAAACACTTGCAACACTCTTTGTGTGACGACACATTTGGGCTTGTGCAGCTGCAGATGGTATGTGAGATAATATTTATCAGCAGGCAGATAAAAAAAATCACACATTTTATTATGGAGGGTAGTGGTAGTCTACGCAATGAAAAACAGAAAATAAGCAAATATTCCTCATTTAGAAGACATGTGAAGCAGAAAATAAGCAACTCGGAAGTCAAAAAGCCACAACTGAAGTGCTCACAATGTTAGTATCTGCTATCATCCACAAATTTGACACATTATAAAATAAGATGAAGAAAGGAAACAGTAAGCCTTTTCCACAGTAAGAACACAATATAATATTTCTGAGCTGCCTACATTCAGTATTCAAAATTATACAGACTGTAAAAATCAAGATAGTGAAAACTTGTACAGTAAGACAGAATAGAAATGAACCAACATAACTACATAGAGGAACTAAACATTATAAGCAAATAGCACTCAAGAATGACTATGACAGAAAAACAGTATATAAGATTTAAAAAAAGGCATACAATGCCACACAATGATGAATAAATGACATACAAAAATGACAGGGACTTGACACAGCATACAGAACTAACAACACAATACAGAACTAACTTACCAGCCAAGCCATTAACATTGATACATGCAGGCAATCTAGCATCTGCTAATTAATTTGCAGTTGATGCTAATCTGTGCATGTGAGCCAAATATGTAGGATTTTTGGAATCAATTACATAGAACATCTCAGAGCGTTAATAAGTAATAACTCCCACTCAACATTTGCTGACCACCTAACAGCACAGGATCATTATTCAATAAAAAAGAAACCAATTTAAGAATTCTTAAAACTAGCAGTAGAAGAGTACAATAATGTACAAAAATCAGTAGCCCAGAGAATAAAATAAAAAAAAATAAAATAAAAAAATAAATAATGAAGTAAATGAATTCACATCACTCTCCAATAGTTAAACATTCATCAAAATGATGTGGACATGATTAGTTTTAACATTACCGAAAGTATTGTTTTTCAGTCCTAATCATTTATTTAATTATTTGAGGGAGGGAGGGGGGGGGGGGGGAGGGGGGGGGAGAGAAACCCACTAAAACACAATATAATCCTAAAAACTAAAACTGATGATTGAGAGAATTTCACACTCTGTGAGACCATCGTTCAGCAACCAGACCACCATAATCATTTGCTGCAAACAAGTCTTCCATGTCACCCTTGTTCTCAATCTGTTGAGGATCTTCTCAGTCCAGTGTTGGAGATTGCAGCCTGATAGTAGCTTCTCTTTTGCTGTCCATATTGCTCCAGGGGACTTTGCTCCCCACAGTTCAGTTCAGTGGGCTTCTGATGAAGTTGCAATTAGCGTTGTTGTAAGGAGGACTAGTAACAGATTTCAGCTGTAATGGATAAGCATGAGTTCGGAACAATGGATGTCTTGGAGCTTTTTCTTGCTTCTTCTTTTCAAACTCTGCTGCTATGTCTTCTTACATCTGGAGGTGCTACTCCCATGAGTGGAAAGATCTTACTGACTGGAGTTGGTGTTAAGCACCCTGTGACTATGCGGCCAGTTTCATGAAGAGTCACAACAATCTCATTAGCATGTGCTCCAGACTGGAATGGGATACTCTGCAGCAGAGAAACAGACAGCAAGTGTGGATGTGTAGAGGACACTGTACCGCACTCCCCATAGTGTGTTTGTCAGTTTGTGGATGAGGCTGTTTCTGGTGCATACCTTCTGTCTGGTATCTGAATAGACTTATTTGTAAGTTAAGATATTATCAAATTTTAGCCCTACATACTACAGGTAAAGACAGCAACTTAAAATGTGTCCTTTCCTGGTGATGTTCAGCTTTCTTCTTACCTCATTATTTTGTAGATGGAATGCATATACTTGAGTTTTACCCAGACTGGGTTTCAAGGGGTGTCATCATAGTAGATATCAATCTCTTCAGAGAACCTGTTACGTTTGATTCTACTTCTTCAACTGTCACTCCTTGAGCAGCAACATCTCTTTCTTCCATGTAGATGAAGGAATGGTTAGCAGCATTGCGTGGCTGATCATTGGTCTACATGTTACATAATATCGGAACCAGCACAGTTTCTTAGGAAGACCGTTTTTCTGCATCACTCAAGAGTGACAAAAAGCCATCCGTTCTATAGGAGACACCAAATAATCTGTGTCAGTCATTAGTCCCCACTTGTTTTTTGCCAAGCTAGAGGTACACAACATAAACCACAAGAGGCAGTCACCACACATGACAAAACCACTTGCCTGGCATCTCTGATTTCCAGACAGCAGCCTCCAGATGGCACTCATAAACCCAGACCCCTTCCTGTTTCTGCACCACTTCCTTCAACACTTAGTATATGTCTGCCAATAGTATGAACAGCTGCCACAGGGAGTGCTGTCAACTGCGGACTACACTACATTGTTTCGGTCTTGCACTAGTGGACAAGGAAATCCTTCCATTGACAGACACAAAAAGATGGTGTGCAGTGGATATCCAAACACTCACAAACCAGCAGTTGCACAGTTTAGTAAAGTGCCTGCAGTAAGCCCAGTACAATACTCTGAAGACTACCCTCTGACTTAGCAATCACAATTTACGGAGAACAAGGTCCATTAACAGAGCATGGAATACACTGTAATGCTAGTCCACCAGAGCTGCTACATGTTGCTATCAGTTTTGCTGCAGAACAGCATACAAAAGAAACATCCATTAACAGAGTGCTTGCCTGATTACAACCTGCCAGAGTAGTATTATTATAGACTACCAACAAGTAGCCAAGTTATTTGGATTTCATTGTATTAGATTTAGGACATCATGTGCCTAACATGAAACTTTACCACAGTTAAATATCATTTTAACATACTCTTAATAAACATTATTGGTTATTTACTACTATGCTGCAACATTTCTGTTATAGTGCCACCCTATCAAACATCAGCCACTTTTAAGGAACTACATTTTTCTGCTGCAGCGAATGTTCGGGCTAAATTAATAGTACCATACAGTTACTACATATACAGACAGTTACTTTGTTTCATTTCTTACAATTCAACTCTCTTCTGAGTTACCTACAGCTTCAATAATGGGTAATAAAGAAATTTTTTTTCAAGTGTTGTAGGTACGGAAATCACTATTCTTTTCAGTTTGTGATGGATTATTTTGATGAATTAATTTCATTAGCATATATAAACTGTGAAGGTGCAATTGAAATGCCCAACTCTTGGAAGAGATTGGTACACAATAACTGCTGGTAAACACTACCTATTACTTTTATTGGGAGCTTTTATGCATTCTATAATTTTTTTGTAAGCGATGAGTTGCACCACAAAATTATTCTGCAAGATGTGATGGAGTGGAAGTAGCAAAATATGCTAGGAGGTCGATTCATTTGTTTCCAAGACTGGCAATTACATGAAGAGCAAAAGTAGCATCTTAGCACTATGCTTCTTCCACTTCAAGTTTTCATAAATATTTAATTCCAAAATTTTGCCACAATAAAAGAAGTAGCAAACTAAACTGACAACACAAAAATGAAAGACATAGGCATTCCCAAATTCAGCCTCCTCCACTCCTAAATACTGTATAATTAAGACATAAATATAACTGTCTTATTTTTCTAACTGTATAACAGTCTTTATTTTTCAAATTCGTATTATTGGCCTAATTTTTAACATGGCTTGGGTGTACAACATTCCATGGCTCACGTGAATAGAATGTGTCACAAGGTGAGCCAGCCAAGATGGTCATCTCCCAAATACACCCAGAATGAGTAAATATATTGAGGTGTGAGTTTTACTAAGTTGAAGCAAACAATTTGGCAAATTTTCTGACATACACAAGTAATTTTTAATGTTTATAACTGGTAACTGTTTAAAATTGTAGCTATATACTTTTTTCTGTGGCAAAGAAATGCGATTTTGAAGAAGACTTTAGTGATTTAACATGTGTGGGACATGATCAAACAGTAACAAGACAACAGTACCACAAACCACTGTTCCACTACCAGGAAACGAACTTTCACAAACATTCACCCTGCATTGCCAAATATAGCAAACACCTGAATCGGGTATGGTTCATGTGTTTATCCGTTTGTTTGAAACCCACCAGTCTGAGTTCCATTCTTGTGACCAGATGACTTGCTCATGAGGCTGTTCAGACTTTCACAATGCAGATGAGACTCAAAAAGCAGATATAGTTTTTGTTTACAGTGAAGACTATCAAACAGTTAGAACAGCAGTGCAATTGTATGCTGAAAGGTATCCTGGTCATGTTAAATCCTCACAAATATTAGAAAAATATTTCAGGAAACTGATGTGTGAACAACAAAATATACCAATGAAAAGTAGCAGCAACTAATGAGAGGAATGCAACTAAAATTTTAGCATTGGTAGCATACAACCCACACATCACTACAAGGTAACTTGAATGTGCGAGTGGAATCAGTCAAAAGATTGTTCTCCTAATTGTACATTCCAATATATTTCACCCTTCCCAAATTTCTCTCCATCAACAGCTTCATTTAATTTCAGTATCAATTATACTTATTTGTACAACGTCTACAAAAACTGAAATGTGAGACAGCATTATTATTCAAGATTCTGTTTATGGATGAAGTATTGTTTACATACCAGTTGCAAACCAGTCTTTGCAATATGCAATACTACGCACCTGAAAATCCCACCCTCTGAGACAAGCAATTAAACAATGACAATGGTCTGTCAACTTATGCTAAAGGCTTTTCACCAACAGCATCACTGGTCCCTGTTTCATTGACTGATCTTTACATAGCAACAATTCCACAAGTTTCTACAGTTCTAAACAGGTATACTGCCACAGTTATCAGAAAATGTCCCACTGGATATAGGGCAGTCTGTGCGGTACAAATACAGCAGATGTTCCAGCTATGCTGCACATAGGATTATAGTCCATCTTCAATGAATGTGTGGAGATTGTTGGATAGATCACTTGGGAAACATTAGTTGGCCAGCCCACTTAACGTCTCTGGACTTTAATCTGTGGGAAAAACTGACACATATGGTCCTCAAGGGAAGACTTACGACTCTCGAAGACATGAAATGCTGTACAATATGTGCAGTATTGTTTGCCTATAATTACCATACCAAACAATGGGAAATCCAGGATGAGATGTAACAATATTTTGAAAAGGATAGTTGCTACTCACCATATAGCAGAGATGCTGAGTAGCACATAGGCACAATAAAAAGACTGTCGGAAAGTGAGCTTTCGGCCAACAAGGCCTTTGTCGAAAATAAACAAAACACCAAAACACACACACACACACACACACACACACACACACACACACACACACACACACAAACAGAATGTGTTTTGCATAATTACTATATATTGCATAACAATACTCAAAGTAAAAAACCTACTCACCAAGCAGTGGCAGAGCACACACATAAAAGACTGCTGTGGCTGGTGGCAAGCATTTGGAGCCAGTGCCTCCTACTTTAGGAAGAAGGGTTGACTTAATGCTAGTTTTATTTGTTACAGATTCTTCTGAAAAATGGCTACTACTCATAAAAAGTGTTTAAATGTCCCACTCATATTTTGCTACATTTGCATTTGTGGTGGTTTAAAAATAACACAGTGGACAAATGTATTGGACTTCATAGCCGGAGCCTATTACGAATATTCTGGGGTTAAACTCAGTGTCCAGGACAATTGCTTGGGTACTGCATAAAGTGTGATGAGCTTGTGTTGAAAACCCTCTGACAGCGGACTAAAGGGCAGAGAAAACGCCTCTGTGTTAAGAGTTCCAATGGTGTAGTGGGAATAGCAAAATCGTGTGTAAGACTGCTACTTTTATTTGCTTGATATGACAGGCTTTGAAAAAATTCACAACATTACATTAAATATCTTAATTTCGTTTTAATATCTGTAACACAGTGAGGATATTCCTATTTCTGTTTACATAGAATTTTCAACTTCTTGTTCCAGCAACAAATCTAGCATCCCAACAAAATTAGGTAGTGATTACTGCCACTTTCTGTTAACTGACGAGCATATTCTGCATGAGTCATCTACTCGAGGAGAATTAATGGAACTTGTCAATTCTCATAACACATCTTCAAAATTATTAATATCTTGATTAAAGGAACCCCAGTATAACTATCATACATCAGGGATAGTGTCTTTGATTACTAATCAAAATGTCCTTGGTCCCGGGTTCAAACCACGATATAGCTTAAATTTTGAATAAAAATCATCACTAATGGCAGCCCAAGATTTCTGTCATGAGAAGTCACCCTTGTTCTGCCAATGGCCTTATCAAAGAGGGCAGAGGACCGGACAGAGGTTCAGGTCACCCTCTTGCCCTTGGGGTGGGAAATTGCCCCTAAAAGGCGGAAGAATCAGCAATGATCAATGGCATGAGGATGCAGAGGACAATGGAAACCATAAAGTGTATCCACAGGACACATGGCCTTTAATTGAAAATGTGTCATGATGCTCTCTCCATTAGCAAAAGATTCCGGACTAGTCCCCCATTTGGATCTTCGGCAGGGACAGCCAAGTGGGAGAAGTGCAAGGAATGCCAGAAGTTTGAACGTGGTAGGGTAGCTAGAAAATCTGTAAAAAGAAATGCTAAGGCTCAAACTAGATATTGTTGGGGTCTGGGAAGTGAAATGGAAAGAAGACAAGGATTTCTGTTCAGATGAATATAGGGTAACAACAACAGCAGCAGAAAATGGTATAATGGGAGTAGGATTCAATATGAATAGGAATGTAGGGCAGAGAGTGAGTTACTGTGAATAGTGCAGTGATGGGGGTATCATCAGAATCAACAGCAAACCAAAACTGACAATGATCATTCAGATATACATGCTGACGCCGCAAGCAGAGGATGAAGAGACAGGGAAAATATATTAGGATATTAAACGGGTAATTCAGTATGTAAAGGGAGATGAAAATCTATTACTCATAGGGGACTAGAATGTGGCTGTAAGGGAAGGAGTTGAAGAAAGGGTTATGGGATCGTACAGTCTTGGTAGCAGGAAAGAGAGAGGAGAAAGTCTAATTGAGTTAAAATAAATTTCAGGTAGTAATAGTGAATACTCTTTTGAAGAATTGCAAGAGGAGGAGGCATACTAGGAGAAGGCAGGAGATAAGGGAAGATTTCAGTTAGATTACATCATAGTCAGGGAGAGATTCTGAAATCAGATACTGGATTGCAAGGCATACCCAGGAGCTGATATATGAGGTCTACTCAAAAAATCCTCTAACCTTGTCCACAAAATTTTTCTATGCTTATCTTTTACTTATTGTGCGTGGTCTTCTTAAAAGTATTCTCCTCCACAATTTATACACTGCTCCCAAAGCCATTTCCACTTCCGGAAGCAGACTTGGTGTGCCTCTTGCTGGATTGGGTGAAGTGCCATTTGCAAATTTTCTTTTATCTCATCTATCATTGCAAATCTTCATTCTTCCAATAGGATTTTCAACTTTTGAAATAAAAAAAAAAAAAAATGGAGTCGCCAGATCTGGAGAGTATGGAGGATGAGGCAGCACAGTGATTTTGTTTCTTGTGCAATAGTCATGCAGCAACAGGGATGAATATGCAGATGAGTTATTGTGATGCAAGGGCCATGAATTGTCTCACTACGTTTTAGGTCACTTCCTTCTCATATTTTCTCACAGGCATCGCAACATGTCCCTATAGTACTATCGATTAACAGTTTGTCCCTGTGGCACAAATTCAAGATGAACTAATCCTTCAAAGTCAAAGAAAACTATCAGCATCATTTTGACATTTGACGTGAGCTGATGAGTTTTTTTTTATCTTGGAGAACCTTCCCAGACCCAATGTGAAGGCTAAACCTTGGTCTCAACATCATATCTATACACCCACGTCTCATCACCAGTATGATAAGGAGTAGCTCAGTAGGCAGTACAGTTCTCTGAAAAGAGAAATCATGGAACTTAGAAAGATAAATATAGGTACAAAGAAGGTAGCTGCAAAGAAACCATGGGTAACAGAAGAAATACTTCAGTTGATCAATGAAAGAAGGAAATACAAAAATGTTCAGGTAAATTCAGGAATACAGAAATACAAATCATTTAGGAATTAAATAAATAGGAACTTCATGGAAGCTAAGGTAAAATGGTCGCATGAAAAACTTGAAGAAATCTGTTCCGACGTAAAAGTCAGACAACCCGATGACAGTGACCTCGACACGAAGAGGACATAAACACCGTGCCGCCTGGCCATGGCCCAGTTAAAGACTACTTTGACAGTGGCATCAAGAATAGGCACTTAGACAGAAAGGACTTAGGAGCAGTATCACTTCTCTAGTATTACAAATTGTCTATACTGAAGCGAATTCTTATTTTGTCTCTTGCCCATTGCTTGCAACACATCACTGTAAATTCTCAAAGTTAAGTATTGTCATTTACTTCCTGTAATAAAAACGCATTAATACAATTTGCTTGCATTGTTGTCTAGCGAAAAATCAGGTTTTCTAGGAACCCCATATTTGACGAATAGGCAGAACACAACAAAATTGAAAAAGAAATGATTGTCAGAATCCAAAAAGATACGATTGTCAGAAGGACTGACTCAGCATATAGGAAAGTCATTAACAATATTCAATGAAATTAAAAGCAAGGATTGTAACACTAAGAGTGAAAGGGGAATTTCACTGTTAAATATAGAGGAGACAGCTGATAGGTGGAAAGAGTACACTCAAGGCCTCTATGAGGGGAAGATGTGTCTGATGACATAATAGAGGAAGAAACAGGAGTCGATAGAGGAGATAGGGGATCCAGTATTAGAGTCAGAATTTAAAAGAGCTCTTGAAGACTTAAGATTGAATAAGGCAGAAGTGATAGATACCGTTCCATCAAAATTTCTAAAATCACTGGGGGAAGTGGCAACAAAATGACTATTCACACTGGTCTGTAGAACATATGAGACTGGTGATATACCATTTGAATTTCGGAAAACATCATCCACACAATTCGGAAGATTGCAAATGCTGACAAATGCGACATTAACCACACAATCAGCATAATGGATCATTCATCCCAATTGCTGACAAGAATAATGTACAGAAGAATGGAAAAGAAAATTGAGGATGTTGTTGTTGTGGTCCTCAGTCCTGAGACTGGTTTGATACAGATCTCCATGGTACTCTATCCCGTGCAAGCTTCTTCATCTCCCAGTATCTACTGCAGCCTACATCCTTCTGAATCTGCTTAGTGTATTCATCTCTTGGTCTCCCTCTACGATTTTTACCCTCCATGCTGCCCTCCAGCACTAAATTGGTGATCCATTGATGCCTCAGAACATGTCCTACCAACCGATCCCTTCTTCTTGTCAAGTTGTGCCACAAACTCCTCTTCTCCCAAATTCTATTCAATCTCTCCTCATTAATTATGTGATCTACCCATCTAATCCTCAGCATTCTTCTGTAGCACCACATTTCGAAAGCTTCTATTCTCTTCTTGTCTAAACTATTTATCGTCCACGTTTCACTTCCATACATGGCTACACTCCATACAAACACTTTCAGAAACGACTTCCTGACACTTAAATCTATACTCAATGTTAACAAATTTCTCTTCTTCAGAAACGCTTTCCTTGCCATTGCCAGTCTACATTTTGTATCCTCTCTACATCGACCATCATCAGTTATTTTGCTCCCCAAATAGCAAAACTCCTTTACTATTTTAAGTGTCTCATTTCCTAATCTAACTCCCTCAGCATCACCCGACTTAATTCGACTACATTCCATTATCCTTGTTTTGTTTTTGTTGATGTTCATCTTATATCCTCCTTTCAAGACACTATCCATTCCGTTCAACTGCTCTTCCAAGTCCTTTGCTGTCTCTGACAGAATTACAATGTCATCGGCGAACCTCAAAGTTTTTATTTCTTCTCCATGGATTTTAATACTTACTCCGAACTTTTCTTTTGTGTCATTTACTGCTTGCTCAACATACAGATTGAATAACATCGGGCATTGGCTACAACCCTGTCTCACCCCCTTCCCAAACACTGCTTCCCTTTCATGACCCTCGACTCTTATAACTGGCACCTGGTTTCTGTACGAATTGTAAATAGCCTTTCGCTCCCTGTATTTACCCCTGCCACCTTCAGAATTTGAAAGAGAGTATTCCAGTCAACACTGAGGATGTATTAGATGAGAATCAGTTTGGCTTTAGGAAAGGTAAAGGCACCAGAAAGGCAGTTCTGACATTGTGGTTGATAATGGAAGCAAGGCTAAAGAAAAACCAAGGCCCATTCATACGAGTCATTGACCTGGAAAAAGTGTTCAACAATGTAAAATGGTGCAAAATGTTTGAAATCCTGAGAAAAAATAGGGGTAAGCTATAGCAAAAGACAGGTGATATACAATATGTATAAGAGCCAAGAGCGAGTAATAAGAGTGGATGACCAAGGAAGAAGTGCTCAAATTAAAAAGGGTATAAGACAGGGATGTAATTTTTCACTCATAATCTTCAGTCTATACACTGAAGAAGCAATGATGGAAATAAGAGAAAGGTTCTAGAGTCGAATTAAAATTCAAGGTGAAAGGATATCAGTGATAAGATTCACTGATAACACTGCTATCCTCAGCGAAAGTGAAGAAATACTTCACGATCTGCTGGATGGAATGAACAGTCTAATGAGTACAGAATATGGATTCACAGTAAATCAAACAAAGATGAAAGTGACAAGAAGTAGCAGAAATGAGAGCAGCGAGAAACTTAACATCACGTTTGGTAACCACGAAGCAGATGAAGACATAAAATGCATACTAGCACCAGTAAAAAGGGCATTCCTGGTCAAGAGAAATCCAATAGTGCCAAACATTGCTGTAATTTGAGGAAGAAATTTCTAAGAATGTACATTTGGAACACAGCATTGTATGATAGTGGAACACTGACTGTGGGAAAACTGAAACAGATCTGAACTGAAGCAGTTGGGATGTGGTGCAACAGAAGAATGTTGAAAATTATGTGGACTGATAACATAAAGAAGGAAGAGGTGATTCACAGTATTGGCAAAGAAAGGAGTATATGGGAAACACTGAAAAGAAGAAGGGACAGGATGGTAAGATATCTGTTAAGACATTATGGAATAACTTCCATAGTAGTAGAGGGAGCTGTAGAGGGTAAAAATTGTTGGGGAAGACACAGATTGGAATACATACAGCAAATAATTGGTGATGTGGGTTGCAATTGCAAGTGCTAGAAAAGAAAGGGGGGGGGGGGGGGAAGAGCCTGGAAAATATATTTTGAGAGGATGAATGACTGGTGCATTCCATCATGGATTGAAGTTACAGACTGCACATACTTCAAAGAGGAATAAAGACTGTTCATTGACACATTCAAGAGAATATTTAAGTGTGAACTGTTAAATAATGGCAACACAACAGCATCTATTCCTATTGGGTACTAAGCAATAATAAGGAAACCTCAAAACAATGAAAATAATCCTCCGTAACATAAAATATACTGATCACGACTAAGCTGTTTGTAGAAACAAAAAGGTAATCTCAATTTTGCTAGGTCAACAAGGAGGGTACATAAAGTATCCATGTTGCATGTGCCTATGGGACAAGATAGTTAACACTGGATAAGAAGGGAATGCACTGCCAGGCAGACATTACAAGTTGGCGGAAAGCATATTAAGCCTCTTCTTGATTGCAATGAAATAGCCCCACTGAATATCAAGTTATGCATAATGAAGCAGTTTCTTGAGATTCGAGATACAGATGGTTCTTGCTTTGATGATGTCTAATTGATATTTCCTTCAGTTTTTAATTGAAAGCTAGTATTTTAAATGCCTGGCCTTCAAATACTGGCACTGTGCGTGACGAGTAGCCCTTCTACCCAGATATAGAGACTACAGAACAAACACATCAGGCCTGTGGAGCACGACATTCTACCAGACTACCGTTGGCGCTTGCAGTCTGATATCCTAGAGTCCAGCTGCTTCACAAAATTAAAGAAATTAAGTTGCTTTATAACTAGCATAATTAGCGATTTTTAATTTTCTGTATATTTGGTCAAATGTTTGAACAGAATAAAAATGAGATTCCCTAGCAAAGGATTCATAGTCGAAAGAAGTGCGGGAAATGGACAGAGGTGTATCAATTTGACCAGCATGAGGTCTAGTTGCGGGAGGGGGGGATATTTACTTGAAAGCAATCTGTGGGTGGGGGAAAGTCAAATGTTCTGTGAAATGTCTAACGGTAAGAAATAAAACAGATTGGAGAAACATTTGATATACTTTTGGATGACACTTGAAACTACATACAGCAGTCTCTCTAAAACTGTGACACATGACCTCCAGGGGTGGGGTTGGGTGGTGGGCGAATGACATGCTGCGGTGTGTATGGATGGTGGGCAAATGGCATGCTTGGGGGGTGGGTGATGTACTTAAAAATATTCTTAGTAAAAAAAGATGAGGATGCCATTATTCTAGTTTGAATTTCACTCAGTCGCCAATAACGGCACTGCAGTCAAATTTTTAGTGTTGTTTGAAAAGATGGGGCAAGCTGGGCAATGTCAGACATCGGACTGGCAGAATAGCCAGTTATTGGCTGCACTGTGAAATCGCCAGTTGTTGGCTGCACTGTGACTGTACCTGTAACTATTGCACACAGTGCAAGCTTTGGGTCATGTATTTCGACACTTCCCTACAGTATTGCTTCACAAAAACTAAAATCAATGGTGAAGACACCTGCAGTCTGTAATTTGTTTAATCATTTTAGCTACTGATAGCATGAAGCCTAACAAGATAAAGACACATCTTGAAAACAAACATCCCACATTAACAGGAAAACCAACAGGACTTTTCGTCATAAAACTCGGTTTTTTATTGTCTGTCCACAAGAAGTTTGCTAAAATGATGAATATTACTTCTAAGGCCCTTTTAGCCTCTTAGCAGATTTTTCAAGGAATTGCTAAATCAAAAAACCACTTGCAGTTGCAGAAATTTCGGATTTACCAGCAGTAATTGACATATTATCAACAATGTCTGGTGACTCATTTGCTCAACAGTTGAAAATTATTCCTATCTCAAATGACACAGTGTACAGAAGAAGTGATTTGCTCGAGCAGTTAATTGATAAATGCATAACAACTGTTTTGCATTTCAAGTGGACTAAGCTCACTGATTGCTAATGTCCATTTAGTTTGTAAGTTTAACATTCAAGAGCAATTGCTTTTCTGTGAGACAATACTGAAATCAGCTACAGCTCAAAGCCTCTTTGACTTGATCAATACTTTCATAATCAAAATAGGTGCAGTGGAGTAAGAACAGATGGGGTTTGCTCAGTGTCTAGAATTAATGGTGGATTGGAAGTGGAAGTTAAAGCTGTTGGTCCTGATGCAGTATAGATTCACTGCATCATACGTCGGGAGGCTATGGTCACTAAAGAACTTATTCCACACCTTCATGAAGTGCTACAAACGGTTATAGAAACTTAATATTAGTAACGTAAGATCTATAAATCCAAGGCTTTTTGAAGTGCTATGTGAAGAGAGGGGTGCAGAAAAAATTCAATTGCTCTTTTTTAGTAATGCTCGATGGCTATAGTGAGTGGGGCGGGCAACAGCATAGATAGGAACCCTAATTATTCAACTGAGACTGACCTGGAAAAGATAGCTTCAGCAACGAGACAGACTGGTGTTGGGCTTGTGTCTGTTCTGAGGCACCATGACTAGCCTCATTTAAATAATTCTGTTAGGAGAGTTAATT
Source organism: Schistocerca serialis cubense (assembly GCF_023864345.2). Taxonomy (NCBI): domain Eukaryota; kingdom Metazoa; phylum Arthropoda; class Insecta; order Orthoptera; family Acrididae; genus Schistocerca; species Schistocerca serialis. The sequence continues at coordinate 783,842,416 of NC_064641.1, read as the reverse complement.
TAGAGATGGAATTGCTGCTTGGATCAGGTATGGGGTCTCATATCGGTGTGGTTCCTGTTGACTCTATCAACAGATGGAACTATACTAGGCATGGCCTTCACCTCAACAGGAAAGGGAAGATAAAACTGTCTGGGCTAATAGCAAATAACTTGGGGGGGGGGGGGGAGGGGGGGGGGGGGCACTGTCACAAGTGGTAAAGTACCAGTGGTTACAAGTGACAGAACAGCAGTATTTTAGGATAGGGAGGGCAGAAACAAAAGATGTTCAGAGACAGGCCAAAAACGACATTCACATTGATAAAACAGGCAGTCAGGATGGAAATTTGAATGTAGACAATTCATGCAGATGGCCTCTGACTGAAACTAGAGAACACCATGTGACTACTGGTATAGAAATGTTAAATGTTGCAGTATTCAAGTTAGCTTCTTACTTTTTTTAAAGAAAACATGGAGAAAGGAGGAGTTGCCACATTTGTCAGAAACTGTTTTGATTTCAAGAATATTGCTATTAATAAATTTTGCACTTAGAAGCTTGTGCAACAGAACTAGTATTTCATGGTATGTCCTTTATAACAGTAGGTATATACAGGTCACCTTCAAATAATTTCAACCTCTTTATAAAAAATCTGGAAGTTCTCTTGTCCCATCTCACAGTAAAAAAGAAGGAAATAGTGGCTGCTGGTGATTTTAATGTGGGTTTATTGAAAAGCTCTGTCAGTGAACGATTATTGCAATCAGCGACACTATCATTCAATTTAGTCCCTACTGTGAACTTTGCAACTAGGATATGTAAATGCTCTGAGACTACTACTGATAATATCTTTGTAAACAAATCCAACAAAAAAAAGTCATATCACAAAACCAATAGTAAATGGGCTATCTGATCACATCATGCAGCACCTTGTGTTAAATGTTGAAACGTATCAGGATTTAAAAAAAAATCTATTAAACCTGAGTATAGGAGGGCAATAAATAAGTAAAAAATTGAGAAATTCACAAAATTGCTCAAAGAAATGAACTGGATAGATGTTTGCAATACTTCTTAGTCAAATGGAAAATATAACGCATTCATTAATAAAGTTACCTCCACTTTTGCAAATTGTTTTCCCCTAAAGGTAACTCAAATCACATAGAAGTCAAAAAATAAACCATGGATTACACAAGGAATAAAGATATCATGTGGGGAAAAAAAGGAGACTGAATCTACTATCTAGGAACAGCTCTGATATTAGCATTGTAATGCATTACAAAGAATACCGCAAAATATTGAAGCAAGTAATCAAGAAATCAAAGTAGCTTTATTATGAGAAAAAGGTAAGTACACCAGGCAACAAAATAAAAGCTGTATGGGATGTAGTGAAGACAGAGACAGGTGGGGCCAAAAACGATGAGGAACAGATAGCTCTAAAAATAAATGAGACTTTGGTAACAAGTGCATGTAGTGTTGCAAACCTCTTAAACAAGTACTCCATTTCTGTTACTGACAGCCTGGGGTTATCAGGAATGGTAAACAGTGCAATGGAGTATCTGAGACCAGTCTTTAAAAATAACTTCAGTAAAATGGAAATTACACTCACGTCTCCCAAAGAAGTAGCATTCATCATAAAATACGTAAAATCTAAGTATTCTAGTGGATATGATAACATATCAACGAAGTTAATCAAACGGTGTGCATGCTAGCTGAATTCTATCTTAAGTTATTTGTGTAATCAGTGTCGTATCAGCGGAAAACATGCTGAAGTTAAGCCTCTTTACAAGAAGAGGGATAAAGAGATACCATCAAACTATTGACCAATTTCACTTTTGCCAGCTTTCTTAAAAATATATGAAAAGGTTTTGTTCAAGCATCTCCTTAAGCATCTGACTGCAAATAGTACATTGTCCAAGTCAACAGTTTGGATTTCTTAACGGTTCCGATATAGAGAAAGCTATTCACACTTACAGTGAGAATGTACTTAATTCATTAGATAATAAATTAGAGGCCACTGACGTTTTATTTTATATTATTTTATATATTTTTTTTTGTGGTGTTTTAGGGCGCAAAACATCTAAGGTCATAAGCATCCAGTATACAACCATAGAATGCAGGGACCACGAGGGGAAAAAAATTGTTTCGCAGTCCAATACAGAAAGGAAGAAGAAACAAATCTAAAACATTAAGACGTTATGGAAGAGTATCTAAAAGACGTTGACAAGACACCGGAGTCACCAGGTAGAAATTAAATCTCTTTTGTCATATTACTGCTTTTTAAAAAACTTAAAATGCGAGCCACAGCTTGCACGTCATCCGCTAAAATGTCCGGCAAAGCAAGTGGCAGCCCGACCCTGAGACGTAAGTGGCTAAATAGGGGCAGAGGATCAGAAAATGTCTGACTGTTAATGGCTGGCTACAGAAAGGACAGCTGGGTGCAGGGTCGCCACGCAACAAGTGGCGGTGACTAAAGTGGCAATGCCCTATTCGCAACCGAGCAAACATTACTTCCTCACGGTAAGATGGTTGGGAGGAAGTCGACCAGGCTGTTTGGAGAGGTTTCACTTCTGAGTTTGCTCCCATGATGGGAGCACCAATGGTCATGCCAAAGTGACACGATATGCCGATAGAGAAAATTACGAATATCTTGTGAGGGAACAGAGTAAGAGGTGGGTCGACCAAGATGGACTGCGGCCTTGACTGCAGCATCAGCAGCATTATTCCCAGGCACACCGAGCGAGGTGGCGCAGTGGTTAGCACACTGGACTCGCATTCGGGAGGACGACGGTTCAATCCCGTCTCCAGCCATCCTGATTTAGGTTTTCCGTGATTTCCCTACATCGTTTCAGGCAAATGCCGGGATGGTTCCTTTCAAAGGGCACGGCCGATTTCCTTCCCCATCCTTCCCTAACCCGAGCTCACGCTCCGTCTCTAATGACCTCGTTGTCGACGGGACGTTAAACAACACTAACCTAACCTAACCATTCCCAGGAACACCAACAAGGCCAGGAACCCACATGAACATCACTTGGGTTCCCCCATCCGCGAACAAATGGAGGCAATCCTGGATCCATCGAACGATGGGGTGGACTCGATTGGGATCATCCAGACTCTGAAGGGCACTGAGGCAGTCAGAGCAGATCACACAGCGAGTGAGCTGGTGCCTCCAGACGTAGTGAACAGCCTGATAGAGGGCAAAAAGCTCTGCGGTAAAAACTGTGCACTGGTCAAGAAATCGGTAATGAAACTTATCATCCCTGATGACAAAAGCACAGCCAACACCGTGGGCGGACTTGGAACCATCAGTGTACAAAAATATGCTATCAGCAAGTTGTGAGCGAAGTTCGAGAAATTTGCAGTGATAGGTCATCTCGGGAGCTGAATCCTTCGGGAACGAGCTGAGGTCAAAATAAACACAAACCTGTGCCTGAAGCCAAGGTGGTGAAGGGATCTCACCCATTCGAAAAGTGGCAGGATGCGTGAACTGCAGCTGCTGAAGCAGGTGATGAGAGAAGACGTACATCTCGTATAGGTGGTCAAGAATGTCATCAAAAAAAGGGTCGAAGGTCGGGTAGCCTGGCATGGAAGAAAGCCGACAGGCACACTTATTGAGTAGGATGTCACACTGGTATGACAGTGATAGTTCACCAGCTTCTGTGTATAGACTCTCAAAGGGTCTAGTATGGAAGGCACCAGCGGCGAGATGGATCCCCAAATGGTGGATTGTATTTAGACCGTGAAAGATAGATGGCTGTGCAGAGGAGTAGACAATGCATCCACAATCCAACTTGGAGCGGATAAGAGATCGATAAAGGCGGAGGAGGGCAGTCTGGTCAGCTCCCCAAGAGGTACCACTCAATACACAAAGGACATTGAGGGACTGGGTGGAGCCAGGTAGGACACGTGGTGGTGGTGGTTGTTGGGATGTTTAAGGGGGACTAAACAGCTAAGGTCATCAGTCCCCCATTCCAAAAACAGGCGAGACATAAATTCACGAAGCAGGTAAAACCCCAAGGGGAAGGAGACTCCCCCCAGGCCCTAAAAGAACACAAATGCGGCAACGAACACTACAGACACGAAAGGTACAGATGAACACCAGACAGAAAGAAACAGAAGAAAAGAAGATGGCCGGAGACTGACTGACTGACCATGAGAACAAAAAAAGGGAAAGAGTCAACCATCCGACGACACACCAAAACAGCAACAAATATTGAGAGACGCGAGGACAAAAGACACAGACAGGGAAAGGTGCAGGACCTCCCTAAATGGAACCATAAAAAGGACTACCACGGATAAAATTTGAAACGTCATCAGCCATGGAGGCATCATCACATAAAATCAAAGGCAAAGTGCCTGGGAGATTAAAAGACTGCCGGAGGGTGCGCAGTCGGGGACACTCCAACAAAATGTGGGCGACTGTCAGCCGGGACCCACACCGACACAGGGGGGGACCCTCCTGACGTAAAAGATGACCGTGCGTCAGGTAGGTATGGCCGATGCGCAGCCGACACAGGATGACAAGAGTCCCTGCGAGAAGCCCGCAGGGAGGAGCGCCACACATCGGTCGTCTCCTTGACAGCCCGCAGTTTATTCGGGGATGTCATGCCATGCCACTCAGCAGTCCACATCCAAAGTACCTTATGGCGCAACACCAGCTGCTGATCGCGAGCCGTGAGGCCGATCTCCAAAGCTGGGGCGTCGATCGCCCCTTTGGCCAGCCTGTCAACACGTTCGTTCCCCGGGATGCCAACGTGACCTGGCGTCCAAATAAAGACCACCGAACGACCAGAGCGGGTAATGGCGAAAACAGACTCCTGAATAGAGGACACCAGAGGAGAAGAGGTATAGCAGCGGTCGATGGCCTGGAGGCCGCTCAGGGAGTCACTGCAGATGACGATGGACGTACCTGAGCAGGAACGCATATGCTCAAGAGCGCGCAATATGCCCACCAGCTCTGCAGTAAAAATACTGCAGCCAGCTGGCAAGGAGCACTGTTCAACATGGGCAGCGTGAGCAAAAGCGTAGGCAGTGCGACCATCAACCAGGGAACCATTAGTGTAGACAGTCTCACAGCCCGAAAAGGAGGCGAGGAGCGCAAGAAAACGCCGATGGAGGGCCACAGGCGGAACCGAGTCCTTGGGTCCCTGTGCCAAGTCCAGACGGATGGACGGCCGGGGCAAACACCAGGGAGGCGTAGGTGCACGGACCCGGAAGGGAGGCAGAAGAGGGAATGGCCCCAGTTCTGACAGCAGGGACTGGACGCAGACAGCTATGGAAAGCCCAGACCGAGGCCGCCGTTCGGGCAGATGGAGGACCATGGCAGGGAAAAGCAGGCGACGATTGGGATGGCCCGGCGAGCAATGTACGTGGACAGCATAGTCAGCGAGCAGTCGATGGCGGCGAATCCGCAGCGAGGGAACCCCGGCCTCCACCAGTAGACTATCCACGGGGTTCGTACGAAAAGCGCCAGTTGCAAGCCGAACCCCACAGTGGTGTATGGGGTCTAACAACTTCAACACTGAGGGTGATGCAGACCCATAGGCCAGGCTCCCATAATCAAGCCTGGACTGCACAAAGGCTCTGTATAATCGCAACAGCGTGCAGCGATCCGCACCCCAAGAGGTGTGGCTCAGGCAGCGGGGTGCGTTGAAGTGCCGCCAGCACTTTTGCTTCAGCTGAGTAATATGAGGAACCCATGTGAGCCGGGCATCAAAGACGAGTCCTAAGAAGTGGCAAGTGTGCACCACGTCAAGCAGGTGGCCGTCGAGGTAAAGTTCAGGATGTGGGTGGACCGTCCGACGCCTGCAGAAGTGCATAACTCGAGTCTTGGTGGCAGAGAACTGAAAACCATGAGTCAGAGCCCATGATGCTGCATTGCGAACGGCTACTTGCAGCCTGCGTTCGGCGACTCCCGTAGTCGTGGAGCTAAATGAGATGCAGAAGGCGTCGGCATACAAAGAAGGAGACACCGACGACCCCACGGCTGCAGCCAGACCATTAATGGCCACTAGAAATAAGGAGACGCTCAACACCGAGCCCTGCGGGACCCCATTTTCCTGTATATAAGATGAACTAGAGGCGGCACCCACTTGCACCCGGAAAGAGCGGCACAATAAAAAGGTTTGAAGAAAAGCCGGGAGCTGACCATGAAGACCCCACTCATGCAACGTAGCAAGGATGTGATGCCTCCATGTGGTGTCATACGCCTTCCGCAGATCAAAAAATACAGCAACGAGATGCTGACATCGGGCAAAGGCTGTACGGATAGCAGATTCCAGCCGCACCAAATTGTCCACTGCAGACCGGCCCCGACGGAAGCCACCCTGAGATGGAGCGAGGAGACCGCGCGACTCAAGGACCCAACACAAACGCCGCCCCACCATACGTTCGAGCAATTTGCACAAAACGTTGGTGAGGGTAATGGGACGATAGCTGTCCACCACCAGTGGGTCCGCACCGGGCTTCAAGATGGGGACAATAAGACCCTCTCGCCATTGCGATGGGAACATGCCCTCACTCCAAATGCGGTTAAAGATGGTGAGGATGTGTGTTTGGCAGTCGCTGGAGAGAGGCTTCAGCATCTGCGCGTGGATGCAGTCTAGTCCTGGTGCTGTATCAGGGCAATCTGCGAGGGCAGCGAGGAATTCCCTTTCGCTGAAAGGAGCATTGTATTTTTCAGAACGACGCATGTGGAATGATAACGGCGTCTGCTCGGCTCGCACCTTGAGAGAGCGAAAGGCGGGGGGATAAGTTGCAGTCGCAGAGCTCTTAGCAAAGTCCGCAGCAAGGTGTTCAGCAATGGCGGCAGCGTCCGTGCAGACAGCGCCGTCCAAGGAGATCCCAGGGACACCCATAGGGGTCTGGTATCCATAAATCCGCCGGATCCGGGACCATACAAGCGAGGGGGAGACACGGGAGCCCAAGGATGAGACATACCTCTCCCAGCACTCCTGCTTACGCCGTGCGATAAGGCGACGGGCCAAGGCACGGAGCCTCTTAAAGGCGATGAGGGTCTCTACAGACGGGTGCCGCCTATGACGCTGGAGAGCCCGCCTACGGTCGTGAATAGCCTCGGCAATCTCCAGCGACCACCAGGGGCAGCCTTCCTCCGAGGGAGTCCAGAAGAGCGGGGAATGGCAGCCTCGGCCGCCGAAATGATTGACGTGGTTAAGACATGGACCACCTCGTCAATGTCACCCTGTGGGGGAGACTCAATGGTTGCAGCGGAAGTAAAAGCCGGCCAGTCAGCCTTGTGGAGAGCCCAGCGGGGCAGGCGCCCAGAAGAATGACACTGGGCCAGTGACAAATAGATGGGAAAATGGTCACTACCACACAGGTTAGGATGCACTCTCCAGTGGAGGGATAGGACAAGTCCGGGGCTGCAAAGAGAGAGATCGATGGCCGAGAACGAGCCGTGGGCCACACTGAAATGCGTGGGAGCACCAGTGTTCAAGAGGCTAAGGTCAAGCTGAGCCAACAAATGCTCCACGGTACGATCGCGGTCATCAGAGACAGTCCCACCCCATAGAGGGTTGTGGGCATTGAAATCGCCCAGAAGCAGCAATGGTGGCGGGAGTTGAGCCAGCAGCGCAGCCAAGACATGTCGGGGGAGCTCCCATCCGTAGGAATGTAAACAGAGCAAACTGTAATAGCCGGTGAGAGCTTAACCCTGGCAGCGACTGCCTCTAAAGGCGTCAGAAGGGGTACTGGCGAGCTACAGACAGAGTGGTGAACAAAGAGGCAAACCCCACCTGACGCTCGTTGACAGGCAGCACGGTTCTTATAGTATCCCCGATAACCGCGAAGGGCGGGGGTCCGCATTGCTGGAAACCAAGTTTCCTGCAGAGCAATGCAGAGAACAGGGGAAACACGCAGAAGTATCCAGAGCTCAGGCAGGTGGTGGAAATAACTGCCGCAGTTCCACAGGAGACTGGAAGCAGGAAGGGACTAGGAGGGCGTGAATGCGACTAAGAGGCAGACGGCGCCTCAGAGCCAACTGCCGCCACCGGGGGAGAGTCAGCTGTGTCCATAGGAAAGGCCCCCAAGGGTTCCGTGAGGGGGAGATCCGCGGCAGAGGCGAGGATCTCCACATCATCCCCGGAGCCAGGACTATGTACAGCAGGCAGTACTGAAACCGCCGGAACGTCGTCCTTCTTGGACACATTCCGTTCCTTCTTCTCACATCGGCCCTTAGGGTGAGAGGGCTGGGAAAGCTTCTCTGAAGGAGCGTCGGACGCTGACGATGACGCAGAAGCCCTACGACCAACAGGTGGTGGAACCTTCAGCCACTGGCTGACATCCGGCTGGGTAGGAGAAGAAACAGAGGAAGGGAGAGCCCCGAGGGACCCCTTCCGCGAGAGAGGAACCGGCGGAGGCAATGCCGGCGGAGAAGGAGGGGGAGGGATCGAGCCCCCCGGTTTTGGAGGAGATGTCACCCCCGAAGTAAGCGTGGGGGGAGCGACAGAAGAGGGTTTGCCCCCAACCGCTAAGGGGGCAACAGAGGAAGGCTTGCCCTCAGACACGAGGGGGGCAAACAGAGATGCACGGCCCCGAGGGCCCACTGAAGGCGACACAGATGAGGCGACAACCGTCGCTCGCGTGGGCGACGATAACGTGGCTGCAGCATAAGTTGTTCGAATGGAAGCAGGATACAACCTTTCATATTTCAGTTTTGCCTCTCGATAAGTAAGCCGGTCCAGGGTCTTAAATTCCATTATCTTCCGCTCCTTATGAAGAACGGGGCAATCCGGCGAGCATGGAGAGTGGTGCTCCCCACAGTTGACACATACAGGCGGAGGCGCACATGGAGAATCGGGATGAGAGGGGCGTCCGCAATCGCGACATGTAGCGCTGGATGGGCAACGGGAGGACATATGCCCAAACTTCCAGCACTGGAAGCACCGCATCGGGGTAGGGACGTATGGCTTGACGTCACAACGGTAAACCATTACCTTGACCTTCTCGGGCAAGACATCACCCTCGAAGGCCAAGATAAAGGCACCGGTGGCCACCCTGTTAATCTTGGGTCCTCTATGTACACGACGGACAAAACGTACACCACGTCGTTCCAAGTCGGCTCTCAGCTCATCATCGGATTGTAACAAGAGGTCACGATGGTAAATAATCCCCTGGACCATATTTAAGCTACTGTGGGGAGTGACGGTAACAGGGATGTCATTCAGCTTATCACACAAGAGCAACGCTCGTGACTGGGCTGGGGAGGACGTCTTGAGGAGGATGGACCCATTCCTCATTTTAGACAACCCCGCCACTTCCCCAAACTTATCCTCCAGGTGTTCCACAAAAAACAGAGGCTTCGTCGTAATAAAGGAGTCACCATCAGTCCTGCTGCAGACAAGGTATTGCGGTACGTAAGGCTCCCGCTTGGCACTAGATCTGCGTCCCTCCCATGGCGCAGCCAACGAGGGGAATGACTGAGGGTCATATTGCGCAGCATCGAAGCCAACTCTGCCTCGCTTAGAGACGCTGGTGGCTGTGCGACCACCAGCTTGGTGTGATTTATTGCGCTTCATTGCGCCACATCCGCCCAGATGCCACCTACTTCGAACGAGGGCTCTCCCCAAGGGTGCCACGCAGCCAAAGCAACGGGTACCTGGCCGATAACCCGTTGCCCGGAGTCCCCGTGCCCCAGACAAGATGGGCACATACTCCTTGGCATGCATGGGGAGGAAACAGCTCTGGCATCTGTAGTGCGATCCCTGCGTGGTCAGGGGGCTACCACCAAGAGGGTACATGACGACCCCACCACAACGGACTGGCAACCGTGCTGGATTTTAGGTGTTGAAAGGGTCCACAGTTGTCGGGGCGCTAAGAGGGGGATTGCGCACAAGACAAGAAGGAGGCAACCCAGAAGACGTTGGGTGTAAATCCTGTCACACGACAATAGGTAACATGCAAGATGGTGGTGCATGATGGACCAATAGAAAAACACCACGTAAGGCGTCCTTCCCCAAATGGTACGCACTAACAACGGAAATTTGGAAAAAAGGAGGTCAAACCCAAGAGGGGACCATCACAGAAGGCCGAAACGTTTGAGACTCCTTTTAGTCGCCTCTTACGACAGGCAGGAATACCGCGGGCCTATTCTTACCCCTGAACCCGCAGGAGGGTAGGACACGTGGGGAGATCAACTGAGTTTCCTATCGAACGTAAGCCCTAAGAACTTCATTGCATCCATGAACGGGAGAGCATTTTGGCCCAGTCGTAAGGACGAAGGAAGAAACACTTTGTACCACCAGAAGTTGATGCAAACTGAATTGGTAGCAGAAAAGTGGAAACCATTTGTGACACTTCATGGATAGAGATGCTTCAGACAACGTTGAAGACAGTGTTGCAGGAGACACGTCCACTGGGAACTGCAATAAATAGCAAAGTTGTCAATGAAAAGAGAGTCGGAAATACCAGCTGGAAGGCAGTCCATAATTGGGTTGATGGTTATGGTGAAGAGGATGACACTCAGGACGGAGCCCTGAGGCATTCCGTTCTCCTGTGAAAAGGTGTGGGATAAGGAGGAACCCACACGTACCCAGAAAATTCGGTCTGGTAAAAAATACCAGATGAAAGTGGGAAGACGACCGCGAAGGCCTATGTGTGCATAGTATGTAGAATGCTCGTCCACCAACAGGTATCATAGGCTTTCTCCAGATCAAAGAACACGGCCACTGTTTGACACTTCTGCAGAAAATTATTCATGATGAACATCGAAAGGGTGACGAGATGATCAACCGCTGAGTGGAGCTTTCTGAACCCACACTGAGCATTAGTGTGAAGATGGTGTGACTCCAGCCATCACACTAGTCGACCACTGATCATGCGTTCCATCACCTTACAAACGCTGCTGGTAAGGGAAATTGGACGATAGCTGGAAGAGATTTATCTTCACCGGGCTTAGGGACAGGAACAATAGCAGCTTCATGCCAAAGCATGGGAAATACACCGTCAGTCCAAATACAGTTGTAGGTATCGAGGAGAAAGCGTTTTCCCACAGGAGGAAGATTCTGCAGCATGAGGACATGGATTGTATTGGGCCCAGGAGCAGAATACCTGGATGAGGAGAGTGCACGCTCGAGCTCCTTCATAGTAAAACGAGCACTGTAGCATTCTCGATTCAAAGAGAGAAAAGAGATTGCACGAGCCGCCTCCACCTGTTTCCGAGGAAGGAAGGCAGCATGGTAGTGGGTGGTGCTTGAAACCTCCGCAAAGTACTGGCTCAAAGTGTTGGAAACATCTACAAGGTCGACTATGACATTTCCTGCCAGTCAGTCAGTCCTGGGATCGGGGTGTGGGCGGTAGTCCTGGAAAGCCAGCGCAGGCTGCCCTAAATGAGGGAGGACAGAGTAAAATTGAACGAGCTGGTGAAGGAAACTCAGCACACTTTCTTGCTTTCCTTGATAGTGCAACGGCACTGCACACGTAGTTGCTTGTAGCAGACGCAGTTCGTTAACATAAAATGATGGTGAAAGACACGAAGTGCATGTCATCGGGCACAAATCGCATCACTACACTCCACAATCCACCAAGGGACCAGGACCCCACGGGGAGAAATAGTAGTACGAAGGATAAGGATTCGGCAGCCGAGAGAATAACGTCCATGGGGTGCTCAACCTGATCATCACAGCTGGGAAACGGCTGTTCATCAAAGACTGCAATGGAGAAATAGAGCCTACAGTCGGCAAGAGAGAATTTCCAATGAGCGGGCCGCTGTGGCGGAGTATGACTGTACAGATGAGTCATACAAGGGAAGTGGTCACTCGAGTAAGTATCGGAAAGAGCACACCACTCTAGATGTCGAGCGAGCTGGGCAGAGCAGATCGAGAAGTCTAAGTGGGAATAAGTATGTGTGGAATCAGAGAGAAATGTGGCTTTGCCTGTGTAAGGCACAAAAGATTAAGATGATTAAGAAGATCCGCCAAAACAGAATCTCTCGGGCAGGCAACAGGCGAGCCCCAAAGAAGATGATGGGGATTCATGTCACCAAGGAGCAGAAAGGGTGGAGGAAGCTGAGCAACAAGCTGCATCAGGTCCGCCCTAGTGACAGCAGAAGATGAAGGGATATAAATGGTGCAGAGGGAAAAGGTAAATTGGGAAAGGAACACACGGGCTGCAACTGCTTGCAGGAGGGTGTGCAAGAGGATACGACAATGACAAACATCATCTTGTAGAAGCAGCATGACCCACCATGAGCAGGAATCGCCACCGTAAGGGGAAGGTCCATCCGTAGCGAAGTAAAACGGGAAAGAGCAAAATGGTCTTGAGGACGTAGCTTGGTCTCTTGGCGACAGACTACAAGTGGACATCGCGATCGGAGCAGCTGGAGGTCCACCCTGTTAGACCAAAGGCCATTGATATTCCATTGTGAAAGGGCCATAAAATTTAGGAACACCAGAGAATGAATAAGAAACACTCACCTCGATGGCCGCTTAGGGCGAGCCGTTGAGGGAGGACAGCTACTGGAATCCACAGGTGGAGGATCTTTGTCCATCAACTCAGCAGGAGGAATGGAGCTTCCCGGTGTCGGTCAGTTGAAAAGGGCCGATGAGTCGGAGAGGGGGAAGAATGTCTGCCTTTGATTGTTTTGACTTTTGGCGATTTGCAGAAGAGCCAGATGGCTGTGAACTCGATGTATGCAAGAAATCCTTTTTAAATTGACAGTCTGCTGGCTGCGTTGTAATCGTCTTCGCCGGTGAGGGCGAAGAGCATGTAGCAGAATCTACAGCCCGGGAAACGGGAGACGGAGTGTCAGCTTTAAGGTGAGGCGACTTTGAGATCATCAAACTGAACTGTAAGTCACAAGTTTGCATAGCCATGTTTATTGTGGGACAGGGAGAGGCTACACAGACAAAGGGATATTCGGTTTACGGCTTGCCAACAGTTTCCGGGCAACAGGAAAAAATACCTTTTCCTTCACCCTTATCTCCTAAAGAGCCCGCTCATCTTGATAGACGGGACAAGAACGAGAAGAAGCAGCATATTACCCGCTACAATTGACACAGTAGGGGGAAGGAGGTGGACAGGTGCCCTCGTGTGCATCCATGCTACAAGTGACACATTTGGCTGTGTTTTTACATGATGTGCTGGTATGATTGAAGTGGTGGCATTTATAACACCTCAACAGATTGGGAATTTAAGTGCGCAACAGAGATGACTTCATAGCTTGTCTTTATCTTAGTAAGAACTGTTAACCAATCGAAAGTCAGGAACAATGTGCGAGTGGGCACCAAATCAGCAGCTTCCTTCTTCGTAACTTGATGAACAGCAGTAACACTCTGATCCGATAGATAACTAGTTATTTTTTCCTCTGTCAGACCACCCAGCAGCCGGGTGTAGATAACACAGTGGGGCGAGTTAAGTGTCCTGTGAGCCTCCACTTTTATAGGATATTCATGGAGGATTTGGGCCTTGAGTAGTTTCTGGGCCTGGAGAGCACTATCAATTTCCAAAAGCAGAGTTCTATTGCAAAGACGAGAGCATGACTTCACAGGGCCGGCGATGCCATCCACGCCTTTCTGTATGACAAAGGGGTTAACAGTAGCCAAATTCTGGTTTTCGTCTAAACGTGAGACTACTAGATATTGAGGTGCAACAGGAAGAGACATTGAGGCAGGAGCCTCACTCCACTTTCTTTTATGTGAAACACTCGGAGAAAGAGAAGGAAAATCAGTCATTGGGAAGAAGTTCCCCATGACTGCCAGTGTCTCCAATGGCATGCTCCTTCCAGCCAGGGGCCCTCCAAAGGGGAGCCCTCCGCCTTAGGTGGTTGTCCTCACCTTAGGTCAAACCTCCCGAACGACAGATGGAGGGACCAATCGGCAGAGGAGGAACGTAACAGCTCAGGCAATCACCCCTCCCTGGGCCTGGCCTGTACCAGGGGGTACATGCGGGCCCTACATGCCAACCGGTGACTGGGAAAAACCCGTTACCCAGTCTCCTGCTATGCGTCAAATGTGTGGGTGGCTGTCAGGCACACACAGGAAGGAGAAGAAATGATAAGAGGGAAAGGAAGAAAGAAAGAATGGCCTCAAATGCCACAGCAGAGGAAAAACAGAGCAGAACAAGGAAGGAAAGGGCGGTGCAGGGAAAGGGCGGTGCAGGGAAAGGGCGGTGCAGGGAAAGGGCGGTGCAGGGAAAGAGCAGGACAAGAGAGAATACTCCAACAAGCACACCAACGCAAATGAGCTTCAAGAGCCCATGGAGGCACGAGACATCTCCCCAAGAGAGGGGAAAAGGACAGGAGAAGAGGAGACGTACAGCACAGAAAGAGAAGCGGTGCTGCGAGGGCTGGGGCCCTGTGAGCGCCAAACCCCCGGGGTGGGGGGGCATTTTGTGTACAGCACAGAAAGAGAAGCGGTGCTGCGAGGGCTGGGGCCCTGTGAGCGCCAAACCCCCGGGGTGGGGGGGCATTTTGTGTGACCTGTCAAAAGCCTTTGACTGTTTGAACCAAACCATCCTCTTAAGTAAATTAGAATATTACGGCGACACCGGCAGAGCTGCGGAATGGTTTGAGTCTTATCTAACTAACAGGAAACAAAGGGTGTGATTGCAAAATACCTGTGCAGTAAGCAGTCAATCTTCATCCGATTGAGAATTAACAAAATGTGGTGTTCCTCAAGGTTCCATCTTGGATCCATTGCTTTTCCTTGTGTACATTAATGACTCCTCTTTTGCTACATCACCAGATACTAAGTATGTTTTGCTTGCAGATGATACAAACATTACAATAAATAGCAAGTGAAGTATAGATTTAGTAATAGCTGCCAATCAAATTTTCACCGACATAAAAGGTTTAAAGCTAATTCAGTGTCATTAAACTTTGAAAAGACCTACTATGTGCAGTTCAGAACCTGTAAGAGATTTCCTTCCACCATGTATGTAACATATGACAACATGCAGATCAAAGAGGCTGACGGTGTTAAATTTCTGGGATTATGTCCCGATAATAAATTCAGTTGGGAAGGCCATACCACAGAATTGCTTAAGCACCTAAGCAAGTCTGTATGTGCAGTGTGAATGATGACAGATGTAGGAGATATAAATATTAAAAGAACTTGCATACTTTGCTTACTTTCATTCTACAGTAAAACTTCATTAACACGAATCCGAAGGAACCAAAAAAATCAGGAGTTTGTGTTAAGTGAAAAACACAGATTTTAATAAGTATACAGGTACAGCAGTACACTAATGTATAATACACTACACTATCAATCACGTTATTGTAGACTTATAACACTATACAGTGATTGTAAAATCCAAGTACTCACGAATTATATAGGTTACTTTCTTGGAAAAAATTCGGTCATGGTTCACTGACGTTCATGGGAACGATAATATTTTGTAATTTCACAACCAATTGTAATGATAGCGTCCGTAAACCCAGCAGTGACGTCAGATGTTGAAGTGAACCGCTCTAAACAGTCCAAAGCTGTCAACATCTCCTGACTGGTAGGTGGAATGGTATCTGTATTCTCCTCCTCTTCACTTTCGTCTGATGGTCCTTCTTGCACGTCTTTCACAGCTTTTGGCACATCCGATTCCACAGAAGCACATACGGCAACGCCGGCGTCTACACTAAGGAATTCTTCTAAGCTAATCCCAAGGTTAGCAACGTCCTGCAGAACTGTCCATTCATCAGGTGAAGTGGCAACTTCTAACTCGTGGACATCTTCAGTGTTGTTATGTCTCCAACCTCTGTTAAAGCACTTCTCTATATGATGTGGCGATACTGAATTCCAGGCTGTTGTGATGGCAATTATTGTGTCAAGCAGATTCCAATTTGGGGTTGCACTATTGTTTTCAGCAGCACGAATTGCAGCTCTTACAAGTCGCTTATGATAAGCTCTCTTTATGAGAGAGATTATGCCTTGGTCCAAAGGCTGAAGGTGGCTTGTGGCATTGGGTGGAAAAAACTGAACCTTTATGTTGGACAGGTTCAGGTCATGAACGTTATGGGCAGTACATCTGTCCAATGTAAGAAGAGCATGTCTATTTAGAGCAACCATTCAACTGTTGAAACGAAGAAGCCACTTGCAAAATGATGTGCCATCGATCCAAGCTTTCTTGTGGTGAGAGTAGATGCAAGGTAAAGTGTCCATATTTATGTTTTTAAAACAACATGGTTTCTCGGATTTACTGATAACCCAGGGACGAAACTTCTCACTGCCGTCAGCATTACAGCACAGTACAACAGTCACACGTTGTTAGCTTCATGCTCCATCGTGACACTTATCACCTTTTATCTCCAGGGTGTGATTTGGAAAAAGATTGTAGAAAAATCCAGTTTCATCCATGTTAAACACATCACACGAGGCATACTTTTCCCTCGCTAGGTTGAATTCATGCAACCAGTTGTTTGCACTTTCTTCATCAACTTTATTTGCTTCACTACAAATTTGTACAGGTGAAATTGAATGTCTCTTTTGGAACCGATACAACAAACCAGCAGAACAACGGAAGTCTTTGATGCCCATATCTTTAGCAATATCATTTGCTTTTGATTGAATCACAGGGCCAGTTAAAGATATGTTAGATGCACGCATATGACTGAACCATTCTAGCAGTAACATCTCGATGTCTTGATACATGGTGGTATGAAGTTGTTTAGCTTTGTTTCCAGAACCTGATCCCGCACCATTAATAATTTTTTCTTGATTCTTAATAATCGTGGATAAAGTAGATTTAGGTATTCCAAACTGCTCTGCAATTGCTGTTTTCTTGGTACCATGGTCCACTTCATCTAGAATCTTAAGCTTTAACTGTACATTTAGAGCTGTCTGTTTCCTCTTTGCCATTTTCGCGTGCTACGGTACTGGTTGTAACTGTAGTTTTTATTCAGTATTCCAACTTGATAAGGTTACGACTAACAGAACACCTGTCAAATCTGGCACTGAGTACATTCCTAAATGCTTCTGCACAAATTATTGAATGTCTTACAATGTACAGCATACATGATTGTTGAGGTGATAATCGCGGCTACTGGCCTACAATATGTTAAAAATGAGTCAACAAGTAAGTATAATTAGCTTTGTAGCTACATTTCCTACATTCATTTCAGAAACATTTATGCTTTAGAATACTGCAAGGTCGGAAGTTTGTGTTACAGTGAAATTTAATTACATTAGGAACTGAAACAGAGTTCGTAATTCACCTTAACCGAAATTCGTGTTAACCGATAAAACATACCATAAGAAATAATGTATTCTTGGCGGGACCAATATTTTTTTCGCGTTTACCGTGAGTTCGTCTTATGTGAGTTTGCGCTAACAAGGTTATACTGTATTATGTCACAATATGTGATCGTATTTTGGGGTAACTCATCAAACTGAGCAAAAGTTTCTAGAGTGCAAAAGTGTGTATTAAGAATCATTTGTGGTGTAAATTCAAGAACATCATGTGGAAACCTTTTCAAGGAACTTTGTATTCTAACCACTACTCCTCAGTATACTTATTCCTTAATGAAATTTGTTGCAAGTAATACATGTACATCTCTATTTGCAACCAATAGCTCAATACATTGTATCGATACCAAGAATAAGAATAATTTACAAGATCTAAAATTGCTTACCTTGGTCCAAAAAGGGGTCCAATATTCAGGAACACACATTTTCAATAAATTGTCAGCAACCATTAAAAACTAGGTTTCAGATAAAGCACGGTTTAAACAGAGTTTGAAAGACTTTTTTAATGGGCAACTCCTTCTACTCCACAGATGAATATCTTAACAGACACTGTTAGGCCAGCTTATGTGAATATGTTAATTTCAACAGCTCTTGGTCACAACAGTCAAGATCAGGTATTTTGTGTATGATACATTTATTAATAGTGCATAACAATGTTTCATTCTGACAGCATATTAATTCTGTAAATATTAGCTGAATTGTATTCACCTAATTTGACAATCTCCTGACAAATGATCAGGGTAGTGAGTATTATATGCAAAAGTTTGATGTGGTATGTTCCACACCCATGAGAATCACATCATTTTTTGGGTCACTAGATTGAAAACTGAATCTAATCTAATCTTTCACAGCTGATGTATTGAAAAGAATGTTTGAACTGAGGAATGTAGTATTCTGTTTCTTAATGAAGAAAAGTCACTCTAAAGAAGACTGTTTCAGCAATGGATATTTTCTATTGAAAATGGCATGTCTCACTGATATTTTTGAGAACGTAAATATTCTTAACACTCCACTTCAAGGTTATCAGGTAACTGTACTACTGCATCTTGGAATGAAAAAGAAAAGGCAGCTCTAAGGAAATTAGAGCTGTGGCAAAAACATATGGAAATTGGCATATTAGGTATGTTCCCTACTATAGTGTCTCTGTTAGAGGACATAGATAATACAATACCCCCAATGGAGATAAAAACCTGCTTACTTAATCACCTTGCAACACTAAAGTTCTCTCCGAAAAGTATTTCTGCACTGACATTAATAAATTTAATCAAATTAAAAATACATTAAAAATGCTCATGGACCTTAGCTAGGAATTACCAACGTTGAACCAAAATGCACTGAAGATCCATATCCATTTTGTGACAACATATTGTGCGAGACTAGCTTTTCAGCTTTGGCAGGTATGAAGTTGAACTACCACTCAAAGCTAAATGTAAGCAAACAAATTTCTGCCTCACACTGAACTTCGTAATTTAAATTTTGACTGCTCTTGGAATTCTTGCATGCTGAATTAAAAATACAAATAATTTCATAATTTAAAATAACTTGTGTAGTTTTGATTTCTGTTGTGTGAAATACTTATAAATAGAATTTGGCAAAACAAAGAATAAGGTAAAGAAAATAAAAGGGCTATTTTTATTAATAAAATGGACTGGGGGTTGATACTATTTTTGCTAATGGGGGACGGGCAGAGGAAAAAAATTTGAGAGCCATTGATTTACAGTAAATGAGGAACCAACAGATAATTTAAAGTTCAATGTTTAACTCAGAATTTTACGAAATACCAGAGTTTTTTTTTTTTTTTTTTTTTTTTTTTTTTTTTTTTTTTTTTTTTTTTTTTTTAAAATGTGTGAGCACCTCAGCTGCCATACATGATTTCATGCACCACTCAAAGGCATATCAAATGTTCCTCTAATGTATTTCATTTCTTACTTTTAGAGACATTACTTCACAAATCATTTGACCTTTTTTCTATTTTTTTAAAAATTAATTTTAAGTGTCTATTAAAACATCAATACTAACACTATTAATAATCACAATTTAATATTCTTGCCTGAAGAAATGTTAGTTCTATTTAATAGTGAGCTGCTGAATCTTATAAAAATCATAATCATTTGTAAGTATATGTCGTGAAATGTACTAACAAAATGGACAACTTCTGACTGCATATTTGTAATCAGTAACCTCAAATTATATAAACTCAGTTAAAATATTTCACTCGGCAGACAAAAATATGTTTTGCGTAACCCTGTATTATCATTCCTTTGTAGGAAATAGCATTCACCCAAGTTTTATGTGAACTCCAACACAATAATTCTGAGGCAAAATAATACAGAAAAACTCACTGAAGTCAGTAAAAAAAGTGCTGAAACTAGTATGGGCAGAAGAACTGTGTGCTATGTAAGACAGGAATTCTCTCCTATTTAACAGTAGGAGTTTTGTTTCAATCTGAAGTATAGGAGATGTCTCCAAACACTTGAGTCACAAATTACACCAAACTAATCCTCATGGTGAGTACTTGCAGCACCTTTTCAGTACCCTGTAGCAAATACGCAAAAGTAAAATAGGAGCAAAAACATTATAGAAACAAGCATGCTGTTTCAGTATGCTCTGGAGTAAAAAGATCAGGTAAGGACAAGATTACAAACTTTTCTTATGCAGTAAAGAAGTTTTACAAAAATAGATGCATTTCAAACCTATTCTCTTACATGTGGCAATTACTGACAGGAATCAATTTGTGGATATGTGCTCATCAGAGGTTAGAGGTAGAGGAGGATGGAGTGGGGTAGAGTGGAGTGGGGGTGGGGAGATGTGGGAGAGGGTGGCAGGAGGGAGAGGGGGCGGGAGTTCTGAAGCAAATCATTACAGTGCTGTTGGGACAAGAAATGAACAGATGTACTGGTATGCATGTGGAAGCTTCAGTGAAGATTCCTTACATCACTGGCAGGAGTTGTCCAGCAAGGGTGGCAAGAAACGAGAGATTCTGTTGAACATTCTGTGTACAATATATTAATCTATTGTGATTCATCTGAGTATCATCTTTTTATCAGTCCTTCAATGTTATAATGTGTGGCCTTGAAGTGGGTGATTGGGATACCCTGGAAATAGAATGTTACATTGTGGATTAGAAAATGGGAGTGGTCCGAAGGGGATAACAATCCTTTGTCATTGACTCTGATATCAATACTCAGTTGGGATGGTGTTTTGGATTGGTTAACAACCCGCTGATGCCGTGAAAGTGTTCTAGAAAAACAATGATAGCTATGTGGGCACACAGCATGTATTTCACTTCATTACAATCTCACACACCATGCCCCACTCCCGCTGGCACATGCAACGTGGATACACGTAAGCATGTGCTACAATTTGACACATTGGATTGCAGTACACGGCAAATAAAACAACCCAGGCCTTTGTGATGATCAAATCACAAGCAATGAGGCCAACTTCAAGGTCAGGCTTTGTTAACAAGCAAAACTTTAAAATAAGGCTTTGCGGCAATACTGTAACTGGGAATACAAACGCATTTGTGAAAAGCGTTTGCTGTTCTATGAGACCTTGCAATAGTTGCTCTAAAGTAGCCACGGAAACATGTGGGTCAACGATGGAAAAGAAAAATCACTACCTCGTCGCCAATTGTAATAACTTCAAGTTGAACGAATATATTCCAAGGAAGACGCAATACATGAAAGTCACAAATCAAGCAAACAGAATAAGACGTGTGTACACTTTAACAGTCAAATCATAACTGAGTCCAAGTCTAGTGGCCGCTGGCTGGCTGGCTGCTTAGGTAGCACTGCTGCTGCATGGCTGGCAGACAGCGCCGCATGTAGATGACACGCGTAACTGCGCGGCGGCACTTTGAAAGATCGGTGAGTCACAACAGTTACTTCATTCAATTTTAGTTATATCGATTAACTATTTAAATAAAAAAATTCATTTAAATTTTAATTTTTCATCATCATAACTGAGAATAGCTCCTTTTCTCTGAATCTCACTCACATCATAAAGACATATTCTCTCTATACAAAGTACATCTAATGTTTCAACATTTGTTCTGCCACGTAATCATCTAAGATTCATTTACTATTCACATTAGGTGACAGAAAGATTGGGACAGCTGGAAGGGGGGAGGAAATGTAGCACATGGCGAATATAGTACAGTCCTAAAATGACATTTCCACTACCAGCTATAATCTTTATTTTCCCTCTTGGCTGATTTCATCTATTACTCTTCTTTCAAGTTGTTGTAGCTGTGCACAACAAAAACTCAGCAAGCTGTCCAACCACCAACATGTGGTGGGCAAACAAAAATCTTGTGACAAGTAGTAATGAGTACAATTGGTATACAAACAGATTAAAAGTAGTGGCATAAGCGATAACACTGCTCAGTGCCAGTCAACACAAAGAGTTTCTGTGTTGAAATGAATGAGAATAATGCCTCGACATGTACTCACTTACATGTGTTGTCACAGGTTTGACAATTTCCAGTGCCAAGACAATTATAATTTTGCTTTTGACTTGCAGTGGGCAATGATCTCATCTCTCTGCAACTTTTAAACTGTTTTTATAACAATTGTACACTTGAATACTTGTCATACATTCTATATCTGCCCACTATATACTGTCGACCAGGCAGTTTGGTAGTCTTTCCTCATGCATATCAACTACCCTTGAAAAAAGCATAATAGCAGATATTAGTTGATGGTGCAAATAAACAATAATTACAGTCAATGGCAGAAATGCTGTGATTTCAGAAATTTTGTATGACTGTGGTACCTGCCTAAAGGAAAGTAAGGTAGGAAAGTAATGGGGGAATAAAATGTGTATCATTCCTGGCAAAAATTACAAAACTGATTGGGTAGAGGATGATAAAACATAGAGTGGGACAGGAACATGGGAGGGGAGAAAAAAAAAAGACAGATGGAAGGAGCTACTATATTAACAAGGCATTATAGGATAGAAATATATGGGAAATGATAGTAAAGGAAAAAGTTACAAAGAGGGAATGGGAAACAGGTAAGGGAATAGGAAGATTGTGGCTGAGGATGAGTTTTATGGGCAACAGAGACTGAAGGAATAGAGGATGTGCTGGAGGGACAGTTTCCACCAGCTCACTTCAGAGTAATTAGAGCACGAAGTGAAAGGAAAAGGGGTGGGAGGTTCATAATGGCACACATACTGAAACTGCTGTTGATGTGACTGTGTGTAGTATATTCAGCAAATGGGCAGGCAAGTTTGCAGTATTCACTGTTTGGTGTATACAAATAGTTATCAAACTAGAATTCTGCACAGTAGTTGCAGCACAATGGTAGATCAAAAAGCTCTTAACAGACACAGTCCTACCCTTAGCCAGACAGGAAATGCTAGTGACTGGAGGTGGTGGTGGTGGTGGTGAGTGTAGAGGATAGATCTACAGGGGAATGGTCAGCAGGAGATAGGTTCATGAGAAAGTGTGTGTTAGGGATGCAGTAGTGTACTGCATAGGTAGGGTGGTTGGTGGTATACCACTTTATCAGATGTTTACATTGTGAGTGTAGAACTTGACAGCTCAATTACATCTCTATGTGGTGAATTGTTACCATAACTCATTCCAGTGGTCATAAATTGCCCATTTGTCTATGTACAATGGGCATAAACATGTACATCTTAACACATTTTTAACCTTTATAATAATAAATATACAAACTTACACTTTGTCACCTATTTTCTCACATTCTTGCAAGATATAGAACAAGAGCATTAATTTTCCACTGGATTTTATATCATCCATTTCTTCCTCAGTCACAAACTGTTCCCACCATTCCGATGACTTCTGTTCCTCCTCTTCATTTTCTTTTTCAGTAATCTCAATAATGTCATTATCTGAAAAATGTTAAGGCTTATGAACACAAATAATGACTTGTCATTCACAAACTGTTCCCACTACTCCAATGACTTCTGATCCTTGTTTTTATTTTCTTTTTCAATTATCTTAATAATTTCATTATCAGAAAAATGTTAAGGCTTATGTATAAAAATAATCATTGTCTATGTTAGTTTCTACAGAGTGTTACGCATCTGGAACTGGAGTCCCAAGTTAAACATATTGTGTGATAAATTTTCACCACAACATGATTTTAGAAAGTGAGAGTAAACACAAACAGTCATGTAAAGTCCATGTGACGTTAAGTGCTGGAAAAGGAAGATACCTGTCTGCTAGCAAAATAAGTTGCAACTCTATTAACAAATGGCAGTAAGTAGTCATAAATAATCTACTGGGTACAAAAACGACTGCCTAAAAGGAGTGCAAATGTTTTTGTCTAAGAATTTCAGCATTGAAATAGCCTCTATCAAAATCTTTTTTGACTGTTATTTTTGGCCAGTTGTAAAGACAGTCAGTTATAAGTCCAAACAGCCTAAAGTGGCATACAAAAAACTGGATACTACAGAAGAATTCAATGAAATGGAGATACACCAAATGAAAAGAGTTACAGTAGTCCTCTACAAGCCTAACACCTCTCTCACCCAGTTCATTTCCAACTTTCAGTTTATTAAGTAGGTGTTGAGAACTGAGTAAATCTTCATTTTCATGCCACTGTGAAGTATCTCTATTAAGAAACTCTTCACTAAAGTCAAATCTTTTGAACAACAGTGTTGCTTTATTAGAAACAATGTGTTGAAACCCACTGCAGATCACTTCTGCGATTCGACTGATCCGTGAGCCATTTCAATATTTTTGATTGATGGATTTCCCTCACGACTCAATGGCTCTGTAGCACATAATTTCCTATCCTTGCAAAACCATCATCGCTAATGTGGCTGCCAGAGCCAGTTTTCGGTATCCAGGTGCTTTTGTTCAAACTAAGGATGATGGACTTGATCAAGACTGACGATGCTGCCCTAAAGGCCAATGATTTTCCTATAGTGACTGTTGTCTTCTGGCATGTGATGAAAATAAACACATGAAAGTCCTGGCAGGAAATAGTGCTTTGCAGCATAATGCCATTACTGGGAGCAGAAAATGGCTAAATATTTGCATTCTGTTCATGAAGATGCTTAGAGCTCCTGAACTCACGAATTTAAACTATTCAAGACAACTGGTTTCAACAGTCTTAGCGATCATCTTCAGGTCTCAAACATTTTTTTGTAGTAAACCATGTTCATTTTACACTGACCTCATGCACAAGATAGCAAGTGGATAAAACTCAGCACATTATAAATGTTAGTCATCGGTAAAATATTTAAAATTAGACAGCATCTTGTCCAAAAGGCAATGTCCATATACATACCGCTCACTGATGGTTGTTACATGATACACATGTGTGTACACACAACTGCGTATGTATGTGTATCACATAACAAGCATCTGTGAGAGTATATATATGGACATGATCTTTTGGACAAGATGGTGTGTGATTTTTAATATTTTAGTGATGACAAATGTTTATAATGTGCTGAGTTTAATCCATTTGACATCTTGAGCGTGAGGTCAGGGTAAAATGAACATGGTTTACGACATTTTTTTAAACATCTACATCTACATCTACATTTATATTCCGCAAGCCACCCAACAATGTGTGGCGGAGGGCACTTTACGTGCCACTGTCATTACCTCCCTTTTCTGTTCCAGTCGCATATGGTTCGCGGGAAGAACGACTGCCAGAAAGCGTCTGTGCACGCGAATCTCTCTAATTTTACATTTGTGATCTCCTCAGGAGGTACAAGTAGGGGGAAGCAATACATTCGATACCTCATCCAGAAACGCACCCACTTGAAACCTGGACAGCAAGCTACACCGCGATGCAGAGCGCCTCTCTTGCAGAGTCTGCCACTTGAGTTTGCCAAACATCTCTGTAATGCTATCATGCTTACCAAATAACCCTGTGAAGAAACGTGCCGCTCTTCTTTGGATCTCCTCTATCTCCTCTGTCAACCCGACCTGGTATGGATCCCACACTGATGAGTAATGCTCAAGTATAGGTCAAACCAGTGTTTTGTAAGCCACCTCCTTTGTTGATGGACTACATTTTCTAAGGACTCTCCCAAAGAATCGCAACCGGGCACCTGCCTTACCAAAAATTAATTTTATATAATCATTCCACTTCAAATCGTTCCGTACGCATACTCCCAGGTATTTTACAGAAGTAACTGCTACCAGTGTTTGTTCCGCTGTCATATAATCATACAATGAAGGATCCTTCTTTCTATGCATTCGAAATACATTACATTTGTCTATGTTGCCACTCCCAGCACCAAGTGCCTATCGCTGCAGATCTTCCTGCATTTCGCTGCAATTTTCTGATGCTGCAACTTCTCTATATACTACGGCATCATCCGCGAAAACCCGTATAGAACCTCTGACACTATCTACTATGTCATTTATATATATTGTGAAAAGCAATGGTCCCATAACACTCCCCTGTGGCACGCCAGAGGTTACTTTAACATCTGTAGACATCTCTCCATTGAGTATTCTGTGTTCTGTTTGCTAAAAACTCTTCAATCCAACCAAACAGCTGGTCTGATATTCCGTAGGTTCTTACTTTGTTTATCAGGCGACAGTGCGGAACTGTATCGAACGCCTTCCAAAAGTCAAGGAAAACGGCATCTACCTGGGAGCCTTTATCTAATATTTTCTGGGTCTCATGACAAATAAAGCGAGTTGGGTCTCTCACGATCGCTGTTTCCAGAGTCCATGTTGATTCCTACAGAGTAGATTCTGGGTTTCCAGAAATGACATGATACACGAGCAGAAAACATGTTCTAAAATTCTACAACAGATCGATGTCAGAGATATAGGCCTATAGTTTTGCGCATCTGCTCGACGACCCTTCTTGAAAACTGGGATTACCTGTGCTCTTCTCCAATCATTTGAAACCTTCTGTTCCTCTAGAGACTTGCGGTACACTGCTGTTAGAAGGGGGGCAAGTTCTTTCACGTAAAATGTTTGAGACCTGAAGTTGACAGCTAAGGGTATTGAAACGTACTGTCTTGAATAAAAAATATTTGTGTGATCTTCACTTTTGAATGGTTTTTAACAATATAATGGTACTTTTATATAGCTGTGTATATGTCTCTACTGGGACATTTTCAGCTATTTTTGATAAACTAGGATTCTTTGTTGTGCTATATGTGAAACAGAGGGAAGCAAATTATTGTTCGTGAGGATTTCAATATAGATTTTCTGAACGAGTCTGATAGAGAGCTTGACCTTGAAGTATTATTTGGTTCTTTCAATTTGATGTCAGGTATTGATTTTTGTACTCTGGTAGTATAGGAAAGCAGCACACAAATAAAAACTTTCCCTGCTAAGAATGGTCCGCCTGATCATGATGTGCAGCTAGTTACAATATATGACACAGCTACATACAGTAATGCAAAACAGTCCTCCAAAATGGTGCAGTCAAATAACAATTTAACAATCGCAAATTTTAGGCAGAGCTTGCAATAATTAGACAGACTGAGCTGATGCTAATTAAAAATTTAATCTATTTCATGATACCTTTGTGAGTATATTTGAAAACAATTTCCTTCAGAAAACACTGAAACATAATTGTAAGAAACCATCTAAAAAGCCATGGCTTACTAAAGGGATAAAAATATCTTACAAACAGAAAAGGGAACAGTATTTTATAGCTAGAAGGAGTAATGGTCCAGAAACAGTCAAACATTACAAAAACAGCTGCACTTTAATAAGAAAAGTTAATAAAAAGTCCAGAAGTATGTGCATTATGTCTGAGATTAGCACCTCTGATAACAAAATTAAAGCAATTTGGAATATTCTTAAAATGGGAACAGGGCAACCAAGAGCACTGGAAGACTGCATTTACATGAAACTCAATGAAAAGTTAGTTAACAAAAAATCAGAGGTGGAAAAAATTTTTAATGATAATTTTTTAAGTGTTGTAGAGAAAATAGGATCCAGCTGTTCATTAGAAAATGCATGTCCGTATATGGAAGAAGCAACAACTATGCAATTTGATAAAATTGAAATTCAACCCATCTCTCCTACTGAAATTAGGGAAATAATAAATTCATTCACAAGTAAAAGCTCACACAAAATTGATGGCATTTCCAGCAGAGTACTAAAAGCTTTTTCTCACAAGTAGGATTCTCAGCCACATATGTAGTAGCTCACTCAAACAGGGCACTTTTCCGGGTAGACTGAAATATGCTATTGTTAAAACATTGCATAAAAAAGGGGATAGGTCTGATGCTAACAACTACTGCCCAATCACACTTCTGACAGCTTTATCCAAAATTCTTGAAAAATTAATGTACTCAAGCATAGCTTCACATACTTGTTAAAATGAAGTACTGACAAAATGTCAATTTGGTTTTCAGAAAGGCTTTTCAACAAAAGTGCTCAATATGCTTTCACTGATCAAATGTTTAATGTTCTGAATCACTGATGATCATCCTCAGTTATATGGTGAAAGGTTAACATTACACATTCCATTATTTGTATACAACACAGGACTTTCCAGGATCACATAACTTATTTCTATTTTTGGGCTGCAACAGTGCTCACTTTGCTACAACAAATATTGTGGATTACACTTACCACTTGAATCTTTTTTATCGTCATCTTTTTCATTGCCGCTATCATTTGATGTTTCATCACTGTCAGTTGTCGAGTCATCTACCACGAAGTCTTTCAGAGATCCTTCAGAATCAGATGCCATCATTTGCTGGAATTTTTTAAATAAATAAATATGTATTCCTTTGGAGTTTTAGTTTCAAGAAACAAAGTAAACCCAAGTCAGTACTAGAACTAAAATTGTAGGTCCTAGTGGATTCAGTATAAGAGTGATGTGGTACCTAATTTTAAACATGTAATAACAATTTGAGAATACAGATTTACAGAAAACACTTTTCAGTATTTCCACAACAACAGGGATGAGGAAACAGTTTACAATGGTTAAATGCTTTATGTGCCTATTAATTTATAACAGCAGTTTTGTCAGATGTTTATAATTTAATGAACATTACAAAAAACATGCATTGGACAAGAGATGATTGTTGACTGTGACTGGTGCTTATGTTTTCATATTTCTTTCCTACTTTTAACACTGTGAATTGATTTGTTGGCAGATGTGAGGGATGGGACCACACAGAGAGGTCATCGGTCCCATCAGATGAGCGAAGGATGGGGAAGGAAATCGACTGTGCCCTTTCAAAGAAACTGTCCTGGCATTTGTCTGGGGTGATTCAAGGAAATCACAGACAACCTAAATCAGGTTGACTGGGCACGGATTTGAGCCATCGTGCTAACCACTGTGCCACCTCGATCAGTCACTGTGCATTTAAGTGAAGGATAAAAGGCGGAGGGGGGGGGGAGGAATTTAAATTTTAAGATACTAATGAGGTACTAGAGATGAGTGAAAAATGGAGAAAGTTGGGAAGAGAAATCAGACACTCCTTTTTGGAAGGAACCAAGGAGGCATTTACCTTGAACAATTTAGGGGAACACAGGAAAATTGGAAAAGAACTCAATCACTCTGACTAAAAACAACTGAACGACTTACTACTGTGTTCAGGCCCATATGTGAGCTTAGTAATAGTGCATTCATGTATTTCTGCACTGTCAATGGTTTTTGAGAACCAAAGTGCACTATCCACTTAGTTCTACTTTCTGCTTTTTTTAAAACTTGGTATAGACTATAACAACCAATCACACATGTTATTTGATAGATACGAAGGGCAATGGTTTTAATCATGATAACACATAACAAGACAAGTAATCACTGAGGTAATTCACATTATACAGCTGCACATTTCATCCACAAAGACTGGAGGGAAGTAACAGTGAATTGCTTCCTTGAAGACTACAACAAGAAATCCTATCTTATTTCCAATGGTCAAAGATTAGCATGGATAACTGTGTCATTGGTGGTGTCTTTAGTTTATATTTACTTATACAAGCATCACTGAGAAAGGAAGACTCAATTTTATTGGCATGCAAGCCAAGATGAATTTTAACAAATTTAAAATTGAGAGCCCTAACCAAGAAATAATTAATCTGATTTCGAAACTTGAGGAAGAAAGAATGGCTTTCTATGCCATAGCAAAGCATTTGATTCCTTATAGAAAAGGGCTATTTCTTTTAATAAATATCAAGTATTTGATTGGATTATGCTACCTGAAACTCCAGATTTGGTGATGATTGAAAACACTATTACATACCTGACAACAAAAGGTGTGAATATTTCAAGGGACAATTGCTTTCAGCAATATACGTTCCTGAAAAGCTTTTTAGAAACTAAGTGTGACTCAGAAGAATGGAAGAAAGGTCAATTTACTTTCTTAAGGAAAATGAGCATCCTGAACACAAATGCCACTGCTAAAATGACACAAGTATTTGTTTTCTATTCTTGGACACAATGCAACTGTGGAAAGAGTATTTTCACTGCTGGCCCAGTTGTTTAACTACAAAATTACTTGCATGGAGTTTTATTAATACGTAAGATAAGACTTTCTGAAACAGGTGAAATATTCCAAAAAATATGGTGTACCACTTACTTTTTTGCCACAAGTTCCAGGTAATTGTGTTCTACATAAAAAGCAATTAAATTAAATAAATTTTTTCTTCATTTCTACACCTCAGAGTGTCCCGAGGAGGTCCCACATCCCAGCTAGATAAGGCACCCCTACTACAGAGTCAAAACGGCAGTCAAAACAATGGACAAAGGCTGGTGAAAGTGCAACAAAGAAGGCAAAGACCATTTTGTCAACTCGTAAAGTGATGGCCAATGTTTTTTTTAGAATTTCCACGGAATAATAGCCATAGATTATTTGGGAAAAGACAGGCCAGCAACCGAACCCTAGTACTTTTTGTCCCTTATTACTTTTTGTTGCTGGATTTTTTGAAACTTGCGTTGACTCAAAAAAAAAGAAAAGACCAATGTTGACATACAAAAAGTGCTTTTCCATCAGGATAATCCACCATTCCACACATTGGCTATAACAATGGCAAAGGTGCATGAACTGGGATTTGAATTGGTTCTTCACCCACTCTACTGTATTTACTCGAATCTAAGACACACTTGAAAAATGAGACTCGAAATCAAGGAAAAAAATTTTTCCCTAATCTAAGTGGCACCTGAAATTTGAGACTTGAAATTCAAGGGGAGAGAAAAGTTTAAGACCGCACCTCCAAATCGAAATAAAGTTGGTCCATTGCAACACGAGACACAATTCAGGTTGAATGGATGAAGATACAGCTACAGCAGTTTGGTTCGAGTCGTAAGCTTAACAGTTGAGGTTCATCAAGTAGCCATTGCTATGTGTCAGGCGCTCCATCCATATTTGTACGGGTACCCTTCCTTTTTCATGTGCTTCGTCTGGTTTGAGCCGAATGCTTATTTTGCTTTGATGTGATAAGTGCCGTTCTCTTTGTTATAAGTGTTTACATCACTCTAAACTTAAAATGCATTATTGTACTGTGTCGTGCATTGTTTGTCACTTTCTGATAATGAGTGTTTATGAAAAAAAAAAAAAAAGAGGAATTCTCTCATAAATGAAACAATGACAAGAGACTACTATTTGTTGTTACTTACACTGCTGCTTTCTCTGATAATGATCAAGAAGAACCAAATCATAGACTGCATATGATAGAAGATGTTCTGAACGAGAGTTTAGCGAAAAATTTTCTCTGTTTGAAAATATTTGCAGACGCCTCTTTAGAACATTACATTCTGCACAGGAATTAGTATTATCTTAGATTTAAAAATCTAGTCAGTTGCCGTGCTTCATTTCTGACTGTATCACTAGTCAGCATAAGAATAATACGAATATAAACATGATTCTTCCGCGTTTGCTGTTGTCTCACTCTAGTTTCGTAGTTTATTGGGCAGACAGGATTTAAATGAGATATAGCAAACACGAAAGAATACATGGCATAATGTTTACATTCTTCTACCATTTCTTGTAATTTATTTACTGATGCAGAGGTTTTGGCACCAGTATTTATCTTTGTGCCTGCAAAGCATGCCTGTGTAGCACTACATATGTTCGACGGCAGAAGTTAGTTTTGGTGGCACCTACCAACATTTTTCAGAACTTCGCTTACTTTGTACTCGATTCTTAGCCACAGGCGGATTTTTGGATTACAAAAACTGGGATAAAAGTGCAGCTTAGATTCGAGTAAATATGGTATTCACCAGACTTAGTCCCAACTGACTTTTTCCTGTTCCCTGACTTGAAACTTTTGCTTCCTGGGAAGAATATTTTCATCAAATGAGGAGGTGATAATTGCAGTCAATGAGTATTTTGCGGAGTCTGACAGAACCTATTTTGCCGATGGGAAGAAAACACTGGAGCATCAATGGACTCAGTGTATATCCCGCAACGTAGACTGTGTTGAGAACTAAGGTGGGTTGTTAATGAAACAAAAAAATTTTCTTGCTAGAAGTTCCTTTATTAAGGAACCTGCTGTATATTTTATGTCTGTTTACAGTGTGTTCGAACCTTGTCATTTTCTTTCTTATTTTTCCTAATCTTCTCCAAAACACTTCTGCTACAACAGATCATGTTTCTTCAGAAACAAACAAACAAACAAACAAACAAATAATAATAATAATAATAATAAGAAGAAGAAGAAGAAGAAGAAGAAGAAGAAGAAAATACAGTAATGGACTCAAACATCCCAGAGCAAACAAACAAAGAACAACACGCACCAATTAAACAATCAGAGGAAAACGAAATCTTAAGACAGCCACCAGAACAAGCACAAATAGAACACGAAGTGACACAGATGTTAGATATAGAAGAAAAATTTCAGCTAACATACATAGAATACAAAGACACAAATACAGACATTAGACCATTCTTACATAGACCACCAAATAACCCACAAGTCGAAACAACAATAAAAACTATCAACACAATCATACACAACAAAATAAATGAAAACACAACTATGGAAGAGTTACAACTACTGGTTTATATAGGAGCACTCACTACACTAAATATACACACTAGGCAGAGATCAGAACCAACCAACACACAGAAGAAACCCACAAAACCAGCATGGTAACACAGGCTACAGATCAAAATAGAAAAACTGAGAAAAGACATCGGACAGCTAACACAATTTATAAGAAATGAAATCTCGGAAAAAAAAACGAAAAAGGTTAGGTAAAATCTCACAACAAGAAGCAACAGAGCAATTAGACGAAAAGAAGCAGAAATTACAAGCATTAGCCAAACGACTCAGAAGATACAAAAAAAGTGAAAATAGAAGGAAATAAAACCAAACATTCAACACAAACCAAAAGAAATTTTACCAGACAATAGATAACACACACATTAAAATAAACAATCCACCAAACATAACAGACATGGAACACTTCTGGAGCAACATATGGTCAAACCCGGTACAACATAACAGGCATGCACGGTAGATACAAGCAGAAACAGACACATACAAGATAATACCACAAATGCCTGAAGTGATAATTTTGCAACATGAAGTCACCCAAGCAATTAATTCTACTCACAATTGGAAAGCCCCTGGAAATGATAAAATAGCAAATTTCTGGTTAAAGAAGTTCACCTCAACACATTCACATCTAACTAAATTATTTAACAGTTACATTGCAGACCCATACACAGACCCTGATACACTTACACAAGGAATAACTTATCTGAAACCTAAAGATCAAGCAGACACAGCAAACCCAGCTAAATATCGCCCCATAACATGCCTACCAACAATATACAAAATATTAACTTCAGTCATTAAACAGAAATTAATGACACATACAACACAGAACAAAATTATAAATGAAGAACAAAAAGGCTGTTGCAAAGGAGCACGAGGATGTAAAGAGCAACTGATAATAGATGCAGAGGTGACATATCAAGCTAAAACTAAACAAAGGTCGCTACACTACGCATACATTGATTACCAAAAAGCTTTTGATAGTGTACCCCACTCATGGTTACTACAAATATTGGAAATATACAAAGTAGATCCTAAATTGATACAGTTCCTAAACATAGTAATGAAAAATTGGAAAACCACACTTAATATTCAAACAAAATCAAATAATATCACATCACAGCCAATACAGATTAAGCGTGGAATATACCAAGGAGACTCATTAAGTCCTTTCTGGTTCTGCCTTGCTCTGAACCCACTATCCAACATGCTAAAAAATACAAATTATGGATACAATATTACTGGAACACACCCACACAAAATCACACATTTGCTATACATGGATGATCTAAAACTACTGGCAGCAACAAATCAACAACTCAACCAATTACTAAAGATAACAGAAGGATTCAGCAATGATATAAGTATGGCTTTTGGAACAGACAAATGTAAGAAAAATAGCATAGTCAAGGGAAAACACACTAAACAAGAAGATTACGTATTGGATAACCACAGCGACTGCATAGAAGTGATGGAAAAAACGGATGCCTATAAACATCTAGGATACAGACAAAAAATAGGAATAGATAATACAAATATTAAAGAAGAACTAAAAGAAAAATATAGACAAAGACTAACAAAAATACTGAAAACAGAATTGACAGCAAGAAACAAGACAAAAGCTATAAATACTTACGCCATACCAATATTGACCTACTCATTTGGAGTAGTGAAATGGAGTAACACAGACCTAGAAGCACTCAATACACTTACACGATCACAATGCCACAAATATAGAATACATCACATACATTCAGCAACAGAAAGATTCACATTAAGCAGAAAGGAAGGAGGAAGGGGATTTATCGACATAAAAAACCTACATTATGGACAGGTAGACAATTTAAGAAAATTCTTTCTCGAACGAGCAGAAACTAGCAAAATACACAAGTCAATCACTCATATAAATACATCGGCTACACCACTGCAATTTCATAACCACTTCTACAACCCTTTAGATCACATAACATCAACAGATACGAAGAAAGTAAATTGGAAAAAGAAAACACTTCATGGCAAGCACCCGTATCATCTAACACAGCCACACATCGATCAAGACGCATCCAACACATGGCTAAGAAAAGGCAATATATACAGTGAGACAGAAGGATTCATGATTGCAATACAGGATCAAACAATAAACACCAGGTATTACAGCAAGCATATTATTAAAGATCCCAATACCACAACGGATAAATGCAGACTTTGTAAACAACAAATAGAAACAGTAGATCACATCACAAGCGGATGTACAATACTAGCAAATACAGAATACCCCAGAAGACATGACAATGTCACAAAAATAATACATCAGCAGCTTGCCTTACAACATAAACTTTTAAAACAACACGTTCCTGCATACAAGTATACACCACAAAATGTACTGGAGAATGATGAATACAAATTATACTGGGACAGAACCATTAAAACAGATAAAACAACGCCACATAACAAACCTGACATCATACTCACCAATAAAAAGAAGAAATTAACACAACTAATCGAAATATCCATACCCAATACAACAAATATACAAAAGAAAACAGGAGAAAAAATTGAAAAATACATCCAACTGGCTGAGGAAGTCAAAGACATGTGGCATCAGGATAAAGTTGACATCATACCAATTAGACTATCAAATACAGGAGTCATACCACACAATATCCACCAGTACATCAATGCAATACAGCTACATCCAAACATATATATACAACTACAGAAATCCGAAATTATTGATACATGTTCAATTACCCGAAAGTTCCTAAATGCAATATAACACATACCATAGAGTTAAAAGGAAGTGACGCTTGATCAAGGTCCGTGTCACTCCATTTTTAACCGGACTTAACGTCTGAGAAAGTGACGGAAATAATAATAATAAAAGCAACAATAACCACTGTGGTACATAACATAAGTTAATCATCGGTAACACATGGTTTAAGAATCATAAAAGAAGGTTGTGTATGTGAAAGGGACCTGGAGACACTGGAAGGTTTCAGATTGATTATGTAATGGTAAGACAGAGATTTAGGAACCAGATTTTAAATTGTAAGACATTTCCATAGGCCGGTGTGGACTCTGACCACAATTTGTCGGTTATGAACTGTACATTAAAACTAAAGAAATTGCAGAAAGGTAGGAAATTCAGATGATGAGACCTGGATAAGCTGAAAGAATCAAGAGGTTATTCAGATGTAGTCCCCAACAATCAGTCTTTTCTTCTCATCCTGCCCATTAAGTGTCCCCTGATCCACAGTTCTGGGTGACATTTGCAAACGTTATCCCTCTTCCTATACCTCACCAATCCTTTTCCTTCACCTCTCTTTCAACCGAGAAGAAAGAGCAACTGGCTCTAAAAGCTTGCAAACTTAAATACCTTTATATGTGTGTACCCCTGCCGCTGCTTTATGAGTAGACTTCTTTATCTGTTCAATTACAGTGTATTTTCAGAGGTTCTTGAGAGTTGCAGAGGGAGCATTGGGCAACAATTGACTAAAACAGGGGAAAGGAAAACAGATGGCAAATGGGTATTT
Source organism: Schistocerca serialis cubense (assembly GCF_023864345.2). NCBI lineage: Eukaryota > Metazoa > Arthropoda > Insecta > Orthoptera > Acrididae > Schistocerca > Schistocerca serialis. The sequence continues at coordinate 783,806,798 of NC_064641.1, read as the reverse complement.
CTGTGAGATGAAATGTTGAAGACAGCAGAAGATCAAATAGGTAAAAAGACAACACCCAGTACAAATCCTTGTGTAACACACGAGATACTAAATTTAACTGATGAAAGAAAAAAATATAAACATATAGCAAATGAAGCACGCAAAAGAGAATACAAATGTCAAAAAAATAAGGCTCACAGGAAGGGCAAAATGACTCAGCAGGAATTCTAGAGGACAAATGTAAGCATTTAGAAGTAAATTTCATTAGGGGAAAGATAGAATTTCACTAGGGGAAAGATAGGTACTGCCTATAGGAAAACTGAAGAGACCTTTTGAGAAAAGAGAAGCAGCTATAGAACTATCAAGAGTTCAGATGGAAGACCAGTTTTAGGCAGAGAAGGGGAAGATGAAAGATGGAAGGAGTATGTAGAGAATCTATACAAGGGATATGAACTAGGATGCAGTATTACAGAAATGGAAGAAAACATAGATGAAGATGATATAGGAGATATGATGCTGCGAGAAGAATTTGACAAAGCACTTAAAGGCCTAACTCGAAACAAGGCCCCGGGGGGGGGGGGGGGGGTCAACATTCCGTCAGAACAAGAGCCAACCATAGCAAAACTCTTTCATTTGGCCTGCAAGATGTACGAGAGAGATCAAATACCCTCAGACTTCAGGAAAAGTGTAATTCCAAAGAAAGCAGGTGCTGACAAGTGTGAATGTTACTGAACTATCAGTTTAATAAGCCGTGGTTGCAAAATATTAATACAGATTGTTTACAGAAGAATGGAAAACATTGTTCTGGAAAAATGTAGGAACAAATGAGACAATATGACTCTATAGCTTATCTTAGCAATACGATCCTATGACTAATCTTACAAGGTACGTTCAGGAAAGGCAAACCTATGTATATAGCATTTATAGATTTAGAGAAATGCTTTTGACCAAAAGGCTATTGTACCGAAATCAGACAGCAGTTACAGACAGGAGTCAAGGAGCATGAAATGGAAGCAGTGGCTGAGAAGGGAGTGAGGTAGGGTTGTAGCATATCCTGATGTTATTCAATCTGTACATTAAGCAAGCAGAAAAGAAAACCAAAGAAACATTTGGAACAGGAATTACAGTCCTGGGAGAAGAACCAAAAACACCATCATCATTTGCGATATTGACTGGAATGTAGCAATAAATTAACAATCATTTCTGAGACGTGGGACTTAGGGAAAGCAGGGAAAGGTGTGGACAGGGCCTAATCAGTTACTGTTGGTTGCACAGAAAACACATACCATTTTATTAAAAAAAAAAAAAAACCTCAAAAATCATTTTAAAAAAATTACTACACTGACAGCTGAAGGCCTTACTAAGAAGGAACTCCAAATTTTTTTCGGCTGGTGGCCACACGCAACTTCAGAATACTCAACAGCTGAAGGCCTGAATCACAAGTGAGGATGGCAGTTACACATTAACAAATACTAAGATATTTTCTTCTTAAACAATCAAGGAACTGTAATAATAACGGCTGAAGGCCTTATTAAGAAGGAATGCAAATTATTTGTCAGCTGAAGGCCACAAGCAATGTTACACACAATCAACGGCTGAAGGCCTGATTAAGGGAAGTTAAAATTATTTGTTGGCTGAAGGTCACAAGCAATTTCAGAATACACAACGGCTGGAGGCCTGAATTACCAATAAAGTGGACAATTACATTTTAAAAATACTAAACCCTTTTTAAGCAATCTTAATAAACTGTAACAAGTTATAGTGACGGCTGAAGGCTTTATCAAGACACAACTGAAAACTATTTGTCGGCTGAAAACCACAAACAATGTTAGAATACACAACAGCTGAAGGCCTGAATTACAAGTGAGGAATGCAGTTACACGTTAAAACATTATGGTACATTTTAAACAATCGTGACAACTTGACCAAGTAAGACAGAGTGTTTCACAGACAGTGCTCCCTGGATCAACCTGAGGAAGGTGACTACAGCTGTGTAAGTGGTGAGACAGCCAGCCAAGAGTAATGTTCACCTAAGGAGGGCAACTCAAACTAGAGACGGTTTAAACGGTGATCGACCTTCTTAGCAAAATCACCTAACCTCAGATAACAAGTACAATGATGAAATAATTCAGGCAAGAGCGGAATGACAGACAGCACTGCATCTCCAGAATCCGGTGTTTAAGACACCCAAAGGCAAAAGAAACCACTATAACCCAGGTAGGCAAGGAAAAGAATTATCCATAACCCAATCAAGGAAGCTGACAAATTAAACCCATGCCGGGCAGCATTGGCAAGACGAGGAAAGTACGCTGCCACAATATACGCTAACCTCCAGGGCAGGTAACTGGGGTGTTAGCGGCCACTAGGCAGTAAGATACCACTGGATGCACTTCAGCAATAACACCACTAAATCCAAACTAACATCAAACAGTAGAAGGAGGCTAATAGCTTCCGCCAACCTAAAAGACTTCACTTGTTGCACCAACCCTGGGAGCAGCAACACACAAACAGCAGCAAGATCTCAAACAGTGGAGGTTTCACTACTGGACAAGGTTCACTCAACTTGAAACGCCCTGGGTTCGGTCGATGGCTACAGCCCCTCGATCCGACAGTGCCCGCATGCCGCCAGCGGTCCTGGCCTGCCCCTCGCACTGCGGACCTCCTCGCTGCTCCATCTGAAGCCGAACTGATGTCCGTTTGCAACTCTCTCCAAATCCAGTACGCACACAGCATTAAAATAACGGCTCATTCAAAACCACAAGATACACACGGATCTGGGAAAACAATTCCACTAGCAACTCACAATACTAAAACCAGTCACTGTGAAACAACACGGATGAATTACAAGTCGACACAAACACAGAGAAGCCAGAAGCGGTCGGAAGACCAAATGGACATTGTCTGCTGCGATGACCAACTGAACGACCAACCAACGGTCGTCCCCACTCAAGTCAGGCACGAGAAAGATCCCAGTATAAATCGTCGACTGACAACTTATTGCCATAAGGGCATTTCCCAACAGGCGGACACGAACACACACACACACACACACACACACACACACACACACACACACACACACAGGGGTGAAAATTGCACTACACAAATACCATGGTCCATTCAACTAAAACTCGCTGAATCCGGTCCTCGACGTGGTCATGCACTCTCATGACTACGGGCTTCCGTCGAACAGCGCATGAGTTTCACCAGCGGTCGGCGAGTACTGGCTGTCCGGACCTCACTGCTGCTCCATCCCAATTCAACTCCGTGGACACACAACAACCCAGAAATACTACAGGCTGCTCCAAAGATGGTACCACAGTATGCACTGTCGATAAGATCTGTTGTGGCCACTCATGGACAGAAAAGGCGAGCAAGCGTAGTGGCGCCAGTGAACACACTAAGAAAATGAGACGCCCCTACAGATATTACAAGATGCCAAGCTATGAGCGGCATCAACGCGAGCCGCACATGGCTCAATTTCATGAAGACTCCTTGTTATACCTTGATTATACTCTATTATGAATATACTAATATTATTCTCATTATTATTATCATAGTTTATTTCTGAAGAAGTGCAGTGACGAAATATTTCATGAGATTAAAAGAGGGGGGTGGGGACTCCGACAGAGTACGGGCAGATTTCTAGCCTGCTGATACTTACAATAAAGTTGTTGCTGGGAGACTGGCACTCTCCCAAGGTATTCAAACAGACTCATACAATCTTGAACCTTGATTTTTCAAAAACGATTGAGAAGAAAATTGTACTGGAGGGCATTTTTTGCATTTAAATATATACTGCAACCACACAAAAGATGAGTAAAATTGGTAGTTCACTGGATGAGTACTTCCCTTGTCAGTTCATTTATTTCAGCAATTAGTCTTAGGTGACCTGGACTAATAGTTGCACATATTTTTGTAGGTCCAAGAGACCATGTCATGTGCTATTTTTTAATGACACTTTTCTAAACAGCCATTTCAATATAATGTAAAATTTTAGAAATGTGTTTACCCGCTTCTGAAATTGCGTCTACAAAAGTTTACACAATTTAAGCCGTAAATAAAAAACTGATCAATTAATAGAGGGGCTGAGTTGTCAAAAGGCACATACAGATGAATAATAACTGGATTAGCATTTGGACTATTCCTTTCTGGAGCTAAAGCATTTGTGTGTTTGCATGCACATTTGCTAATTGGCAGTTCGAGTAATGTGTGTGTTGGGGTGGGACACTACGAATGTAGTGTGTGGACATACAAGGTGAGAATGTGGGTCTCGCAGGAGGCATGCGCGAGATATTTTTTGAAAGCATAAACAATCAAATCATAGACACATGAAATTGAGTAGATGCGTTAGAATACGGTAGATAATTGATTAACGTAAGAAGGGACACAAATGCTCTCACTCCTTGGAAGACTGACTACAGTAATTTGTGGAACTAAAAGTACAAAAGAATGTGGAGCATATTGGCACTATCACCAGTACTTTGGATGATATTGTAGTACACCATAACGAAGTTCTGAAGTTCAAACCAGAGGGTGCTGTACACCCATGGCATTTTTTTCAAGCAACATAAGGAAAAGTTACCTATGGGTTGGGCAGACACCATGGCAATTAATTTTACTCTTAAACATTTACAACAGCAAACAGTAGATTAGAGTTCCAAATGCAAAACAAAGTTTAAGACACTTAGTCAATTTGAAGTAGCATTTAAATAAAGAATTTGTACGTCCTAGCAAGAGTATTCAAATATATGATGATCGTAAGCCTGACTACGAAAAATACATAAATGATAATCAATATGCAGAGAAGAAATTGAGCATCAATTCCTGTGTGCGTCAGGGAAATCTGACTACCTTACCAGGTTGGATTAATAGAAGAGATAGACATGATCCAGCGAAAAGTAGCGCGATTCGTCATGGGGACATTTAGTCAGCGCGAGAGCGTTACGGAGATGCTGAACAAGCTCCAGTGGCGGACACTTCAAGAAAGGCGTTACGCAATACGGAGAGGTTTATTATCGAAATTACGAGAGAGCACATTCCGGGAAGAGATGGGCAACATATTACTACCGCCCACATATATCTCGCGTAATGATCACAACGAAAAGATCCGAGAAATTAGAGCAAATACGGAGACTTACAAGCAGTCGTTCTTCCCACGCACAATTCGTGAATGGAACAGGGAAGGGGGGATCAGATAGTGGTACAATAAGTACCCTCCGCCACACACCGTAAGGTGGCTCGCGGAGTATAGATGTAGATGTAGATGTACTAGTGTAGACACTAATCAAACAATGGGAAATCCTGGACGTTGGTTGGTTTGAGGGATTAAAGGGACCAGACTGCTACGGTCATTGGTCCCTTTTTCCAAATACGAAAAACACCCACAGACAATAAAAACTAACGAAGAAAAGATGACAGACGAAACAGGACAAGAAAAACTTAGACAAAGACCAGACAAAACGAATTAAAATCACACAGAGTGTGACGGTGGTTGACCGACCATAGGAAAAAAGGGGAGAAGCCAACCACCAAGAGACACATTAAAAACTCAGTTTAAAATCGGAGGCCAAAAGCCAGAATCAGCACTAAAAAACATAAACACTCAGATTAAATGATAAAAACACCTGCCCGAATAAAACGCAAAACTAATTCCACAATGGCAGAGTCATCTATTAAAAGGGCAGGGAGCGTGACAGGCAGCGCAAACGTCTGCCTGAGCACAGCTAAAAGTGGACAGTCCAACAAAATGTGGACCACAATCAATGCCGAGCCGCAGCGACATAGAGGTGCGTCCTCAGGCCGCAATAAGTGGCCGTGCGTTAGCCGAGTGTGCCCAATGCGTAGTCAGCAGAGGGCAACAGACTCCTTGCCAGAGGCTCACAAGGAGGAGCGCCACACAGTCGTCGTCTCCTTGACGGCACGGAGTTTGTTAGGGGTGGTCACACCACGCCATTCAGCGTCCCAAAGCAAGATAACTTTGCGGCGTAAGACTGCCCTCAAATCAGTCTCTGGGAGGCCAATGTCCAGAGATGGTGAACTGGTGGCCTCTTTCGCCAGGCGGTCAACATTTTCATTGCTGGGTATCCCAACATGGCCTGAGGTCCACACAAAGACCACAGAGCGGCCGCAATGGGCAAGAGTATGCAGGGACTCCTGGATAGTCATAACCAGATGAGAACAAGGGAAACACTGGTCGAGAGCTCGTAAACTGCTCAGGGAATCGCTACAGATCACGAAGGACTCACCTGAGCAGGAGTGGATATACTCTAGGGTACGAAAGATGGTGACCATCTCAGCAGTGTAAACGCTGCAGCCAGCCGGCAATGAACGTTGTTCGGAATGGTCCCCTAGAGTTAGCGCATAACTGACACGACCAGCAACCATCGAGCCGTCAGTGTAAACAACGCCAGAGCCCTGATACATTGCGAGGATGGAAAGAAAGCGGCTGTGGAAGGCCTCCGGAGGGACTGAGTCCTTTGGGCCCTGTGCCAATTCCAACTGAAGGTGAGGGCGAGGCACACAGCACAGTGGTGTACGCAGAGGTGCCCGGAAAGGAGGCAGAAGAGGTAAAGCCCCAAGCCCGGAGAGAAGCTCTTGGATGCGGACCACAATCGTACATCCAGCCCAGGGCAGACGTTCTGGAAGACAGACGTGCGACTGTGGGAATAGTAGCCGATAGTTAGGATGCCCGGACAAGCTGAAAACATGGGCAGCATAAGCGGCCAGCAAAAGTTGGTGCCGTAACTGCAGTGGAGGGACACCTGCCTCCACTAGTATGCTGTCCACAGGGCTGGTACGGAAAGCACCAGCGGCAAGGCGTATCCCGCTGTGGAGGATTGGATCCAGCACCCGCAACGCAGATGGGGATGCTGAGCCATAAGCCAGGCTACCATAATCCAGACGGGACTGGATTAACGCCTGGTAGAGCCGTAACAGGGTAGATCGGTTGGTGCCCCAGCGGGTGTGGCTCAAGCATCGCAGAGCATTTAGATGCCGCCAACACATCTGTTTAAGCTGCCAAATATGAGGCAGCCAAGTCAATCAGGCATCAAAAACCACCCCCAAAAACCTATGTGACTCCACCACAGCAAGAAGTTCGCCGTCAAGATAAAGCCGCGACTCCGGGTGAACAGTGCGTCGCCGGCAGAAGTGCATAACGCAGGTCTTGGCTGCCGAAAACTGGAACCCATGAGCGACAGCCCAAGACTGCGCATTACAGATAGCGCCCTGTAGCTGACATTCAGCAGCTGCAATGCCAGTAGAGTTATAGTAAAGGCAGAAGTCGTCAGCATACAGGGAAGCGGAGATAGAATTTCCCACCGCTGCAGCGAGCCCGTTTAATGCAATTAAAAACAGGCAGACACTGAGGAAAGATCCCTGTGGTACCCCGTTCTCCTGGACTCGGTAGGAACTATGGGAGGCTGCGACTTGCACGCGGAAGGTACGATACGACAGAAAATTTCGGATAAAGATCGGCAGAGGGCCCCGAAGACCCCATCCATGAAGCATAGAAAGGATGTAATGATGCCATGTCGTATCCTACACCTTCCGCATGTCGAAAAAGACAGCGACCAGGTGCTGATGGTGGGCAAAGGCAGTACGGATGGCCGACTCCAGGCTCACCAGATTGTCGGCGGCGGAGCGGCCTTAACGGAACCCACCCTGAGACGGAGCCAGAAGGCCCCGAGACTCCAGTACCCAATTCAACTGCCGGCTCACCATCCGTTCAAGAAACTTGCAAAGAACGTTGGTGAGGCTAATGGGACGGTAGCTGTCCACCTCCAAAGGGTTTTTGCCTGGTTTCAGAATGAGGATAACAATACTTTCCCGCCATTGCGACGGAAACTCACCCTCGACCCAAATACGGTTGTAAAGGTCGAGGAGCCGTCGCTGGCAGTCCACTGAAAGGTGTTTCAGCATCTGACAGTGGATGCCATCTGGCCCAGGAGTGGTATCAGGACAAGCGGCGAGGGCACTGTGAAATTCCCACTCACTGAATGGAACATTGTAGGATTCAGGATGGTGGGTGCGAAAAGAAAGGCGCCGATGTTCCATCCGCTCTTTAATGGAGTGGAAGGCCAGTGGGTAATTGGAAGAAGTGGAACTCAGAGCAAAATGCTCTGCCAAGCTGTTGGCAATTTCGTCGGAGTCTGTACAAACTGCTCCATTCAGTGAGAGCGCAGGGATGCTGACAGGGATCCGATAGCCATAGAGGCGTCGGATCTTGGCCCATACCTGCGATGGAGAGACAGGGTGGCCGATGGTGGACACACACCGCTCCCAGCACTCCTGCTTGCGTTGGCGGATAAGGCGGCGGGCCCGAACACGCAGCCATATGAAGGTGATGAGGTGTTCAATGGAGGGATGTCGCTTGTGACGCTGTAGCGCCCGCCAGCGATCTTTAATCGCCTCAGCAATCTCAGGCGACCACCAAGGCACAGTCCTCCTCCGAGGGGACCCAGAAGAACGGGGAATGGAAGATTCTGCGGCAGTAACGATGCTGGTGGTGACCGAGTGAACCACCGCATCAAAATGGTTCAAATGGCTCTGAGCACTATGGGACTTAACAGCTGCGGTCATCAGTCCCCCAGAACTTAGAACTACTTAAACCTAACTATCCTAAGGACATCACACACATCCATGCCCGAGGCAGGATTCGAACCTGCGACCGTAGCAGTCACGCGGTTCCAGACTGAGCGCCTAGAACCGCGAGACCACCGCGGCCGAACCACCGCATCCATGGCGTCATTAGAGAGAGGCTCAATAGCGGCAACGGAGGAGAACAAGTCCCAGTCAGCTTTATTCATAGCCCATCTGCTAGGGCGCCCAGAAGAGTGATGCTGTGGCAGTGACAGTAAGATCGGAAAGTGGTCACTACCACACAGGTCGTCATGCACTCTCCATTGGACAGAAGGTAAGAGGCTAGGGCTGCAGATCGAAAGGTCGATGGCGGAGTACGTGCCATGCGCCACGCTGAAGTGAGTGACGGCACGATCATTTAAAATCGAAAGATCGAGCTGTGCCAATAAATGCTCAATTGTGGTGCCTCGACCTGTTGCCACTGACCCACCCCACAGAGAATTATGGGCGTTGAAGTCACCCAGTAACAAGAAAGGTGGCGGCAATTGGGCTATCAGTGCAGCGAGGACATGCTGTGGGACATCACCATCCGGTGGAAGGTAAAGACTGCAGACCCGAACAGCGACAGTCTCTAAAGCTGTTTGTAGAGGGACAGACTCGCTGTGAAGAGAGTTAAACATACATGCAGACGCCACCAGACACCCTTTCATAAGCTGACCGGTTCTTATAATAACCCCGATAGCCACGGAGGGCGGGGTTTCGCATTGCTGGAAACCAAGTTTCCTGAAGAGCAATGCAGAAGAAAGGGTGAAGGCTGATAAGTTGTCGGAGCTCAGCTAGATGGTGGAAGAAACCGCTGCAGTTCCACTGGAGGATGATATTGTCCATGGCTGAGAAAGGTGTGAAGGGACTGGGAAGGCAATTTACACCGCTTGTTCACTTGCTGCCACCGATTCAGTACCCGCACAAGTGACATCCATGGCGTCTGAGGGACCAGCGAGATCCAGGTCTTCAGCACACGCCAAAATCTTGAGCTCGTCCTCAGACGCTGAGCTTGTAGGAAGCGTTGGGACGGGTGCCACTGCAATGTCGGGATTCTTGGGTACCTTTTTCTTTTTCGGCTTATCTCGCTGTGCCTTCAGTGGTTCAGGCTGGGAGAGCTTCACTGAGTCAGTCTCAGGGATAGACGACGACCGTGAGGCCCTACGACCAGGGACTGGTGGTTGTTTGAGCCACTTGCGGGTGTCCGCTTGTGTACCGGTCGGAACTTGCGAAGGGAGGTCCCCAAGGGACCCCTTCCTGGCAAGAGCTCTCCGGCTGGGAAGGGGAGCTGATATCCCCGATGGTTGGGGGGGCGTTGCTCCTGAAGTAGATGGAGCAGGAGCAACAGGGAGTTTAGTGCCCCCTACCATCAAGGGGGCAGGTGTGGTCCTTCGACTCTTGAGAGCTGACTGGAGCTGATGGAACTGTAGCAGGAGTGACAGTTGCGGCATAAGAAGATGCCATACGCACTGGATGAAGCCGATCATATTTCCGCTTAGCCTCAGTGTACGTCAGTCGGTCCAGGGTCTTCATTTCCATTATTTTCCTTTCCTTCTGCAGAATCGGACAGTCCGGCGAGCAAGGCGGATGGGCTCTCCGCAGTTGACACAGATGGGAGACGGGGCACAGGGAGTATCAGGATGGGATGGCCGATCACAATTGCGAGATACGAGGCTGGAAGCACAGCGTGAAGACATATGGCCGAAGTTCCAACACTTGAAACACCACATTGGGGGAGGGATATATGGCTTGACATCACAACACTACACCATCACCGTGACCTTCTCAGGTAATGTGTCATCCTCGAAGGCCAAGATGAAGGCACCGGTGGCAACTTGACGATCCCTCGGACCCCGGTGGACGCGCCTGACGAAATGGACCTCTCGTCACTCTAAGTTGGCGCGCAGCTCGTCATCGGACTGTAAAAGGAGATCCCTGTGGAAAATAAAGCCCTGGACCATATTCAAACTTTTATGGGGCGTGATAGTAACGGAGACATCCCCCAGCTTATTACAAGCGAGCAAGACCCGTGACTGGGCAGAGGATGCCGTTTTTATCAATACCGAACCGGACCGCATTTTGGACAAGCCCTCCACCTCCCCAAACTTGTCCTCTAAATGCTCTACAAAGAACTGAGGCTTCACAGATATAAAGGATTCCCCATCAGCTCTGGTACAGACAAGATACCTGGATGAATACGTCTCACTTTCATTCATTGCCTTTCGTTCCTCCCATGGTGTGGCCAGGGAGGGGAACGATTTGGGGTCATAAACGTTACCTTTAAAATGAGCTCTCGAACGCTTAGAGACTGCTGGTGGCTGGCCACTAGCAAGAGAAGATGTGCCACGCTTCACTGCATGTCATCCACCCTGATGCCACCTACTCCGACCAAGGGCCCTCCCCACGGGCGCCACCCAGCCACAGCAAAGGCCACATGGCAGGATGACCATTGCTGGGAGTCCCGATGCCCCAGGGAGATGGGCATCTATTCCTTGGCATACGTGGGGAGCTAACGGCGCAGGCATCAGTAGAGCTATCCCTGTGTTGTCAGGGGGCTACAGCCAACAGGGTACATGGTGAATAAAGACACTAAGATATTTATTACTTATAAGCGTTATTCTAATTGATACCGGGTAATTATAATTAAACTGATAGTGTTCTAAGTGCAACATAGCAGGCTGTATATGTTGCAGTATGCTGAACCATCATAAGTATGTTCATTAATCAGTGTGCTCAAGGAGTATGCTGAAAATAATAATGGTTCCTCTTTCTGCCACCAGGTGAAAATATGGCACTGTAAGCAGTCAGAATTTGAAATGTTTCCTGCTTTGATGTCAGTACACTGTTTGTTGTTTGGTGACACATATTGATTTCTTTCGTGAAGTGATTGTTGGTCTGAAAGGTTAAAATGGTTGAAGTTTTTTATGAAACACAATGGTTCTCAAGAGGAAAGATCATGCACTGCTGCTAAAGTTGTTCTATCAGAACGGCAGCAATTCAGGAATATCACTGACAGTAACAGCTGTGAAGAGGTCCCATGCCAATAAATGGGCTAAAAAATATAATAAAGAAATTTGAAGAAACAGTTGAATTGTGTGGTACACCAGGAAGAGGTAGGCAGCCCCTTCACAGGGCTGTTGCTATAGCCGACCATCCAGCACATGCCTCAAATTCTGCAGTCACTGCTCATTCTGTGTCATGGGAACTGTCTCTCCTCTGGTCAACAGTTCAAATGATTTTGCAATGAGTTTCACAATGGTATCCCTACAAGATTCAGAACATGCACCAAATGATGCCCCAAGATAGGCTACAGTGCCATGACTTCACACTTTGTTTTTTGGCACGCATGGAAATGGATGGCTAGTGACTGGGGAATATTCTTTGGGCGGATGAGGCACATATTACTCTGCACAGTACTGTGAATGCACAGAACTGTTGCTTATGGGGTTCTGCTCAGCCATATGTTGTGCAGGAACATCCCCTGCACTCAGCTCATGTGACTATGTGGTGTGGTTTCACAAGCTCCTGCATTTTCGATCTGAAGTTGGGCTGGGGAAGGTTAACCAAAGACTGCGTTTCATTGGCAGGACACTAGACCTACTAAGGAGACTGCCTACACTACGCTTGTCCATCCTCTTTTAGAATACTGTTGCGTGGTGTGCGATCCTTACCAGATAGGACTGACTGAGCACATCAAAAAAGTTCAAACAAAGGCAGCATGTTTTGCATTATCGCGAAATATAGGAGAGAGTGTCACAGAAATGATACAGGATTTGGGATGGACATCATTACAAGTAAGGCGTTTTTCGTTGCGACGGAATCTTCTCACGAAATTCCAATCACCAACTTTGTCCTCTGAATGCCAAAATATTTTGTTGACACCGACTTACATAGGGAGGAACGATCACAAAGATAAAATAAGGGAAATCAGAGCTCGTACAGAAAAATATAGGTGTTCATTCTTCCCACGCGCTATACGAGATTGGAATAATAGAGAATTGTGAAGGTGGTTCGATGAACCCTCTGCCAGGCACTTAAATGTGATTTGCGGAGTATCCATGTAGATGTAGATATGCCTTCCTTACTACCAGTGTAATGTACCCTTTCCTTTTCATATTGCTTTGCAACATTATGCCTAAATAATTAATCGAAGTGACTGTGTCAAGTTGAACCCTACCAACACTGTATTTGAATGTTACAGGACCACTTTTCCTACTCATCCATATCAACTTACATGTTTGTGCATCTACAGCAATCTGCCATTCATCACACCAACAAGAAATTTTGTCTAAATCATCTTGTACATTCCTATAATCACTCAATGAAGACACCTTCTGGTACACCACAGCAAACAGCCATAAAATGCTGATCACCCTGTCCATCAAGTGAGTTAGGTATATAGAGGGAGGGAGGGAAGAGGAAAAGGGGGGAGGGGTGGAAGAGGGTCCTATCACACTTCCCTGGGGCACTCCTGATGATACCCTTATCTCTGATCAACACTCATTGCCGAGGACCACACACTGGGTCATACTGATAAGTGGGCTCTTACTGACATTATACTGTAATCACCACAATAACGTCATATGCCCTCTCAACCTGTCTGATTTTGTCTCACCCCCCCTCCCCACTTCCTCTGTGTCATTCACTTTTTTTGTCAAGCATTGTGTGTGCATATATCACCAATCTAGCATTATATTAGAAACTCATTCTAATCAGTTATTATTAGATAAAAACATAATGGTCCCATAAAACAGTACCTTCTTTTCTTCATCTTTCTCCTTTTTGTCGGCATCCATACGTATTACACGTGGATGAGTCCATATTCGCTGAAGTGCTTGAAAATCTGCAAAGAGTTTGGCACCCTTGCCACGTGTAGGTTCATTTAGTTCACTTGCTGCACTAAAGTTGTCCAAATAATAACGGTATAGTTTTACCTGTGTCTCAGACAGACGAACAGAAATGACATATTCATGTTTTGGTGGCAGAAATGGTGTCAGAACACCATAATCAAATCTCTGCAACAAAATTGAAATTCTATTAGCATATGTACACAGTAACCAAATAAGAAAATTACTATAAAAGACACAATGACTGACTATTCTCTATCAGAATCTAAGTTCTGTAACAAATACGCAACAAATATTCGTAACACATAAAACTAGCTCAATGGATCCATGGTTAAAGGCCAGACAACAATCCAGATTTTGATCCACAGCCACCCCTATGATTTTTTCTGCCACTTATCACTAATTTCACGCCTGGCAATGATTTATTAATGTGAGAAATGCTACATAATTCTGTAGTTTGGAGTCCCCCAACAATTGGCTGGTTAATTTAGCGCAAAGGTTGAAGGAAGGAGCAACTGAGTGCTGCCTATAATAGGACTTGTCTAATAAAGCATTGTAGTTTCCAAACTAACAACTGTATTGAGGAAAATATTCATTTTTTTTTAACACAGCTAACTAAAAACAAAACATTGTGTTTCAAAAATCTTTTAAACACTTTGGGGACAGGTTTCTTATACCGAAACAAGGAAAAAAGTCCATTTAAACATATGTCTGAAAATCCTCCACTTGCGAGTTATTAGTACAAACTGACGTTCAATGGCTTTCTAGGTACAGCCCAACAATTTCACTTATCTATGCACCGTTTGAATTATTGTATCCTAGACAGCGTTGCGTTGCCAGAGAGCTCTATTTACATTCGTCATTCGTCTGTCTTCAATGTGTCCATAGTGTACTTGTAATACAGGTAGTGCATTAACCAAAAGTGCTCCATTCTAATATGGCAGGATATTCATTTAATGTGCAGGCAGTACATAATTTTTATGTACGGCTGCGTGACTGGTAATGGACACAATGCTGCATGGATATATTAGATGGCATCCCTAAACTGAAGACAGTCAAGTGATGCAACCTTTGGTGCTATGTTCCATTACATTGCCAAGACAGGATCCACAGCACCGCAGGCTATTGATTGAGGAAGATTACATGTTTCCTGTATGACTGACTAGGAAGAGCAGCTTCTATGGGTTGTCAAAGAAGAGCCAGCTATCAGTGCAGGACAAGTGGGCCTAGCATGTGGTACATCACCATGTTCTGCATGGAGGATACATCAGAAGCAACTATTGTATCCATTTCAACTTCAACATGTGCAGGGCCTTATGCGTGCCGATCACCCACGGCAGGCTGCACAAACTGTCACTCTGTTGTTTGTCTCTTCAGTTTTCTTTACAGATGAGGCAATGTTTGGAAGAGATGGATAAAAAATATCCACAACAAACACATATGGGCCAACTGCAATCCCCATGCTGTAGTATAGGCTAGACAGCAGCATCAGTTTAAGATTAATATGTGGGTTGGAACTGTAGGTGACTGGTAGGGCCATACGTTCTCCCATCTTATAGATGCTGTCTACAGGGACTCTAATCAGAATACCCTCCAACGTCTACTAGAAGATGTGCCCCTGAAAATAAGAAGAAACATGTGGTTTATCCATAAAGGAGCTCCATCACAATTTAATCTCAATGTTCGAGACGCACTGTTTTGTATCTACTATGAGAAATGCGTAGGCAGAGCAAGACCAGTTCCAAGGCCTGCATGTTCTCCTAACCATCTCTTGGGACACCTTACACAACTGGTATAAACAGCAGAGCACCCAAATGGAAAAAAATCTTCACCGATGTGTCACAGAAGCATGCACAACCACTCCAAACTGTCAGGGACTATTTGAAAGGTTGTAACAGTTCATGATTTGACAAGTGACAATGTATTTAGAAGCAAGAGGAGGTTATTTAAAGCATTTGTTATGAGTTTAAGAGCTGTTGAGCTTCAATCACCTAAATTGTAAACTTTCATTAATAACTCAAAAATGAAGGGTTTTCAGATATATGTGTATATTAATTTTTTTCTTGTTTTGGTGAAAGGACTGTGCCCCCGAAGTTTGTAGAAGTATTTTGAAACACTCTGTATATCAGTGAGAACTAGCTAAGCCAACACCCCCTCATCTTTGTCATCCCCAAGCGTGCAATATTTATGAGACATCAGCAACAGTAATGACTGTGTTTTGACAATTACAGCACAAGATCACAACATATCGGACATTTAAAATGCATATCTCTAATAGCAGAACATTTATCTTACGATCTCTCTAATGTAAGCCACATTCAAATGATTCAAAATAATATCACAGAGTATTTCTTCCAAGTAAAAAAATTAAAAAATAATAAAACGGTCATCTATAGGTTTATATGACAGATGCAAAAGTGCCTCGACCTGGGAACCTCAGCATATATCTATGTTTGAGTCATTTTGTGAGCATGTAAAGTGCTATGATGGATACCATTTGGGTGGAGCTTAGGCATCAAAGGTTGAAAACAAAATTGACTCGGAAAATGTGTGTGCCAACTATTAGACTACAACGCACATGCGTT
Source organism: Schistocerca serialis cubense (assembly GCF_023864345.2). Lineage (NCBI taxonomy): Eukaryota > Metazoa > Arthropoda > Insecta > Orthoptera > Acrididae > Schistocerca > Schistocerca serialis. The sequence continues at coordinate 783,790,762 of NC_064641.1, read as the reverse complement.
AACTTTTATTCAAACTGGTGTATGGGACATGGAAGTTTGTCCATCAGTGAAACAAATCAGATTCTACCATTTATCTTCAGGGGTTTTCTTTCTTTTTTTCCCCCTTCTCTACTCAAAAATCTAACTACACTTGTGACAATATTACTACTACACTTGTGTTTGCTTAAATTGTAAATATGTTTGGGGATTTCTGTCTTGAGTAAAATACTGTATACAGAACAGTTTAGAGTTGCCATAATGTGAACAAATGAAAGTTGGAGCAAAAAATAAAATTGTTATTCTACGTTTGCAAATATTACAAATTTCAGATAAAGTGAAACATTGTTTCATTCACAAGGTCATACTTCCAAAAACAATTCCAAAAACCAGATTTCTCAAAGAAAGTAAATAAAGTTGTAACAGCAGTTCAGCATAAGCAGCAATAAAATAACCATAATCTGCATAGTGCAAATAATAGCTTAAATATTGGTAAATACAAAATGAGGCCAATTTTTGCTTCACAGAAAGTATGTATAAGATAAAAACATTATTATTTGCAGATAGAACACTGTATTTAAATACTGCCAGCACTATACAATGCAGAAAGCAATACTAGCAACCAAATGTACAGCTAAGATGTGTTTTGTACAAAATGAAAGTGCGACTGATGAATATTATACCACTTGCATTAATTTGTTTACACAATATTATTTTTTGTATTAAGTAAATTGAGAAGAAACCCGCTGCTGATAATGTAACAGCATCAAAATACGTATTGTGAAATAATTCATTTACGTATTGTGAAATAATTCATTATCTGATAGAGGGATAAACATAAATCATAGCAAAACTTCCTGGCACATTAAAACTGTGAGAGTCGTGCTTGGATAACTCCGTCAGTAAAGCACTTGCCCACGAAAGGCAAAGGTCCTGAGTTCGCGCCTTGGTCCAGCACACAGTTTTAATCTGCCAGAAAGTTTCATATCAGCACACACTCTACTGCTGAGTGAAAATCTCATTCTGGAAACATCCCCCAGATTGCGGCTAAGCCATGTCTCTGCAATATCATTTCTTCCAGGAGTGCTAGTTCTGCAAGATTTGCAGAAGAGATTCTGTGAATTTTGGAAGGTGGCAGATGAGGAACTGGCAGAATTGAAGTTGTGCTGGTAGCTCAGTTGGTAGAGCACTTGCCTGCTAAAGGCAAAGGTCCCCAATTTCAAGTATCAATCTGGCACACAGTTTTAATCTGTCAGGAAGTTTCGTATCAGCGCATACTCCGCTGAAGAGTGAAAATCTCCTGGAAGCATCCCTCAAGCTGTGGCTAAGCCATTTCTCAACAATATCCTTTCTTGCAGGAGTGCTTGTTCTGCAAGGTTCGCAGAAGAGCTTTTGTGAAGTTTAGAAGGTAGGAGATGAGGTACTGGCAGAACTGAAGTTGTGATTACAACGACTGAAGCAGCAGCAATATCCCATAAAATACCACATTATAGTCATCATGAAATATTAGTCATGCTCAGTACATTAATGTAATATATAATCTGAACAGTTGCCTAATGATGAACTGAGACTTAAAACGAATAATAAAATGTCTTAATTAGAAATACAATGCAGAAAATATTAAGTAATACTCATTTTCTAACAGGTACCGCTATATTGTGAAATTTAATTTTCAAGAAACATTACTTTTTGAGACTATACAAATGGTGTAATGGGCTGGAGCGAAGCTGAGCATCTGAAGCATGTATCAACTAGTAAATACTGGCATTTTTTTCAGCACCATTTGCTGAACATCTTCTGATGCCTTCAACACAGCGCATCTGACTGCAGATCAAAATACATATATGTACCAGTATATTTTGACCACATCTGCCCTGTCTCTCTAACATTATTTAAGTTCAAACGAAAATATTGTAATATCAAGACAGTAAAGGCATTGACTTCTCTTCCAAAAAGATATTCTAATGTGAATACTGCAAAGCCAATGTATTCTATTTTGGAAAAGCGTATTTGAATGCAAATATTGTAATTATTTACAAGACAAGAAAAACAAAAATGCAAAATAAGAAACCAAAAAACCTGATGCCACTCTGAATAGTAATGCCCATTTTCCCTAAGAGGGTCATAATGTGTGGCCATTGTGGCCCGAGACAGAGCATGTGCATGTGAGTTCTGTTGTGTGAACTTCTGCAGTTTCCTACTTCCAAAGAAAGACTTTTTTGTCAGAAAACTTAACTGTTTACCCCCCCCCCCCCCCTTTTTTTTTACCTGTCTGCAATTCAACACCTTCTCTATGCAGAGAGTAGAAATCTATCCTTTTCATAATATTATTGTTATTCCATTCTGGACTTAAAATTATTTGTTTTTAGAATAGTTTACAATACATGAGATGGGATGAAATTTATAGCGAACCAAATGCTTACATAAAATTTAATCTATTAAGTGATAAATAAATGTCATATCTGAAAATAGCTTCTGTGTGAGCCAATCAGAAAGGACATTAAACAGCCATGTAAAAAACCATGGATTAATACAGGGATTAAGATATCTTGTGAAAGGCGAAGAGAAATATGTCTGTTGGCAAGAACAACTATGGATCCTGCAGCAGTTTTGCACACCACAAAAACTACCGAAAATTACTGAATTTTGTAGTGAAATGAGAGACAGGGTAAAAGACAACAGAACAAGATAACATCACTATTGAATTATATGGAAGGGCTATGAATGACCACTCACAGGTGGCAGATATGTTTAATAATCCATTCTTACATGCAGTAGAAAATATTGGGACAAACAGTTGAAGAGAAAAATCAATCATATGGATGTCTCACACTCTTCTTCTAAAATTGAGAAAATTATATATTCTCTGCAAAATGAAAGTGCATCTGTATTTGATGGCATTCAACACAGTGCTAAAAACCTGTTCCTGTTTAATGAGTGCTGTCTCTTCTGAAACATGTAATGCATCACTAGCTCTCAGCATTTTTCCAGAGAGACTGAAATATGCCATTGTCAAGCTCCTCTAGAAGAAAGGTGATATGAGAGATGTCGGTAACTCCTGACCTGTTTCACTACTGACATCATTCACCAAAATTTTTGAGAAGATCATGACTCAGAATAGTATCCTACCTGAACAACAATAATGTTGTTGTTGTTGTTGTTGTTGTTGTTGTTGTTGTTGTTGTTGTCGTCTTCAGTCCTGAGACTGGTTTGATGCAGCTCTCCATGCTACTTTACCCTCTGCATCTCAAAGTAACTACTACAACCTATCTCTCTGATCTGCTAACTGTATTCACCTTTTGGTCTCCCTCTACAATTTTTACCCTCCACGCTTCCCTCCAGTATTAAATTGATGATCCCTTGATGCCTCAGTATCAGTCCTACGAACCGATCCCTTCTTTTAGTAAAGGAGTACCACAAATTTCTCTTTTCCCCAATTCTATTCAGTACCTCCTCACTAGTCCGTGATCTACATATCTAATCTTCAGCATTCTTCTGCATCGCCACATTTCGAAAGCTTCTATTCTCTTCCTGTCTAAACTGTTTATTGTCCATGTTTCACTTCCATACAGAGCTACACTCCATACAAATACTTTCAGGAAGGACTTCCTGTCACTTAAATCTATACCCAATGTTAACAAATTTCTCTTCTTCAGAAATGCTTTTCGCCATTAGCAGTCTATATTTTATATCCTCCCTACTTCAACAATCATCATCAGTTATTTTGCTTCCCAAATAGCAAAACTCATCAACTACTTTACCAGTCTGATTTCTTAATTTAATTCCCTCAGGATCGCCTTATTTAATTCTACTACATTTCATTATCCTCATTTTGCTTTTGTTGATGTTAACCTCATATCGTCCTTTGAAGACTCTGTCCATTGTGTTCAACTGCTCTTCCGGGTCCTTTGCTGTCACTGACAGAATTACAATGTCACCGGCAAACATCAAAGTTTTTATTTCTTCTCCCTAGTCTTTAATCCCTACTCCAAATTCTTCTTTTTTTTCCTTTACTGTTTGTTCAATGTATAGATTGAATAACATTGGGATAGGTTACAAACCTGTCTCATTCCCTTCTCAACCACTTCCTCCCTTTCGTGCCCCTTGACTCTTATCACTCTCATCTGGTTTCTGTAGAAATTGTAAATAGCCTTTTCTTTGTGTGCTTTCCCCTGCCAAATTTACAATTTGAAAGAAAGTATTCCAGTCAACATTGTCAAAAACTTTATCTAAGTCTACAAATGCTATGAACGAAGGTTTGTCTTTCCTTAATCTATCTTCTATGAGAAGTTGTAGGGAGAGTATTGCCTCGTGTATTCCTACATTACTCTGGAATCCAAACTGATCTTCCCCAAGGTCAGCTACTACCAGTTTTTCCATTCTTCTGTAAAGGATTTGCTGCCGTGACTTATTAAACTGATAGTTCGGTAATTTTCAAACCTGTCAGCACCTGATTTCTTTGGACTTGTGATTAATATATTCTTCTTTAAGTCCAAGGGTATTCCGCCTGTCTCTTACATCTTGTTCACCAAATGGAAGAGTTCTGTCATGGCTCACTCTTCCAAGGCTGTCAGTAGCTCTAACGGAATGTTAGTCTACTGCTGGGACCTTGTCTCAACTTAAGTCTTTCAATTCTTTGTCAAATTCTTCATGCAGTATCATATCTCCCTTCTCATCTTCATCTATGTCCTCTTCTCTTTCCATAATATTGCCCCAAGTACATCTCCCTTGTACAGGCCCTCTATATACTTCTTCCATCTCTCTGCTTTCCATTCTTTGCTTACGACTGGTTTTCCATCTGATTTCTTGATATTCATACTAGTTAGTGGTTCTCGTTTCTCCAAAGGTCTCTTTAATTATCCTATATGCATCATCTTACCACTAGTGATGTAGGCTTCTGCATCCTGTACTCTCACCACTCCACTACTGCTTAGCTGTTTTGCACTGCATGTCGATCTCATTTTTTAAAATGTTTTTATTCTCTTTCACCTGTCTCATCTATTGCATTTTTATATTATCTCCTCTCACAGATTAAATTCAATATCTCTTCTGTTACCCAAAGATTTCTACTGGCCCTCATCTTTTTTACCTACTTAGCCCTCTGCTACTTTCACTATTTCATTTCTTAAAGCTACCCATTCTTCTTCTACTGTATTCCTTTCCCCTGTTCTTGTTAGTCATTCCAAAATGCTCCCTCTGAAACTCTCTACAACCTCTGGTTCTTTCAGTTTGTCCAGGTCCCATCTCCTTAAATTCCTGCCTTTTTGCATTTTCTTCAGTTTTAATATGCAGTGGTCAGAGTAAACATCAGCCAGTGGAAACGTCTTACGATTTAATACTTGGTTCTGAAATCTCTGTCTTACCATTATATAATCTATCTGAAACCTGTCAGTATCTCCAGGCTTCTTCCATGTATACAACCTTCTTTTATGATTCTTAAATCAAGTGTTAGCTATGATTAAATTCTGCTCTGTGCAAAAACTACTAGGCAGCTTCCTCTTTCATTCCTTCCCCCCAGTCCATATTCACCTACTACTTTTCCTTCTCTTTCTTTTCCCACTATTGAATTCCAATCCCCCATAACTATTAAATTTTTGGATCCATTAACTATCTGAATAATTTATTTTATCTCATCAAACATTTTCTCAAGCCCCTCCTCATCTGTGGAACTAGCTGGCATATAAACTTTTACTACTGTGGTGGGTGTGAGATTCGTGTCTATCTTGGCTATAATAATTCATTCACTATGCTGTTCATAGTAGCTTACAAACGTTCCTATTTTGTTATTTATTATTAAACCTACTTCTTATTTGATTTTTGGATTGATAACCCTATATTCATCTGACCAGGAGTCCTATTCCTCTTGCCGCCGAACTTCACTAATTCCCTCTATTTCTAACTTTAACCTATCCATTTCCCTTTTTTAATTTTCTAACCTACCTGCCCGATGAAGGGCTCTGACATTGCACGCTCTGATCCATAGAATGCCACTTTTGTTTCTCCTGATAACCCCTATCAATCACAGTTTGGATTTCAGAAGAGTTGCCCAACTAAATATGCCATTTAGCATTCACACATCCAATTTTACAAGCATTAAATTGCAAAATAGCAACTGTCGGTATTTTCTGTGACCTATCTAAGGTACCTGACTCTGGGAATCATACAGTATTCTGCTAGATAGAGTGAGGTTTTATGGAAGTCGTGGTATATCCAACCAATTTTAATGCGGTTCTGCAAAGCTCAACTGCAGGTCAACTATTGTTTCTCATATGTGAAAATGACCTTCTGTCTAATATACAACAAGGAGAACTGGTTCCCTTTTGTAGATGACACTACTATTTTAATCAATTCAAACATAGGCATAACAACAGATGAAATGGTAGATGATTTTCTTGGACGTATTATTGAGTGGTTTTCTATAAATGGTATCACTCTCAATTTCAAAAAGGCACAATATGTTCAGTTTTGCACATGTAGGGGTACTAAGCCAATGAGAACTGTAACAGTTAGTGTGGGATTAATAATTAGGGTGCAAACTTCAACAATTTACGTGTCTTCTTAATGATGAACAGTGGTGAAGCCCATTCACTGGAAGAAATAGGCCAAATGATATCGAGCAACGTCAGTCTAATTCGGCCGTAACAGTCAAGCAAAGTGACAGGCACCTTTTGTACCCGAAAAAAACGAGGGTGGTTGGACTCTATCAAGGTAATGTAGGCTTGAAAAAAATTGGTAGCACAGCTGAGCCCAGGGCAAAACAGAAATAAAAACTCAAGGGATCTGACACTAAATTTACCTCATTGACAATGGAGAAACCAAAAGCTTTAAACGAATCTAACCTGAATAGGTCTGTAGTATGGGAATGACCCACAACAAGGAAGGTGAGAGAGTGAACAAAAGATTTGTAAGGGACAGGAGTAGTGAACTGACCTCGTATCAGAATCTGCTATTTACTGTAGCTGACCAAATTCTGTGAAATCTGTGTGAGGGGAGGGGAGCCAAGTCCATATACGTTTGTGCATTTACGAAAGTCACTGAAAGTCCTGTGTCCACTTGCATTCTTAGTGGGTTATTAAACACACACAAATCAATAAACAATTTGTTCAGGGAGACAGTCAGAGATGCAGTTTATGTACTACTGTGTCCGCCACATCTGAAGAGGAGTGACACTCCAATGCAAAGTGGCCTTTCTTTCGACTCTTGTATGCAGCATGCTCTTGCTGGACAAAGCAGTATGGATAAGACAGAAGGGAGGCACGTGGCCACTGTTGTGAGGCGGCTCGTTGCTGCTGTGGCCATAACCGACGCTGTCCCACATGACGTTGAGTTCAAGGTTGTACTGCTGCAATGGTTTCATGGTCATCCTGAACACTGGCAGCATACCTAACAGGGGCTGACTGAGCAACCTCCGATATCTTCCCCCACGCAGCAAACTGATCAACTGCGGTCCGTTACACTTCAAAGGACTGTGCTATATCGAGCACATCCACGAACATCCATAAACGTTGGATTCTCAAACTGAAGTGTTGTTTCGCAGACTTCCTTATCCGAGACCAGACGAATAACAAAAATACACACCATGTATTCAGCAGGATTCGTGATGGGTACTAGTGACAAATTTATAATGGCTCAACCCCTGTAATTCTGTAGCCCAGGGATCGTAAGAATGGTTTGAGCGTTTCTGGCAATGATAAAATTCTACATGCGTCACAATGGCACGCATTCCATCACAGTAACAGGTTGAGAGAAGCTTGCACATTTTGTCAAATGATAAGCTGGCCAGTATTTGCAGAGATGTTAGTTGCACCACAATAAACAAATGCACAGTGAAAACCTGGAAAGAAAGAAGGAAAGCCCTACACAAGTTTGCATAGCCCTACATCGTAAAAGATTTTTTATTTTTGTGATGTGTGAAGAGTGGTGCGTAGAAATTATTAACTCACACCACTTAATTTTTAAGTGTGCTTTTTTTTAACCTCCATGCTTTTTCATTTTGTTTCCTTACAAAAGATGAATCTGTGCACAGCTTACATGCTATTAACACTACTTCTATGCCTACATAATGCACCCTTTTCTTTGTATGTTTCCTTTCCTGTACCCCAATGTCACAGTTTTTGTTATATGTCTTATATGTCACTCATTTATGCTACTTGGTTCAAAATTACAGAATTTCGACAGTCATTATCTAAAGACAGTTGCAAATAGTAGCATAACACCCCCCTCTCCATTGCCCCAAAATTATATTTTCTATGAGTCAATGAAACTGATTGCTCTACATGAACAATCAACGAGGTCAAAGTAATTTCTTCATCTCATTCTCCATAGAGCTGACTTTATTCTCCTCCTTAATTCCTGAAGGAGTGTCTGAAGTTAAAATACGATTGTTTTGCACCATGTTCTGTTGACCATTCCCTTATTAAGTGACGATTAAAAGAACTTACTATAATGACATTTATCATATCCCACCTCCTCATACTCAATGTTTATAATAAAAATAGCACAGAAAAATCTGCTCACTAATTTCTTATGACAACAAGTACTAACTTCAATTATGAAAGAAATGAGATATCAGAGAAAAAACTTTTACCTGAACAGAGCTTTCCAGCATTTTATGCAGGACATGTGCACGCCGCTTCATAACTTTAACATCATGTAATGTGGAATCTACATACTGTCCATTACGAATTGGATTCACGAATCTATTATCGAATTCTTTCTTACTGCCAAGCAAATTAGGTTTGACAAACTGGACCATGCAGTGATCTACAAGAAGACAAACACACAGTTACTTTCATAATAAATAAGTTACTGAAAAAATAAAAAACTGAATACACATGTTTAATTAGATTAGAAACAGCATTTGTTACATAAGCCTATAATGGGGGGGGGGGGGGATGGGCAGGGGGGGAGGAAGGTGCGCTGAAAAAGAAATTATTCGAAACACATATGTGTCATACTTAAGTATCTTATGCCTCAGGATACTTTCCTTCAAAAGAATTCAAAAACAGTTTATAATTGATCCAAATATATTCTCCAATTTCAATTCTGCATCAAGAAAGGAAAACATTAAACACAGTAACACAAGCTATTTATCAAGAGGACATATGAAGTATCTGACAGTTTATAAAAAATTCAATAAAAGTTATGTAACAGACTGAGCCATTGTATGGGGTGAGCAACGTAAAACTGGCCCAGAAAATAAACAAAAGACTGACACTGAACTGACCATTGTTACTGAACAGGGATACTGCCCATAACAGAAAATTCAAGTGTTCTGTGACGCATGACTCACGAAAAATGTATGCAGAACTGTTGTGCAAGTGTTTGAGACTGGAAGTGTTTTGGCAAAGTCTCCAACAAAGCCTTCAACGCAAAACTTAGGGGAAGAACCGTGCAAAACTGTGGCTACTTTCAGCGGCCTCTATAATGTTCATAAACAAGAACCAAAGACACATCAGTCTTACTGTAAATATTTTCTGGGCCAGTTTTATTTTGTCCATACTGTATGATCTCCTTCATACTATGCAGATCAGTAGTTTCATCAAAAGCGAGTAAATTGCATGTTTACAGTAAATCACAACTAGTAACACAATGGTTCTATTTGCTATAAATGGATACTACAGCTCAGCTGAAACATACAATAGTGTTCCTGATGCCACTGTGATTGTTTTAATACAATAGAGTTAAGTTAATATGGAACATTGGTTACCCCAATGTGACCTAATTGGAGAAGCGCTTCTGTAAGTTACCTGTGTAATTGTGATCTAATTGGAACAGTTACATGAGTAATTAATAGTTGAAAGTAAATGGTTTTCATGACTTTACATAAGTATTGTGGCAAATATAGAGATGTTTGGGGAAATGCTGGCTGACTATACATCTGCTTCAAAAAACCTTTCAGTGTAACAATGGGAAGTAGGGGGCAGTGTAAGAAAGAACTTTTATACCATTCAGAAGACATAGTCTGGTTTACTGACAGGTCGAAACCAGATGAAGGTTCTGGCACTGGGGTATACGGAGCACATCCTAGATGAGAAAACACAATCTCTCTAGACAAACTGGCTGTGGTATTCTAGATGGAGTATTTGCTTTGGGACAGTGTGCAGAGGAGAATCTATGCAGGTGCTAAAAGGACTATAGAATCTACATTCATTCAGATAACTAGGCAGCTCTGAAATCTCAATCAGACCCTGTGAGGAGATCAAACGATGTCGCAGAAGGCCATGAATCTTGTGAGGCCACAGGAAAGCACCAGGGTGAATCTGCTATGGGCCATTGTTTACTCAGATGTTAGTGGTAATGAACAAGATGATAGGTTGGCAAGGGCAGTGGCAATGACTTTGTTGGACTGCAACTTGTCCTAACCATCACTAAGGCGACAGCAAAATCTAAACTACATAGCTGGGTCAGGCAACAACAAGTAGAATATTAAACTCTCTTGAAAAGAAAGGGGGGTGGTGGTAAACTAATAATGTTTTAAGAGAAGTACTGCAATCTTCAACAAGCGGCAGATTACACTCAATGTAAGTGCAGTGACTGGCAATGGGAACTTTAGAAATACCTGCAGATGACGGATATACAGAAAGATGCCCCCAAGTGCAGACTATGTGCTGTCATTAATGAAACTGCACTGCATTTAATCTTCAAATGCGAAGCACTAGAGGGTATATCATACAACATAATTGGATCACTAACACCCAAGGAGATTGTGTCTGACAAAAACCTAGGAATGAGTCTCTTGTGGTTAACAACCACAGTCATAAATCTCAGCTTCCTCCAGATAAGGTTAATAATAACTAGTTTGTTTGCATGGCCATCCTCCACAGCAAGTACAGAAATATTTGTTTGTAAATAAAGCTGCCTTTTCTTGCTGCAACTTAATTTATTTTTCCCAGATGCATATCGCCTTTTTTTTAATTCTAAGGCACCTTCAGTGGGATCTAGAACAATACAGTTTTATTATTTTTATATTATTAAACAAAACAAAACTGGATGATAATCATAAAGTTTTAATAGCGAGGCTCCAAGAAGTGAGAAACACAACAGATGACCCATTCTAATCACAAGGATGTAGAATTCATAATGGGAAACCAGGACAGAGCTATGAAGCAATTTACTCAATTTGTATCAGGCTTTATAGTGAATACAAAAGCTATAGATTCAATAACTGATTTTGAAGTAATATCACCAAGAACTGCAACTCTACTTTTAAAACAATTAATAAAACTTAGACAAATCACAAAAATTAACAGAAAAAAATTCACACAAAGCATTAGGAGAATAAGAAGAGGATTCATAATGATATAATAATCTCTATTGAAGGTAATTACCACAAAAAACAACACCTGTTCTAGTTGTTCTTTGATTCTTCCATACATACAGGATCTCTGATAAAAACTTGTATGTGGAATCTGCAAGAGAGAGTCCTCTATAGATACCATTATCCAAATTGCTTTTATCCATTTTCTTGTGTAGTGGGTAGATGACAGCTGTGGTCTAGTGTTTTGGGTATTGTTCTGTTCTCCAAATTTTTGTTAGAGCGTTGTGTAAGTAGGTCTTGACTGTGTCACTCAAATATTTGCACATTCTGAAAGAAACCCGATCTTCTCGAGATGCCTTATATGGTTCTGTGGGACTCTTAATTATGTTTGACACCTTGATTATGATTAGCAAGACTTTGATCGATTGTCTGATGATGCCTAAGAAAGGCAAAATGTGTCACACATGAAGATTAAATAAATCTATCTTGTGCAACCAACACGGTTTCTTCTGTTATTATTACAGTTGCTGCACCCCATGACTATCACAGTGGCACTGGTGCAACAACATAATGAAGAGTCCCATAAACAATATAAGGCAACTCGGGAAGATAGGTTTTTTTTGGATGTGCAAATATTCGAGTGACACTGTCAAGACCTACTTACACAAGGCTCTAAGAAAAATTTGGAGAACAGAACAATTCCCAAAACATTGGATCATAGCTGTCATCAAGCAATTCAGAAAATGATATCTATAGAGGACTCTCTCTCCCAGAGATTTTGTCCAAGATCCTATGTCGCAGAACCAAGGAACAACTGGAACAGGAGTTAGGGGAGTACCAAGTAGGTTTAACATCATGCATGGGGATGTTATGCAGAGCATATCATTACTTTCAAATTGATTATGACATACTGCAGGAAATGGAACAAATCTCTGGCAGTAATATTTGGAGATTTTAAGAAGGCATATGACTGTCTCTATAGACCTTCAGTATTAAATATCTTACGGAATCTGGGACTCCATCCAAAACTAATTAAACTAACAGGATTTGCTCTAACCACCACCAAATCGAAAGTTAAATTTAGAGGAGAAATTTCTGAATTATTCCTCATAAAAACAGGCATAAGACCAGGTGACTGTCTATAACCATTACTGTTCACCTGTGCACCGGTATACATAATGAGGGAATGGTACAAGAATAATACAAAAAATGTAAGAACTGGAAGTGCTAAAAAGATATATGTCTAAACTGCTTGGGATTTGCTGATGATTTCGTTCTGCTAGCCAGCAATGGTCAAGAAACCTGACAACAAGTTAAATCACTACAAGAAACAGCATAAAAATTGGCCTTAGAATATCATTTGAAAAAACAGAGATTATGCTAACTGATCTACCAATTGCTAACAAAATTACTATAGAACAGGAAATCAAAACTGTTGACGAGTTTAAATATTTAGGTGAAATCTTAACATACAAAATAAGCAAGAAATCAAAATGGCAAAATGGATTAAAAAACTGAACAAAGCAAATTACCAAAAACACATACAACAAAAATGCAGCTTCAAAAAACTAATTCAGCAGAGATTAACAAAATACTAAAGATGGAAAGAAGAATAATTAGGGCATGCATAAATAAAAAACATCAAGTAAACAGACATGGGAGAATAGCTTCAAATGAAACAGTATACAAGAAAATAAAACCAACAATGTGCACAACAAGAAAGAAATGTATTTCATCCTTTGGACATCTGGTGAGAAAACCAGAAAACAAAATTGGAAAGGTAATACTAGAAAAATTGTGTAATAGTAAGAGCAACATTAAATGGATCACAGGAATTATTAAAAATGTGAGAGAACTCAAAATTAAAGTCGATGATCCAAAAAACAATACAGAGAAAACTGCGAGACACACAAACAAGACTACATATGAAGATCAATAAAAGGACTACAGGATCTCACACAAAGAAAGGAAGAAAATATCTGAAAGAATAAAGAAGTATCGGGCAGACAGAAGAACAAAAAAGCACTACACAATATTAAATTATTATAATCCTTGTATAACCACTACTCTACTGAATTGTCTTGTTGATTTGTTACTGAAACGAATTGCATGTGAATAACTACAACTTGTATAAACCTTTTGTGTAACTGACTAGATTGGTCACCCTGAAAGCGATAACACAAAATATAAAATAAATAGCCTCTTCCTGATTCCTCAAGGGTATTGGTTGGCTTTACTAGAATTACTAGAATGACAGGGACAGAAACTGTACAATAAATTAGTTTCAGTGTGGGCGACAGGTAGCGAAGACCACTGTTGTTAGGTCTCCCTGATTAAACCAAATCAAATTAATCTACTGTGTAATTTCAAATGCCTTGCATATTCTTAATATTTCCCCCTTTAATTAACTTCCCTAATATTATAGAACTCAAGCTGCTTTTTGTTCTGTATAACACTGGAGTTAAGTTTCAGAAAATTAAATATTTCATTACAGTTAAAATTACTTTACACTATGTACACTTCATTCCTCAGATACATCTTTTCGTCTTTCATAACAACTTTTCTCTTTTTCTCATCAGAGATAGTGTCCCTGCACATAATATTCTCCAAACTATCCTGTAGCTCACCTCACCTCAGGTGTTGATCTTCCTTCCTTTGTGTATCTATCTCATCTCCTACCATACTACACTTATTTTGGTACATCACGCTGTTTTTATTTGAGGTACTATCACTCCTACCTTGAAAATACCAAGCACACCTTTTCAGTAAATGACTCATTATAAAATTGCATTAGCATAGTACATATATTGTTTTAATAGTCGTGTAAGCACATTATAACTGTTATTTTACTGGTTATGTTAGTACATCATCACTTAATTCAATGGACAACTATCCTGCTGACTCTTCCCCTTGTCATTGTGACACTGCTATCGTAAACACACACACTAAAGCAACGTAAACTGAAAAAGAATACTCTACTACCATGAACCTATCAGGATTGTTGAAAATAAAACTACATAATTTAACGAGCAGTTTTCCTCAGAGTCAATGCCTTGGGCAAATATGCCTCTACTTTTAGCTATTAATAATAAATAGTCTTCAAATGCACATATAATAATTCTTCATGACTGTACTTACCAGTCAACATAGAAACTGATAGTGAAAGAAACAACCCACAGGTAGAAAGAATGGTATAACGGTAGGATTGTCGTATAGGAAATAAAATACAAAAATACAACAAATGACTTGGGACCATGTAGATGTCAACAAAAAATTCACAAGGAACATGAGCTTCTTGATGGAGCACATCAACCTATCTGATGGCCTTTGATTCTCTTCACAAATACATCCTATTGTATCTTTGCCATTACAATTACAATCCGAAATGCAACCCTACTTTTACATTTTGTAAAATCTCCCTCTCAATTTCACATCTAGATCAAACCCATATAGTTTCCAACAGGAACTAACGTAGCTCTTCTTTCATTAGTGACTCTTTCCCTCTTTTTACTGTTAAACCCAAGATAACATATTTGTCTATCAGCATCAATCGTTTTAAACATATCAGTATCAAGTGTTACATGACAACAAAAGTTATCCCAATTAATTTTATGTTGTTTATAAAAGCCATGTACATATTTCTCCCACCATTCATGCTGTATCTGTGAACCAAATTTAAATAGTCTTTCCCAGATCCCTTACATACAGTAGAGTATAAATGACTTTGCGCCTTTAATGTTAAAAATTTTGCTTGTGTTTTCTTGATGTCAACAGACAAATGAGGTGCACTAATAGATGATTCACTCTTATCAACAATTACTTGTTCGATCAAATCATTCATAGAATGAAATTCTCACTCTGCAGCAGAGTGTGCGCGCTAATATGAAACTTAATTCTAGGTTGTTTATTTTTATTTTTTTTTTTTTTTTAATTCTGAGACTATTCCTGGTGTGACTCTATAATATGTTTCCCAACTTATTGATTTTGTTAAGTTATCTTCATACATATTAGTTGCATCTAAATTGACATTTGTCTATAAGTAAATGTTGGTTTGTTCTATCTGTTCTCTCATTTGATATGTATCAAAGGGATTGCATGTGTCTCTTGCACTGTAAATAACAGCTTCGTCACTGATCACCCATCACAATTAGTCACTGTCTGTCAGTGCAGTCAGTCATCATTTTTCCATTTTATCATCTTCAAAAATCTTCGCCAGATGTAATGCTGTGACTTTCGACTGCACACTATCAGCGACAAATGTTTTCATAATAACTACTTTTTAGCATGTAGTTTAACATACACACTTCCTTTCTTCAATCAGTTATTTATTTGGCTGCCAGAGGTGACAGCACAATTTCACAATAATTATCCAAGTAAAAGCACAATTTTACAATAATTATCAAAGTAAAACAAGTTTTTTCCTCCTTTCTTTGAATAATGTTTCCTTATCAATTTTAGTTTAATATTACTTGCTTTCATTACTTTTTGTGGTATACATTAGTCTCTTCTGAAGTATTAACTCCTTTCTTTCAGCAATAAACTTGACCTGCACCTTGCACTTGAGTGCCACAAAGAAGTGGTTTTGATGTTCAAATATCAATTTACCTCTTCCTTACCTTTTTTCCTTTATTATGATGTCTTATAAGACTGTTCAGGTTTCCTTTTCTCTGAAACTTGTATGTACATAGGAAAAGCTATGCCACATTTTAAAAATCAAGCAAATAATATATTAAGTCCAAACTGTAATTTGAACAGAGTACATCTGTTCTCGCAAGCCCATGTTGATGGTGTATCATATCTTGACAAATGCAACTAAAAATAACAACTATATACAACTCTGCACCTTTACATCTAACACCTTATTTTATAACTTTTTAGTTGTGAGCGTCATTTGCGGAAATAAACAATCTGTCAGGATAGTTTTACATTTGTTCTGAGAAAATGTTGGCTGTTCTATGTTGTCTGTTCTTTCCCTAATTTCTTGTTCTTCTCGTCTGACATTTCTAGCGGGTATCTGAATAAAAAGTAATCATCATTATATGTGGTTATTAATTTAGCCTACATAATGAGTAGCATTGACATATGGGCGGGTCCACTCTGAACAAGTACCTTCTGTGTACTATCACTGTCACAGAGGATGCAAATACCCTGTTACAGGTCGTCGGCAGCAAGATTCAGCACCTCCACAAAGGGATGGAAGTTTTGGATCTATCATCAACTGTACAGCAACCAATAAACACAATGCCATGACTAAATCTGACCTCGGACCAAGTGCAATCATCCATGTTGGATACCTCTGCTATGCAGGGAAGTGACATCAAATCACACACAACAAGATTACCAGTTCCAGCAATCTCATCCATGTCATGCTTGCACACATGAGTTAAAGACTTTCTGCTTGCAGCTCATTTGATTCTTGTGTGTCACGCTTACAATTGCAGGCCCCACCATTTATGCCTTCACAAACTGAAACATGGTTTCTGATTCTGCAGAACATTTCAACACATCAGTAGATCACTGTAAACCATAAAGCAGTTTACAATGGCGATCAGCAACTTGGAACAACTAGCGATCACTTAGTTTCAGACATTATATTGCATCCACCTCACCCATTAACCCACCTTGCTCTCAAAAAGGATTTAGTTGCTCATTGCACTATAATACCTGAACAAAAGCTTAAAGAAGTACTACACCATGAAAAATGTTGTGGCTCTAATGTTGACACTAATGTGATTTTTGATGATTTATTGTTACATATCTGGTGACAAGAGCTGCTTTCGAAAGTGCTGTCAGCTTTGAAAGTGCGTAAAGGGCAATCTTGACATAAGTTACTGAAAGTTGCCAATAGGGTTCATTCAGTGCTAGATTTGTCTGTTGTGTGGCCTTCGCTTCACCAGCTACCAACATGCCAGCTGAATACAGTCGTCAACCAACATGTTCACTCGAATGACAATAACTCACTGATCATCTAAAATCATAGTATGTACTCTCTGAGCTTTCATTCATGGCTGCTATTCTGTGATGTCCTTCAACCACATCATCTATGAGTGAGGTATAGCAACATTACAATGCAGCCACTTACTTAGTAGCTGTTTAAACAGACGGAGCAGACACTTTATAGACTTGCACCAACTCTATATATAATGAAAATAAACTGGCCAAAACAAATATGTTTATGAAAGAATGATATTTCACCTCTCGGAGTCTTTCATAGCAACACACCTTAATACAGTTCTCGAGCTTTCGGTGTCTGTCTCCAGCACTGTTATAAGAAGTAAAAGCTATAAAGTGTCATGGATGGCATGATGCTGTCCTTATATAAACATGACAGCAGTATCTGTACCATCCCTTTAAAGGGTTTACACGACACATGTACAGGATGGTGAGTTGGGCAACTCCAGTGTGCCGTAGAACCAAGTGACACCATGTCAATAAAGGGAGCAGTACCACATTTGAAACTGCTTTTCCAACCTTCCAGCTTTGCTTCTGCTTAATGTCTCACATACAAGATATGATGCGGATTGGATTGTGTGGGTTGAAGGGACCAGACTACAAAGGCCATCAGTCGAGTTACGATGCACCCCTCTGCACTGTCTCTGAATGCAGCAGCATCTATATAGGCCAAATGGTTTGCACTGCAGATAAGCACTGTTCTGAGCACACAGCACATCAACCAAAGAGAGCTTGCGAAGTAAATCATGGCTGAACACTGGGTTGAGAAAGGACACAAGATGCAATTTGGAAAGTTGAGGACTTCACTTTTGTACCTTTGTTGGGACCCCATTATGAAAGAGGCAGATGACATTAGAATAACCTGCAGCAATTCTGAGACTGGGGGTACAAAGACAGATGCTTCATGCTTTTAGGAATGTAGGAAGGACACATTCAAATGTGGCATTGGCCTCTTGCACCACTTGATGTCGCTCAGTCCTATGGCAGACCATGGTTGCACAATTCGTCTCCCAGGGCATGAATCACTTTGGCTCTGCTTGGTAGGTTGCAGATGCTACTTGGTAGGTTGCAGATGCTACTATCATGCTTATACACACATCAAAAAAAAAGTTTCGCATCACCTCGGTTCAGAGAGTTCCGGAACCTGTACAGAAAATTGGAACAGAGACCAACATAAACATCCTTTCCGCCCTTTTTATTGCTCATGAAAACCACACATTGCAGGTTATATCACCATACAGCGAGACCTTCCCAGGTGGTGGTCCAGACTACTGCACAACTGTGGCACACTATCCACAATTTCACCAAGGTACTGTTGGTCCAGACTGTCCCTCTCCTCAATGGTGATTCAGCATAGATCCCTCAGAGTGGTTGGTGGGTCACATAGTCCATAAACAGCCCTTTTCAATCTATCGCAGGCATGTTCAATAGGGTTCATGTCTGGAGAACATACTAGCCACTCTAGTCCAGCGATGTCATTATCCTGAAGGAAGTCATTCACAAGATGTGCGCTATGGGGGTGCAAATTGTCATCCATGAAGGCAAATACCTCACAAATATGCTATCAATAAGTTTGCACTATCAGTCAAAGGATGGCATTCATGTATCGTACAGCCATTACGGCGCCTTCCATGACCTCCAGCAGTGTATGTCGGCCCAACATAATCCCACCCCAAAACAGCAGGGAACCTCCACCTTGCTACACTCGCTGGACAGTGTGTCTAAGGCATTCAGCCTGACCAGGTTGCCTCCAAACATGTCTCCGACGATTGTCTGTCTGAAGATATCGGTGAAAAGAACATGATGCCGATTCTGAGCGGTTGAGTCAGCATGATGTTAGGCCCATCTGTACTGCAGGGTGTCGTGGTTGCATGCAAGTGCGGACCTTGTCATGGACATCAGGAGTGAAGTTGCGCAACATGCAGTCTATTAAACACATTTTGAGTCGTAACACGACATTTTGTGCTGCTTGAAAAGCATTATTCGGCATGGTTGCATTGCTGTCAGAGTTCCTCTGAGCCATAATCTGTAGGTAGCGGTCATCCACTGCAGTAGTAGCCCACGGGCAGCCTGAGCGAAGCATGTCATCAACTGTTCCTGTCTCTCTGTATCGCCTCATGTCCGAACAACATCGCTTTGGTTCACTCTGAGATGCCTGGACACTTCTCTTGCTGAGAGCCCTTCCTGGCACAAAGTAACAATGTGGATGCGATCGAACCGCAGTATTGACCGTCTAGGCATGGTTGAACCGCAAACAACACTGGCCGTGTACCTACTTCCTGGTGGAATGACTGGAACTGATCAGCTGTCGGACCCCTCTGTCTAATAGGTGCTGCTCATGCATGGTTGTTCACATCTTTGGGTAGGTTAGTGACATCTCTGAACAGTCAAAAGGACTGTGTCTGTGATACAATATTCTCAGTCAAAAACTATCTTCGGGAGTTCTGGGAACAGGGGTGATGAAAAAAATTTTTTATGCTTGCATAAGGGCAACACCATGCCAGCCCCAGTAGTCAGCAGTTTTTATTCCAGATGACAATGGCAGAGACAGCTGTTGAAAGCTCAAAATTTTATTCAAAAATGGCTCTGAGCACTATGGGATTTAACTTCTGAGATCATCAGTCCCCTAGAACTCAGAACTACTTAAACCTAACTAACCTAAGCACATCACACACATCCATGCCCAAGGCAGGATTCGATACTGCGACCGTAGAAGTCGCGCGGTTCCAGACTTTAGCACCTAGAACCACTCCGCCACTCCGGCCGGCAAATTTTATTCAAAATAACATGGTGTAAAGACCAAGAAAATCTTATGAAGATATTTCAGTTCACTGAAAATAAATTGTTCATAGCAATTACTATATTAGAGAAAATTCCCCTAACACAACTACTTTCAAAAGTCATATACAAAAGACTTTTTGTAGTTCAAACTGCCACTTGAATTACTTCATTAAACTGTGTATATATAAACATACAAAATATTTCATTATATCAATGCTGTATCTGTAGCAAGCTGAGAATGTTTTGCCACACTGACAGAACAGGCCTCACTATTGAATGGTGATCGAAGTAACAATATATGAAGTTGGGGAAAGAAATTTTAAGCATAAACGGACACAACAAATTATTAATGGAACCACATGTACACCAAACCTCTTCTTTAGCAAGATCTGTAATAGAGTAATCTACATTTTTCAACTTATTTACTGCATTTCACTGGAACTTACACTCATTAAGATTGTTTTGTAATGGGGTTCCCGTCAAGACAATGCGCCGTAGTGTTCTAATTTTCCGTAGAGCTTTGGAAATGGCTGAATTCTCATTTTTCAACAGGTGGCCTTCATCACACACTATTAGATCAGGACCTGTAGAAAAAGTTTATAATGCTTTATGTGCCACAATAATCACAAACTGCGATAATGAAACTATAAGATCATGAATACAGAACAAACAATCTGTATAGAAAAAGTTTTTGCCATCTTTATCAAAGGAAAATGTAACCAAGAAAACAAATAAATTATTCAACAAATTTGCTGGCAGGTATTTATCTCCTGTACTGTAACAGATTTGTATGAAAGTGATGACAGTATCCTAGATTTTGAAACTATTAATTTTATGTGTGTCTATTGGCAATATTAAACATTTCACATTCTGAAGATAGTACTGACCAGCAATTCTCACTAATGTTTTGAAAGCTTTTGTTACCCTTTTGACAATTTTTGAGATTGGTAGATCCAATAAGGCTATTAAAAATTACAATAAGCAACTTCACACAAGTTCTTTTTATGCTATTCCTATTTTAAAATTCTCAATAAATATTAGAAAACCGAACTTAAAATAAAATTCACAACAGTACACCTAACAATACTGTTGCTAAAGAGTAGATGTTAGCTGTAGCAGGAAAAAACATAAGTTATTTAGTATTTTCTGTCATTAAGACCTGGGATACAAGCCCTGTGAGAAAGTACTCTTGAGGCGTACAGCTTCAGTTCTAATTTTAGGAGACAAAATTTCCTGTTTTGCCTGTCAGTCAGTGAACTGAACTCGCCATTACACACATTTTCACTCTTCCCATTCAGATCAATATCACTACTGCCCATTTAAACTAGGATAACAAAAATAACAAGCAGGAAGTAGACTGCTTCTAAAAATGAAACATTGGAAAGTCCCTCAAGAAATTTGAAAATTCTGGTTGAGAACTCAAGCAGCCTCAATAAAGAAACAAATACCAAATGATTGTAGGGGATTATACAGTGCATAAAATAACTAACAGTATAGAAATCATTAATCATCTTTTGTAAATAATTAAGCCTAACACTCATTTCTACTTATTTCAGAGCATTCCCAAGAAAAAGGAGGAGGAGGAGGAGAAGGAAGATGTGGGAAAGGAGGGGGGGAGGGGGGATAAAACAATGGATTCATCTTAATCCACCATACATTAATCTTGCTTTAATCATTTTGCAAGAACAGTAGGAACTGAAGTGGAGTCATGAATGTCAAGATAAGGAAAAACTTAGAGACATTGACACAGATCATTATTTATTGGCTATTACACAAACTTTCAACAGAATAGAAACTAATGTGTGGCAAAAAGTCACCCAAGGAGTGGCTTCTCAGACCAAGTGAGAACAGTTACAATGAAAATATATCAAAGGTGAGAAGTACAGCTTGGAAGAGATGGTATTTCAACTAAACTTTGGAAAAACAATATGATTTTATGTATTACTGCAACAAGCATCAGAGAAGAAAAATTAAACTTCATTGAAAAATATTTCAAAAGTTTAGTACAATGCTGGAATTCCTAGGTGGTATAAAAGCAATGGAAAGAATAATGATTATCTCTGACTCCATAGATTAAAATGTTAAGTGGTGAGCATCAACAAACAAACACAAAAATGGTAATGGAAAGTAGTGATAGTATGTAAGTAATTTCAGGAGTAAAGGTAACAAACCAATGTACATTAGCGGCAGTGAATCACTGAAAGGGATATGAACAAGACCTTTTGGATGAATTCTTTTTCAAAGCTACAGAGTGCAGACACACACACACACACACACACACACACACACACACACACACACACACACACACACCTACTTGTATGGTTTTGTTGTTTTAGTACTGCATTTTGATTGTGGTGAGGGATTGTGAAAGGTGAAGTGGGCAAGGGGAGAACGAAAGTGGAGAGAGAGAGAGAGAGAGTGTGTGTGTGTGTGTGTGTGTGTGTGTGTGTGTGTGCGCGTGCAGTATCTCTTTTTTACCAATGTATGAAGCATTATTTAGGATGCATTTTGTGTTAGTATCGTATTTAGTGTGTGTAGGTCGCCTGCATCAATTTCTATACAATTTAGCGAGTTACTGATTCATCACAACATGATCACTGCAAGCTGACAGTACCAGTACTTTCTTTGCTGAAATGTCAGGAAATGCACAAAGACTGCAAGTCTGTGATTGCTGTCTAAACGATCAGAAACAAGTGAGTATCATCGCTTACATACCGGACCTGCAATGAGTCGGCTTTATTGTCACAGGACTGGTGGCAGGAGTTCATACAGTACATGTTTGCTGAATATATATTTATTCAACACAAAACAATAAACCATTACTAGATGAAATATATTCTGAGTGCAATGTCTATTAGGTGGTGGTTGCCCTAACGGTGTTGCAGAGTAGTTCCACTCTAACACTGTCCTGGAAGGCATACACTCCTCAGTGCCATTGCATCTACGATCACGTGATTGTGGGAGAACAATAAATGCATGTTTGGAATGAAACAAACTTTCTTGATAATTGTTGGCAGTGTTTTCTTCACAGATGCAACAAAATGGAAGTGAAAATGAATGGAGAGCATCAAAAAAACTTCCATAAGCATTGGCGGTGAGCTCGCATTGAGCTTGACCCAAGTAGTCTGTAGCTTGCAGCAATAGACTCTGCTTGTTGCTTTTTGCTGACCTATGTCCATGTGCACCAAACTCTTTGACAGAATTTTGCCTGTCAGCAAGTGTGAACATTGGCAGTTCCCCGACGCAGCTAGCTTTTGCTAGCAGAAAGAACCTCTGGTCCTTGTACGCATTTCTGTGGCACAACTGCCACATAGCTCCCCCCTTGGGAAGCAGAGCTCAGGAGCTGCAACGAAGCACTGGTGTTCAGGTTGTGCCTGACTTGTGTGACAGATGTTTGAGTTTTGCAAGCATCATCATGACGTCAGCACAAGTGCAATGGTGGCTCGATGGTCAGTGATGATTGGGCAGAGGTGCTTGAGGTCAGCATGCGGGATCAGCTGGGTGCACAGTGGGCATGTCCTCACGCTGCTGGCCAGTGACAGCAATGGTAGGTAGCACTGGCTGCCGATAGCAACAAGTGGCTGGCCTCAAGGCTTTGAGTCATGCAGAAAAAAAAGACACTGATAATAAAAGCTAATGACAAAGTGTTCATGGCTGCACATTGTTTGGAAGGACACAAAATGTGTTAATGAGTTGCATTATTAAGTGTTCAAAGACACACTCGGTCACGAAATCATGTCATGGGATTTGATGCAATGTCGAACCCAAGATAGCAGAGGCACAGAGATTATGCAAAGTGTCTACCCTCATGCGAGTACAGTGTCATCGTAACTTAAATGCAGTTCACAGAACTCCAACGCACAAGCCCGGCAGTCCGGAGCTTGATGGGTAAGAACACAAAAAATGGTAATGGAAATTAATCTTCCTTCAATGCCCTACATGGAAGATCCACAAGCATGTGAACGCGAGTCCAGGAGCTGTGACGGATAAGCAGCCTGTTACATGGGAGTTGGTGCCTGAAATTAGATTGGAGAAGATATACTGAAGATGCGGTCCACTGGAGACATTTTTATAGCAGGAGGCAGCTAGGGCATTGTTAATACGCAAGATGGGCATTTGAAATGGACACACCTGCCAGAATGAGTCATGTCGTCTCCTGGCAGCTGTAGTGGGCCTGGCCCGGGTGCCTGAGGTAGGTGTGGCCTGGGTGGCTGAGCAGGCTGTGGCTGTTCCAGTTGGCATGGCACGGTGGGGCTGAGGCACACTTTTTGGGGTGATGACAGCTGGTGGTACGCTTGCGTCATTAGCGGCCACTGGTGTGGGCTATGTCTGACTGGTGGTGGGAGAAATGTCATGTGTTGACACGTCTTCTGCTGTACCAAAGAAGTGAATGGCAGCTAGAATGGTCAAGAAGCATACAGCATTGACTCAGAGGACTGGTGGCTTGTTGGCTTGCTGTTGCACTTGATGTCAAGTACTGTCTCACCGCAGGTGATCACACAGTGTAGCCCTGAGTAAGGTGACTGAAGTGGCAGCTGTAGCACGTCACTGCATAGTATGACATGTGTACAGTGCTGTAGATTGGGATGTACAAATACTTTGCTGGTGTCATGCTGGGTCTGTGACTGTGGTCGGAGGTGGGCTATGTGGGTGCGCAGATGTTCTGTCAGGGTTGCGGCTGAAGCATCTTCTATTGGTTTCACTCACAGGACAAGCAGCAGCAGCAGCAGCAGCGGGAGTGTTTCCATACAGGCGGCACTGTGGCTAAGTTAGGAAGGCTTTCAGTGTTCAATGGAGCTGCTCAACCATGCCGATAGACAATGGGTGGTAGCTGGTAACCACAAACTGAAGCAACATGTGTGGACAGTGTGCAGTCAACCTGGCAGCCACAGTCCATAGTGACGTGACTGGGGCAGCTGAAGCATGCCATCCAGATGTTGATGATGGTGGTGGTGTCCACTATGGGTGTCTCCTCTGGCCTGTGAGTGAAGCAGTCCATCACTGTCGGCAGATAACACTTGCCTTGGGACATAGAGAGCAAGCCTTCAATGTCCACATGGACAACTGCAATGTGGTGTTCATGTCGCGGAAGGCACCAACGGGTGCATGAGTGTGCCTCCCTACTTTGGTATGCTGGCATGCAGTTCAGGTGCATGCCTATTGACAGCAGTCTTTCTGTAGTCCTGGTCAGATGAAACATGCAGAAATGAGTGACACGGTGGTGTTGACGCTGGGATGTGACAGCCTGTGGAAGTGGTTGAAAACAATGCACTGGAATTTTTCCAGAAGGATTGGGACAGTGATTCTGACATCTCTGTTACTCAGTCTGGTATTGATTAGTCAATGTGTTTGTCGTTCTATAGTTAACAGAGATTGATTTTGAGATTTTGATCAACATTAGATGATGTCAGTTTGTGCTATGATGCTTACTGTAAGGAAAGAATACCTTCATCTCTGTGATTTCCATTCACTGTCACACCCTACTTCTCCCTAATCTGCGACAGGAATGTTTGAGCATTTCTGAAAATATTTTCGGTGAGACTATCAGATATGCAGATTAGAGTGGTGATGATAATGTCTTTCTATTTTTGTTACTAGAAGAACTACATATGTTTTTTGGTGTTGCGATATTCTTAGTGGTACATTAACCAAAAATTGAAATGCACTAGTCATACAAAGATTCTATTTCAAGTGTCTTTTTTGGCAAACCATATCCTAAAAAAAGTGTCAGAAAATCCAGAATTATTTGCATTTTTCTGGCAACCTCTAGTTTGAACCAGAAAATCTTTCTAATTCAAAAAAAGTGTATAATCTGGTGGATGTAGCAGTATCTAGAACATAACTTCCAAAATTTTTAACTGTTTGGCAGGGAGATTATTGTACAAGGATTGCCTTTGTTTGGTACCAATTGTGCCAAAAAAGGCATGATTTGGTACATACCTGTACATGCTCTACAAAACAAAACATAGCTATGACTGGCCATCTACAATCTATCAGCAGGATTGAGAGTTTGAGAATCTTCCAGTATATATATTCTCAACTGGTCGTATCTCTCATAACACAACTTCTCAACAAAGTGAATTACTTGACAACACACATTTCCTCTACTTCAGCTTGCAGATCTTCTAATCAAAACAATAATGGATACATGTGGAACACTGAAGTTGTCCAAACAGTGTAATGGAGATATGGCTGCCTGCAGATGAGGAAAAGTGTTTCTAATGAGCAAATTGACGCATGGTGCGGGGAATGGCAATTGAATCTCAATTTAGACAAGTGTAATGTGCTGCAAATACATAGAAAGATAGATCCCTTATCATTTAGCTACAAAATAGCAGGTCAGCAACTGGAAGCAGGTAATTCCATAAATTATCTGGGAGTATGCATCAGGAGTGATTTAAAATGGAATGATCATATAAAGTTGATCGTCGTTAAAGCAGATGCCAGACTGAGATTCATTGGAAGAATCCTAAGGAAATGCAATCCGAAAACAAAGGAAGTAGGTTACAGTACGCTTGTTCGCCCACTGCTTGAATACTGCTCAGCAGTGTGGGATCCATACCAGATAGGGTTGATAGAAGAGATAGAGAAGATCCAACAGAGAACAGCGCGCTTCGTTACAGGATCATTTAGTAATCGCGAAAGCATTACGGAGATGATAGATAAACTCCAGTGGAAGACTCTGCAGGAGAGACGCTCAGTAGCTCGGTACGGGCTTTTGTTAAAGTTTCAAGAACATACCCTCACCGAAGAGTCAAGCAATATATTTCTCCCTCCTACGTATATCTCGCGAAGAGACCATGAGGATAAAATCAGAGAGATTAGAGCCCACACAGAAGCATACCGACAATCCTTCTTCCCACGAACAATATGAGACTGGAATAGAAGGGAGAACCAATAGAGGTACTCAGGGTACCCTCCACCACACACCGTCAGGTGGCTTGCGGAGTATGGATGTAGATGTAGATGTAGATGTAATAAAATGGAAGGACACAAAAGATGTGCATTTATCAACTATTCACAATAACGACGTGATTACAAAGAAAGAGAAAATTATCAGGCAACCTGTGGCAGTTTTTATTAGAACCACAAAAGTGAAGAATTATAATAAATTCAAAATACATTCAAAATACATTTCTAAAAGATTAACAATCATTTTAAAAAAATTGAAACTTTTTTAACAGTGCTCCTTCTAAAAGTGGTCAATTGAAAGACTGAAAGTAACCATAAAAAGGGGTTGAAGGTAACCATTAACCCACAAAAATACTTTTTTAAAATGATTTTCACTTGACAACTCCTTTTTTTATACATATCTTGCTGACAGTTAATCATATTTTCAGAGCAGTAGTACAATTACAAAAGTTTTGTGTCAATCATTCTTTACAAAATTTAAATGTTGTTCACATGGAAGTGAAACTCAGTTATATTAGCCTTTGAAATTAGTCAATTATGATCCCCTATATACTCACCCAGCAAATATAGTCATTTAAATAGGTAAGTTCCCTATAAGTCATACTCTTGATAAATGTTTCCTATCAGTCATATTCTTGACAAACATATAGATTTGGAATTTCTCACCTGAGTGTGAATGAAATACAGTATGGAAAATTCTGGCAGAATGTAAATAATTTAGGAGTAAAGAAGATCACTCACCAAACAGCAACTAGACACACAATGCCATGACTGCAGTTTGGCAGGTGGACTACGGTGGGGTGGAGGCTGTGTTTGCATTTCGGTGAGTTGGAGGCTGTGTTTGGGTGGGGTGGAAGCTGTGGCTGGTGCACGGGTTAGATACGTAATACACAGGTACCAGAACTGGCGAGGTGCACCGCATGGTGATGATATTGAGGCACGGATTGAGAGTGGGCGACAGGACAGATCGAGGGGAGACTGCTGAGTAGAGCACCTGGATGCTGAGAGATGGTGGGTATTGATTCCAGGAGAACTACAGGAGTGAAGGATGTGTTGGAAGGATAACTCCTATCTGTGTAGTTCAGAAAAGCTGATGCTGGAGGAAAGGACCCAGATTGCACTTGTTGCACAGCAGCCACTGAACTTAGGGATGTTACGTTCAGCAGTATGTTGCGCCACTTGTTCTCGGTCACAGTTTGGCTATACAGCCTGGACACCTGTGGACAGTGTGTCTACACTGAAGGAAACTGCCTTGCCCACTACACTGAAGATCTCATGAGAGTCTTCACAGAAATTCATTACCCTCCCAAACCTAGTCTGCAAACAGATTTCTCATGCCATATCATAGCACACCCCTAATCCTTCCTCCACCAGGGTGTATATGTGGACAAGGGGGGAGGGGGGGGGGGGAATCCCGGATTTCCCGGTTAAAAATACACTTTCCCCTGGATGAAAATACATTTTTTCTGTGTTAAGTAACAGTATACTTTTCTTCGGAGCTGTTAAACTTATCAATCCTTTCAATGGTAGTGGTTTTATACACCGGCCTAGAAATTCCCAACAGTTTAAAAAATGAAACTCAGGGGAAAAAACACGTTTTGGAAAGATGTCTGATGTGCAGCAACATGTATACTGCATATTTTCATATTATGGAAGTATAAATTCGAATTCCACCGAACACCGCATGTTACTTTCCAAAGGATTGAAATCAAGATTCCGATGCGCTTTTGTAAGCCAGTCGTAGCTCATGCAAGCGATCTCGCCAGCCGATGACTGCGGATATTCAGAGCACAGGACATGTGATGTAGTCACAGCCAATAGCAACATCACTGTTAAGAAGCGCAAACACACAAATAGGAAAAGGTAATTAATATACATAGTGTTGCTACAAGAAAAGGCTTTCACGTATAATATAGGTCTCTAAGATTAATAAGCTGCAAGAGAAGCTATGCTGTCACACACAAAGTTTATCCTTTTTGTGCGAGTTACACTTTTAGATAGATCACACAAATGTGTCAGTAAAATTTTTAACAACGACATAAATGTCTGATCCTTTGAGCTCGAAAATATTCTAAATGGTAATCCTCAAACATCTGATTTTTGAATGAGAGTCAAACGCTCTGTGACTTTAGAAATTCATCGGACATTCGAGCACAGAGTTCATCTCGCAAAATAAGAAATTTACTTTGAAAGTAACCCTTGCAACTTAAGTTTTATATTCAAGTTTTTTTCTCTCATTCGTGTTTCATTGCTGCAAAATTATTTTGCAGGAGCGAGATACAGTAATATTCTTCGTTAGAGTATTGGAATTTAACTGAAAACTAAATCATTGAAAACTTCCCGGAATTCTAAAAAATTCCCGGGTTTTTCCCGGATAAAAATATTCCCGGGTTTTTCCCGGATCTCCCAGTTGTCCCGGGTCGTATAAACCCTGTACACACCCAAGAATTGGCTGCAAAGGAGTGACATCCTTGTCATCTGTTATCACCCTACACTGGAGCAACTGAACCATATCCTTTGCCAGGTCTTTGATTATCTGTCATCACACCCTAAAGTGAGGGACACCCAACCCAAGATCCTTCCCACCCCTCCTAAAATTATATATCATTACCCACCCAACCCACACAACATCCTGCTCCATCTCTATGCCAATCTTATTCCCAGCTCCTTGCCACCAGAGTCATAGCCTGTGGAAGACCTAGGTGCAAGACCTGCCTAATCCACCCATCCAGTTCTTCCTACTCCAGTCCTTTCACAAGGCTTATCCTATCCCGTCAGAGGCAGGGTCAACTGTGGAAGCAGCCATGTCATACAACAACTCTGCTGTAATCATTGCACAACTTTTAATGTCGGCACAACACCCAACCTGGTGTCCACCAGAACGAATGGCCACCATAAAACTGATAGACGACAAAACTGTCCACCCAGTGGCACTACATACCCGAGTTCAGTTATAGTGTCACAATCCATGCAACACACCCTTCGCTCCCTTAATCCTCCTGGCCTCAATATCCACTAAACCAACGTCCCACGATCTCTACCCAACAGTTTCCCCTTCCCCTGTCCTGTCAACCCCACCAAATCCATGACTCCACATCATCTTCACTGTGCACACTTCCATGTCATCTTCATCATACATTACACATCACTGACCTTGGTACTGGTGCTTTCTCAAAAGCATTTGACACGGTGCCCCCTGCAGGCAAGCATACATAGTAGGTTCCCCGACATGTGAGTACCTCGAAGACTTATTAAGTGATAGAACCCAATATGTTGATCTTGATGGCAAAAATTCATCAGAGACAAGGGCATCGTCAGGAGTGCCCCAGGTAACTCTGATAGGACTGCTATTATTGTTTATACACGTAAATGATCTGACGTACAGAGTGTACAGCAATCTGCAGCTATTTGCTAATGATGCTGTGGTGTACAGTGTAGTGGTACATGTTGGTATAAAGCGTAGCAACACATATCACTTGAGTGAGTGTATCTACTGTGCTCAGCTTTGACGGAATTTATGTGCAGACATGAGAAAGAAAAATGCGGACACAGTACAGAAAGTGATGATGGATGTGCAATTTGGACTGGCGACTGAGGGGTCACCTGCACTTTGCAATTGTGCTTTGCGGGTACGATGGACTCCAAAGAAGAAAGGGAGCCTGACGACAATGGTCGGGCACCAAAGAAAAATGAACGTTGTTATACAGACTCTATGCTCTGCTATCTTGAGTTAAGTATGAACTTATGGTTTTGGTCAAGCACTGTAGCATCATGTATGAACATGTCTGAAAGGTTTTGTTAATTATCAGTTGTTGTGAGTTGAGAACTTATTTGAATATACAAGAATTATGGAAACCATGTTTTGTAATTTCATAGTAAATTGTTTAAATGTAGAAGCTCTCTTAAGGCCATCTGGTCACGTACATGGCATTGCATAGAAGGACCACATCACGAGAAAACAAGACAGTGACTGGAAAATTTGGCAAAGAAGGTAACTGTTATAG
Organism: Schistocerca serialis cubense; assembly: GCF_023864345.2. Classification (NCBI taxonomy): domain Eukaryota; kingdom Metazoa; phylum Arthropoda; class Insecta; order Orthoptera; family Acrididae; genus Schistocerca; species Schistocerca serialis. The sequence goes on along the minus strand of NC_064641.1, from coordinate 783,759,874 downwards.
CATAGAACAAGTAAAAACTTGGCATCTCGCAATATATTGATTAAAAAACCCTCAGTGGGAAGGTGTCATTGTTGCGTAACTGTAAGAAGATACAAACCGACTCAGACAAAATTTCTAGTTGGTGTGATGAATGGCAGCTAGCACTAAATGTAGAAAAATGTAAGTTAATGTAGATGAGTGCCAAAATCAATCCTGTAATGTTAGAGTACAGTATTTATAAAGTGCTGCTTGACACAATCACTTTGATTAAATGTCTGGGTATAACACTGCAAAGCAATATGAAATGAAACAAGGATGTAAGGACTGTAGTAAGGAAGGTGAATGGTCGACTGAGCAATCAACTTCAGATTATTGGGAGAATTTCAGGAACTGGATCACTTGTAAAGGAGACTGCCTATAGAACACCATTTTGACCTATTCTGAGTACTGCCCTAGTGTTTGGGATCCCCACTAGGTTGGATTAAAGGAAGACACTGAAGCATTTCAAAGGAGAGGAGTTAGATTTGTTACTGGTAGGGGATCAATCAATGCACAAGTGATGCTTTGATGGACATGCTTTCAGAACTCTAAAACGGGATTCCCTTAGGGTAACACAGCATTCTATTTAAGGAATACTGCTGAGATAATTTAGAGAACCGGTATTCAAAGCTGATTGCAGAACAATTCTACTGTTGCCAATGAACATTTCACATGGGGTTCTGAGGGATAAGATAATAGAAATTGGGGCTTATACAGACAGGGAGATATAGACAGTCGTTTTTCCCTCACTTTATTAGTGAGTAGAACAGGAAAGGAAATGACTATTACTGGTACACGGTACCCTCTGCCATGCACCATATGGTGGCTTGCAGAGTATGTATACAGATTTAGATTAAATGCCTAGCCTGTGCACCTGCCATCTCCTCCTGCTGCATCTCTTGCCAGCACAGCTGCTGTCTCCCTACCTACTAATTATCCATTCCAAACCCCTGTTCCTGCTTCCCACCTCTTTCTTCCTCTACTCAACCAATCCAACACAACCCTCATGCCAGTCTAGTTTACATGACATGCTGAACTGCAACCCTTGCATGGAACAGAGAAAGAGAGAAAGAGAGAGAGAGAGAGAGAGAGAGAGAGAGAGAGAGAGAGAGAGAGAGAGAGAGAGAGCGCATTTCATGTAAATTATTTAAATGAATCTCAAAAATATTTTTATATGGCTAAATATTAGTCTTTTACACATTTATACCTGACTATTTATTTCTATTTAACAATTTTGCTACAGTAATTAATAAACTGTTAAGGAGAAGAAACTTTAATTTGCATTTAGAAACACTATTACAAAGTATCCGGCTTTTATTCTGGGATTGAACTGTCAAAGCATTTTATAGCTGTGTATTTCAGTGCTACCTATGATGTAATTACATTCAATGCAAATATATGAGCTAATAAATTTACTATGAGGTTGTGGTATATAGTCCTAACTGCTTAAACAGATGTTTACAAAATACACATGCATGAAATCATCAAATAATGTAATAATTACAGATTACAGTTTCCCATGACTGTGCAATAACTTAGTAATTCCTATATCTATCCTTTGTGGTCATCATCACAATAAACCTGGTATCCACTACTAGAATGAGGTAACCGCCAGGCTTTTCCATACATTATAATATTATAGTGTAGAAGAAATCATGATTGATGAGTACTCACAAACATAACAGGAATTGTTGACAACATGATGTAATTATTACGAGGGTTGTTTTTTAAGTAAGGGCCGTTCGCGCGTATAGTCCCGTAGTTCGCGTGGACGCCGCAACAAGCCACCGCGCCACTTGCCGGCATCCTTCCCGCTCACACTGATGCAAGTTGCAGCTCTTTAGCTGACGTGCACGCATCACTGTGCTACTTTATAATGTTTACGATTATTGAATCGCCCGCCGCGTGTGAGATACGGTCAGTGATACGTTTTTTGACCGCAAGAAGCCTATCAGCTGCAGAAATTCATCGTCACTTAACAGAAGTCTATGGCTTGAATGCACTGAATGAAGGTAAAGTGCGTCAATGGGTTAGAGAATTTAAAAATGTCTGTCAAAACGTCCATGACGAAGAATGCTCAGGCCGGCCCTCTGTGATCACTGATGATTTGGTGGCTGCAGTCAAAACAGATTCGTGAGGACAGAAGATTCACAATTTCCACTCTTTCTTTGGAATTTCCACAAGTTTCAAGATCGGTTTTGTACAAAATTGTGTCTGAAAACCTAAACTTTAAGAAACTGTGTTCTCGGTGGGTACCCAGACTCCTCACAGAGGACCACAAAGGGAAGAGATTTGCCACTTCATTGGACTTTATGATTCATTATGAGGAAGAAGGGGATGATATGTTGAGTCAAATTGTCACTGGAGATGAAACATGGGTATCCCCTATCCCCTATCACTCCCGAAAGCAAGTGACAATCGATGGAATGGCGACACACAACCGCACCCATCAAGGTCAAAGCCAAACAGACGCTGTTAAAGCCCAAGATTATGGCAACTGTGTTCTGGGACCGGCGCGGTGTTTTGCTAGTGGACTTTATGCCACGAGGAACGACAATCAACTCAGATGCCTACTGTGCAACTCTAAAGAAGCTCCGCTATTTTCCCGAGAACATGCAGCTTTACTGTATGGTTAAATGATGATGGCGTCCTCTTGGGTAAAATATTCTGAAGGTAAAATAGTCCCCCATTCGGACCTCCAGATGGGGACTACTCAGGAGGATGTTGGTGTCAGAAGAAAGAAAACTGGCATTCTACGGATCAGAGCGTGGAATGTCAGCTCCCTTAATCGGGCAGGTAGGTTAGAAAAATTAAAAAGGGAAATGGATAGGTTAAAGTTAGATATAGTGGGACGTAGTGAAGTTTGGTGGCAGGAGGAACAAGACTTCTGGTAAGGTGAATACAAGGTTATAAATACAAAATCAAATGGGGGTAATGCAGGAGTAGGTTTAATAATGAATAGGAAAATAGGAATGTGGGTAAGCTACGACAAACAGCATAGGGAACGCATTATTGTGGCCAAGATAGATACGAAGCCCACGCCTACCACAGTAGTACAAGTTTATATGCCAACTAGCTCCGCAGATGACGAAGAGATTGATGAAATGTAAGATGATAAAAGAAATTATTCAGATAGTGAAGGGAGATGAAAATTTAATAGTCATGGGTGAATGGAATACAATAGTAGGAAAAGGGAGAGAAGGAAACGTAGTAGGTGAATATGGATTGGGGGGAAGAAATGAAAGAGTAAGCCGCCTGCTAGAATTTTGCACAGAGCATAACTTAATCATAGCTAACACTTGGTTCAAGAATCATAAAATAAGGTTGTATACATGGAAGAAGCATGGAGATACTGACAGGTTTCAGATAGATTATATAATGGTAAGACAGATTCGGGAACCAGGTTTTACATTGTAAGACTTTTCCAGGGGCAGATGTGGACTCTGACCACAATCTACTGGTTATGAACTGTAGATTAAAACTGAAGAAACTGCAAAAAGGTGGGAATTTGAGGAGATGGCACCTGGATAAACTGAAACAACAGGAGGTTGTAGAGAGAGAGTCAGGGAGAGAATTAGGGAACGATTGACAAGAATGGGGGAAAGAAATATGGTAGAAGAAGAATGGGTAACTTTGAGAGACAAAATAGTGAAGGTAGCAGAGGATCAAGTAGGTAAAAAGACGAGGGCTAATAGAAATCCTTGGGTAACAGAAGAGATATTGAATTTAATTGATGAAAAGAGAAAATATAAAATGGAAGTAAATGAAGCAGGCAAAAAGGAATACAACGTCTCAAAAATGAGATTGGCAGGAAGTGCAAAATGGCTAAGCAGGGATGGCTAGAGGACAAATGTAAGGATGTAGAGGCCTATCTCACTAGGGGTAAGATAGATACTGCCTACAGGAAAAATAAAGAGACCTTTGGAGAAAAGAGAACGACTTGTATGAATATCAAGAGCTCAGATGGAAACCCAGTTCTAAGCAAAGAAGGGAAAGCAGAAAGGTGGAAGGAGTATATAGAGGGTCTAAACAAGGGCGATGTACTTGAGGACAATATTATGGAAATGGAAGAGGATGTAGATGAAGATGAAATGGGAGATAAGATACTGCATGAAGAGTTTGACAGAACACTGAAAGACCTAAGTCGAAACAAGACCCCGGGAGTAGACAACATTCCATTAGAACTACTGACGGCCTTGGGAGAGCCAGTCTTGACAAAACTCTACCATCTGGCGAGCAAGATGTATGAGACAGGCGAAATACCATCAGACTTCAAGAAGAATATAATAATTCCAATCCCAAAGAAAGCGGGTGCTGACAGATGTGAAAATTACCGAACTGTCAGTTTAATAAGTCACAACTGCAAAATACTAATGCGAATTCTTTGCAGACAAATGGAAAAACTAGTAGAAGCCGACCTCGGGGAAAATCAGTTTGGATTCCATAGAAATGTTGGAACACGTGAGGCAATACTGACCCTATGACTTATCTTAGAAGATAGATTACGGAAAGGCAAACCTACATTTCTAGCATTTGTAGACTTAGAGAAAGCTTTTGACAATGTTGACTGGAATACTCTCTCTCACATTCTGAAGGTGGCAGGGGTAAAATACAGGGAAAGAAAGGCTATTTACAATTTGTACAGAAACCAGATGACAGTTATAAGAGTCGAGGGGCATGAGAGGGAAGCAGTGGTTGGGAAGGGAGTGAGACAGGGTTGTAGCCTCTCCTCAATGTTATTCAATCTGTATATTGAGCAAGCAGTAAAGAAAACAAAAGAAAAATTTGGAATAGGAATTAAAATCCACGAAGAAGAAATAAAAACTTTGAAGTTCGCCGGTGATATTGTAATTCTGTCAGAGACAGCAAAAGACCTGGAAGAGCAGTTGAACAGAATGGATAGTGTCTTGAAAGGAGGATATAAGACGAACATCAACAAAAGCAAAACAAGAATAATGGAATGTAGTCGAATTAAATCAGTTGATGCTGTGGGAATTAGATTAGGAAATGAGACGCTTAAAGTAGTAAATGAGTATTGCTATTTGGGGAGCAAAATAACTGACGATGGTTGAAGTAGAGAGGATATAAAAAGTAGACTGCCAATAGCAAGAAAAGCGTTTCTGAAGAAGAGAAATTTGTTAACATCGAGTATAGATTTCAGTACCCGGAAGTCGTTTCTGAAAATATTTGTATGGATTGTAGCCATGTATGGAGGTGAAATGTGGACGATAAATACGAGTTGCATTCAAGTTCTAAGGCCTCCGATTTTTTTTTTCTAATTAACTACTCACCCGAAATCGATGAAACTGGCGTTACTTCTCGACGTAATCGCCTGCAGACGTACATATTTTTCACAATGCTGACGCCATGATTCCATGGCAGCGGCGAAGGCTTCTTTAGGAGTCTGTTTTGACCATTGGAAAATCGCTGAGGCAATAGCAGCACGGCTGATGATTGTGCGGCCACGGAGAGTGTCTTTCATTGTTGGAAAAATCCAAAAGTCACTAGGAGCCAGGTCAGGTGAGAATGGAGCATGAGGAATCACTTCAAAGTTGTTATCATGATGAAACTGTTGCGTAACGTTAGCTCGATGTGCGGGTGCATTGTCTTGGTGAAACAGCACACACGCAGCCCTTCCCGGACGTTTTTGCTGCAGTGCAGGAAGGAATTTGTTCTTCAAAACATTTTTGTAGGATGCACCTGTTACCGTAGTGCCCTTTGGAACGCAATGGGTAAGGATTACGCCCTCACTGTCCCAGAACATGGACACCATCATTTTTTCAGCACTGGAGGTTACCCGAAATTTTTTTGGTGGCGGTAAATCTGTGTGCTTCCGCTGAGCTGACTGGCGCTTTGTTTCTGGATTGAAAAATGGCATCCACATCTCATCCATTGTCACAACCGACGAAAAGAAAGTCTCATTCATGCTGTCGTTGCGCATCAACATTGCTTGGCAACATGCCATACGGGCAGCCATGTGGTCGTCCGTCAGCATTCGTGGCACTCACCTGGATGACACTTTTCGCATTTTCAGGTCGTCATGCGGGATTGTGTGCACAGAACCTACAGAAATGCCAACTCTGGAGGCGATCTGTTCAACAGTCATTCGGCGAGCGCTCAAAACAATTCTCTCCACTTCCTCGATCATGTCGTCAGACCGGCTTGTGCGAGCCCGAGGTTGTTTCGGTTTGTTGTCACATGATGTTCTGCCTTCATTAAACTGTCACACCCACGAACGCACTTTAGACACATCCATAACTCCATCACCACACGTCTCCTTCAACTGTCGATGAATTTCAATTGGTTTCACACCACGCAAATTCAGAAAACGAATGATTGCACGCTGTTCAAGTAAGGAAAATGTCGCCATTTTAAGTATTTAAAACAGTTCTCATTCTCGATGCTGGCGGTAAAATTCCATCTGCCGTACGGTGCTGCCATCTCTGGGACGTATTGACAATGAACGCGGCCTCATTTTAAAACAATGCACATGTTTCTATCTCTTTCCAGTCCGGAGAAAAAAAATCGGAGGCCATAGAACTTGAATGCACCTCGTAGTTTAGACAAGAAGAGAATAGAATCTTTCGAAATGTGGTGCTACAGAAGAATGCTGAAGATTAGATGTGTAGATCACATAACTAATGAGGAGGTATTGAATAGAATTGGAGAGAAGAGAAATTTGTAGCACAACTTGACTAGAAGAAGGGATCAGCTGGTAGGGCATATTCTGAGGCAACAAGGGATCACCAATTTAGTATTGGAGTGCAGCGTGGAGGGTAAAAATCGCAGAGGGAGACCAAGTGATGAATACACTAAACAGATTCGGAAGGATGTAGGTTGCAGTAGGTACTGGGAGATGAAGAACCTTGCACAAGATAGATTAGCATGGAGAACTGCATCAAATCAGTCTCTGGACTGAAGATCACAACAACAACAACATATGCTATTTATTAGTAATGGCACTTGACACAAGTGTATTTTAAATGTTCTGTGAAATATTGTATACATGCAAAATACAATAGTATTATTTATTTAAAAAGTCTATGCTCTATGCCCATATTGGAGCACTAGAATCAGTCGACATACAATTAAGTATTGCAAGTAGAGATTTGGATCTCACCTTCCTCTATTTCTCAGAAAACTTTTTCATTTTTTGATGACCTAACTGCCCTTTCTGTGGCGTACTGTAGTGGCAGCTCCTGCAAAACTCTTATCAGTGTGCTACAATGAATATGCTACAATGTGGTGACCTACTGCTGTTTGACTTAAAAAGGTAGTAATCATAACTAAATTCAATATTTTAATTTTACATATACAAATTGAATTGGTCAAATATATTTAAATTTTATAATTGCACATGGGTAGGGGAAAGGAGGTGTGTGTGTGTGTGTGTGTGTGTGTGTGTGTGTGTGGGAGGGGGGGGGGGGGGTTTGTACAGTAGCAACAGGAATCAAACCCAAGCCAACGAATTGCCAAGTGCACTTGACCATCAGGCATGGAGCCATTACATCAACTGCTCCTCAAAAATCTCCTAGAATATGATCTGGTGCTGTGAGCAATGTGGCACTAATAGTGCTAGAAGGGGTGACATCATCAGAGCATGCATAGTAGGAAACAGATTGTCGCATCTCCTCTCTGAGTTCGTTGTATTGCAGCTGACCATCATTTCAGCACTCAACACTGGTTTCTAGTTATTGTGGAGAGAATGCTACAAAACATATTTCATCCAGTTTTAACTGCATGCCAGCACTGCATTCAAAGAGATATGGCGAAATTTTAGTGCGACTTCCAGCTTGCTTTTGAAGAGAAATGGCATAATTTCAATGTGATTTCCAGCTTGCATTCGAAGAGAAATGGCATAATTTTAGCGTGATATTTACAATGTGCTGTGGCACATTAGTATGTGATAACCGTCTGCCACTGGTCTACTGTTTTTGTTTAAATATTTTTAGTATAAAAAATATTAGCAAAAGGATACATTGCTACTCAATATAAAGATGAAAGGCTGAGTTGTAGACAAGCACAAAATGTCACCTTTACAGTGAGCAGCAATCTATCCTTTTCCTAATATTGTTGATATTACAACCGGGAGTTTCCATTATTGGTTTTTAATATAAGCCTCATGTCTCTATTTCTCAGAATTGTCTTTTCCTCTCCATTTCCAATTTGGCTTTTAGTATAAGCCTCATGTCTCTATTTCTCATAATTGTCTTTTCCTCTCAGTTTCCAATTTGTTGCACTCTTATAATTAAGTCTTCTAAATCATCCTGGACCTCACAGAAATAGTTGTTCTTGGTTTTAATTTTCCAATAGTAAGTGGAGAACCAAATCGACAACAGATAAACTACAGAAGGTAAACAGAAGAATCATCAGAACTTGTATGTGCTTGTCGACAGCTCAAAGCTTTTGCTATTTGCTGAGTGGTCTCCTTTACTCCTGCATTATTCAAATGAATGAAAGTTACACAAACTTCTCATAAATATTTTATATAGCTATATGTTGGTCTTTTACACATTTATCACCGACTACTCATTTCTACCAGGTGCAGAAGGACGAAACCAGAATTTGATTGCAATAATTACGTGTCTGTTATTTGAAATTAATAAACAATATTTTATTCAAAATAATCTCCATTGTTATTTATACATTTCTTCCACCTCTCCAGCAGGCTATGAATTCCACACCAAAACAACAGTTCTTCTTTAGAAGCGATCCAGTCAGTGAGCCATTTTCGTACAAATTGAAGTGTTGTTCAGTGAGAGCGTGTCCCAGTGATGCAAATAGATGATAATCATATGTAGCCAAGCCTGGAGAATAAGCTGCATGCCCTAGTACTTTCCAAATGAATGCATCAATCATTTCCCTGATCCATTTTGGTCTGTGTGACGGGACGGTATCATGGAGCAATATGACTTTGTGTTGCCTTTTTCCATATTCCGGTCATTTCTCACACAATGTTCAATTTAAATCGATCATTACTGTTGGTAGCGATCAGTGTTAATGATTTCACCAGGTTTTAGCAGCTTATAACAGATGACACCCTTCTGATCCCACAAAACCCAGAGCATTGTCTTCTTTCCAAAGTCTTGCAGTAGATGTTGATGGTTTGCCTGGGTTTACCCAGGATTGACAATGATTAGGATTCTCAAAACATATCTGTTTTTCATCACCTGGCACTTAAATGGTGAAACTAATTTCTTTTGTATCTGGGGAGCAGTGTTTCACAAGTGATCTTTCGATTTACTCTCATTCAGTTCGTGTGGAACCCATTTTCCCACTTTCTTCATCCATAGCTTTCAACTGAAGACAAATGGCTTTCTGCATCACATTCAATTGTTCTGCAAGCTCCTGTTGAGTTTGAGTAGCATTTTCATCCAATAAGGCTTGCTATTTGTTGTCTTCGAACTTTTTCGGTGGTTTCTCACGCTCGTCGTTTCTCACATAAAAATAACCATTTTTTAATTTTTTTAACCACTCAAAACACTGTGCTTTTACAACAGGATGTTCGCCAAATACTTTGACAAGCATTCGATGCAATTCTGCAGCAGTTTTCTTCAAATGATAACAGAAAACCAATACTGTCCGCAAATTGTAGTTCGTAGGCACGAAACTCAACATGTTTAGGGGTTTGAAACATATACTGATGTAAGAAACTTGGGTTGCTGTGTGTTGACATCCTTCGTAAGCCATTACAGGTAGCAGATGGCACTGCAGACACGGTTCCGCGGACCCTACACTAGCGGCTAGCATCATCTATAGGGAAATTCCAGTTTCATACTTCTGCACCTAGTATTCAACAATTCTTCTACAATACAGAAGAAACTGTGAGACAGAAGAAACTTTCAAATGACAGAGCACAGCAATCAGTCATCCTTATCTTGCAAGTTTTATTTGGCAAATATAGATTTCAGCTAGTGCCTCAGCCATTATCAATGCTAAAAAATACAAGAAGTACATAGTCAGGTGATAGTATGAAAAGTTACGCACAGTATCAATGCATGTTCTAGTACCTCAGCCGCCTGTTCTTCGGTTTTCTGTCACAGTTCGTTCAAGACTACTGTATAATGAATACAGGCTTTGCAGAGAACACAACGGTTAGCTGTATGGCGCCCTCTATATGAACTTCATCTTATATAACACTCAAGTAATATTATTTACACTGCTGTCTGACTATTAGCACATTTAACAGTAAACATAGAAAATATAAAGATCTGGATTCACTCCTTGTGAGTCAATTGCTTTGTTATTCTTTAAAACACATATGTAACATCATACTGGTAAAACTTTTAAAAAATATTTACAGAACACAAGGAGGCACATGCTGTATGCTGCAGCTATTTACAACTCATTTGATTTAAATGTTTTTATCTTTTTTACTATTTTTCTCTTTATTTAATCATTGTGATGGGTATGTGGTACCTCTTATTTACTGAATAGTTCATAGACGGCGCCAATTCTGTGCCATTTCAAACAGATTTTAATTATAAATACAATAAAACCAATATACCTAGTTGCTGTTTTTAACAATTTACATACATCTAAACTAACATACCAAGTAGAAAGTTCTGTAGGTTCAATGTTATAACCATTGTGCTCATACGGCATTATGTTAATGGCTGCTACATATTGGCAAGACAACAGGAGCTACTTCGTACCCCCCGGGGTCAGGCCATTCACTGCTTCCCAATAAGAAGTTTTAAAACAATTCCCAGAACAGTCCATTTTTCATAATGATCTGATCATTACTCAGGTTGCAGTTGACATTTTTGCAATAACAAAAGATCTCCAGCTCTTCTAGCAGATTGAGGAAGCTGCCCTTCTGACACTTATGCAGCAGCCACGCAACAGGTGTCAAAGTCAGTAATTTATGTTTTGTTGTAAGTAAACAAGCAGCCATACTTGATTTCTCTGTGTTATCTTTTCTACCCAACATGACGTTCTCCCCAAAGCTAATTTCCAGCCTCCTTTCCATTTGGCCAACGTACCACACCCGACAGTCTGGGCAATCAATTTCATACACTTCAGGAGCATGAAATACGTTCTTTGTATCTACAGTATACATCCTAAGTTATTTTAGGTTCCAAAAGTCACTGTCACATTGTACTTAAATGTGGTAACAGTCAGTCAGAAACGTGAATAATTTTACTTGTGTTTTATTTTGTGTTATTCCAACATAAATTTGAAGTTTTTTACTAGAGACCATAGCTGCTTTCCCTGAGTGCTATACATTACTTAGTTCATATAGAGGGCACAATACAGCCAACCAATGTGTCTTGAATGAACTGTGACAGAAGCAAGAAGAATATGGGGGCTGACGTACTAGAACATGCATTGATACTATGAAATGGTGGTATGTAATGTAATGTATAAGCCATATAGGTTATGCCACGATTTGTAACTTCTCATATTATCGCTTGACTGTGTACTTCTTGTATTTTTTTAGCATTGATAATGGCTAGGCATAAGCCGAAATCTAGATTTGCCGAATAAAACCTGCAAGAAAAGGACAACTGATTGCTGCGCTCTATAATTTGAAAGTCATACCACACTCGTTGAGTGCACCCACATTCCTAATGGAAAGTAACTTGAAGAAGCAACTTTAATCTGCATTCAGAAACACTAGTACAGACGCCACATGTTTTATTCTGTGGGTGGACTTCCGAAAAGTTTTATAGCTGTTGTGAAGTATTAGTTGATACTTCTAACTGCTTAAAAACAGATGCTTACAAAATGTACATGAGTTGCCTCAACAAATAATGCAATAATTACTTTTATTTGTGCAAAGAATACTTCTTGACTAATTTATGTGAGAAGTTTCCCCAAAATATTTTAGTGTTATGTTGCGAGTCAGCAGCTGATATGTCACTAGGAGCCAAATATTATGTCCTTGTTGCTACTGGTAAATGGGTGGAAGGTGGCCAAAGTGATCTGTCGCTATAGGAATCTGGACACACGACCAAAATATTAGTTCACACAAGTACCCTTTAAATAAATATATTGTACTCAACTTATGCAAAAGAACTGCTACACTGGTGACAACTTGTGGCAGCCATTGCAAGCTATAAGCAGAAACCTGACATGGCATGCACCTATGTGAACTAAAAGTTTACCATTAGAGCTAACTATGAACATTTCGGTGTAAATTCAGCACCAGCTAGTGACTAGAAGTAATCATGAACTAGCAGACTGTTGTCCAGGCGCCCACCACTTGTAACAACATCCTGGTGGTCTTCAATGGCAGATGGCCTGGAGAATCCTCACGGAGGAGTTGTTCAAAGTGTTGCTCATGATGCCCCCTGGAATCTTTGAGGCGCTGGCTCTGGTACCATCGATAAGCAACAATACTACATTTTGCATATGAAAACAATGAATGGAAAATGCAACATATGTTAATTTTCTGACATCTATAAGAGGCAGTCTAGATGCTTGTTCCCAGTAGCATCAACTACACTGCACGTGTTTTACTGGCAAGCCCATATGCATCCTCCATACAATCCCAACTTCTCCTTATGCAATTTCCATATTTTTCGAGCCCTAAAAAAAGACGTTAGTGGCTTCTGATATGTTTCAAACAAACAGTTGCACCATTTGTATAATCATGTTTCCGTAGTCAACCGCAAACATTTTTTCATGAAGGCATTGACCTTCTTGTCTCACAGTGGGGAAAATGTATTACCAGTTATGGCATTTATTTTTGAAATAATAAGCAGTTTACTTACTTTTATTCCACCCCCTTCATTTTCACCATCCGTTTAAAAATACAAATAAGTTCAAATACCTTGGTGAAATTGTAATCCAGATCTCAAATAAGAAAGCCACAATAGAAAGCACAACTTAATTTAAACAAGCCCACACCCCACCAACCTAAAACAACAAATCTCTCTCAATGATTGTAAAATTCAAACACTTGTATTCTAACATAGGCAAACGAAACAACATTTAAGTTTTACTAGTCTAGGTTCTAATAACATTGACGTATAGTAGAAAAAGTTAATTTTCCACATTCAGACTGTATGATCCAGATTGCTGATACACCACTTCGGTAGACAAATGCAGCCAAGTGAACAAATGATCAGTTGACTGATGAAGTTCTCTACAAGAATCCAAGATTTTAAAAAACGAAGAAGAAAGAAAGAAAGATCAATTCAATGACCTAATGTAAGATGAGTAGGTGCCCTTAGTAAACATGCAATTCCAACACTGTCATTTATAATGGCAGTTTTGTTTGTCCCCCCCCCCCCCCTCCCCCTCCCCAAATGACATGTCACATACAATTGCGAAATCATTAATTTAACATATTTTGCTTTCTCCATTCACTGTTGCCAATCACAAAAATATTTGGGGCAAGCTTCTCACTTAGTCAAAAAGTATTCATTGCACAAAGGAAAGTAAGCCACAAAAATGTGCCCTTTGTTGAAGTTGCTTGCGTATTGTTGCTACAATGATACCTCATTTGGTTCAGTTCCACATATATACTTTCCTTACCACGTCATATCCTGCAACACCACCATGTAGCATTTTTCTCATGGTGGGGAGTGGTCATAATGTTTCGGCTTATCAGGTCTTATCAATAGCTGTCTGTGTTTCAAGGCAATAAAGTAAACTCGCAGTTTTTCCAGGCCGTAAATTAAAATTTATGTATGGTTGAAAAAAACTGTTTATCAATTCACTGTTGGGTGTTGCTCTCACCTGGGTCAACAAGGATATTGTGAAAGTTCTCTTTCATCTGTTTTCGTGCTTTTAGCTTCTCATTTCCAGCCAGATTTCGATACATTTCATACCCCATCACCATTACACCACCTTCTTCGTGCCACTTTTTTAACTGGTACATGCGCTCATAATTTTTCTTGTAGCTGTAAGTTAGGAAATAAAACTTATTTTTAATTAACTTATTCTGGCTAATTACTTAATACACATAACAGACTAACTGAATAGACAAAAAATAAATAAATTAATCAATAAAATAAAAATGCAATTGTGTATGAATTATCAACTAATTCTTGATGGCTAGTGAGCATTTGGTTCACTATTTACATTCCTATCCTTACATTTTACCAAGGGCCAGTGATAGAAAAAGTAATTGCACAAAATAATGCCATAGCTACAACGTAAACAAAACAAACAATGCCTGTGGTGTGACAAGACTACACCAAAGATATCTGGATTTAAGGAGACAGTATGGAGCTGATATTAAAGTAAATAAAACTATGACTAAGTGGTTGCTCATCAACAAAAGTCTGTAAAAGCAAAGTCTTCTCTAATTCAGTAAATTAAATTTTAAATACATTTACCAATATCGGTATGACAAAAGGAAGCTTAGGGTTTAACATCTTTTTGACAGCAACGTCATTAGAGATGGAGCACATTCTCAGAAAGTTTCATGAATGAAGAAGGAAATTGGCCATGCCTTGTCAAAGGGACCACCCCAGCATTTGCCTGTAGCAATTCAGGGAAATGGAAAACTTAAATCTGGATGTCCGGACATGGATTTCAACAGTCAAATGGCTCTGAGCACTATGCGACTTAACTTCTGAGGTCATCAGTCGCCTAGAACTTAGAACTAATTAAACCTAACCAACCTAAGGACATCACACACATCCATGCCTGAGGCAGGATTTGAACCCGCGACCGTAGCAGTCACGCGGTTCCAGACTGAAGTGCCTAGAACCGCATGGCCACACAGGCCGGCAATTTCAACAGTCATCCTCACAAATGTGAGTCAGTGTGCTAACCACTGCACCACCTCACTTGGTGACAAAAGAAAAATAGGTTTTGAAACAATATCAATGTTGAACAGGGAACAAGATTATTACTTAGTGCATCAACAGTTATGAAAAGGATAGATTGCTAAACAACATAAAGATAACACTCACACATCACACAACGCAATAGTTGCAGTCGGGCCAGAGCGGCCTGCAATGTGCATGAGGTGTGTGTGTGTGTGTGTGTGTGTGTGTGTGTGTGTGTGTGTGTGTGTGTGTCAGCAAGTGTGCACATTGTTTTATTACTTAGTGTGCTTCAAGTAGACTAATTCATTTGCAATAAGTACCTCCTCCTTTGTATACACAATTTGTATTTAACAAATTTATTTAGCAAGGATACAGACTGTCAGTTCTTATCTCCATTGGTATTTGATTAACTATTAGAATCTGGAGGAATTTAATTGCCTCTCCACCTAATACGATCACAGCCAGTTACGGAGGCAGCTAGTACAACACAATCACATTATAATGTGTGTCAGAAAGATGAACTATATTCGAGAACTGGTCAGATGAGAGTTCTGTACACAGTCCTCTTTATGAATGAATTACACTTCATTACAAAAAGAATGGCTGCTACTCATCATATAGCAGAGATGCTGAGTCACAGATAGGTACAGCAAAAAGAGGTCGGAAAGTGAGCATTTGGCCAAAAAGGCCTTTGTTGAAAATACCACACACAAACACACACACACACACACACACACACACACACACACACACACACACGGCACATGCAAATGCCTCAGCTGCCATAGACTGTGGTCATGTGTTTGTGAGTTGCGTAAGCGCGCGTGCATGCACTCACGTGTGTGTGTGTGTGTGTGTGTGTGTGTGTGTGTGTGTGTGTTGTCAGTTTTCGACAAAGACCTTGTTGGCCAAATGCTCACTTTCCAACAGACTTTTTGTCGTGCCTGTCAGTAACTCAGCATCTCCACTAAGTGGTGAGCAGCAGCTATCCTTTTCATAATACTGTTACATTCCATCATGGATTATACGTCGTTAGTATTACAAAAGGAATCTAAGTCCGTCATTTATGTTCATCACAACCAGGGTTTGTGGTCATTCCACTTATGTCACTCTGAATGTATACCCCAAAATATTTTACAACTGTGACCGATTGCAGTGATTCCATGGTGATTCAGGAATCAAGCAATATTTAGGTTTTTCACAACTATTAATGACATTACATTTGGTTATGATGAATGACAACTGTCACTTTGTGTACTAAGTGATAACCAACTCCAGGTCTTGCAGAACTACATCACTCTTGTGACATTAAAAATCGACACCACTGAGCTTCCCACATCATTTAAAATCTCATTTATAGGTACAATTCATGATATCCGTTCAATCAACCTTGCCTGCAGGATCACAAGCTTGCTTTGTTTCTGATAATGTTTTTCCAATGAGCACAATACATTGAGTTATTTTTATTTAGATAACTTCTGTATAATAACATACCTAATTTGGTGATAGTTTTCAGGTATGCACTTTGTTTTCTCAGTGGCAGTGCAGAACAGAATAAAAGACTTGACAAGAAAGGGCATCAACTTGGGCCACTTAACATACAGGCACCTGCGTTCAATGGATGCAAAAGAGAAAGCTCAGATCCACATGACTGATGCTTTCAGAATATATGTATATTCTTACATATACCTTCCCCCCATGAACCATGGACCTTGCCGTTGGTGGGGAGGCTTGCGTGCCTCAGCGATACAGATAGCCGTACCGTAGGTGCAACCACAACGGAGGGGTATCTGTTGAGAGGCCAGACAAACATGTGGTTCCTGAAGAGGGACAGCAGCCTTTTCAGTAGTTGCAAGGGCAACAGTCTGGATGATTGACTGATCTGGCCTTGTAACAATAACCAAAACGGCCTTGCTGTGCTGGTACTGCGAACGGCTGAAAGCAAGGGGAAACTACAGCTGTAATTTTTCCCGAGGGCATGCAGCTTTACTGTATGATTAAATGATGATGGCGTCCTCTTGGGTAAAATATTCCGGAGGTAAAATAGTCCCCCATTCGGATCTCCGGGCGGGGACTACTCAAGAGGATGTCGTTATCAGGAGAAAGAAAACTGGCGTTCTACGGATCGGAGCGTGGAATGTCAGATCCCTTAATCGGGCAGGTAGGTTAGAAAATTTAAAAAGGGAAATGGATAGGTTGAAGTTAGATATAGTGGGAATTAGTGAAGTTTGGTGGCAGGAGGAACAAGACTTCTGGTCAGGTGACTACAGGGTTATAAACACAAAATCAAATAGGGGTAATGCAGGAGTAGGTTTAATAATGAATAGAAAAATAGGAATGCGGGTAAGCTACTACAAACAGCATAGTGAACGCATTATTGTGGCCAAGATAGATACGAAGCCCACACCTACTACAGTAGTACAAGTTTATATGCCAACTAGCTCTGCAGATGACGAAGAAATTGAAGAAATGTATGATGAAATAAAAGAAATTATTCAGATTGTGAAGGGAGACGAAAATTTAATAGTCATGGGTGACTGGAATTCGAGTGTAGGAAAAGGGAGAGAAGGAAACGTAGTAGGTGAATATGGATTGGGGGACAGAAATGAAAGAGGAAGCCGCCTGGTAGAATTTTGCACAGAGCACAACATAATCATAACTAACACTTGGTTTAAGAATCATGAAAGAAGGTTGTATACATGGAAGAACCCTGGAGATACTAAAAGGTATCAGATAGATTATATAATGGTAAGACAGAGATTTAGGAACCAGGTTTTAAATTGTAAGACATTTCCAGGGGCAGATGTGGACTCTGACCACAATCTATTGGTTATGACCTGTAGATTAAAACTGAAGAAACTGCAAAAAGGTGGGAATTTAAGGAGATGGGACCTGGATAAACTAAAAGAACCAGAGGTTGTACAGACATTCAGGGAGAACATAAGGGAGCAATTGACAGGAATGGGGGAAATAAATACAGTAGAAGAAGAATGGGTAGCTTTGAGGGATGAAGTAGTGAAGGCAGCAGAGGATCAAGTAGGTAAAAAGACGAGGGCTAGTAGAAATCCTTGGGTAACAGAAGAAATATTGAATTTAATTGATGAAAGGAGAAAATATATAAAAGCAGTAAGTGAAACAGGCAAAAAGGAATACAAACGTTTCAAAAATGAGATCGACAGGAAGTGCAAAATGGCTAAGCAGGTAAGGCTAGAGGACAAATGTAAGGATGTAGAGGCCTATCTCACTAGGGGTAAGATAGATACCGCCTACAGGAAAATTAAAGAGACCTTTGGAGATAAGAGAACGACTTGTATGAATATCAAGAGCTCAGATGGAAACCCAGTTCTAAGCAAAGAAGGGAAAGCAGAAAGGTGGAAGGAGTATATAGAGGGTCTATACAAGGGCGACGTACTTGAGGACAATATTATGGAAATGGAAGAGGATGTAGATGAAGATGAAATGGGAGATACGATACTGCGTGAAGAGTTTGACAGAGCACTGAAAGACCTGAGTCGAAACAAGGCCCCCGGAGTAGACAATATTCCATTGGAACTACTGACGGCCGTGGGAGAGCCAGTCCTGACAAAACTCTACCATCTGGTGAGCAAGATGTATGAAACAGGCAAAATACCCTCAGACTTCAAGAAGAATATAATAATTCCAATCCCAAAGAAAGCAGGCGTTGACAGATGTGAAAATTACCGAACTATCAGCTTAATAAGTCACAGCTGCAAAATACTAACACAAATTCTTTACAGACGAATGGAAATGCTAGTAGAAGCCAACCTCGGGGAAGATCAGTTTGGATTCTGTAGAAACACTGGAACATGTGAGGCAATACTGACCTTACGACTTATCTTAGAAGAAAGATTAAGAAAAGGCAAACCTACGTTTCTAGCATTTGTAGACTTAGAGAAAGCTTTTGACAATGTTGACTGGAATACTCTCTTTCAAATTCTAAAGGTGGCAGGGGTAAAATACAGGGAGCGAAAGTCTATTTACAATTTATACAGAAACCAGATGGCAGTTATAAGAGTCGAGAGACATGAAAGGGAAGCAGTGGTTGGGAAGGGAGTAAGACAGGGTTGTAGCCTGTCCCCGATGTTGTTCAATCTGTATATTGAGCAAGCAGTAAAGGAAACAAAAGAAAAATTCGGAGTAGGTATTAAAATTCATGGAGAAGAAATAAAAACTTTGAGGTTCGCCGATGACATTGTAATTCTGTCAGAGACAGCAAAGGACTTGGAAGAGCAGTTGAATGGAATGGACAGTGTCTTGAAAGGAGGATATAAGACGAACATCAACAAAAGCAAAACAAGGATAATGGAATGTAGTCTAATTAAGTCGGGTGATGCTGAGGGAATTAGATTAGGAAATGAGGCACTTAAAGTAGTAAAGGAGTTTTGCTATTTGGGGAGCAAAATAACTGATGATGGTCGAAGTAGAGAGGATATAAAATGTAGGCTGGCAATGACAAGGAAAGCGTTTCTGAAGAAGAGAAATTTGTTAACATCCAGTATTGATTTAAGTGTCAGGAAGTCATTTCTGAAAGTATTCGTATGGAGTGTAGCCATGTATGGAAGTGAAACATGGACGATAAATCGTTTGGACAAGAAGAGAATAGAAGCTTTCGAAATGTGGTGCTACAGAAGAATGCTGAAGATTAGATGTGTAGATCACATAACTAATGAGGAAGTATTGAATAGGATTGGGGAGAAGAGAAGTTTGTGGCACAACTTGACCAGAAGAAGGAATCGGTTGGTAGGACATGTTCTGAGGCATCAAGGGATCACCTATTTAGTATTGGAGGGCAGCGTGGAGGGTAAAAATCGTAGAGGGAGACCAAGAGATGAATACAGTAAGCAGATTCAGAAGGATGTAGGTTGCAGTAGGTACTGGGAGATGAAAAAGCTTGCACAGGATAGAGTAGCATGGAGAGCTGCATCAAACCAGTCTCAGGACTGAAGACCACAACAACAACAACATATACCTTTCTCAGTCTCCAAACAAGTTGTCATTTATAGAACACCACATATCCCACAATTCAGAACAATCTGATGTCCATTAGTTTTCTCCATTTTAGTCATGATATGACTATTGCTCAGGGTCCATGAATGTATTATTTAAAAACCAGTAACCTTAATCTTGGCCAAAACAATGAACTCATGGACATGTTCTCACATATAACTCAGGACTATTTGTCTTATCTCAGTGGGCACTAATACAGGATTTGAACTCAACTCATGTAAATTGCAAGACGACCTCATCACTCATACATGCTTATTGCTCCTGACTTCTAAGATTTTTTTATCTCTTTAACATAAATGGTACACAAATATTTTCTCCCTGAGCTAAAACACACACATTTTTGAATACTTTCCATATGAAGAACCTGACTTGAAAATAATCTACCAAAAACTCAAAGGACAATTACACAGGAGGAAGTTTACCTTGTCTTTCTTAAAAAAAAATCATATCCCTCTTTCAATTCAATCTTTTCTTCTCTGTCACAATCTCTCACATTCAAATGTTATTAACAGTGTTTTGAAAGAACAGAAAAGTTTAGCATTGACACTGATGTTCCAGATTATTACTACTGATGTTGAATTTATAAGTGTTATCACAATGACTACTGCAATGAGCAATACAAAACAAAAGAGGGCATGAGAAACTATGTTTATGAATTCTGAAATACCTACTTTTTGGTTTTATATCATAGCATCGGTCTAGCCCACATGATCCAGTAAAGTAAATACTGATATTTGACTGAATGACAGGTTCACTTCTATAAAAACATTTATTTTCATGACTAGTTTTGGCACCTAGGTTCACAAGGTCACAACATGACTACTGTTGTAATAAATAATTGAGCATTTAATGGCCTGGAGGTCAAAACTAACTGAAAAATGCAATAGTAGCTTCAGTTAATCAAAGTGACAACAGTTCTATGTTCATCAATGTAGCTACAATGGACATTTGAAGAAAATAACAAATAACAAAATAACAAATAATATTTCAGAAAATAATGTACTTACTTGGTAAGTTCGTACACTTCTATCTCATCACTATCAGGCAGATCCTTTAGCCAAATCTGAAACTCATTCACCCAGTTCTTGATTGTGCTGTATGGGCATATGATAAGAACTGTCTTCACAGAAGTAGCAGAGTTACACAAAACTGTGTGCACCAAAGCAACAACCTGAAAGTGCAAGACCAAAAATTAGTGCAGAGACAATACATTGAGTCTACTCATTCAGGCTTTGGTATGCTGTAACACTAACATGACAAGGCAAGCAACCGAATTTACCTGACTAAAAGGCAATCCTGAATATATAAAATGAGCCCTTTTTCGATGAGGCACCTTCAAAAATTTTTATTTTTAACCTATTCCAAATCAAATTGACACACTGTTTCACTGATATACAGTATCTTAAGATTTGTCTTACAAGTTAACAGTATTTACTGTACTGTAAACAACTGTGGTATTTTCTTAGACAAATTATATGATGCTGATGTTCAAGATGTTTTTCTCAAATGCTGAGTGAAGCTGCTGCGCTACTGTCATTTTGCTTCATAATGTAAATCCCTATCTTTTCATCACTGTTGTGCACCCCCTTGTACTTAATTTGAATTCTATGAAAATTGCTCTTTTATCTACAGTGCTTTCATTTGAATGGTTTCTTTAGCAATCAGGAAGTCTAAAATGCATTTCTCTCACACATACTGATCAACCTGCTGCAAATTCACAAAACCTTCCCTGATTTGGTCTCCTGAAAGTGTGGTATGCAACTATGGCAATCCCATGCACCTAACATTACACATCTTCAAGTTTTCAAATTTTTACTTTCAAAAAAGGCAGATCAAAGAATTTGCATTAAATTTTGCTTGAAAAATGGAATGAAGTGCGGTACAGCATTCAAAATGTTGGTTGTGGCTTTTGCCGAATCTATTGTGAGTAGCACAAGAGTTTATGAGTTGTATAAATGTTTCAAGGAGGGTTGAGAAGACGTTCAAGCCAGTGACCACCCTGGACGCCCTAGCACATCAGTAACTGATGAGAATGTAGAAGAAGAAAAGAAAAATGCATCTGGAAAATCAACAAATCACCATCAGAGAGGTTGCTGATGATGCCGGCATTCTTCTGGCTCATGCCAATCAGTTTTCTCATATGTTTTGAGCAGAAAACCTTCTGCAATGAGGTTTGTTCCGAAATTGTTGAATTTCGACCACAAACGAAGTCGTGTAGACATTGTTTAGGAATTGCTGAAAGAAATTGACAATGATCTGGAACTTCTATAGAAGGTTACAACAGAGGAGAAAACATAGGTATACAGGTACAACATCAAACCCAAGGGAAAATTGTCCCAATGGAAACTGACTGAAGAGCCAAGACTGAAAAAAATTTCACAAGTTAAATCACATGGAAAGGTTCTTCACACTGTTTTCTTAGATTATAAAGGACAGTGCATCACTAGTTCCTGCCTTATGGTCAATAAAGAATACTGCCTGGAAGTTATGTGCTGTTTGCATGAAGCAATCTGAAGAAAATGACCCAAATTGTTGCAAAACAACTCGTGGAAATTGCACTGCAATAATGTTCCTGCTCACATCTCAATGCTTTTTGTAGTTTTTGGAAGGGAAAAGAAAAGAAAAGAAGAAGAAGAAGAAGGACACAACAACATAATGTGGTTCCAGCCACCACACTTGCCAGAAATGGCCCCGTGACTGATTTCTATTCCCGAGACTGAAGACAATCACGAAAGGGCATCATTTTGCCACCACTGTTAAAATAAAAACATAATTCCTGAAGAAGCTGAACACCATAACAAAAAATTAGTCCCAAAAATGCATCCAAGACTGGAAAAAGTGCTGGCACAAGTGTGTTGTATCTGGGGGGATTACTTTGAAGGGGATAAAGCTGATGTGGAATAAATAAAGATACTTTAAGAAAAACAATAATTTTCATTACTTTTTGATGCCACCTGACATGTATATTCGCTTCGGTAACATCAAATTTTCTTCCTGCAGCACAGTTATTTGTGGTCTCTGCTCCATGAGTAACCATTATCTTAAAATTACTGACATACTCTCTGCATGAGCAAACTGTGAACTGCAAACTCTTAGGATTATGTTTAACAACAATTACGACTGTGAATTACATCCATTATCAATTGCTATTATCTACTGTCCTTACAGCACTAAGCAAACTGAATGACAACAGTATGCTATCCTCTCGGCTCCCTAGTGCTGAATCAGTAGAAATCTGAACAACCTGAGTTAACAATGCACTTTATAATTTGTTGCCAAATTCAAAAATCAACAGTGTTGTCAAGCAATAGCTGCTCTAATGCCATTGTTGAATCTTGCAAGTCACCTACTCTGCCACATTTTAAGTGTTCTGTTTGAATATATTGGTGTTAGAATTAATTTGTCACCCAGAAAAATGCATGCTATTGTTGAGTATTTCTCCATTTGTAAAGCAAGCTCAGTTCTGACATCTTATAGGTGGAGGTGAATTGGAGTTTAA
The DNA here is from genome assembly GCF_023864345.2 of Schistocerca serialis cubense. NCBI lineage: Eukaryota > Metazoa > Arthropoda > Insecta > Orthoptera > Acrididae > Schistocerca > Schistocerca serialis. Next base: position 783,736,600 of record NC_064641.1, on the reverse strand, counting down.
AAAGTTGATAAAAAGAGAAGAGCAAGTTACAGGGGATGGATTTTCGTGGTTGGCAGAACAACAAAATTTGCTAGCCACCAGCCTTACCATATACAGCCAAGTTGGTGCCACTGAATCTCTTCTCATCTCACTCAAATCTGTGCATGACCTTAACTACCAACCTTCATGTGATGACCCCTTGTTAACCTCAGCAACCAAAATTTTTATGCAAGTTTTCATTCAGCAGCAAATTGCATATTTGTATCTAATCTGGTGCTACAGAGAAGTCAGAATACGGGACATAAAATTACTTACGATAATGATTACAAAAATCTCACACTGTTACTTACTGGACATGATGCACGCCAGTTTTACATCAACTGAATTTATTATGTTAGCAGCCAACAATCTCTCATCTATTCTGTCATCACTAATAACACAGCAGAGTGAAGCAGTTGGTAATATAGAATGATACTGATTGACTCTTTACTTTGCGCTACTAAAGTGTTTTATTTTGTATTATTAGAGGGTTCTATTTTCTCGGATCATACGAAGGGTGTTATGCCTGCAGGACTATATGTAGTCTTCAAAATGGTGTCCGTAACTCCAAGCAGGGAGCTGTCACTGAGTTTCTTATGGCGGAAAACCAGAGCATTGCAGACATTTGTAGGCCTCTGCAGAATGTCTATGGAGACCTGGCAGTGAACTTACATATGGTTAGTCTGTCATTACTTCAACAAGTTCATGCATACATGTCTGATCTCCCATGTGCCAGCTGACTGCACACAGCTGTGACCCCTGCAATGTCAGATTGTTTGGATACTCTCATGCAAAGTGATCAATGGTTCACAGTCAAACACCTCCCTGCACAACTGGACCTCTCAGCTAGTAGCGGTGACATACTAATTCACCAGAGGATACTTGAAGGGATGTGCCCGCAGGGTTCCTTGCCAGCTAAGAGAAGACCATAAAGAGCAATGCTTAACTGCTTGCACACTGTGATGGTGATTGGGACAATTTTTTGTCGAACATCATCACAGGCGACAAAACATGGGTTCATTACTTTGAACCAGAAGCAAAACAGCAATCCATGGAGTGGCGCCACACCACCTCCTTGGAAGAAAAGTTCAAAGTCACACCCTCAGCTGGTAAAGTCAGTGGAGATTATTGGAGGCTTCTATTTCCTTGGATTGTACAAGGGGTGTTATGTCTGCAGCACTATACGTAACCTTCAAAATGGCAGCCTTTACACTCCACGGGATTATTCTGTACAATATCCACTCCATGGTGCAATGGTCAATTCTGAAATGTATTGTGCTACCCTCCATGGTGCAATGGTCAACTCTGAACTGTATTGTGCTGCCCTCAGGAAATTGATGAAACAGCTTCAATGTGTTCATTGCCACAAACGCAAACAAACTTCTCCTTCTCCATGACAAGGCACGGACCCACAAAATTTCATTGGACTGTTCTTCCTCATCCACCCTATAGCCTGGATTTCACACCTTCTGACTTCAATCTGCTTGGCCCAATGAAGGAAGCATTCCACAGGAAACAATATGTGGATGATGGGGACGTTATATTATGCAGCAAGATTTTGATTTTGAGGTCAACCAGGAGAGTGGTACCAAGTGGGCATACAGACACTCCCAGTAAGGTGGTGTAATGTCATTACATTTAACGGAGGTTATGTTGAAATAATAGGGTTTTGTAGCAAAAAGACTGGGGAACAATATGATGTGTTGGAATCCTGAATAAAACCAACCTGTTGCATGACTTATTTGAAACACTGCTCATAGTAATAAATGTAGAAAAATGAGAGAAATGAGAAAAATGAGAGTTAAAACTTCACAATACATTTGCCCCTCTGTTGTGTGTTCCATATCTCCTTTTTCTGCTTGTGCTTTTGTCCTGCATCGGTGTACGGTTGGAGAGTTTGTGAAATGGATGTCGCATGGCTAGTTTAAATGGTTGCCAGATGCTATTCCGGTTGCCATGCCATTACCCACCAGGAATGAATGTGTGTACCCCAAAAATATCAATTTCATATGAAATTCAAATGTTTCTATCCTGGAAGAAGTGCTAAATCTTCAACAAAATCCAATCTCAATAACACACACACACACACACACACACACACACACACACACACACACACACACACACACACACACACACGGGTGTGAATGGAAGAGGGAGACAGTATTAATTATATATTGCAATTTAAAATTTAAAATCCAAGACAGAATATAAATATCTACACACAGGTAGATCACTACTCACTGAGTACAGAAGGTATGCTGACAAGGCTGATTAGTAGCTCAGCTTGTGGAAAAGTCACACATCAGAGAGCAAAGATCGAGAAGCTCTCACGTACATGGTTACTTCCTCTTCCAGTTGAACGAGGAAGTTGAATAGTGGTCTTGGCGAGGTAGGTGGAGGGAACATGATGGTTGTGATGTGAATAGAGGGAGGAACAGCAAAAGATGAATGTAAAAGTACCTATCTTGAACAGCTGACACTTATGTTTAAATAAGGAAGATTGTGGTTTAATGACCCATCACCAATGATGTATTTGTGGTATCAACAGCGATTTCATTGACTGCATGTGATGCTCACAGCTATGCGAGAGATGACACTTCAAAACTCCCTGCTAGGTGCCGCCCGGCAATCTCGCTCTTAAATTTCTCCCTGTCTCCAATGGGAAGGCGCCACATATACATGCCATCAGAGGATACTGAATTCTCACGACCTCACTGCCTGCAACTCTAACTGGTCATCGCATCTTTTTAAGCAGCCTCGCTCAGAATTTGAGCCCATACTTCAGTGAATTTACGCTGAGGTGACAAAAGTCATGGGATACCTCACAGTGTCATGTTGGACCTCCTTTTGCCTTGTGTAGTGCAGCAACTCAATATTCTTCAAACCAATCACAAGCAGTTGTTGTCTGGTGACATGACATCACTGTTTGGGGACATTAAGTCCATGAATGGTTGCAAATAGTCTTCAAGTAGCCGAACATAATCATTTCCAGTTAATGATGAGTTCAGCTGTACCAAAGGACACAGTCCATACCGTGTAAACGCAGCCTGCATCATTATGGAACCATCACCAGCTTGCACAGTGTGTTGTTAACAAATTGGTTCCAAGGCTTCATTGGGTATGTGCTACACTTGAATCCTACAATCAGCTACCAACTGAAATTGGGGCTCGTCTGACCAGGCCTCTGTTTCCCAGGCAATTTAGGGTCCAATCGATAAGGTCATGCGCCCAGGAGAGGCACTGCAGCAATGGCATGCTATTAGCAAAGGCACTCAATTCGGTCATCTGCTGCCATAGCCCAATCAGCAACAATTTCAACACACTGTCCTAATGGATACATTCATCGTACATCCCACATTCATTTCTGCAGTTATATGTCACAGTGTTGCTTGTCTGTCAGCACTAACAACTCTACACAAAAGCTGCTGCTCTCGGTCAGTAAGTGAAGGTGGTCAGCCACTGTGCTGTCTGTGGTAAAAGGTAATGTCTAAAATTTCCTATTCTCAGCACACTTTTAACATTGTGCTTCTCAAAATACTGAATTCCCTGAAGATAACTCACATGGAATGTCCGATCCGTCTAGCTCGAATTACCATTCCATGTTCCAAGTCTGTTAATTCCCATTGTGTGGCCGTAATCATGTCGGAAACTTTTTCTCATGAATCATCTGACAACAAATGACTGCTCTGCCAATGCAGTTCTTTCTTATACCCTATGTACACGATACTACCACCATTTGTGGATGTGCGTATCACTATTTCACGACTTTTGTCTCCTTAGTGTATACACTTATCAACATTAGTAGTGAAAGATGGTAGTTAGGGAAATACGTGGCGCAACACAACTAAACATTACTATGTGTTACTGTCCTATCCGATAGTATCAGCATACAGGACTATTTGAGACTGTCAAGAACATTGCTCTCACTGCATATAATTTCACACCGCAGAGATATCTACAGGTCTTCAAAGTTATGTATATCACAATTATTAAGCGTACATATTTTAAACAAATGTATTAATGCATTATCTTTTTGTAGCTATCTGAGTGCATTTACTGACCACCTCAATTACCAATACAGCAGACATCTGTTGGCGACATGTTTGGTTTATCCACCTACTGGTGACATGTTTAATTTTTTTTGGCCTATTGAAGTGAGTCTGGTTTTTTCTGCCCTGGCAGTGGTAGACAATCAGTTAAACTTTCATAATTTTCATGTGGAACTATTTGTGTATGCAATGGCAACTTCTAAGAAAAATCAATCAATCATTGCTCTTTTTCTGTTTCAGAGCCAACAAATCACCTATTTGCTCTCACCTACTTGCTCACACCAATTGGAAGACTGACTGAAGCACAACGTTCACATCAAATGACAATGACTAAAGCACAGAATGCCAGTGGCCAGATGCTGCCTTCTCCGGCCTCGCTGCTCTTTTGATGCAACAGAAAAGGAATGGACAGAGTACTGATTGCAGCTTGAGTAAATCTGGCTTCATACAAATGTCCGGGGAATCATGAAGCTCTTTCTTTTTTCTTGTGGGCAGGGTTGTACGAGGGTTGCCCCGAAAGTAAAGCACCACATTTTTTTTTCTTCAGCAATTCTTTATTGAACATAATGAGAATTACACACACAAAAAAATGGTGTTTTATCTACACACCCTTTTTTTCCATTTTTTTTTTGGGGGGGGGGGGGGGGGGGGGGCATCGTATCAATGGGTTCTTCATCCACCACACTTGGTGTGCCATTGACAGCTACATGGGAGACGACTCTTTTGCTTGCTGTCCCCGACGGCGGTCACCGTGCAACCACACCGCCAGAGGTCAAGCTCTTGTGACCTCACTGCCTCTGACTCTGACTGGAGCATCTTTTTAAGCAGCTTCATTCAGAACATCACCCCAGATTTTAACTAACTTACAAACTTATCAACTTCAGTATAGAAAAGTGCACTGAGGAAATGTGTGTGGTGAGCATTCAGACTGAGTGAAAAAAGTTATTGAAAGGTTTCGTGGAATTTAAAAATGTTTTATTTCATTTATTCCTTTGGAAGTCTGGCATAGTCCACTGCATCCTACACTCAAGCTACGGTTGGACCTGGGTTGGAGCAATACTGGACATTTCTACATAATGCACTTACCCACATTCAGCCCACATGAACAGCATTCCCACATTGGATACTGCTGACAGGCGATGCTGTTGCAAAGTGTTGCTGACAGAGGGATGCATCAATCAGAGGGCTGGAAACTGTAATGTGGGAGATGCAGAGCACGATGTCGAGAGCATGGTGGTACCACTGGGTAGCGTTCTTGTCCGTACCAGATGTGTTCTCCTGCTACTCTTTCTGGGTAATATGTGGCTGCACCTGCCACACTGCAGTTTGTATTTTCCTGTATCCCTTAATAGCAGGAGATGGAACAATAAACTCCACTCAGTGATCTAAAACACTTCTGGTTTTGTCTTTTCAATAAATTCCCTGACACTCCTGGATCCGCATACCCTTCCTAAGCCCTGGTGTTGGTCCGTCTGTGCACAAATGGTGTCAGCCACAGGATCAGAGCACACCATTCGGCCAGGGTTATTGGCCCACTCCTTTGTGGATAGTTGCCGCATATTAATTCTATGGAGAGCTGGCCTTACATTGTTCGCCTGTAACATGCCTACATTGGATTGGACTGGACTTTTTGCCACATGGGTGTGCTCTATGGGCCACCTTGCTGCCACACTGTCTAAACATCAACACAGGTGGCAGTCTGGCGTTAACCGTCTGCCTCACTGCTGCACGTCCGACCAAGACTCGCTGCCATATCGCTTTGAGTCCATGCAAATGCCAATGTCACCATCTCATTGCCGCTGATGCACCACACCATGCTGCAGACCCCACCAACATTGCTGTCTTCATGCTACTTCAACTGACAACGGAAAAGTTAAATTAAGTCTGACTGCCACGCGTGCTTACTCTTTGCTGCCATCTTTCTGCAAGCTACCATCACTGGAGCCTGTCACTGTTAGGTTTTAATGTTCATTTACACATGGGGACCTTTTCTCTCTTATTAAAGTCTTCCTGTCTTTACAAATTGTGGCCGTAGAATTTATAACCATGCCTGATAAACACTCTCACAGATGGCAGGACGCAGCTGCTGCTGGAAATGTCCAGGTAGATAATGCGGCTCTACTTCAAGAGCACATTAATTCTGCAAAAGTTACATGTGCAGGAATAGGTAACTGATCTATCACATCAAGACGAAAAGAAAACTAAGCAGGCATCAAGTCAAACTACGACTAGCACTTCTAGGGCTTCTGCTGTGGATACAGCAACTTACATATCGAATGTTGTTAGCACCCTTCCTGCAGTCTCTTTTGCTTCATCCTTCTCAGAACTTGGCAAGAATGTTACCACATTCCTGCAAAATTTCTGAGATGTAGTACGCTCTTGCTCCTCCTCACAACAACATCCTGCTAAGTATACATTTGATGAACTGGCAAAGGAATTAGCAGAGTACTACTCTGACAAGAAAATATTAGTATTTCAGAGACCTTTTGTCCACTTTATGCCAGAAGAATGGTGGAGATTTTGAGGCTTTCACAGATCAGACACAAACCATATACTGTAGTACATATGCACTGGGAAAAGATGCACTGTGTACTGAGGTACTAACTGAAGAGGCCGAGACAAAAGTTATTGATATATTTATTTGCGGAATAAACCTGCAGATTGGAACTGAAGTTAAAATGGCTTTCCCCACATGATTACAAGAAGCCATGAGATTGATTCTGTTGCACGAAGTAGATCAATTCGTTTCAACCCCTGTGGGGAACAAAGAGGCATACAATGTCTTTTTGAATGCCAATGGTGCGGATAACTTAACTATACAGATGAGCACTGCTGTGCACTGTGTTGTGCAAAATGTCATATGATACGACACACAAACGACAGCTGCCCTTACAATCAGAGGCAAAGGTATTCACAGCAGAATACTCTGGAAAATGAGACAACGGAGTGGGGAAACAAAGGAGGGGCAGGCTCTGCTGCCGCCGCTGCCACCGAACCCTTACTTAGAAATCAGTTGCATCAGAAGTTACCAACTCGCCTGAGTCATTTGTATCCAGTTCTGGACGAATATGCATGATTATTCGAGGAATGGCAGTATCTGCCAGCAACTGACCTCGTACAGAATGAATTTCCCACAGAAAACACTAGATTGTTTGCAAAGAAACCATACAGACTACTATTTCACCTACAATCCATTGTTGAGGATACCACTGAACAACAGGTGGCTGCAGGGATAATGTAACCTTCTACAAAGCCCATGGTCATCACCAATGATCGTGTACCTAAAAAGTCAATCAATAGGGGGAAAACCTATCATCTGTGCATCGACAAGTGAGCAGTAAATAAGGGCATGACCCCTGATACTTATCCTTTACCCCATATCGATGAAACATTGGACAGATAAGAGAATTTTAGGTATTTTACCACCCTTGACAGGAACTCTGGTTACCACCAAATTCTGATCGCACCACAACATAGACCAAAGACTGCTTATTTGGTTCCTCCCACACTCTATGAGTTTTTACGCATGCCCTTTGGTCAAAGGAATGCACCTACCACTTTCCAAAGATTTGCTGACCTACTGTTTGGAAGTCTGAAACCCATTATGTGTATTGCATACTTAGATGATATAATGTTTTGAAGAACAATTGAGGAACATATAGAGAGATTAAAAAAGTGTGTTCTCAGGTTCGTAAAGTGCACGTTTAAACTTCAAAATAGAGAAATGTTCTTTCACAAAATCACAGGTTCAGTATTAGGAACACATTATTAGTGCAGATAGAGTAGTTGAGAATTTTATACTTCCCACTAACATTATAGAGTTGCAATCTTTCTTTGGTATTGCCAATTATTACCACCTTTCTGTGGAGGATTATCTTATGGTAGCTAAAATGTTAACAAAATTGTCGAAGAAAGCTGTTATGTTTCAATGAACAGAAGAGTGTGAAGCAGCTGTGGGAAAAATTAAGGATGTTTAGACAAGTTCACCTTAGCTGATCTATGCAGGTTTTGAGAAACCTCTTATTCTTTCCACTGACACCTTGGATTATGCTATTGAAGCTGTCCTCAGTCAGGAATATGAAGGTGAACAAAGATTTACAGGTTATGCTTCCATGCAGATGGAACCAGCAGTGAAAAATTATAACACTACAGAAAAAAGAGTTTTTAGCCTTTGATTTTGGAGGTAACTAGTTCAGAATGAGTGAAAATTCGCTGTGGTCATTGACATGCTGCCACTGTGTGGTTGTTGAGCTTAAAGGACAGCAGTAGTCGCTTAACTCAATGGGCACTGAAATTATCAGAATACGACTATGATGTATGCCAAAATCCAGACCTTTTACACTAGAACACTGATGCACTAAGCTGTAATGTTAGGCTTGTTCAGACTGGCAATGCTTCAACACAAAAATTAAAAGCAGCAAAGGCGAGATGTAGAAAGCCACTAGTACGCTTCCTTCCCATATTTCGTCACAGAAAGCGGTATCTTATATCATGTGACACCTCTGGGTAACGAGTAGCAATGCCTAAAAAGTTGCAACAGTGCATAATAGCACAGTGTCAAGACAGTTTCCAAGCATGCCATAATGGACATTGTGCCACAAATGCTAGGACAGCTTCCCGCTTCTGGTGGAATATTTGACAGACTGATGTTCAGAAATATATACAGAATTGTCTTTATTATGTTCACAGGGCAACCCCCCCCCCCCCCCCCACCCCTTACACACACACACACACACACACACACACACACACACACACACACACACACACACACACACACACACACACAAAAAAAAAAACACAAATTGTCCCTTTGGATATCACTGGCCCATTCCCACAAAGCAAACAAAACAATAAATACAGCTTATCCATCACTGAACACTATTCCAGAAGCCAAATTCTACTACCTCTTGTGGACATGACTGCAGACACTGTTCCATGTGCCTTTGCCACTCCTTTAATTCTGTCATATGGAAGTCCTGACACTACCTCGACAGATGAAGGAACTAATTTCATGTCTGTCCAGTTCATACATGTATGCAAATTACTATGAATCAAAAAATGACAAACCACAACTTTTCACTTGAAATGTCATATCAAATGTGTACATAAGACAATTGTTCAAATGCTGTCCTACTAAGTCAACATATCACACTCAGATAGGGCCTGGTACACTGCTTATGTAGCATCAGCATACAACAGTTGTATAGATGAGTCAAATGGGTGTATGACCTGTGAGGCAGTTTACGGAAGAATCATGGTGTCTCCATTCAAACACGATAAGTTACCATCCAGTGTTGATATGGCTGAAGTGAAGGTTAAACAAAATGATTCCAATACTACTTAGAAGAAACAATGACTTAGCAACAAGTGGGCTTCACTTCCCCAGTACAAACCTGAAGACCTTGTTCTGCTTCAAAATCCTGTGGTCAAGAAAGGAAAGACAAAGAATTTCACACCTCAGTACAAGGACCCATTTCCTGTCATATGAGGAACTTCTCTTGTGATTGTAGAGGTAGAATTGTCTGATCATGCCTTAGAGTACACTTCGATCAGTTAAAGTTGTAAACTGGCCCAGCTGTGCTGCCCCTACGATACTGCCAAATCCTCCTCCAAATGTGCTTCACTAGAGTAAGGCAAGGTTGCCACATGTTTCCCCAAATGAAATTCCCTAATATTTCCCCGATCTCTAGACAAGTTTTAACATTTTTCCCTGACAAGTTTTGAGATCTCAAGAGTAAGTAAAGATATAAGTTGACAAAAAAATGTAAGGGCTTCTGTATTTCTAAACATGTGAGCAAAAATCTTAAGTACTAATGTCAACATCTTTTGTAATGAACTGTTTTTAGATGGAGAAAGCCAGACGAACGGTATACATGTTTCATTAAGACCACTTATGTTATTTTATTTCAGCAACACTAAACACATTTGGTGGCAAAAATATGCATTTCGTTGGAGTCACAAGACAGATTTAAAATACCTTCACTGATTGAGTTGTATAAACAAACACAATAGGTGACTGCCAATAAAATGTTGGTTCTACTATGTTTGTTATTGTTGGTTATTACCCACTGTGCTATGTCTATTACTTTACAGGTATTGTGTAATTTTTCTTTCAAGAAATATATGAGTACATAGCATACAAACTGTCAGCAACTGCCACAATTTTCTTCTTCTTATCAACCATACTTTCTAATATATAAAGTACTTTTGAAGTGCCAAAATATACTAGAATAAATAAAATGTATATAAAACGCCATACTGTACAGTGTACTTGCACTGAGAAGGCCGCAATTTCTCAAATCCCTTGCCATGGCCTCTGGCCTACTGAGGAGCACTGCAGTTCTGTGTGCATGGGTAAACCACAAAAATCCATCGCATTATGCCACACACAAACAGAACTGGCTTGGAGGCAGATCAGTGAGACTAGATCCGACGGGCAGGCCTGCACATTAGTGGGAAATGATCCACTTCAGATCGGCAGGCCCAATCTGTTAGGGACACCCACAGAAATGGCCTGAGGTTTTGGCCCAAAATGGAAGTCTACTTGTGTGGCCAGACACCATGTTGATGAAATGAGACCAAGGTGATCAACCCCTGCAACAGGTAACTTACACAAATACTCTGAGAATTAATACTAATGGGGATAGGTAGCAACTCATCAGACAGGCACATAAAAAGACAATCAAACTCTCAAAACTAAATTTTTGGCCATAGCCTTTGTCAGAAAACGAGTACACACACATTAACACAATCACTCAGACACGACTCATGAACATGTGACTGCTGTCTCCAGCCGCTGTGTCAACAGTCTCTGAGAATCAGATCCAAACACACCACTCCTCACACATCCCTGTGTCTCCTCGGCAGCTGCTAGGCTAGCGGTAAGAGCTGGTGGCAGAGCTGACTGCAAGCTAAGGGGAGTGGTAGAAAGGGGAGAAGCAGTAAGAATGAGGGAGTAGGGATGCAGTGCACATACTCAGTTGCACCCAGTCAGTGATGATGAACGACATCTCAGTAAACAAACCATTTCATCTACTGAGACGAAAACAAGATTTTTCCAGTGTCCTTTTCAAATATCCCTGATTTCCCTGACATTCGAAATTTCCGGACATCCCGATTTCCATAACCTGTGGCAACCCTGGTAAAGAAAAGTGAGGAGTAAAAAAGACAATTTATTGCCACCATGCCCAAGGTATGCTTCAAGGAACAAGCACTCTTACACCCCAAGATCAAGGGATTAATTTTGTTTTGTCCATAGAGAACATATGTACCTTGTCAGGTTTGTGGACATTTTGAAAAATAATTTATTTGTAGATATGATGAGTAGTGATCATGTTTTGCAGTTGTTATTTTTGTGATTTAGTTAATCACTTTGTGTTTGACTTTTTTTATTCACAGAGAAAGTGTGTTAGGTTGGTAGGATCAGTTTCAGTTGAAGTTAATTGCTTTTGTGGTTTTGCTTCATAGGAAGCTACTTGCGCTGCCATATAGTACGTAAGCGTGCAGTGCTGTATTGTAAGTCATAGAGTTAAGAGTCGGTAACTAAAGCAATGGCAACTGATATTGTAAATTATATTTGAAGCAAAAGTAATTGTTTACACAATAGGCAGCCAAGTAGTAAGAGTTATTTCAGTTGTATTACACCGATACTGTTCAGATGAGGAAAGAAAATGAATGTCCTACCAGACCACACTAACATAATTTTTCCCCTGCCTCGAGATGACTGGGTGTTTGTGTTGTCCTCATCGTTTCATCAACATTCATGAAGTGGCGAAATTGGGCTGAGCAATGGTTGGGAATTTGTACGGGCACTGATAACGCGCAGTTGAGTGCTCCACATACCAATCATCATCATCATCATCATCATCGTCATCAGCACACTAACATAAGTTTAAAAATAACCAGTAAACGCATAGCAGTGTTAAAAGGGGGAACACACTGAAGTACAAGGTGTACAACTTTGCTTCCCCCATTTTTTCCCAACATTTGAGGCTTTAATGAAACAAACTGGTTACACATGTATCATTCAAAGTATTTTCCATCGCTGGCCACTACTTTCTCAGTGTACGAACCCCATGCCGAAAAAATTGTTCATCTTTTGAACTGATCCACGAATCGGTCCAATTTGTGACTTCTTCATGAGATCAGAAGTGTTGGCCAGCCAGGCCATGCACCATTGATCTAAACAGGTGATAGTCAGAGGGAGCAATGTCTGGAGAATACAGCGGGTTGAATAGGACTTCCCATTTTAACGTTTCCAAGTAAGTTTTGACCTATTTTGCAATGTGGGGTTGAGCGATGTCGTGCTGCAAAATCACTTTATTGTGCCTCTTGCTGTATTGCAGCCATTTGTCTTTTAATACTTTGCTCAAATGCATTAATTGCATTCAATAACGCCTCATAATACACGATGCCATGCTGGTCCCACCAAATGCAGAGCATGATCTTGGAGCTGAGAGTATGTAGTTTGGCCGTCGATGTGGAAGCATGGCCGGGATATCCCACGATTTTTTGTATTTAGGGTTGTCGTAATGAACCCATTTTTCATCCCCGGTCACAATGTGATGTAGAAATACCTTCCGTTTATGCCTCTGAAACAACTGTTCACAAACACACAAACGTCGTTCAACGTCTCTTGGTTTCAGCTCACACAGGACCCAAGTTCCTTCTTTCTGAACCGTGCTCATAGCCTTGAGACGTTTTGAAATGGCTTGTTGTGTCACTCCCACTAATCGTGCCAGTTCTTCTTGAGTTTGACACGAGTCTTCACTCTATAATGTCTCCAATTCTGCATCTTCGAAAACATTCTCTCTTCCACCACTATACCAGTCTGTGACGTTAAAATCACTGTTCTTGAAGCGTTGAAACCACTCACTACATGTTCTTTCACTAATTGCGTCCTTACCTTACGTACTTGAGAGCATTCGATGAGACTCAGACGCTGTTTTCTTCATATTGAAACACAACAGTAACACCTCCCACAAATGATGAGAATTAGGCTCGTAACTGACATTTTCAATCAAGAACAACTGTATGATGCAGACACAAATTGACTAATGTTTGAATGAGGTTATGTTGATCGAGGTCCAAGCTAACTGCCTGACATCTGCAATCTGTTTCTTTCGGCTGCTACTTACCGTTGTCGCCACCTATCAGCAAACAGTGGAAGCAAAGTTGTACACCTTGTAATATACTAGGTGCTGAATAGTTCCAGTTACACTAGGTAAAGATCTGCACATCCTGCAAGGTAGGTTTCCAAAGACCATTTACACTACTGAAGACCGAGTGTAATGAGCATTTAACTACTGCAAGATACAGAGCATAACATTGGGATAGGAGAATATCTGTTGTGCCAGTTTTTTGAACAATCTTAAGAGAGGAAAGTCAACTTAAATGTACATGTGCCTCTCAAGTGCCTACAGAAGATCGCTTTTGTATAACAGAAAACATAGTTTTGTTAAAGTTCATGTAAATGTATACACATGAACAAAAACTAAAGAAACAAACAGAGAATTTACTGTTTCTTTCTGTGTGATAGACCAGTGAAGCACAGAGTGGAGCAGAGGAAACACGTTTTTCACTACTGAATGACTGGGACACGGTTTGATAAAAATAATAAAAACAAGCATTAAGTGATGGATTTTTTAATGCAGTTTTGAAATATACATACTTTAATTAGGTTCGAAAATAATGTCTTGCAGATGACGTCCTTCTTGCTGGATAGAAATTTGGATCCTCTCCCGAAAGTTATGCATGTCTCTCTCCAACATTTCATTCGACACGGACTCAATTTCCTGACAAATGTAGTTCTTCAGGTCATCAATTGTGCAAGGCCTGTTCATGTAGACTTTTGATTTTAAATATCCCCACAAAAAGAAGTCACATATCGACAAATCGGGTGAGCGAGGGGGCCAGTAAACACCACCATATCTCGAAATAACATGTCCTGGGAACTTTGTCAAACCACTTCCATGGATGCTCTTGCCATGTGAGCTGTGGCACTGTCCTGCTGGGACCATATTTCTCTTATGTTCACTTGACGCCTTTCAAGTTCTGGACAGAGAAAGTTGTTTAACATTTTAACGTAGTGTGCTGATGTCACAGTAACTGCAGTTCCTACCTCTTAAAAAAAAAAAAAAAAAAAAAAAAAAAAAAAAAAAAAAAAAAAAAAAAAAAAAAAAAAAAAAAAAAAAATTGGGTCCAACAATCCTCATCTTTGAAATGCAGCACCACACTATTACTTTTAAACTTTGGAGAGGTCTTTGATGTAATTCATGTGGGTTCCCCGGCACCCAACACCGACAATTTCGAACATTGACGTAACCGTCTACATGAAAATGTGCTTCATCACTTATGAAGACTGTAGCATCTGCATCTTCTGTAAAAATTTCATCCATTATGCAACAAAACTCTCCACGCTGCACAAAATCACATTCACTAAGCTGCTGGATGATCATTATTTTGTACAGGTGAAACTTAAGACCATCACGTAAGATGCGGTGAAGCAAACAACGCGACATACCCAACGCTACAGCCTGTCGTCTAGCTGATTGTTTCGGACTAGCAAGAACTGCTATTCTCACTAGGTCTACATTTTCCAGAGTACGAACTGAATGGGGAAGACCAATTGGTTTCTTTTTCATCACAGCCAGTACTTCTAAATGCTGCAACCCATCAGAGTACAGTATTTCGATCAGGCACTGCACTTCGACACGTCGAACTCTAGTAAAATTTTGAAGGAAAAGACGTTGCACTGTGACTACGGAATCATTGTTTCTAAAGTACTGCTCGACAACGAACACACGATGCTCTAAGCTCCAACACTCCATAGTGACTGAAACTGCATTGTATGGGCAGCCTGCCACATACTAGTGGTTCAAAAAACATGCGTTTCCTCTACTCCACCCTGTACCTGTTAAACGTGTAATCACTCTAAAGTAATATAAAACTAAACTTTCATGTGTGTTTCTCACCCATACAGTGTACTGGAAGTCATTTTACAATCCAGTTATACTGTCCGTTCTTAGAAAGTTAATGACACAATTAAATGTAGACTATACTTTACAACAATATAGTACTGTTTGGTACAGTTTCACCATTAATGCTGTCTGTTTCAAAATCACACAGAAAGAATGAAATTGTTTGAACTGATTGAGAAGCAGGTTATGACACATTATTTGAAAGTTACGTTGACCTCTTACAAGTCATGAACAATCCATGTTACAACCATCTATTTATGTTCACGCTTTTACATATTTAACAAGCCAAATTTATTACTGTTTGGCAACAAATCTGTTGACGAATGATACTTTTTTTTGTAAGTTAAGAATAAAACAAGGTAAATTTTGTCTTCACTAGTGATGAAGAGTAGAGTGTTTAATGGTGAGACACACCACACAATAGCGACACCAGTGGTACATCCTGTAGAACAATTTGATACTGTTCTGTCACAAAATACAATACGCTGCAAGTGTGACAGTATGTGGGTTACCCAGACTGATATGACAACTTGGACCACATAGATTTTGACCAGTTTATTGCCACCATTAATTTTAAGGTGTGACCACCAGTCATAGCCCTGCCAACCAGAGCACGCCAGATAGTGTGCTCTGTCAACTTGCTCTGCCTTGTGGTTGAGGCCCAGGACTGACGAAACTGAAAGGTAACCTTTGGGTAACGCTCTCAGTTTAAATTGTGTTCAATTTCTTTAGCAATGACCCGTTTGGAATATGAATGCCTTTCAATCACATTTACATCTGCAATAAAGATTAACAAAGTGAAAGGACATACTGTAAGGATAAGAATTTTCAAAGGAAACACTGCCGCACTTCCTAATATATGCCACTCTCTACATAATGTTTGAAGCTGGTACCTGCTTGCTAATTAAATCACTTTGACGGTCATCCCCGGATTGTTCATACTGATTATGTCCCTGGCTCTATGATGTTCACTGAGAGCTACATAAATAGCTGTAGCCACTATTTGCTTTACAACTGAGGGAACATACTAATTCTCTGGCGAAAATTTTATAATGGCACGACTAAATCTTGTTCACCCTATTGCTATTAAGATTTTCAACCCTGTTACAAAATACTGTGAGGAGCTCAACTAAGAACACAAATGTGTTTTTCAAAATGCAGCTTTATTCCATTAATTTGTTGTGTGACAGACAACTTCACTTTGGTTAAGCCTGTGGCTACATAGAACATAGCCTCTACGCTCTCACGGCAACAGTGTTAACTTTGTCAACCCCTGCTAAAGCGCTAAGCTATTGACAATCCTGCAGGTTTGGTATGCATTATCCATCAACCACAGCAGGAATTTAGTAAGAGTTCCTTACACTGGCAAAGCTAGCCACTATCTTACATGAGCTTTTGCGACTGTGTCTGTTATGTGTGAAGGTAGGCTAACCTCTCGATTTTGTGTGGACATGTAGATGCCACACAAGACCTCTTGGATAAAATTTATGGTTGCATTTGAATCCTGCCTGTATTTGCACGTTGTATGGAGCCAATACAGAACTTGCAATTGAATGTCATCTTGTAAATTTTCAGTTAATATTGTTGATTTAAAGAGAAATTTGCCATGCAAAATAAGAAATGTTGTCTATTGATCATTCTCACGTTACACATTCAGGGCTTTGATTGGAATAATTCCGCTAGGTGAGCAGTACACACTTTTGCATTCCAATCCAGATATCAGGTCACTGAGCCTGAAAATGCAGAAGGACATCTCCATACACCCTACCGTGAGGACACAGTTACCACTAATTATTGCTTCCTTAAGTTTATCAACTATTGGTTTCATACATTTATGCACAACTGTGCTTGAGAATGTGGTAACAAGTTTTCACATGTTACTGCGAGCCATTGGAACTCTTGGTGACCAAGATTATATTTATGTGATCATAAAAATTTTTCTTGTAGTTGAGCAGTTTGGAGTCAGTGGACCACAGTTATGGATTGCTTGGTGTGGATGCAACATGAGGCACTGTTGAGTTGCAACTAATAGCTGCACATATCTCTGCTCTGATAAGAGGTGCACTGCGCCACAGCCTCATACTTATACAGCTGTAATGACACCATACAAAATCTGCATGTGCAACTCATTGGACGGTCATTTCTGTATTCCTTACTAATAAGTGGACCATCAAGTAGCCTCTACTATTTCTCTCCTGGTTGAATGGAAGAATTTTTCCTGGTTTATTAGAAAAATTTTGTAACTTTAAACTTCATATAAGAAATCAACACACCAGCTAGCTCAGTCCACACTATGACTCACCAGTCATTCTTGGTCAACCCACTCATTGAAAAGGGCCTGCTTTTATTTGTTTAGGTACAGCTATGGACCACCACAGTGATACGTCGTGTGCCTAGAACGAGAGGTGTCACGTCCTTAAATACACATGTTAGCGAAAAAATGTATATGACAGAGTAGTCAATTAAGTGGTGAGCACCCCACTGTTGGGAGGTGTTTGAATCATAGCATCTGATGCCAGTGCTAATGATCCAGTGATAGTACAGAAGTGGGTAGCAGTCAGGCGACCCTACTTGCTGAGGTTGAGACAGTAGTTCCATGGAGTGGGACGTGCGAAAGAAAGAGTTCCATGAAATCTAAAAACGCAAAATATTAAAGATAATAAATGTATCGTAATTGTTAGGTGGCAACTTATTTAAGTGTTTGTTGCACAAGGTGTAGTGTGACAAACAACCACAAAGCCCAAGCCAACCTCAAATGGTTCACGTGATGACCTTAGCAGCTGAAAGACAGATAAGAAAATTTTGAAGAAAGCACCAAGGAGAAAATGGGTCGCCACGGGAATAAAACAACAAGACGTTCTATACAGTATAGACATCAAACTCAGTCAGAAACAAATAATAAAATTGAGTGAAAAACAAAGAACTCTACTGGGGAGAAACAAACCAGTTTTCACACAACGACAGTATGCAACCTACAAGCAGTCGCAAAAGATTGCAGTGCACATGCAGTCATCGGCACACTGCAGCCTACATGCAGTTTGTCAGCAGCACACAGTCGTCTGCAGATTGCAAACCACACACATCACATCGGCAGCATGCAGCCATAACCAACTAGCAGTTGATGCGCAGTCTGCTAGCACCATAGTATAAAGTTAAAAGGGCACTTCTTGTGACCAATTTAAAAAGTTGTACATGTTGTGAATGATATAATAAGACAAGGGCAGAATACAATTAATTTTAAAATTAAAAATATCAATATAGACAACAAGCATGTTGAGACAAGAAATAAAATATTTGTTTATGCCTATAACCACAAGAAAGGTGACTATGTCAGGAGAAATTAATTTAGAAATAATTTTGGAAAAATTCAATTAATTTACTAAGCAGATACAAACTCTTAATGACAAAAACAATAACATGATACAAAACCAATTTAAAGAGATTAATAAGAAAATACAGTCATCCATCGAGGAGGTACTTAACAGTAATAATGACAGATTTGCTTCAGTTGATGAGAAACTTTAGCATTTGGAGGAGAGTTTAGTGAAAACACTAGACCATAAATTAAATGTTTTAAAAACAAATTTCATACTGAAATGCTTTAAAAATGTGACCTTATGCGTAACAAAATTCAAGAACATATTAGGGAAATTCATACTGATGTAGATAGTTTGCGACGAGAATTTGCAGTACAGGAGTGTAAACTTGAAAAAGGATCAGATCTCAGATGTGCAAAATCGTACTGAAGTTTTACAGCAAAGGAGCGGGAATGGAGATTCCATTTCATCACATGATATCTTTGCGGGTTTGGAGGAGAGTGCATGAAATTTAACTAGTGTACAGTTTTCTGGGAATGACGTAACTCATCCAAATAATGAATTTAAATTATTGTGGGATGAGTTGGATAAAACGAGACAAAAAAAATCACAAAAGTTAGTGTAGAGATAAATCTTTAGACACAAATACTTTATTAGAAGAACTACAAATAGGTAGTAGCATGAACCTATACAAGCACTGCCCAAGATTTAAACTTGATGTACTCCAAACATACTTCTTACGAGCTTTTTTGAGATCTTTACTACAAAAATGGGAGTATTCTTGGAGAATAGATTTTGCATTAAGTTATCTAGTAGGGGATACTGCTGAGTGGGCGAATGCTCACTCAGAAGAACTTACTGCATGGTAGAATTTTCAAGAGAAATTTAGATATAAATACTGGCATAAAAGAAACAAGAAAAATTAACTTAAGTATTTCTCGACCCAAAGCACTACAACAGTTTTTGCCGAAGTTTTAAAAGGTATACTGAGTGGTCTTTAACACGATCTAAATATTCAGACAACCCACTGGATGAAGTTCATTTAGCTAAAGTATTAGTGAGACGGCTACTCTATTATGTACTTAAAAATAATTTGTACTGGGGTCGGGCTACTGTAAACGAATTGTTATCATTTGTGGAAAATCGAGATACCATGAACAATGAAAAGTATAGTCCAAATCAGTAAGACATGGGTCACGAAAGTAATAAGTTTAAATAAATGTCACAAAAGAAACAAGCAGTAAATTACTGCCAAGTGACTGAATATCCTGGAAGAAAGTCGAAACAACAACTACAACAACAAAACATGACTTAAGAAATGCACACACACAAATGTTTAATAATAATAATAATAATAATAATAATAACAAGGAAAACTGAATTCATTCACGGGTTTCGGTGTGAAAATTAAGAAGACTTGTGGAACTAAATGGTCTGAAGAGAGAAAAGCCGCCTTCAGCGCAAGAATGAAAGAAGTGTGGACTGAGAGAAAGAAGACTTCCCAGAAGCGCAAGAAATAACTGTTTTCACGGTCTTTAACGGCCAAATTTGTATTATAATAATAATAATAACAAGGAAGAAGAGGCTACAATTGTACAACACTTTACATCAACCCAAACAATTTTAGGGATGGAAAAATCAAGGTTCTGGTCAAAAGGTCATGATTCAGGACGTATGAAATGGAATGTAAGCCCATATAGGAAAAATTTATAGCTTTTAGTAGAATCACACCATTACAAAATTGGTTACTAATGGAAGATGAGCAACAGAGATGTACCAAAATTTAAAAAACCCATAGTTGTAGGTTCGGTAAACAATTGTAAAGTAAATGTAAACGTAGATTCGGGAAATGAAATTTTCATTATGTCAGATTCATTATTTGATTTTTTTAAGACAGAAAAAAAGTTTATCTGGTACTTCCTGTAACTGCCATATATGTAGTAGGAATTACAGAGCTAAAGCGAGACAGATTAAACACGAAGTATGACTACCAATAACATTGAATAATTTTACAGTTATTCTGACCTGTTTGGTAGTGCTTAATGTGAATCTGCAACAGCCATTGGGGATGGATTGGCTGATGAGATACAGAGTAATCCTTCATTTCTCCACACAACTTTTAACATATAATTGTAGAGACAAATTATACATATTGCCATTTAAAGAAAACACTAGTGGTAATACAGAGATAACATCGACTCAATAGCAACTGTATTACTGTTATAAACTTAGAGAGTACAATCAATGTGAACTACAAGAACAAATCAATGATAAAACTTATGAGTCTGAATTATTGAACAACTTACAAAAAGCTGATCTGCACAAAATATTACTGAAGTATATGACAGTATTTCCACATAAGCCTGGAGTACTGGACAATTACACATGCAGTTTTAAGATCAAGGACGAAACTCCTTTCTTTTGTAAACCGCAATCACAAGTACCACAGTTTAATATTGGAGACGTAGTGTTAATCAATGATCACATGAGCTCAAATATTAAGAGAGAGACCAGTAAATTTTTTTGTATGTTGGACCCTACAGAGTTGAGGGAGTTTCTCATCCAAATGCATTATTTCTAGTAGAGTCAACTACGGGAAAAGAGAAAGGACAATACAACATAGAAATGATAAAGAGATTTAAACAATATAATTTCAGACTGGAAGCCCAGTCAAGCACTGTTTCTTACTCTGAACGACGTGAATTAGGTAATCTTTTTTAAAATCCACATTTAATGATTCTATTGCGGGTGGGTTTGTGTAGGAGTAGTGTGGAAATTGCAGATATTACAAGTCACACACACAATTAACACAGTGCTATTGTTTACTCCCTAAAGTCATACTGTAGCAGGGTGTTGGACTCACCTTTTGGGGTCTGTTAAGATGAAGTTGGGACTTTACCATTCTGTAGGGAATGTCGACCACTCTGTGTCCTCCTGCATCCTGATGAAGAACCTGGCAGGGAGGGTGTCCTGGGGTAGGAGGTTGAGAAGGGATTTTGTCTACTTTCCTTATTTGGGTCAAACACTCTGATTCTATTTTTTTCACTTTCTTACTTTTCAACTTTGAGGACCAAATCTGAACTCCTCTTATTCATATGTACCTATTGTTGAGACCATTCCCTGTTTTCTGGGTCAATAGTGACATTCCTCACGGAGTGGTTATTAAGTTTACTTCAGTAAACTGCGCAAGGAACAATGCTGCACCTGCGTCTATCTTTCTGCATGACATGTCTTGTTAGGTCGGTCTTCACACGAGTGCTGACTTTAGTGATTTGCAAGCATTCAAGACAAAGCATTGCCTTCTGCCTCTTCTACCCCTTTTGTTGGGCTGAGTTAGTTTGCCATCACATTATGGACATTGTTCGACTTGCACATATCCAGTAACTACTCAAGTTCATTCATGTACCGTCTCAGCACCCTGTGGAGCACCGATACTTTATTAGTTCATTCACCAACCCACAGCTAACTACCAGCTTTGTATCTACTGCCAACTAGCTTGTGAGGAACATACCTTTATGACAGTTTATCAATTACTGATCATGAAACTATGAGGGGATTTGTCTGCCCTATTGTGACACAATGTGTTAATGCATTCTAGGTAGTTGGACTTGTGTTAGCTAGTGACACCACTGACACACTGTACGTTGCTGATAATCATGCTCACAAGCTGTTGTCTCTCTGTCTATCATCATCAGCAGTTAAAAGGAGGTGCTATATTGTGTTTGCTCTGTTTGTTAGTACTGTGTGTACTCCACCATATCAGACCTTTTATCGCCTGGTATAATACCTGAATGATTAGACAATTTGCTATACTCTCCTCAACAAGTTATAATAATGGCTGACAAGGATTTAACCATACTGAGGGAAGAAGAAGTAGCATTGCAGCAGATTGCCAGTTGCTTAATAGATTGTGAACCACTCTTAAAATCTGTAAACAGTGAAACGTTTCATACTCTATGGGATCCAAAACAGATGCTTGTCACTACCCAAGAACAACTACAAAGCACCAAGTCAGCCTGGTGTAATGTATGTGGCCCTGTGCTAAAAACAGTAATTGTCACTTTGGATGAGGCTGATGCTGGATACTGGAATAAAGCCCTCTGCCAGGCTATATCCTTTGCTTCTCAAAATAATACAATTCTTGTATGCATGACACACATACTAAAGATAACATCCTGACTGCTACTAACTCATAATGTAACCACCTAGCTAGTACAGCAGTATGAAGAATTTAAGAATTCAGTACAACTTGGATTAATAAGTATGTGCAGGGAATTTTCAAACCTAACTGCCAGTTTACAAGTAACCAAGGCATTACAGAGTTTGTTGCATAATTCGCATGCAACACAGCTACACATCAACACTCTGCATACTATCATTCAGTCAGGTCTGCAACAAAGACTCAGTCCTAATTGATTGCCTACCAAAACTTTTCTGTAAGTGTTACAAAAATTTCAGTCCATTCATCACCACCCATGCAAATGATTTACCCCATATGGGAATCAACTCCGTCATATTTCTATGCAGCCACCAAGGTGCAACTGTCATGGTCCCTAGATATGTTGAATGTGCAGATATCATTTCCTATCACTTGTGCTAATTGCAAATTCAAGTATTACCATCTTCACCCATTCCAGTTGCTTGGTAACCTACCCAGAAACAAATTATCTGAGAAACAAAAGATATTTAGTTGTTAGTAAAGATCATCGAACACATTTAGCAATGCTGCTTAATGCTTTTCAATTTTGGATCCATACCAATTATCACATGTATTTTACCATATCACTTAGCACTAGGGAAGGGACTGTGAAATCACATTATTTTTGGAGGAAACTAAGGGGCCCCCTTGTCATCTTACTGTTGCTGTGATACACAAACCTGGTTCGTCCCTGTCAAGCAAAGTTTGCTATACTCTGTACCACAGTCTATTGCACTGGTTTTACTTTATTACAGGCATATGTTTATCTCTCATACCTATTAGGTCAATTGGACTGGGGGGGGGGTGGGGGGGGGGAGTGGACTTCTATTGAACAGTTCCTCCTATGACATAGCCACACCCACTTTCAAACTACCTACCCAGTTAACATAAGCACTTAACACATGTTTCACATCTTTTCTATTGTACCTGCCTGCAGCTCCTCTCCTACCCTTGTGTTGTGCCATCCTGACAGCCTACCTGCATTGCCGAACAACAGGAAGACTCATCTGTTGCAATCTATCAATGATTTATTGGTTCAAGAACCAGATCAGATTACTCTTGACCATGCTGCTAAATGAATTCTTGAGTGGAATACTAAAGACTATCTACGCACGACAATTATTTCTAGTGCTACAACTGTTTCATCAACTCTGTTCATTGTCTGTCTTGTTGTACGGGTTCTTTATAGCCGAGGTTAGTGTAAGCTCTTTAAGTCAATACAGCCAACAGTATCTGAGCAGCAGCCGTCAGGTGAATAACATGGTTAGGGCACTTTGGTGTATGGTATATTCCAGGCATTGCCCTTCCTCCTTGGTTAATGTTAAGAGCTCAAGTACTCACCATCAATGGTTGTTTTCCTTAAATGAAATATTTGAATTCCTTATACTATAGGAACGTATCAACCAAAGAACGATGAAAATGTAACAATACATAGAGCACTTTGTGCTTGGTCAGTTTCCAACTAGGTTATCTTCCATACAAGGGGCAGTTATTGGTCAATAATGTTCAATGAATTTAAAAAATGTAAACTATTAGTCAATTCACAGGGGAAATTTACAATGGATAACAACCTAATGCTACTGCCAATTTGTAAAGTTGGTGACTCCAATCCACTTTTCGTAATACCTCTAAATGAGCCTCCATTGATGCCTCCCCTTGATGGAGTATTATGGTCTCTCATAACCGATGAGACCTGATCACTGTACTTGACAACCCTCCCGGTTGATTCCGACTACAGTCGTTGCCAGTGAGCCAGTCTAGCCACTGTCTGACTCATGCCCCTCAGCAGCCCTGTGCTATGCTCAGAGGCTCTGTCCACTGCTGCCACACCTGGTGTCACCTTCACTCCGATGGCACCGCATCAGCACAACAATTCGAAAAAGCTCCTCTTCCTCTCTTCTCTGTTTGGTAATGTGACCAACCTGAATATGACTCATTGTAAATACATTTTCTTAAATTCTACAGCCGAAAGCTTTGGCCCTTGTGTCATTTCAAAGGTTTTTCAATTTTAAAAAGCATCCTTCCATAGATTAAAACCACTGTCAAATGTCGCATAATCTTTCCAAGGAAGTCATTCAACACTTGCCATCAACCGGAAGGGGAGGGTGTCAGCATGGTGAGCTGTCAGACTGAGTTACTGGACTTCAAATTTTTTTAATTTTATTTCTTCCTTTGGATTTCTGATATAGTCAGCAACATCTTGCAGTCGAGCTATTGCTGAACTTGGGCTGGTGAATACCAGATGTTTCTAGATACCACACCTACCCATGCTCAGCCCACACAAACATTACACCCACAGTGGATACTGCTGACACGGGATGCTACTGCAAAGCACTGCTAACAGAGGGATGTGTCCAAAGTACCTCCTGCCAGTCAATCAGGTGGCTGGGAATGTTCACGTGGGGGGACAGGGAACGGACTGGCGAGAGCACGTCTGTATCACAGAGTAACATTCTTGTCCACCAGCTCTCATCTCAACCAGGCATGTTCTACTGCTACTCTTTCCAGGTAGTATGACCATCAGACTGTGGCAGTCTCCCGTCAAGCCATAGTGTTTATTTTCTTGTATCCCTTAGCAGTAGGAGATTGAGCAATAAACTCCAGTCAGTGATCTAAACACTTCTGGCTTTGTCTTTTCAACAAATCCTGATGCTCCACAATGCCCTCATCCTGTCTGAGTCATAATCTCGATCCATCCAGGCACAGAAAATACATCAATGTAGAATGTAACTCAGCACCACAGAATGCCCTACAAGAGTTTCAACATCACATGTATCTCAATTATTTGGTGTACATATTGTGTTATCTTTTAGCTGATGTTGGCACTCTGGCACTAGTCTTGGGGGATGTCACACCATCTTTGGTGGGGCCCCACCTTCTCTGTGGTCAGGGAAGCCCTGTAAAAAGCTGTTAGGGCCCACATCAGCATAGGCACTGTTGCACAGCTGTAAATTTTGTTTCCTTCACAATACATACAGTGCATGGCCACCTCAGCACACAACTTGCCACAGGTGTGCCTAAATGCGACAGTTAAAAGAGGTATGTTTTAGAAGTCTCACTTGATACACACCCAAACCTATGAAAGCGAAGCAAGAGAGTGAGCAATCTACAGAAATGTCAATTTCCAATTTCTTAAAATGCACTTGGCTGTGTTCATTGACAATCACCCTGTGAAGTTACTTTTAGACACCACAGCTTTTGCATCATAACCAACTTTTGGGTAACAAAATCATTCATAGAGTAAATTTTTTTGTGGTAGCTGACCCCAAAGTGGACATTTTGGGACAGACTCTTTCCTCTGTTTTGCTTTTACAGTTCACAAGACAATGCACATCATGCAATTCAAAGGGTCTTGTGCCATCTTAAAAACTGTCTGTGATAAATATGCTCAAATTTTTTACCCTGGCCTACAGAAGAAAATTGATTTTGAAGCCATAAAGTGATGGCAACTCTGTGTTTTTTCAAAGCCTGCATGGCTTTTGGTTCTTAATAATTTCCTCAAAACAGAGCTGGCCACTCCTTTAGTAACAGTATGCAATCCCAAGGGTACCTTGAGACTTCGTGGCAATTTCAAGGAGACAACCAATGCACCGCCTCAAGCAGAAATTTATCATCTACTGAAACCCAAATAAACTCTTTGCACTTTATTCAGTAAAACTGACATTGCAGAAGCATTGCAATGATGTGGTTTGTTCCCCTACATACGAACGTTCACTCACCTTTGCTGAATTCTTTTGTAGATGCTCACCTACTCTGGAACCACATACGAAGTACTTGGCTAAAAAGGCTGTAAGCAAACTTACCTCCACTAAATGTGTTCATAGGGTGCAAAAAGATTTAAAGTTCCAGATCTAGCTGTATACAGTTTGCAATGTGACTTCGACACGTACAACATAATCACTCTTACATAGCCAGTTTAAGGTTTCCAATCTGTCCTTATCCTGAAAATACACAAGGATTTTATATAGTTCGAATGCTTGCACTACACTTTGCAAATGTTCCCTTTGGACAATAAGTTCTCAGTTTGCACAGCACGCCACACAGAATTTAGCTATTCAAAATAATGTACAGTTTGCATAGAAAAGATCCAGAATTTGCACAATCATCATTTCCACTTGTACTTTAACACTTTCTGGTAAGTTATCACTTAACTCAAAATTAATACAATTTTACAGAGCTCGGTGAAACACGTCCCACTGTCATAGCAGCTGAGCACTGAGTCCTCCAGGCTCACAATCACAATTTTACTCACAGACCTAGCACTTGCAAAATCACCCTCTTCTGATTGGCTGAATCCCCGTGTAACCAATCAGCTCTCAATTTTGATCTACACCCTCCCATGTATTACTAAATATTATGTTTCATACAAACAAATAAATGCAAGTGAATTCCCTCCCTCTTTAAGCATCTGAATTGCTGAAATACGTTATTTGCCTCCACAGTACTGGTCTCTTACAAGTCATAATTTCCCCGATGTACATGACTCATATACACAGTACAGATCCACACTGCCACTCTCTTATAAATTCTGGAACTTACATTTGCAAACATCTGCATATTATACACATGCCACACTTATTCCTTCGTTCACTATGTTGGCATTATTCAAACAATGGAAAATACAAGATGGAATGTAACAATATTATGAGAAGGGAAGTTGCTACTCACCAAATAGCAGAGATGCTCAGTTGTAGAAAGACACAACAAAAATACTCTCACAATTAAAGCTTTCGGCCATTACGACCTTTGTCAACAATACACACACACACACACACACACACACACACACACACACACACACACACACATACACGTTTGTGTGTCCACGTAGATGAAGGCCTTAATGGCTGAAAGCTTTAATTGTGACAGATTTTTTTGTTAAGCCTATCTGTGACTCACCATCTCTGCTATATGGTGAGTAGCAACTTTCCTTCTCATGAAATTGGCATTGTTTAACATAAACCATAGTGTCAATAAAGATAAAAATTATTATGTAAAACTGAATGTAAAAACTATTTGTTGCATTGTTGTTAAAAGGCTAGATACATAGTTAAACTTCTACACAAACTTTTATCCAATATTTTTTAACTTTTTTGTAGGGAGCACATTCTGCTCACGTGGGAGTGATCTAGATGCTTGAAAACAATAAACTGGTAGCCAAGATCACAGGAATTCTTTTTATTCCATGATTACCAGTTTCGGCGAAACTAAAGCTGTCATCATCGGATCTTAGGACCTGTATGTGTCCAACCGATGATGGCGACTTTAGTTTTGTCGAAACCAGTAATCACAGATGTTTTATCATGTTTGAACTTGTCAGGAAGTTACTTGTTCATAGATGTTCTACAATCTGTGTTTTGTGTGATTTTGTGCATATCTAAAAGTACTGTAGATAGGAGGGTGAACTTCGTTAATTTCAGCTAGCTACACTAGCTTTTTTAGCTATTGACATAACAAAATGTTGTACCAAGTTCTACCCCATCTCTTATATGACGAAGCTGGAATTTATAATAATTGTGTAATATTTTGTTGTTTGGACTGTAGTGAAGCAACTCAGCATGGCTGGAGGTGAGACTGGTTCACACACGACTATATGTCGCAGTGAAGCTATAACTCATTGCATGTATTATGGGGTTTTATATCGGCAGTGTAGCTTGCTGTGCAACAGGATATTTTGAAATCCTATTGGATGGAGCACCACAAACTTACGTACCATATGCCTTTACTGTTACAAATGTTACCTTTTGGGATCCCTTCAGACCCTACCCCATATTTCAGTGTTTTATAGATCAACTGCTACAGGGAATTCCCAACTCTGCATCCCCTGACAATATTTTGCCACAGATGCAACACCAGAGAATCACCTTCACAACCTTGAACTTTTGTTCCAGAGACGAACAAGAGGACTTAAAATCAAGATGCGCAAGTGTTCTTCCATGCAACTTTTCTTGACATATTTAGGGTTTAAATTCAGCAAATGAAATGGAACAAATGAGGGCTTATATTATGACAATCAATAAAATGCCCCCCCCCCCCCCAACCACCCAAAAAACAGGGGGGTCAAAGACTGACAAGTATCTTTGGCATAATCAAGTATTAAGGCCAATTTACTGCAAACCTACTGGGACCTTCTCACCCACTGAACCAGCTATGATGCCAAGGTACACATATTGAATGTGTCACCTTGATGTGACCAACCATTCCAGGATTTAAAAGATTGCCTGAAGTGGGCACTATGTTTAATGATGTGCACCCCTGGTTCACCTCTAATAGTAGAAATGGAAATGACCCCCATAGTATTGGTGCACTCCTCTCCCATTAGCACCCTGATGGCACCGAGCGCCCTATTGCATATGCCTCCAAGACATTATCTGCTTCTCACCAATGCTATTCTCAAAAAGAGATGTATTGGTACCATTTGACACTCTCATGGAAACTGAGTAGCTGGTGCAACATTACTATCGACTGCCACGGCACTTCTGCTGAGAGGGCACTGGTTCTCAAATATGACCTCTGACAAAATAATGCCAGACCCTGGCATATAAGCCAGCCTAAGCCAGTGCTAATGTGAGCATCATAGCACATGGTGCGAGCATCATCATCCTGCCTAAAATTGTAGACAAAATCTGATGTGTGCAGGTGTAGATCACCTTTTACAAAATATAGGATATTAACTTGCTACATACCTTAGCAAGTGGTCATTCTGAGAACCCAAGAAAATACTGATCCTATATAAAATCGCTGAATGTGTCGAAGGCTTCTATCCATTCAGTCACTGAATTGTCTGTTGGAGCAGTAGAACAAAGCAAAAGGAAAGCTGAAGTTAAATTTCGTGTTTGAGAAATCATTAATGCAGGCAGACCATCATGTGATCATCCATATGGAACACAGTAATAGATATCTCTGGAGTAGGTGTGCAACTGAAGGAGTTGAACACTAAATTCTGACACTAGAGGATATTTCATGGTATTATTCTCTTCAATAATGAAAAAATATATTTTGTCAAAATTAGAGTATTTCTGGACTCCTGATTCGCTAAGAGATAGTTAATTAACCCTTTAAGTGGGCATGATGGATATATCCATCCACACTCTGATAATTCACAGTGGGTTCCGATATATCTGTCCACTGGGTTCTGTGGCTAGTAGCCAGTGAGAATGACAAGTTATCAGCCTGCCGTTGACAGTTGAGCTTCGTCCACTAGATGGCAGCTCTTGTCAGGCAACACAGCGTGTTCTAGGCCAGTTATAACATTGTCCACTAGAGACCATGTCAACAGTATACGTCCAGTGAAGCAGCTGCAACAGCGCATCTTTTTTTGTCTGTGTTTACCGCCATGTTAGTGAGTGATCTTTTGCAATAGCGAAAAGAAACTGTTTATCAGATTCGGAGATTGAGCAGTTGCATTTAGAAAGTGATGATAACTCCACTGACAGTTATGAAAGTTTTCAAGATACGCATGTTGGGCTAGTGAAAGCGACTTCAATTCAGAAACATCTGATGACGAAACACTACTGCAGCAGGTGGTACCTAAGGCATTTGTGCGTGCTAGTTCAGTTTGTAATCAATATTTGTAGGGTGGTAGTAGTGGTACAGTTGTGGCTCTAAAACAATATGATGTGATGAGTTGTTTTGTGTGTTTTGTGGATGATGCTTTGTGCACAATAATAGCTGAACAGGCGAACTTATATGCAGAACAGTTCCTAGCTTCTCATCCCAATTTAGCACCATGCTCCAGGGTTCGCAGTTGGCAGGATACTACACATGACAAGGTAAAAGCACTTATTGGAATGCTTATACTTCAAGGAATTCTTTACAAACCAGAACACAAGATGTACTTTTCAAAGAGCGAATCAGATGAAACATATTTCTTCAGGAAACTGATGAGTGATAAGAGGTTTCATCTTTAACTGAAATTCCTCCACTTTGCTGACAATACCTCGCATGACCCACTAGGCACTCCGGGTATGTATGAGACTTTATTGTTTATACTGGCAAGGACACTAATTATGGTAGCCAGTGTTGTTGTTGTGGTCTTCAGTCCAGAGACTGGTTTGATGCAGCTCTCCATGCTACTCTATCCTGTGCAAGCTTCATCATCTCCCAGTACCTACTGCAACCTACATCCTTCTGAATCTGTTTAGTGTATTCATCTCTTGCTCTCCCTCTACGATTTTTACCCTCCAATACCAAATTGGTGATCCCTTGATGCCTCAGAATATGCCCTACCAACCAATCCCTTCTTCTAGTCAATTCAATACCTCCTCATTAGTTATGTGATCTACCCATCTAATCTTCAGCATTCTTCTGTAGCACCACATTTCGAAAGCTTCTATTCTCTTCTTGTCTAATCCATTTATCGTCCACGTTTCACTTCCATGCAATTCATACAAATACTTTCAGAAACGACTTCCGGACACTGAAATCTATACTCGATGTTAACAAATTTCTCTTATTCAGAAACACTTTCCTTGCCACTGCCAGTCTGCGTTTTATATCCTCTCTACTTCCACCACCATCAGTTATTTTGCTCCCCAAATAGCAAAACTCATTTACTACTTCAAGCGTCTCATTTCCTAATCTAATTCCCTCAGCATCACCCGACTTAATTCGACTACATTCCATTATCCGTTTTACTTTTGTGGATGTTCATCTTATATCCTCCTCTCAAGACACTGTCCATTCCGTTCAATTGTTCTTCCTGGTCCTTTGCTGTCTCTGACAGAATTACAATGGTAGCCAATATCCAGATGAAAAAATAACCTCTCGAATTGTTTTGGAGCTTGCACACGATCTACTTGGGAAAGGAAACTGCATTTATCTTGACAACCGGTACACCAGTCCAGATTTGGTGGGCAAACTAACCAGCAATAACACTGATGATGTCGGCACAATACGGCAAGACAGGAAGGGGTTCCCTGACTTCGTAAAAAAGGAAAAACTGAAGAAAGGGGAGTACATAACAGGGCACAGAAGCAAAAAGATGGTACTGAAATGGAAAGACAAAAGAGATGTTGTTATGGTCAGCACCTTATGATGATACATTTTTAAATGTAAACGCAAAGAAGGGAATAGTACAAAAGCCACATGTTGAAGAATATGGGGTGTGTGGATAGGTGCGATTCTCAGTTAAAAGCTACCAGACGGCCAGGAGCAGGCTGAAAAAATACTATCAGAAGCTTTTCCGCCACTTATTGGACATTGCATGCTTCAATGCATACGAACTGTACAAGAAGTATAGTGGCGAACAAAGTAGAATGTGCTTCATGATTAGTCTTGGCGAACAGTTGACCATATATTCACCACAAAAAGGGACATCAGTAGGACGTCCACCTAGAACACCGAAAGCAACACGCCTTACACCCCGGCATTTTCTAGACCTTCTGCCGCCCACAACAAAGAAAAGACTAACAAGGAGGTGTGTGGTGTGCACGAGAAAAGGCCTTCGCAAAGAGACTTCATACTGGTGTGCGGAATGCGGAGTTTCCTTGTGTGCAGCACCTTCTTTTAAAATGTTTCACACTGAAAACAACTTGTGGTATTGTGAAAATACAGTTTTGTTAACTTCTCCAACATATTTTGTTCCTTTCCACCGAACATCAATTTAAATTCAACAGCGAAAACCTGAAGGAAAACTTTTATGCACGAGAACAGTAGGCAGCACTACCGTGCATGGGCGTGCTGGTGCA
Source organism: Schistocerca serialis cubense (assembly GCF_023864345.2). NCBI lineage: Eukaryota > Metazoa > Arthropoda > Insecta > Orthoptera > Acrididae > Schistocerca > Schistocerca serialis. Next base: position 783,704,344 of record NC_064641.1, on the reverse strand, counting down.
TATTACCCACTGCGGAAGAGGCGCACGCATGCAAGCTACCCACTTAACGGGTTAAGCAGAGTGTTTCAGAAAAATAGGAAGAAAATGAATACAAGAAAACAAGTGACAAAAGGTGAACTGCCACACAACTTGAAACTGCTACATAATTTTGCAGTCACAATGGTTTTTCCTTTAATGAAGATTTATACGAAGTGCTACATGTATTTTAAAGTACTTTGGTGGCTGTGACACATGTTTATCTTTCTTCTCCTGTTCTGTTTATCTTACATTTAGCATGTCTTTCTTGTAACTGTGACATTCACAATTCTGTCGAATTACCACACAATTCCATCAAATTGTCACAAGCTCTACTTTTATTCATATCTGCTGTCAAGTAGTATCACACAAAGTACAATAACGGCCAAGTGGATCTTTATCTATGAACTATTACTAAATACAATTCTAACTGTAACTGAAGATAGGTGGGAGTGGGCAGGAAGATATCAGACACTTAACATCTCGTGACAGTAAAGTAACAAAATATTTTTCAGCAGGAGAGGGGGGCAAAAAAAGCTGTACGGTTACCTGTAAACTCTTTCCAAGTCCCATGCAATGAGCCAAGATGCAACCAGTTCCTTTACTCTCTTTTATTTGCTCGACTGACTCGAAGCAGGTATCCCACATGAACTTCACACCTTTGACCTATATCGAATTATAAAGTGAACAGTTAAAAGTCTGACACAAATAATGATGTAGTGTGCATAATATATTAATGAGAGAAAAGGGTTATTACATTATAAAGTGTAAAATAAAGATGATCACCACACCAAGAACATTTGTCTTTATATTGCATCATATTTATCTCTGTCGGTCCAACTGTTAAGCTTTTGAGGAAACTGATAAGACATGAAAATGTGACAGGACAAAGAGTTTCCATAACTTCAGCCAAACAAAAGGTACAATAAGGACACAGTAAGTTTCACGTAATAACCACGATAAATGGTCTCATAAAACAAATATAGATACAAAATAAATTTATTTGCCTTCAAAGTAATATCCACTGCCCACAACAGCCTTTAATCACATTTATAAAGTTGAATACACAGTTATTAGGCCTGCTGTCTGAACACCTTGTGTAAATCCTGCAAGATTTCATTGAGACAGCTGCCTGACAACTTCCTAGAATTGCTGCTGGGGACTGCCAGCAAGTAGCAACAGCCATTGTCTAGACTGCAGGGGTATTCTTACGGAGGTCAAATTTAAGGTATACAATCACAATAGTGTTGCTACCACCTTAGAGAAAATAATGTGTTGATAACTCCCGCCTAAATTACATCCTATCAGCAGCAACACTAGTGCTGTTGACAGAGATGCCAAAATTGGCTGTCATGTATTTCCCTATATTGCAATAGACATGCTGTCAGAAATCTGCGTTTGCTTGTTGTGATCTGATGGTAGAAAGCACAAGATAGTGCTGCATTGATTAGGAATCCAGAATCCCAAGTGACGAAGTTGTCCAACATGTGAATACATATTGCCCCTTTTATGATAAAATCACAGAGATGAAACAACTAAAGACATGATCTTGTTTCAATCATATATTATGCGAGGCAATGCACAACTGTCAGAGATATATCTGATTCACTCAGATGTGTACCATGCTGATGTTAATTGCAATGATCTTCAATTGTGCATCATGGTTTTTTTTATATGGAACACACAAATATTACAATGCCAATTAAATTATCCCAGTATCTATAAAAATTATCAGTACAAACATAAAAAATATAATGAAGTCCATGAAGCCACTAGTGATCTTTTAATAACAATTATTAGTGACAGTTACCTACAGATATGATCTTTTAAGCTTTTATTCAAATAAATCTTCAAGACACCTTGTAAATGAACTAATCTTAGCCCATGTCCATTATGCGGAAGCTGTTCTCACACACTGCATTTCAACTGCCTTATCCCATTTTTTTGTCATCTATAGGTTAATAACCTAATGTAAAAGTCACAGTAGATGCGTGAACAGTGGTCTGTCATAATCGATTTTACCCAATCCACAGTCAATAATACTCACAATTTAATTCATCACAGCTTATCTTGCATTAATTTCATTCAAGTTTCTACCCTTACAGAGTGAAATTAACCACTGTAAGTCCTTTGTCCCCAATAACCATCGAATATCTCTTTTTAGCTTTAAATACTTACAACTGAGATATGCCACTGCACTTTCTCACAACATATGATCCTTTGAGCATTGAATACCCACATAAAGATTACCTTTGTGCCCTACCTTCAACCAAAACCATTAATACACCTTCTACAGAGATGCACAGTGGATCTAGTGTACCTACTGATGTGTTAAAGACCCAAATGAATGGATGTGCCAAAACATTCTCCAAAGTGAAAGATAATGTAAAAACCAAAGCTCACAAAGTTGTCTCATATAGTGAGTAACTTCTGACTACATTGTTGGCATCCAGAATCTTATGAGGCACAATCAACACATGAGTGTTGCTGGGATCTTTTCAGAGATAATCGAAAAATGTTTGGGATGTTCATACTACACTAATTGTAAGTAAAAACATATCACAATCTGTCAGCAACAGGATTATAACTCTAAGAGAATCTTATATCTTACCGAGACATAAATAAATGGTTGTTTGGGTATTTGCAGTGAACCTTTGAATCAACTTGACAAAACAGTAACATGCCGGCCTGCAGTTCCACAAGACCCCCAAGTTCATCAGGGCAAACAAGCAGCAACAAGAGAACTCCAACATGACATCTATGTCCCGCTGCAGGGAAGTGCAACAACTGGACACAAGCTGCCAATGTTGTTGCTGACCAATCATCTGTTAGAGTAACACAGGCAATAGCCTACTGTATAGCCACCTCTCCACGGGCACCTTGTCTTCGTACTGCCCAATGGCATACCAAAATATGATGTTGAATGCTATCTGTTAACCAAAATATGACAGTATCGATACGTAAGTCCATCTCGAGACCCGGCCATATAGTCACCCTAAAGAGGAAACATCAGCTTTATAGTTATTTCAGCGTTTCATAAAGTAGCAGCCTAACAAGCAAAAGGATTAATTCACACTGCATTTGGCCAATAAAGTCTATGCACTGATTTCTATCTTGTTATGGCCTTGCAACTGCTAATTCTTCTACTATATGATGTGTGTGTACCTTTACTCCTTCCATTGATTTAACTATCTGTTGTGGTATACTAGTGTAACGACTTTTTTAAAAAGCTGTGTCCAAATGTCTCATCAAAATCAATAAACACTGTAGCAGTGGACAAGTAGTTTATTGCAAATTTGTTCTTGAGACTGGACAGGACATAGTCATGTGTCAGAGTTGATACAAACAAAATAAGTCTCATGCTGCAAAGTGCAAGAATATTCGCTTACTAGTGATTGCCTTCAAAATAGGGTCCATCTGGGTCCATACAAGTTCTTTATACAGCTCAAAATATTGATACATCATTTTTCATGAGGCTGTCCCAGAGCTCAACCTGTTTTGACTTACAGTGGAACGCAAGAACGTGTTATTCCACAGCCAACAAGTTGATCAATTTTGCTGAAATTATCACAATGTAAGGAAATGACTCAATGATGAAAAACAACCATGCTAATATTTAATGAGAAATAATTCCTTCATAGAAGCCTCATTTCTTTAGGGTTAAGGTAATATTCTTCCTAGCCAGAATAAAGTTTTAGTCCCCAGACAGTTTCATCTGTATAAATTCACCCTTTCTGCTTCATTTCTGTCATCTTAGAGATATGGTGTTGAAACTGGCTATAACATTGCTAAGTCAACAGCTATGTATAAGCAAATATTTTGTGAACCTGCTGTTCATCATGGATTTAAGTTAGACTTTGTATGGCATACATGAAGGTCAGAATTGGCTTACCATTGCTGGAAAACACTGCTGGTATAATCACAATGCAAAAAATTTCACCTTGACATATCTCCACCTACAAGACTTTAATGTTCTTGAACACTGTGTAGTCATATCCTAACTCTGTCAGTGCATCTATACCAATTGATAAACCTTTAGGTACACGATCTGTACTAATATATAAATTGAATCAAGATGATATGTTCTGTAGGAAAGTTGATGTGACAGTGTTTGGGCACAGAAAATGTACACAGCAGATTCATTACACTCCTAAAGATGTCCTACTGACACATGCGAAACCCAAATTCAAAATGGAGAAGCAAGCATTAAAAAGGTGTGATTTTACTGCAGAAAAATGTCTCTCTTCCATGGAGATATGGGGGGGGGGGGGGGAGAATCTTTATTCTGAGCTTCTGGAGCACCCACCATATAGCCTTGACCTGGCTGAAAGTGATTTTCATCTTTTCGTCTAGATAAAGGAGCACGTGCAAACATCCTAGTTTTTGTTGGATGACAAGACTGCTGAGGCAGTGCTAGAGTGGATGTGCACAATGTCACAAAGCTTCTTCCATGGCAGAGCTAAGCAGCTTATCAAGTGATAGACAAAGTGCACACAGGTTGAATGACATTACGTACTGAAATGTTTCCCAACAACAAGTTTCTTTTTTAAAAATTTGCTTTACTTTCTGACTTTCCCTCGAACACTGCCTGAAATGGTCTAGGACAGCAGAATGTAAACTATAACACTGCAGCATTATGTATTACGTACCACTAAAAATCTTAACAAAATAATATTACCTGATGGGGTTTTAATTTTGTCACAATATCCTTGTGTACTGTTACCACTTCTTCTTTTGTTTCTTGATCAAAATCCAACACAAGCTTATCCAGTTTCTCTACGTTTCCTTGGTCAGTCTTGAAAAGTTCATTGTACTGCAATTTAAAAAAAAAATTATATGTATTACTTACTGAATGTAAAGCAGAATGCATTTGAAAAAGCTGTAAAATCATGAGACAGTACTGCTGGCAAATACTTACCTTCAGGGGGCAAAATATTTAGTACTGCAGGTAGACAATATCTTAACTTTCAGAACTATTCAGTCCCTCCTTGGGCAGGAGAGAGAAATAGGTTGGAAAATGTTAAAAAGAAGAGGCAGGTCACTCAACCCCCAGGATAAGAGGGATATCACTTGAGTCAACATTGGAGGAGTCTTCTCACAGCCAAGTACTAAATACAATATAGTGGAACTTCGATATCACGTTCTCCGATTTTAAATTTTTTGTGATTCTACACCATAAATTCATAGCCCCTGTAAAAAACCCATAAGATCAATGTTAAAAATTCCCTGACTTTACACTTCTTCCTAGTAAGGTTTAACTTGTTCGCAAAATGGGTGACGGCTGAGTTAATATTTTAGGCCGTTGTGGAGATGGGAGACGTGAGAGAGGAAATGCTAATGTAATCCACAAGTGCTGTTGTCAACACCACTTGCAACATTTTGCGTGACAGCGCTATTATGATACGATTGCTGCTAGATTGCAGCATTAATAGAAAAACAAGACAGATGACGCAAAGTGTTTCGGACCAAGCCATTATATGGTGAGGGGGCCTAGGCACCACCTTCTCTTGTGCCACTTTTAGCTCAGTCTCATCTTTCTGTATGTATTTCCGATGTACTGTATTCATCAACAATATCAACAGCACATCTTTCAAATTCAAACACCGAGTCTTGAACAATATGATCAGTCATAATCAAGGAAACATTGCCCATTTCTGGCTAATGAATTCCTATTGGTTGGTGACTCGTTAAGTCAACCAATAGGCGGTGCAGCCAGCACACCACACTAACACACATAAAATGAGCTCGCTTCCTGGATGTGTGGTGAGGGGGATGGTCCTTCCACAACCAGAGGGCATGTAGGGGAGAAAGCATTTTGTGAAGTACTGAAAATATTCTTTTCGTGTAGATGATGTGCTATAACATAGATGTCATTCGGAAATAGAACAAGGATTTTGTGATAGCACGTTGTAAAGACTTTTGTGTTCAAATCTGGCATGACACAGTTGCAACAACTACATACAGTACTCATGTATATACTTTGCCCCCACACCCACCACACATTATAGATCGTAAAAACTGGCAGCAGTTATAGAGGGCTCAAAGCAAATCTGTAGCACTTGAGTTTTCTTTCAAATTTAAATTTTACACAGTTTACCGAAATGCACTGAGCTGACTCCTAATAAGCTTGTAATGTCAATTGGGGATGAAAACTCATTTTTTCATGTCTTTGTTTCTCTCATCAAGCTTAAAATAACATTTTAACAGTGGTGAGCATATGAAGTGCGGTTTGCAAGAAAATGATTAAACAATAACAGCAATGGTGACAAACTTTGTCATTAAGCAGATATCTGCATTTCCGCTTATGGTTTAACCACTTAGCTGGTGTGATATTTTTGGTTTAATTCAACATATAATCCATTTTTGCTTTTTATTGGGAGAGCACAAAGGAAAGCTCTCTCAAAAACACATGTTTTGGCTTATAATTTGTGCTCAAACCATCTCAGAAAACAGCTCAATTACCTTGTGTCCAGATACCAATTTCAATTTTTTTACGAGTTTTTACTTGCTGTTACACACCTGTGATTTCTTAAGAACTGATGAAATCATTACCACAAATTGTTGTACAAACATTGTACTGTACACTTAATTTCCTTCAGACAGATTTTACACAAAGTATTGGAGAGGATTGAGATTTTTAATCATATATGGGAAGTAGATATATTTTTGCTCATATTTTGGGGGTTTTAACATTTTCCTTGATTTTGCATTTTCCTCAATTTTGCGTTTTTCAAGTCTATATGGAACAATAGTGCGGTTAAAATATGCTGCGACTTTTGACAGTTCAGCACAGAGCGAGTGGAGGTAAGCGTAGTTGCCAGCATGTATAGCGCGCATCAGCAGTCGACCACACGTGGACCGTGGCAGGGTCGCTTGACTGCATGAACAGGGAGCTGGCTGATCTGCGATCTTTCTCAAACGATTTTAAAGAAACTATTCAGTAATAAAAAAAGTCTCATTCTCTCACATCCTGTAGTTTAAGTCACCAGCTTCATGACGAACCACCTATAATTTCATTAACGGTGATAGCTATTGCAATATTTTGTTAGTAGGTAAATTAGTACAAGACATTCTTAGTTTGAGGTGAAAAATAGGTCTCGCCACGAATTTGTGTTTGATCCATGTTAGGTTACATGTTGTGTGTATTAAATGTAGATAATATATTGAATTACTCTTTAAACTTGCCAGGGTATCGCTGTTTCCAATCTTGAGAAAATGCACTGTACTTAGAGCACTCTGGCACAGACTCGTGCATCAGCGAAAAAACTAGAATGAAATATTTATAAATTCCTCGCATCTCATAAACGTTTTGAGATGTCGAAACAAGATTATGGCAAATGATAACGATTACAAGGCTGTTTTGCCACATGATTAATATGCAGAATTTCCATATCTACAGCAATATTCAAATGACTACAGAGATTTTCAAATAAATAATGTAATTATTGAGGGCCATGGTGAAACGAGAACTACTGGGTGTTTTGTAACAATAGTAAAGAAGTTACACATTTACTTTTATACCGAGAATTTGCTGTTTCATAAAATACTGAACTGACTTACACTCAGTTGTTAGTTTAATAATACACTATTTCAGGATCATGTCACAATTTTAACTGTGTTACAATGTTAGTGAGATGAATATTTCTAAACTCTGCTGTGTTTTAACATGAGAAGTTACATATTCCTCAAAACTTTTCACAGTCCTTCATGAATCAATGTCTCCTCAACTACCTTCTTGGTATTATGACTGACAACTCAAGACCAGCCCACCATGCAACATTTACAATAGCTCCTTTTATCAGCATTTCAATTTCAGTGAGCATAAACTTCTTGCTGTTTATTGACACATTACTTTTCACCTAGGTCCATATACTCTGTAGGATTTGAATGAGCATGATACAGATGAAGACTAATTAAACTATGTCCTTTACCGTTTGCCAGTTCAAGTGATGTTTTGGCTTGTACAATACTAAAAGTTCCATTAACTTCATCTTTATACATACTAGGTTAAACTTTATCTCATGGAACATTTCTTTGTGCCCTGAGCAAAATATCCACTTCCGTCCACTGCATTGTTGGAGCTTTATGCATAACAACAGAGTGATATGGTGTTTTGTCCATTACTATTGTCAAATTCAGAGGAATGTTTCACAGCAGAACATTATCTTCCCAGCCGGTGGACGTATTCTTGGACGACACTTTTATTGCAAATCTCGTATTCAGATGTACTGCACTGTTGTCATTAGGGCAACGCCAGTACAAAACACTTGTTCACAATACCTGAGGACCACAGAACACTTCAACGCCAGAAAATACAACTTTACTACGAGAGGTGACAAAAGTTGATGATCTATGATGTGACACCACGTGGTACTGTTTACTCATGGTTTGGCAACAGGGGCACTTTACCAGCCCAACCACTGGCAGTGTGGTAGGGAAAGCCGGCTCACCATTGGTGTTACCTGGGCAATGGCATCATGTCCCAACCCAGCCAGCCACACGTCAAAATTCGCAACAAATTTTAAAAACATTATAACTGTTTTGCACACTGCTCCAGTTACATACTGATGTCATCATGTGTGGTCACCAATAATGTAGGAGTAAAAGACAGAAAATTAATTTCTTCTACTGTGAAAATATGTATTCACCAGTGTCTCTTCCTAAGGGGTAGCAAAAAGAATAAGCATAAACCTTTATGGAACCTGTTATAATCTGCATATTCCTCTATATCCTTGTTTGAGTACCCCAACTAGGAACAATGCACTTAAAAAAATGATTTTCTTGCGATCATAGATTGTTTTCCTTGTTTATAGCACCACATGCAAGGATACGTAAGTTTCCTAATATGACATCTTATCAATCATTATCGTGTTTATTCATACACTATGTGATCAAAAGTATCCGGACAACCCCAAAAACATAAGTTTTTTTATATTAGATGCATCATGCTGCCACCTATTGCCAGGTACTTCACATCAGCAGTCTCAGTAGTCATTAGACATCATGAGAGAGCAGAATAGGGTGCTCCGCGGAACTCACGGACTTCGAACATGATCAGGTGATTGGCTGTCACTTGTGTAGTAAGTTTGTATGCGAGATTTCCACACTCCTAAACATCTCTAGGTCCACTGTTTCTGATGTGATACTGAAGTGGAAACATGTATAGACACATACAGCACAAAAGTGTACAGGCTGACCTCATCTGCTGACTGACAGAGACCACCAGGAGTTGAAGGGGGTCATAATCAGACCATCACACAGAAATTCCAAACTGCATCAGGATCCACTGCAAGTACTACGACAGTTAGGCGGGAGGTGAGAAAACTCGGATTTCATGGTCAAGCGGCTGCTCATAAGCCACACATCACATTGGTAAGTGCCAAACGACACCTCGCTTGGTGTAAGGAGTGTAAACATTGGACGACTGAACAGTGGAACAACATTGTGTGGAGTGACGAATCACAGTACACAATGTGGCAATCCGATGGCAGGATGTGGGAATGAAGAATGCCCAGTGAACGTCATCTGCCGGCGTGTGTAGTGCCAATAGTAAAATTCAGAGGCGGTTGTGTTATGGAGTGGTCATGTTTTTCATGGAGAGGGCTTGCACCCCTTGTTGTTCAGTGTGGCACTATCACAGCACAGGCCAACATTGATGTTTCAAGCACCTTCTTGCTTCCCACTGTTGAAGAGCAATTCAGGGATGGCTATTGCATCTTTCAACACGATCGAGCACCTGTTCATAATGCATGCCCTGTGGCAGCGTGGTTACATGACAGCAACATCCCTGTAATGGCCTGACCTGCACGGAGTCATGACCTGAATCCTATAGAACACCTTTGGGATGTTTTGGAGTGCTGACTTCATGCCAGGCCTCACCGACCGACATCAATACCTCTCCCTAGTGTAGCACTCCATGAAGAACTGGCTGCCATTCCCCAAAAAACCTTCCAGCACCTGACTGAACATATGCCTGCGAGAGTGGAAGCTGTCATCAAGGTTAAGGGTGGGCCAACACCATATTGAATTCCAGCATTACCGATGTAGGGTGCCACGATCTTTTAAGTTATTTTCAGCCAGGTGTCCGGATACTTTTGATCACATTGTGTACGTGCCAGTGCATGTGGCTTTCTGCTTTACACTGCTTACATGGTCTAGCTTATTACCTCAGTCTATCAACTATATTTGGCTCGTTGTCAAAATGAAGGAACTCTACATATGATGTGTGTCAGCTTAAGGCTTGTTTAAGTTCTGAAAAAGGACTGACTGTGGACATAACACGTATGTATTTCAAAAGCACAGTTAATAAAATAACACAGTAGAAAAAAAAAACAAGCTATCACATCATAACCCAGAATATGATTCATTTTTGTCCCCTATTTCACAACTAAGCAACAATGCTGTCTGAGGTGAAATGTCAAGCTAAACAGAAAATTGTACATTTCCAACAAATAATGAATGAAAAATACACTTTTAAAAATAGAATAGATGGTATGGGCACATTAAAAGAATGAGAGTTGGCAGGATACCGAGACAGGTCCACAAAATGACAACGAACGGCAAGAAACCTAGACAAAAATAGAGACAGATGGATCACTGGAGTGAAGAAATGTGTGATGAAGAGAGGAAAAGACTGGAACATTATGTCCTAAACAGACACAGCCAGGGGCTGGAAACTGTAGAAGGTAATAATGATGAGCCCAATAAAACTGGAAATGATTAGTTAAAATACATACCATTTTCTGCTTCTCAGCTATTCTCTTTTTTCGCTCTTCTTCTTCCCGTGCTGCCCGTTTGGTGGCTTCTGCTACATTTTCATCCTTCAATACACGCCTGATATTTTTGCGTCCTTTCCCTGGTGTCCCTTCCGACTGTAGGTTTTCAAGGAAAAGTAAAAGAAAAATCAGTACAGTGAGAAAAATTACAGATTTCCATAAAACCCAACAATTTTATAAACAAGATAAAAACGAAGCTTATTTAAACAATCAAAGTGATACAGACTGTACACGATGTGTGTATGAAAGAAGTGTTTCATGTTATAACTCCTCTTAAATGAAACAACGTGTTATCGCTCTAGTCTATATGTATCGCCACCACATGAAATATGTTATTAAATTCAGTAAATTGGATGATATCCCCAGGCTAGTTAATGTCCACTGGATCAAGTGCACATCAAATATACTGTTATCATGGACTAGAATCCAGCCTCACTTATGTAGGATGTAAGATACAAAAAAGATTAAGTCTACTTGTATCCGTTTTAAAAAAATCCAAAAAATTACAATGAATGGAAAAGATTGTCTTCAAAAATATAATCCAAAATAGGCAACTGGACATGAGTTGTACAAAGAACAATGTTATCTAAAATCACAGACACAGGGCGAAAAAAGCATAATGAAATAAAATAATGGAACTGTTACATATAACACAATAAAGTGCAATACAATATTCCGAAATCAGCTTGCATAATAATAACTAATAAATGATACATCATAGACAGTACCCAGTCAATCATGGTTACAGGTGGAAAAAACATGCACACGACTGAAAAACAAGACATGCACTCAACTGAAAAAGTTGGACGAAGTACCTGCCTGGATGGGGAAGTGGGAGGTAGAGAGAAGTGCTGAGAGTGGAACAATGAAATGAAATACAGAGCAATCGGGGGAAGAGATGCAGAAATGGGGAACAGCAGAGAGAAGAAGGGAAGAGGGTTGTTGTGGCACTTTCCAGATGATAGTGACATTTATGCTGGTCTCTCAGTCCCTAAACCAACTGCAGTGCCATCCATCTCATCCCATAAAATAAAAATATGTGAGTAAAAATACTATTAGTTGTGGCACATGATCTACTGTTGTTCCAGGGTCTACCATTAAAAGTATGTGGTACTTTGAGAGGAAATTTGATAGTAGCTATTTTAAAAAGTTATTCACAGATACATTTTTAAATTATTTGCAAAGTTTCTTCATCTCCTGCACTTTCAAATTTCCAATCTTAATTTTACCATTTCACTAGCCTAGTTCTTACTTGTTTCATATTTCAGTTACCATTGCTTATAACCTCTCAATATTCATCACCACTTTAATAATAAATACTTTCTCAATGTCAGTTTATTTATTTCTGTATATTGCAAATTGCTATTTAGACTAAATGTGTGCATTGCAAAATTCCACAACTCTCAAATAGCAAATCTGAGTGGGGTCTCCTCCTCCTCCCCCTCCCCCCCCCCCCCCCCTCCCACCACCACCACCACTACCACTACCACCACCACCACCACCCACACACACACACACACACACACACACACACACACACCTAGACTTTTGTACTTTGCATCCCAGTTTTTCTGTTTAGTGGCTATATTGTTGGCAACATGAAATGATGTTTAACTTGGGACCAGTAAGGCACGTTTTCCAGTTATTTATTAATCCTCTCCTTCGTGTTACACACTACAGTTTTATTCTTCCTTTCTTATGATAAATACTCTGCTGTAGGTGACAAAACTTTATGTTAAGCTGAGGCTGTGGTGAAGCTCAAATGTTCACCTTTGGAATGATTACTTGCCTGAATGGAGGCTTACCAACAACCATTCTTCCCACGCACTATTTGCAAGTGTAACAGTGTTGGAGGGATCAGATAGTGGTACTGAAAGTACCCTCTGCCACACACCATTAGGTGGCTTGCAGAGTATGATGAAGATGTAGATGTACCTGGTTCTATCTTAACAGTCATATCAGTACTCAAAGATGTAAGAACAGATTTTCTTGGCAGCTGTATTAAGAAGTAACACACACAAAAATAAACTGAGCACAATTTATAGTTCTACAAAATTTAATGGCAGTTACAGACTGTATCCTACAATTTGACAGAACACATTCAGATGGGTTTGGTTGTGTATGAAGATCAATTTTACCACCGGGTAAATTGATGTAATTTAGTTCCAATACCAAAATTTTATACGCTATATTCCACACCTCTAGTGTACAAATCACCCTGTGTTCTTACCTGAAATTTCCATTTTATTATCATAGTGTTTCAAGACTTTGCTAGAAACATAGTAAAAGAAGTGTGCAGGATTTCACAGCCAGAGTCAGTTGACATGAATGTTTGCTGAGTATGGTACTGCATCATAATATAAAAACCTATACTGGAGGAAGTAACGTTTTGAACATGGGTACATGGCCTTCTTCTGGGTCTACTCAACCAGATGACCCAGAAGAAGACCACTGTAGTTCTAGTCAAAATGCTGGTTTTCCAGTATAGTTTTTTTACATTATGATGCGGTACCATACTTAGAAAACTTTTATGTTAAAAGTTAAAGAAAATGCAAAAATATCTTAATGATTCCCTGTTGTTAAGGCAATGGTACATACTAACCTTCTGTGTACTATTCAAATCATCAGTATCACTTCCTGAACTGCCAGTTGATGCTACTACTACTCTTCTGCGCTTTGGTTTCTTCTTCCTAAATGCAGAAAGAATTATATTAAACATTTGATATGAAAGCAGTCTTACTCTTTGCATATAACTAAATCATTTTTCCACTACTTTTAATACGCAAAGTGATTCAACTAAGCTGCTTACCACAAATTTTCAAAACAATTTTGTCACCTAGAAAAATACTAAGAAACTCCTCAATAAACGAGCTTATCATAGCCAAATTAGTTACAGAGATATGAATATCAAATTCAGATTTAAAAACTTAATTCTATTAATTTCTCCTCTAGTATCATTCTCTCAGAATCACAAATTCAATTTTATTTCCACTCTCTAAAATCTCAAAAGTATATACATACACACAATTCTGAACTTTGTATTTAAACAACAGAAAATCTAGGATGGAATAATGATGATATTATGAAAAGGATACATTGCTACTCACCATATAATGGAGATGCTGACTCACAGAAAGGCACCTACTACACACTAAGCTTTTGGCAACATGGCCTTCTTCTGAATTAGACAACATATGCACAACACATTCATGCAAACACAATTCACACACACAACCACTGTCTCTGGCTGCCAAGGGCAGACTGCAAGCAACAGCGCATGATGGGAGATGCAATCTGGGTGTTGGGGGGTAAGGAGGAAGCTGGGACATGAAGGGGTAAGGATAACTGGGTGCAGGGGGGGGGGGGGGGGGGCAGTAAAGTGCTGCTTGTGGAAGTATACAGGCATGAGGTGGGGAGAGGGTAAAGCAGCGAAGAAGGGCAGTTAGGTTCAGTTGGGAGGTTAGATGGAGAGTGACGGGGGGCGAGAGAGAAGTGACAAGACTGTGAATGCATGGGTGGAATAGAAGACTGCACAGCAACTGGGTGGTTCAGCTGTTTCTTGACCACAGCTCGTTGGCGACCATTCATGCGGACAGACACCTTGTTGGTTGTCATGTCCACGTAGAATGCAGTGCAGTGATTGAAGCTTAGCTTGTAGATCACACGACTGGTAGCCCTGAGATAGGTGATGCTCGTAACTGGACAGGAATAAGTGGTAGTGGTGGTGGTGGTGGTGGTGGGAGGATGTATGGAACATGTCTTGCACATAGTTATATTACATGGATGTGAGCAATGAGACAAGGGGTTGAGAGCAGGTATTGAGTAAGGATGTACCAGGATATTGTGCAGGCTTGGTGACTGGTTGAATACTCAGTGAGATCCTTCATATATTTCATGAGGGACTGCTCATTCCTACAGATGTGACGGTCACAGGTGGCTAGGCTATGTAAAGTCTCCCAACCTCATACAGAAACAGATCTCCCATGCCTTATCTCTCCAGTCACCCACCATATCCCACAGCCTCGGCATTCGGCTACAGAGGAGCATTCCTCTGTTGACTCATTACCACACAGGACTAAAGCAACTGAATCACATTGTCCATCCGAGTCTCAACTACCTCTCATCATGCTCCAAAATGAGGAATGTCCTACCAACTATCCTTTCTAAGCCACCCCCCCCCCCCCCCCCCCACACACACACACACACACACACACAAACACACCACAATATTCTGCTGCCCACAGAAGCCTTACAACATCCTCGTCCATCCCTACTCTATTCCTGCTCCAAACCCCTCGCCTCATGGCTCATATACCTGTAATACCTAAATGCAAGACCTGTTCCATACAGCCTCCCACCACCACCTACTCCAGTCCAATCACAAGCATCACCTATGCCATCAGAGATGGTCACCTGTGAAACCAGTCATGTGATCTACACACTAAGCTACAACCATTGTGTTGTGTACTGCATGGGCATGACAACCAACAAGCTGTCCGTCCGCATGAATGACCACCAACAAAACTGTGGCCATTGCGTTGCTGAGCACACTGCCAACACGACATTCATTTCCTTGACTGTTTGACAGCCTCTGCCATATGGATTCTTCGTGGCATCTGGATTCTTCCTTCCAACACCAACTTTTCTTAATTGCGCAGGTGAGAACACTCCCTAGAACATATCCTATGTTCCTGTAACCCTCCTGGCCTCAACCTGTTGTGGTCCCTGTCCTTCACTGACCTATCCCCTCTCCTGTTCCCACTCCAGTAACATACAGCCTTCTATTCCACCTATGCACCCACAGTCTTTATAACTCTCTGCTTTTCTGACACCCCCCCTCACACTCTGTTTAACCACCCGACTGCACCTAGCTGCCCTACTGTTTCCCCACCTCACACTTGTATGTTTCCACAAACAGCACTTTACTGTCCCCCATCCCTTCCCCATTATCCCTCTCCCTCCCCACCCCAGCCTCCTCTATGCCCCCACCACCCAGAATGCTTCTCCTATCATGCACTGTTGCTTGGTATATAGCCTCAACAGACAGAAACAGTGATCGTGTGTGTGTGTGTGTGTGTGTGTGTGTGTGTGTGTGTGTGTGTGTGTGTGTGTGTTTTAATTGAAAAGTTTACTTGCTTAGCACTCCTTTTATTGTGCCTTTCTGTGACTCAAAATCTCCACTGTATGGTGAGTAGCGATCTATCCTTTTCATAACATTGTCACTGAACCTTAGCTTTATCCGTTTCGAATGTCAAACTGATAGCTATCCTGACCTACATTTAAGAGAGTGTAATTATAAATTGGAAATAGTTGCAAAAGGTTTAATATAAAATTGAAGTTAAATCACACTTGGAAATATTTGGTTGGACTGTCACAATTACTGGAAGGCAACTTACGTAATATCTAAGAAAGATCACCAAGTAAGTACGGTAATAGTTGTGTGTGTTTCTCTCAAATTCTTAATGAAATGGATTCATAAAACAGCATCAGTTACAAAAAGGAAATCTAAATAAAAAATGGTAATAAATACTTCCATAAAATTCCATTTATGTCATCAAGTGTTTGAAATCCCCATGTCTACTACTGCAATCAGATGTCCTAGACGTTCTGGAGAGATTGAAACATTCCTTCTTTACTGTTGCAACAATGCAATGATTTAAATCCTCTCCAGCCACTGGAACTTGTGCACAGGCTTCATCTTGCAGCTCAGTCCAGAGAAGAAAGGCTAGTGGTGACAAAGTGAACATGCAGGCCCAATGATAATGCCATTACATCTTACCTACGGATCAAAGTTGGATGAGGATTTTCCTAGCCACAAGGGAGTAATAAGTTGAGCATTCACTGGACTGGTACCACATATATGAAATAATGAATAAATGAGATGTAAAGATGTATGTCATACTATACTTTTCAAGTGCTACTTTCTTTAAGGCAGCCAGTACTGCTTTGGTAAGAAATTATGTGATCTGTTATCCATTAACATTTCTTCCAAGTGAATACTAATTACAATGTCTTCAATAATGCCGCACTGAATGTTCACACTCCACTACTGCCCAAATTTAACCTGCATGGATTCTCAGAAATGTAATAACACATACTTCTAAATATCAGCATTCCATGATTTGTAAATGTACTTTCACTGGCAAAGAGCAGCCTACCGAGCAAAGCAGCCTGCTTATAAAGCATAAAAATATACAGATGCAGTCTGTTCATGCCAAATATGAGAACAACACTAGACTCATTTATTTCAGAGGGACTCGCAACTCTTCTAGAGTTAATACGTGAATTATGTGCAACAGCTGCAAAATACCTATAAGAGCTATCAAAAAGTTTCCATTTGAGTGCATTGCTGCAGCTTATAGACAACACAGCATGACTGTGCTGTAGGTATACAAGCACAAAATATAGGCATTCATGTCTTTCTGATGTGGGTGTGGTAAACGCAGAAATGTGAATTATGGTGACGTTATTACCAAATGTATCAAAGCACGTCGAATGTGTTGTTATTCTTTTCTTGGCTAGCAAAGGATTAACGCTGATAGACAAGAATTACAGAATGACATTGTAAATGGGACAGTATGTCTGTTAAAAACCACCATTGTGGAATGATGCACCAAATTCTGTGCTGGTTGCGATTCGTCACAAGATGCCAGTTGATCTGGGTGGCCAGCCTCATCCGTTACAACAACTCAAGTGCGAGACACTTGAGCAGCCGTCCTTTAAGTCCTGATCTCTCCCCATGTGATTATCATGCCTTCAGCCCCTTATAAAATGCCCTGAAAGATCAATGATTCCTGTCAGATAAGGATGTGCAGCAAATAGTTATGGACTTCTTCAAACAGCAAGACACTGTGTTTTTAGCAAATGGGTATATTCAGCCTAGTGAGACGATTGCTCACAGTGATTTTGCTTGACTGGCATACAGATTCTGGAATGTACAGCCTTCAAACAGAAACTTTTTGGTCACCAGTTATATTTAGTTTGTCCATTTACTTGAGTGCCAAGATTCATTGGACAGCATCTGACAGGATACCTTCATTCGTGCAACTTAACTCTTTTCTTCGCATTCCTTCCATATTATCCATAAAGATGAAAGTAGAATATCTCAATTATCTTGGTTTGTGAAACATTCCTCAACCCCAAGTTAGGAGCAGTTGATACACATGAACTATATAGACAATAAATAGCTAAATTTCCTCTATGCCCCTTTTATATTCTTATCACTATGACAGAACACTATTTCCTACTTATCAGATATTATGTATTTACTTGTTTGTGTATGAAATCATACAACAGCAAGAAACAATGGAAAGTCAAGGATGGAATAACAACAATATTGTATGAACCCAAGACTCAGAAAATAGGTTGGAGCAGAAGTTGCTGGGCATGGAACACATTGCACTGGCCATTGCCTGGCTGAATAGGGTGTTACATCGTCCCATGTGCCCAGACACATCAGAATGGTTACTGCAAGTGACCTATTGTCAGTTGCAGCACCCAGCTGCCTTCAGGAAGACACCTATACCTTATCAAATATGGTCACAAAGAGAGGCTTCGGTGTGACACAATAACATCACGTCTTCCACAACTGTCCCACGGCCGTACCAGCCCATCCTATTTTGGCAGACTGGGCAATAAGTAACACCCAGTCTGTGTTTGTCTGCACAGTCACAATAATTCTGCCACCACTGAACTACGAACAAGGGAGCTCTGTCTGTCTGTCCAGTCCAGGCAGCTGCCATTGCTCCAGCTGCCATCACCAAAGTCCAGCCAGCAGTTTGGAGTCACAGTCTGGGCAGCACCATGATCTTCCGCAAGGCAACCAACATGACAACATTGAAAGCCAGACATAAGCTCAGCCAAAATTTTTGTGTAGAAACTAACTGTGTTCTGAAAGGATAGGCTAAACACGGTTGATCATGGCGTTTATCTTGTTGTGAAATTGAAGTAGATAGTTCCTGTGAGTTAGTATGGGCAGAGGTCATTCTTGGCAACCGGAATAAAATAATAACTGGATCCTTTTACCGACCTCCCAATTCAGATGATGCAATTGTTGAAAGTTCAAAGAAAACTTGAGTTTGATTTCAAACATGTACCAGACTCATACGATCATAGTTGGTGGCGACTTTAATTTACCATTGATATGCTGGTGAAAATACATGTTTAATTCTGGAGGTATGCATAAAACATCATCCGAAATTGTGCTAAACGCATTTTCTGAAAATTATTTTGAGCAGTTAGTTCATGAGCCCACGCGAAAACACACTTGACCTCTTAGCAACGAATAATCCAGAAGTTGATAATGAGCATCAAAACGGATACAGGGATTAGTGAACACAGGGTTGTCATAGTAATACTGTATATTGTAACCCCTAAACCCTCCAAAAATAAATGAAAAGTATTCCTATTCAAAAAAGCAGATAAAAATTCACTTGATGCCTTTCTGAGGGACAATCTCCACTCCTTCCAAATTAAAAATACAAGAAATAGTATCAGCAACAATTGAGAGATTTATACCAAGTACATTAACAAACGGTGGAGCTGATCCTCCTTGGTACACAAAACAGGTCAGTTCTGACCTGTTTCTGTTGCAGAAACAACGAAACAAACATGCCAAATTTAAACAGACGCAAAATCCTCAAGATTGGCTATCTTTTACAGAAGCTCGAAATTTAGTGTGGACTTCAATGTGAGATTCTTATAATAGTTTTCAAAATGAAACTTTCTCTCTAAACCTGCTACAAAATCCAAAGAGATTCTGGTCATATGTGAAGCATGCTAGTGGCAAGACACAACTGATGCCTTCTCTGCACGACAGAAACGGAGATACTACCGAAGACAGAGCTGCCAAAGCAGAGTTACTAAACACAGCTTACGAAATGCCTTCACAAAAGAAAACGATGTAAATATTCCAGAATTCCAATCAAGAACAGCTGCCAACACGAGTAATGCAGAAGTAATATCCTCGGAGTAGTGAAGCAACTTAAATCACTTAATAAAAGCAAGTCTTATGGTCCAGACTGTATATCAATTAGGTTCCTTTCAGAGTATGCTCCATATTTAACAATCACATACAACCACTTGCTCGATGAAAGATTCGTATCCAAAGACTGGACAGTTGCACAGGTCACACCAATATTCAAGAAAGGTAGTAGGAGTAATCCACTACATTACAGGCACATATAATTAACAACAGTATACAGCAGGATTTTTAAACATATATTGTGTTTGAACATTATGAAAAACTTCGAAGAAAATGGTCTATTGATGTACAGTTAACATAGATTTAGGAAACATCGTTCTTGTGAAACACAACCAGCTTTTACTCACATGAAGCACTGACTGCTATTAACAAGGGATTTCAGATTCATTTCTGAATTTCTGGAAGACTTTTGACACTGTACCACACAAGCGGCTTGTAGCGAAATTGCGTGCTTATGGAATATCATCTCAGTTATGTGAATGGATTCGTGATTTCCTGTCAGAGAGGTCACAGTTCATAGTAGTTGGTGGAGGGGTAATCAAGCGTTCCCCAATGTAGTGTTACAGGCCCTTTGCTGTTTCTTATTTATATAAACAATTTGGAAGACAATCTGAGCAGACGTCTTAAGTTGTTTATCAACTAATAAAGATAGCTGATGATCAAAACAAATTGCAAAATGATTTAGAAAAGATACATTACGTGATCAAAAGTATCCGAACACCTGGCTGAAAATGACTTACAAGATCGTGGCACCCTACATCGGTAATGCTGGAATTCAGTATTGTGTTGGCCCACCCTTTGGCCTGGATGACAGCTTCCATTCTCGCAGGCATATGTTCAGTCAGGTGCTGGAAGGTTTCTTGGGGAATGGTAGCCCATCCTTCATGGAGTGCTGCACTGTGGAGAGGTATCGAGGTCGGTCAGTGAGGCCTGGCACGAAGTCGGCATTCCTAAACATCCCAAAGCTGTTCTATAGGATTCAGATCAGGACTCTGTGCAGGTCAGTCCATGACAGGGATGTTATTGTCATGTAACCACTCCGCCACAGGCCGTGCATTATGAATAGCTGCTTGATTGTGTTGAAAGACGCAATTACCATTCCTGAATTGCTCTTCAACAGCAAGAAGCCAGAAGGTGCTTAAAACATCAATGTAGGCCTGTGCTGTGACAGTGCCACACAAAACAACAAGGTGTGTAAGACCCCTCCACAAAAAACATGACCACACCATAACACCACCGCTCTCAAATTTTACTGTTGGCACTACACATGCTGACAGATGACACTCACTGGGCATTCGCTATACCCACATCCTGCCATCAGATCGCCACATTGCATACCATGATTCGTCACTCCACACAATATTTTTCCACTGTTCAATCGTCCAATGTTTACAGTCCTTACACCAAGCGAGGTGTCGTTTGGCATTTACTGGCATGATGTGTGGCTAATGAACAGCCACTCAACCATGAAATCCAAGTTTTCTCACCTCCAGCCTAGCGGTCATAGTACCTTCAGCGCACCCTGATGCAGTTCGGAATTCCTGTGCAATGGTCTGGATAGATGTCTACCTATTACACATTACAACCCTCTTCAACTGTCGGTGGTCTCTGTTAGTCAACAGACTAGTTCGGCTTGTAGGCTTTTGTGCTGTACGTATCGATTCACGTTTCCACTTCACTATCACATTGGAAACAGTGGACATAGGGATGTTTAAGAGTGTGTAAATCTCGCGTACAGACGTGTAACACCCAATCACCTGACCACGTCCCAAATCCGTTCTGCTGAGCACCCCAGTCTGCTCTCTCACGATCTCTAAGAAGTACTGAGCTCTCTGATATGGAGTACCTGGCAGCACAATGCACCTAATATGAAAAAGTGTGTTTTTGGGGGGTGTCCGGATGTTTTTGATCACATAGTGTATCTGTATGGTGCAAAAATTGCCAATTGACCCTAAATAACAAAAAGTGTGAGGTCATCCACATGAGTTGTAAAAAAATCCGTTAAACTTTGGTTACACAATAAATCAGTCAAATCTAAAGACCATAAATTCAACTAAATACCTAGCAATTACAACTACGAACATTAAATTGGAAGAAACAGATATAAAATGTTGTGGGGAAGGCAGGACACTTAGAAAATGTATTAGACCTTCTAAGGAGACTGCCTACACTATGCTTATCCGTCCTCTTTTAGAATACTGCTGCTTGGTGTGGGATCCTTACCAGATAGGATAGATAGAGTACATCAAAAACGTTCAAAGAAGGGCAGCATGTTTTGTATTATCACGAAATAGGGGAGAGTGTGTCACTGAAGTGATACACGATTTGGGGTGATCATCATTAAAACAAAGACTTTTGTTGTAGCGCAATCTTCTCAAGCAATTCCAGTCACCAACTTTCTCCTCCGAATGCGAAAATATTTTGTTGACACCAACAACATAGGAAGAAATGATCACCATGATAAAATAAGGGAAACAGAGCTCATTGGAAAGATATAGGTGTTCGTTCTTTCTGCGCACTGTATGAGATTGGAATAATAGAGAATTGTGAAGGTGGTTCGATGAATCCTCTGCCAGGCACTTAAATGTGATTTGCAAAGTATCCATGTAGATGTAGATGTAAACTCACTGCCTGCTCTGTAACACAGCTGAACCACTTGTGGTGTCCACACCATCACCGAGTCAGCTCGCTGTGTCAACTCTCCACAGGGTACACAGCTTGCCTGTCTACATCACTGGCCATGACTATGCCTGCTGCTCAGTGTGGAATATTACATGAAGAAAAAAAATGCATTTTAATAACTGTACTAGCTGGGTGGAACAATAAAGACTTGTTCACGTTTAAGGAGGAGTCAAGTTAAATGACTGAATGAAAGAGGGCTATGTATATGTTTACCACTGGTCTGTCTACCACTTTCCCACATATCAAACCTGTCTCCCAAACCATCGACGGAGCTTACCATGCCCAAGAGAAAACTCAAACCTATCCTGATAAACCATAACTGCTAAGGTTTAATGTCAGTTTGTCCACAGCTTTCCTTGACCTGTTACAGTTTGGCACCCTCGACTTGCACCATAGGGTGGTGGGGTTTCGGGTTCCGCTGGATAGGTCAGGATCCACTACACGCAGCAGGCGGCTACACAGGTAGCCGGGGTTGTGTGGCGTGGACTGGGTGGTTTTTTAGGTAAGATGACCTCGGGCAAGTACAGAAAGGGCAACAACCTCAAAGGGTGCAGGGCAAAGTCAGGACACGCAGGGACCAAGCAGCAATCGGTATTGTAATTGTAAACTGTTGAAGCTGCATTGGTAAAGTACCGGAACTTCAAGCGCTGATAGAAAACACCGAAGCTGAAATCGTTATAGGTACGGAAAGAGATAAATTCTGCCGAAATTTTTACAAAGGTACAGACGGTGTTTAGAAAGGATAGATTGCATGTAACCGGTGGTGGCGTGTTTGTCGCTGTTAGTAGTAGTTTATCCTGCATTGAAGTAGAAGTGGATAGTTCCTGTGAATTGTTATGGCTGGAGGTTACACTCAACAACCGAGCTAGGTTAATAATTGGCCCCTTTTACCGACCTCCCAACTCAGCAGCATTAGTGGCAGAACAACTGAGAGAAAATCTGGAATACATTTCACATAAATTTTCTCAGCATGTTATAGTCTTAGGTGGAGATTTCAATTTACCAGATATAGACTTGGACACTCAGATGTTTAGGACAGGTGGTAGGGACAGAGCACCGAGTGAAATTATACTGAGTGCACTATCCGAAAATTACCTCGAGCAATTAAACTGAGACCCGACTCATGGAGGTAACATCTTGGACTTACTGATAACAAACAGACCCAAACTTTTCGACTCTGTAAGCGCAGAACAGGGAATCAGTGATCTTAAGGCCATTGCAGCATCCCTGAATATGGAAGTAAATAGGAATATAAAAAAAAGGGAGGAAGATTTATCTGTTTAGCAAGAGTAATAGAAGGCAGATTTCAGACTATCTAACACATCAAAACGAAAATTTCTGTTCCAACACTGACAATGCTGAGTTTATGGAAAAAGTTCAAGGCAATCGCAAAATGCGTTTTAGACAGGTACATGCCGAGTAAAACTGTGAGGGACGCGAAAAACCCACCGTGGTTCAACAAAAAAGTTAGGAAACTACTGCGAAAGCAAAGAGAGGCTCACTGCAAGTTTAAACACAGCCAAAACCTCTCAGACTAACAGAAGCTAAACGATGTCAAAGTTAGCGTAAGAAGGGCTATGCATGAAGCGTTCAGTGAATTCGAAAGTAAAATTCTATGTACCGACTTGACAGAAAATCCTAGGAAGGTCTGGTCTTACGTTAAAACAGTAAGTGGCTCAAAACAGCATATCCAGACACTCCGGGATTTTGATGGCATTGAAACAGAAGATGACACACAAAACTGAAATACTAAACACCTTTTTCCAAAGCTGTTTCACAGAGGAAGACCACACTGCAGTTACTTCTCTAAATCCTCGCACAAACGAAAAAATGGTTGACATCGAAATAAGTGTCCAAGGAATAGAAAAGCATCTGGAATCACTCAACAGAGGAAAGTCCACTGGCCCAGATGGGATACCAATTAGATTCTACACAGAGTACGCGAAAGAACTTGCCCCCCTTCTAACGGCCGTGTACCGCATGTCTCTAGAGGAACGGAAAGTTCCAAATGATTGGAAAAGAGCACAGGTAGTCCCAGTCTTCAAGAAGGGTCGTCGAGCAGATGCGCAAAACTATAGACCTATATCTCTGACATCGATCTGTTGTAGAATTTTAGAACATGTTTTTTGTTCGCATATCATGTCATTTCTGGAAACCCAGAATCTACTCTGTAGGAATCAACATGGATTCTGGAAACAGCGATCGTGTGAGACCCAACTCGCTTTATTTGTTCATGAGACCCAGAAAATATTAGATACAGACTCCCAGGTAGATGCTATTTTTCTTGACTTCTGGAAGGCGTTCGATACAGTTCCGCACTGTCGCCTGATAAACAAAGTAAGAGCCTATGGAATATTAGACCAGCTGTGTGGTTGGAGTGAAGAGTTTTTAGCAAACAGAACACAGCATGTTGTTCTCAATGCAGAGACGTCTACAGACGTTAAAGTAACCTCTGGCGTGCCACAGGGGAGTGTTATGGGACCATTGCTTTTCACAATATACACTCCTGGAAATTGAAATAAGAACACCGTGAATTCATTGTCCCAGGAAGGGGAAACTTTATTGACACATTCCTGGGGTCAGATACATCACATGATCACACTGACAGAACCACAGGCACATAGACACAGGCAACAGAGCATGCACAATGTCGGCACTAGTACAGTGTATATCCACCTTTCGCAGCAATGCAGGCTGCTATTCTCCCATGGAGAAGATCGTAGAGATGCTGGATGTTGTCCTGTGGAACGGCTTGCCATGCCATTTCCACCTGGCACCTCAGTTGGACCAGCGTTCGTGCTGGACGTGCAGACCGCGTGAGACAACGCTTCATCCAGTCCCAAACATGCTCAATGGGGGACAGATCCGGAGATCTTGCTGGCCAGGGTAGTGACTTACACCTTCTAGAGCACGTTGGGTGGCACGGGATACATGCGGACGTGCATTGTCCTGTTGGAACAGCAAGTTCCCTTGCCGGTCTAGGAATGGTAGAACGATGGGTTCGATGACGGTTTGGATGTACCGTGCACTATTCAGTGTCCCCTCGACGATCACCAGTGGTGTATGGCCAGTGTAGGAGATTGCTCCCCACACCATGATGCCGGGTGTTGGCCCTGTGTGCCTCGGTCGTATGCAGTCCTGATTGCAGCGCTCACCTGCACGGCGCCAAACACGCATACGACCATCATTGGCACCAAGGCAGAAGCGACTCTCATCGATGAAGACGACATGTCTCCATTCGTCCCTCTATTCACGCCTGTCGCGACACCACTGGAGGCGGGCTGCACGATGTTGGGGCGTGAGCGGAAGACGGCCTAACGGTGTGCGGGACCGTAGCCCAGCTTCATGGAGACGGTTGCGAATGGTCCTCGCCGATATCCCAGGAGCAACAGTGTCCCTAATTTGCTGGGAAGCGGCGGTGCAGTCCCCTACGGCACTGCGTAGGATCCTACGGTCTTGGCGTGCATCCGTGCGTCGCTGCGGTCCGGTCCCAGGTCGACGGGCACGTGCACCTTCCGCCGACCACTGGCGACAACATCGATGTACTGTGGAGACCTCACGCCCCACGTGTTGAGCAATTCGGTGGTACGTCCACCTGGCCTCTCGCATGCCCACTATACGCCCTCGCTCAAAGTCCGTCAACTGCACATACGGTTCACGTCCACGCTGTCGCGGCATGCTACCAGTGTTGAAGACTGCGATGGAGCTCCGTATGCCACGGCAAACTGGCTGACACTGACGGCGGCGGTGCACAAATGCTGCGCAGCTAGCGCCATTCAACGGCCAACACCGCGGTTCCTGGTGTGTCTGCTGTGCCGTGCGTGTGATCATTGCTTGTACAGCCCTCTCGCAGTGTCCGGAGCAAGTATGGTGGGTCTGACACACCGGTGTCAATGTGTTCTTTTTTCCATTTCCAGGAGTGTATATAAATGACCTAGTAGATGGTGTCGGAAGTTCCATGCGGCTTTTTGCGGATGATGCTGTAGTATACAGAGAAGTTGCAGCATTAGAAAATTGTAGCGAAATCCAGGAAGATCTGCAGCGAATGGGCGCTTGGTGCAGGGAGTGGCAACTGACCCTTAACATAGACAAATGTAATGTATTGCGAATACATAGAAAGAAGGACCCTTAGAAAATGTAGTCCATCAACAAAGGAGGTGGCTTACAAAACACTCGTTCAACCTATACTTGAGTATCACTCATCAGTGTGGTATCTGTACCAGATCGCGTTGACGGAGGAGATAGAGAAGATCCAAAGAAGAGGGGCACATTTCGTCATAGGGTTATTTGGTAAGCGTGATAGCGTTACGGAGATGTTTAGCAAATTCAAGTGGCAGACTCTGCAAGAGAGGCGCTCTGCATCGCAGTGTAGCTTGCTATCCAGGTTTCGAGAGGGTGCGTTTCTGGATGAGGTATGGAATATATTGCTTCCCCCTACTTATACCTCCCGAGGAGATCACGAATGTAAAATTAGAGAGATCTGAGCATGCACGGAGGCTTTCCAGCAGCCGTTCTTCCCGCGAACCATACGCGACTGGAACAGGAAAGGGAGGTAATGACAGTGGCACGTAAAGTGCCCTCCGCCACACAGCGTTGGGTGGCTTGCGAAGTATAAATGTAGATTTAGATGTAGATGTGGTGGTGGTGTGATTCTGCAGGCTACTGTTATAATATTATGTAAAGGATAGATGGTTTCACACTATACAGAGGAGACGTTGTGTTGCAGACAGGCACAACAAAAAGGATGCTACACATTTTACCTTTCTGCCAAAAGGTCTTCTTCTGAAGTGGAAAACACACACACACACACACACACACACACACACACACACAGACAGACACGACCACCATCTCTAACTGCAGCAAGCCAGAAATGGTCATGCGGTGTGTGTGTGTGTGTGTGTGTGTGTGTGTGTGTGTGTGAAAAAGGCCTTTTTGGCCAAAAACTAAAATGTTAAGCAGTAATCTCTGTCTCCATATTACCCTGTCTACCACCGTTAAGCTCTCAGTTTTTCAAATCTCGTCCGATGCAGTCCCTAACGATCAGTCTTTCCTTCTCATCCTGTATGGTAAGTCTCCCCTGACCCGCGGTTCTGGGTTACTTTCCTGAAATCTACCCCTTTTACTACACCTCTCCACTTCTTTTCCTTCACTTCTCTAACTTCCCCTTCAACCCTTCTGCCTGAAGAAGGAGCCACTGGCTCTGAAAGTTTGTCAATTGCAACCGCCTTTTGTGTGTTTTCTGCCGCCACTTAGGGAGTAGGTTTTTTATCTAACCAATTAAATATATTTGTCAATAACTGATTGTTTTTGTTGTTAAACGAACATCCTTTATACGATACCTTGTATGTAAAGACTGCTTCATCCACAATGCTTTCCCCACAATGTAATCAATGCAGAAGATCCATATCATAACAAAAATTAAAACTATGTTTTTCATTATTATTATTATTATTATTATTATTATCAAATTATTTTATTTTTACTGTCAAGTTCTCATTCTACTGAAATACCATATCACAACACAAAAATTTCAGTAATAATGTTTTCAGTTTGTAACACTTCAGAAATTCATCAGTTATAAAGTAGCAATGTACTACATTATTTTAAGTCTGATCATATTATTATTTCTTACAGTAAATAGTACACGCATCACTGTAAGTATAAAGCACACACTACAAATAATGCTGCCTACCAATCGTAGAAACATGGTTAAGGCTTTAAATGTAGGGAATTTATTAAACAAAACATTGGTTACTCTATACTGTTAACTTACTGTGTACAGTTCACTGTGCTGTCTCCTAGAATTTTATCCACAGCTACAGAATTGTTGCACAAGCTCTTTTGTTCCTCACATGGCTACTAGAAAATATTATTACAACAGCAAGTAAGGCACCTTTCATATCTGCCTGAAACATGCCTCTTATCTTACACGTGCCAGAGCATTTTCTGATGCAGCAGACAATTCAAGTTCACGAACTATTCCCACTCTCTCCTTCCATGTACTAAACAACAGAGTAATATTTTATGCTTGTGATCTGATAAACCTGCTTGATTCTTTACAACTGGTACACAGTTACGCTTTTGTAGTATTGTCACCAATCCACAGTTATGCTGAAAATCATCAGGAAAATATTCTTATGTTGACAGAGAGTAATTAGTAATAGACCCAACTCTACTGTGACAGACTGTGCACACAAAGAATCTCTTTTAGCAGCAGCAGCAGCAGTAACACAGGGTGTTTGTAAATCTTAGGGTTTTAACACTTTATAATATTTATTACCTTAAACTTCCAATTATAAATGATATGTCAAATGAAAGAGCAACTCATCAAACAGTTGTGTTTGGCACCAGTGCACATGCGCAGCATGCAATGTTTCCGCCGCAGTCCGCTACACAGCGGTAGTAGCGAAGATGGCGACTAGTGAACAGAAAGCGTTTTGTGTTTTGCAGTTTGCGAAGATAGAATCTGTAGTTACTGTGCAACATGCATTCCGGCTGAAGTTCGGTTGTGATCCTCCAAATGATGATAACATTCGCAGATGGTATCATCAATTTGAAGATACTGGCTGCCTTTGTAAAGGGAAGAGCACAGGACGACCAAGAGTTAGTGAAGAGACTGTTGAGCGAGTGAGAGAGTCGACTACTCATAGCCCAAAGAAATCAGTCTGGAAGGCTAGTCGTGAATTACAAGTTTCTGTGTCGACTATTTGGAAAGTTTTAAGAAAACGCTTACAACTATGTTCTTACCGTTTACAGTTATTACAGGCTCTAAAGTCGGCAGACCATGGATTACGTGCCAACTTCAGGAACAAAGTGTTGCTACATGATGATGAAGATTTTCTGGATCATGTTGTCTTCAGTGATGAATTGACGTTTCACAGTAGTGGAAATGTTACCACTCACAATGTGCGCATGTGGGGCTCAGAAAATCCTCACGAGGTGGTACAAATGCAACGAGATTCTCCTAAAGTGACTGTTTTTTGTGCCGTATCCCGGCGGAAAGTTTATGGGCCTTTCTTTTCTGGTGAACCTACTGTAACTGGCACTTGTTACCTTGATACACTAGAGCAATGGCTCTTCCCTCAGTTGGAAGATGAGCCAGATAACTTCATTTTCCAGCACGATGGTGCGCCACCTCACTGGCTTAGCAAAGTACGCGATTGGTTGAACTTCACTGTACCCACGAGCTGGATAGGCCACAAGGGGTCCAATGACATGGCTTGCTTTGCATGGCCTCCGTGCTCACACGTCCTAATGCCATGCGATTTTTCCTTTAGGGCTTCATCAAGAATAATGTGTATGTGTCTCCACTACCTCCTGAATTAAGAAACCAGATTGAAGCAGCTGTTCCTACAATCACTGAAGACACACTTATCAACGTTTGGGATGAACTCAGCTATAGACTTGATGTTTGCCGTGTGACAAATGGTGCTCACATTGAACATTTATAAGGTTCTTGGTGAAACTGTTTTGAGTTGTTCTTCCATTGGACATATCATTTATAACTGTAAGTTTAATATTATAAATATTATAAAGTGTTAAAATCCCGATATTCATTTATAAACACCCTGTAGTAATAGTATTAGTAGAAGTATAAATACAGTATAGTATCAGCATCAACATAATCAGCAATGACACTATTAACTAAACAAGCGAAACGGGAAAGAAACTCACAGTTCAATGCTTGAAGGGGAGCTGCTACTACTGTCTATGTCACTGGATTCTGACTTGTGTTTGCGTTTCCTTTTAGTACCAAACAGAGCTTCTAAATCACTGCTCTCACTGCCCGATTTGATATCTGAACAAGAATCTGAGTCCACAATACGCTTTCGTTTCTTCTTCCTGTAATATGACACAAAACAAATAAATGTTCTAATTCAACTAAAATGCAGCTTCATGTTTTTCATTGAAAATTCTGTTGTATGTTTCATATCAAAAATATCAATATCATACAATTATCAAATATTTCTAACCACAAAAAAAGTGTGAAAACTTGAAGAAAATCACACACACACACACACACACACACACACACACACACACGAGAGAGAGAGAGAGAGAGAGAGAGAACACTGTTCTCATTGCACAACTTCCAATATTTTAATACAAATATTTCAGATAATCTGGATGAAAGTTCTCGTTAACACAGTTTTTGTTTCATTTTACTCCTGTGTGTGGCATCCTGCCTGACAAAGAAAGTGAAGCAACTAATGTCACGGTCAGCTGTCAATGTAACTTTGTGCACACATATACCATTGGCAGGTATGTAAATCACTACAGTTGCAGATGTGTGTGACAGATAGGGCAGCTACCAAAATACATTCGTGATGTGAATTTTAAAATTTTCCCAGCGAATTGACTGTTCAAACAAATTTCGGGCTTGCAGCCGGTCGTCGTTCAATACTTTGCACGATATTTCAACTGGGCACCTGCCAGTCATCTTCAGGTGAGCTGTCGCAGACTGGCGAAAACGTCCTCTGTTCCGCAATATGTAGCGTACTGTAAGTATTCTGCGCATGCGCCGAAAACTTGATAGTTGAACCACACTGCCTGCCGGCAGCGCCCTCGCT
Organism: Schistocerca serialis cubense; assembly: GCF_023864345.2. NCBI lineage: Eukaryota > Metazoa > Arthropoda > Insecta > Orthoptera > Acrididae > Schistocerca > Schistocerca serialis. Next base: position 783,673,316 of record NC_064641.1, on the reverse strand, counting down.
GGTGGAATAGCGGAACTCAGTCGCTCTCTGCGTTGCTGTTTGCCACGGCCGTCGACGCACTCTGTCGTCTTCGATTTGAGCAAATCGTGGAGATGATGGGATTCCATGCGCTGTCCAGCTGGTAGCCGCTGTCACGGTTTAACAGATTTTCCGCCAGTTGTATTCATGATGTTAATGTTTAGTGTTGTTCTCAGGACTAGTTCATTATATAAGAGGCATGGACAGTGTTAGATGATGAATGATCACTCTGAAGGACACAGAGGTGCTACATACTCATGTGAGGTAGCTTTATCAGCACCCAAGTTTAGAAGAGGCCTCCTTGTGGGTCTCCATTTGACTGGCTGTTTCAATCGTGCAATGTCCAGATTTGTGGGGCATTCTGATTGGACAGCGGCCCAATGTTTGACTGTATAGGAACTTGAGGACAGGTGAACACACTGTCAAGGTTACAGCTGACCATGTCTGACCACCACAGGGAAGGATCACTGTATTCTGCACCAAGCACATCATAACCCTTTCACATCTGCAGCTGTCATCCGGGAACAAGCAATGGACTCCCTGAAACATTCTGTGCTGTCTTGACCATTGGTCAGAGACTAACAACAGCTGGTGTACAGAATTACCATCCCTTGCATACGCTGCTGTTAACACAACACAAACTGCTGTATTTGGAGTGGGGCTGTAACTGGAAAGCCCAAATTGTTGATGAATGGCATCACAGCGTTCAGCAGCTGATCACAGTTCTGCATTACTCCAAATGACCACGTTCGGCAGGTACACTGGTGATCTGGTGACATGTCCCATTCTTTTGATGTTATGGAGAGGCACAATGATGTTACTTGCTGGTGTCATGGTGTGGGGAGGCATCAGGTATGACTTCAGGTCATATATGGTGGTTATTGAAGAAAATCTGGTGGCACAATGGTATATCGTTGACATACTATTTCCCCATGTGGTATCTCTAATGCACCAGTATCGTGGCACCATTTTTCAACAGGGCAATGCTCAATAACACATGGTGTTTGTCTATGAACTGTCTGCATGATGTTGAGGTACTTCCGTGGCCAGCAAGATAGCCAAGTCTGTCCCTGCTAGAACTTGTATGAGACCAGCTCGACATCAGCTAGGTGCTAGTGCCACAATATCAATGACCAGTAACAACAGTTGTGGGTGAACTGCTTCAGAAGAGGATACAATAGCTTTATGACACCTTTCCCAATCAAATCAGGTTGGTTCAGGTCACAAGGGAGTACAATATTACACTAATAAGTGGGATCATACTGTCAAGTACTTTGTAAATTTGAAAAGAAAAAATTTAATTGCTGAAATACCACCACACACTCACTCAACACGAAGTTTAATCTCCTCTTCCCCTTCACGGTGCTTAACTTTTTTTGTCAGTCAGTGTAGTTCCTGAGTTTCATAAATTATCTGAAAAGAGTCATTTTAAGAGATTTTAAAATTAATTCTAGATTTAAGTTCAAATGTAACTCGTTGAAAATGGATTAATAACAACTACTGTTTATACAAAAAGGTACCTCAGTGGATAATTTATGTGATCACAACAGCTTCAAGCAACTGGGCTCGAGGCATTGCCAAAAATATGCCACACATATGTCAATAGAAACTGGCCTGAGCTTAGTACATTCTACTGCCTTGCTTTTGACACAGAATAGTTAACACATTCCAAGAAAGTTCTTATGCCAAGTTTTTATATGGCACATGGGGAAAATGGGTATCTACTAAGATCTGTCAAACCGGGTTACTGGATTTATGAAATTTACAGTTAGTTATCTACAGAATGTGTTGCTATTCCTCTCATTTGACTTTTCTGCTTTGCCTCTTTTTGTCAGCATCTTGTGTTGACTCGGATAATTTTACCAGAGAAAGAGATTGATGGAAGAAGTATAACAGGCAGAGTTGTCTTTCAAAACAATAAGAACAAGGTGAGAATTAAATACTAAGGTTGGTGAAATTTGCAACACCAAGGGTACATACAACTGAAATGTACTTTACAGCACAGATTAGGATTACACAATTTCATAACTTTGAATAGTTAGTATAACGCAAAGCTCCATCATGTACTGAAATCAGAGCCTTTGAAAGTTATAGTATCAAATATGGCCTAGATATGCCCCTGGAGGACAAGGCGATGAGCATTGACTTGCCAAAATAAGGCATGCTGAGTTGCATGAAATAGAGGGAGTGCTTAGGGGCTCTAAAACTTTCCTGGTCCAGTATTTAATGCTCAGAATGCTTTGAATTGCTGTTATATCACATAAAGCCCCAAAATATCACATTTGGGATTTGCACGCTGTGCTGCTCAACAGTGCATGCTGCCAGATCGTCAATTCCGCAACATGTTACATATATGTGGCCACTGTAAGGAACATATCCTTGTTTCAACTCAGTAAATGAGGATTGAGCTGAAGTCATTAGTGTAGGTGATTCTTATACCAAAAAAAATATATTTGTTACATATACTGAGAGATATTAATTTCAAGTACTGGTAACATATTGGGTGGGAGGGATGGATGCTCAAGTGAAGACAGAGACTTGAAATATGTCCAGAGCTGAATGCAGGAGTTGTACAAAGATAAGAGGAAATGAAAATAAGTTAAAAGTTAATAGTATTCCATTAAGGAAAGACACCTAAAAATTGTTCCCCTTGGACTATCACTATGACACACTGAAAAAGGACTCATCTGAAAAGACCACAGTTTGCTACTAAGCACACCAGCAATGACATTCACATATTCATCAATGATTCCAATGGACATGGTTTAGAGAATCTGATGCAGCGGGATGCATGATCCCAGTGCAAGCAGTAGTGGGCAGCATTGAACTACTGATACAGAGAGGTCCCACCCTATACAGTTATCAATGAACTAACAGTGTGGACGAAACATGCGGTCAGTTACGGTAATGAAAATAAATTGCTATCATCCCACACTATGATCACATTGTGTTTTTTTCTACCCACTTGCTACTACTAAGGCCCTCCCCTATCCACTGGTTCCCCAAAGCTGCCACTCTTGCAGCAGCATGCCTTGTGCAAGCTGCAATGCCAAAGCTTGGCAAACCGATGGGATGAGACCTACCACTTTGCTCTGTTCAATCTGTCACATGCTGATTCATAGTCTTCACATCAATGATGCACAATGGCACTTCCTTTCACATTATCAATATGTTTTATGCTTTTTCACTGATTGAGCTAAGTGTAATATTGATATAAAAGAGGATTGCTCGAACTAAATATTCACTATCTCTCTGTACTTTTAATCATTTATTATTGTACAGTGTTCTACACATAATTTGAGTTTGGATTCATTTGCACAAATCTATCTAGGTGTCACAACTTTTGTAGGCATTTGTGTCTTAACAAAAAGACTTCTTACTAGAGAAAGAGAGAGAAAAGAAAGTAAAAAGTTCAAAATCTGTTATTTTCTACTTTTATGCCTTTTGTATACATCAGATTTTCTAAGATTTTTTAAATATCAGCAATATATGAACAGAAATTAATCTCTCTATTCTCTAATCAGTAAGGTTGAGTTTAAATTTTTGAGTAATTTAGTGCCCACAACAGTATGTTGTCATCAGGTCAATACGCATGAGGAAAATTTCTTAGCCTGCTGCACTCATGGCACTGATACCAATCAACTTCTTCTTCTTCTTCTCCTCCTCTCTCTCTCTCTCTCTCTCTCTCTCTCTCTCTCTCTCTTTTTTGCAAACACAATAGGTTAAATCAAGTGTCAATTTTCACCGCAGAAGAGCTTTGTATGCCCAGCTCTTAAAAAGTACTTGTGTGTTTTCATTCAAATGGATAAAATGGAATAACCTGTTACCATGGCATTCTGAAATGAAAATTCAACCAAAGTTGGCACAAATTATAAATACCATGAGTAAGATGGGGAAGGCTTATTTCATTATCAATAAATGGGAAATGGGTAGTTGAATTTGAACATGATGTGGATGAAGATGATGCAAGAAGGTCAACATGTCTGAAAACTCAACACTGCTCTCACAAATGAAAATACTACAAAAGTGCACAATATCATAATGGACTATGTGCTGACTAGGGATGAATAAAATACTTGACGCCACATACACATCACGAAAGAGTATGGTGCTCGTTACATGGGGAACTTACTATGAGCAAGATTTGGTTAAATTTATCGAATGCTTACCACAAAGCAAATATCTTGGCAAATCATTACTTCATTTCTACAACAGAACATATGCCCATGTCCACCCACAGTAAAAAAGATGCTAATGATGAAATCAGTTGAATTCTTAGAATCCTAACATCGCTAAGTCAATTCACTCTATCAAAAGGATTATTGTTAATGTTTTCTGGGATACGAAAGGGATTTTCCACATTGATTACCTTGCAAAGAGCAAAACAATAACTAACAAATGCAATCCATGTCATTCAATGCAATTCGTCAGTTGATAGGGATGCTTTGGTCATGGAAAGACCATTGTGCAGATTGTTGTAACATCCACCTTATTCAGCTTATTGGCACTCTCTGACTTTCAACTAAGCTTACATCCAAAGAAACATGACTGTAATGAAGTCCTGTGAAAAAGGTAGGGCGACCGTACTATTCATACAGTCCTAGCTAATTCACTGTGAGTTGACTGATGGGAGTGGCATAAATTGCAGAACCCTTTACGATCACTCCCATCAGCCATCCGAGTGTCAGCCTGCAGTGTGTTAATAGTAGGTGGATATTATAATGTTCTTCCAGAACTACATTTTAGGGAATTAATCAAATCATTGGGAAAGCACTGGACATAGTACATGAAGCTACAGGGGAGAGAGTTTCAGAACATTGCATTTTTGAAAATCTTTCAATGCCAGGCAGAAATTTTCACCTTGCTTTTATGTGTCAATAAGATCATACAAATACAAAATATATTCTAAGATATCATTAAAGTTACATACATTGAGGAAAAATACACATTCATTACAGAAAATCAACTGGAGAGATTATTGCAAATAAGCATCACCCTGAATGAATTTCTCATTAGAGCACATGTAATACAGTTATTAGCAGCTACGAGAAATAAATTACTGCAGACTGGAAAAATATCAATATTAAAATTATTAAGAACAAATGAAAGTTAAAATGAAGATGTATTATGTAGAGGCAAACATAATCACAACATTCCTTATACACAATAAGAAGAGGAAAAGTACAGGAGATGACTGTAAGATGTTTGCTAAGGTAGTAGAAAGGAGTGACAATGCGTCAACTGTGGATCTATGCATATGTGAGTAAAAAACAAGTATATTAAGAGATTAAAAGGCTGTGGGGAAAATGAAATTGGGGCAAACAACGAACAGGAGATAATGGAAGGTACATGCAAGGCCGGTTCGAGAACATTTTTCCACACAAACAACTTATTTGGCACCACCCTCCCCCTCTGTAAACAAATCTTGCACTGGAGTGTTCCTCTAAGACTGGCACTCCAAATGACCACTACTAATTCAGATAAATTCTCTACAGAAATCTTACAGGCGTGGCACCTTTGGACCCTTCTCAGATTGGTGCACCAAGTGACGGCTTGTGTCGCTTGTGCCTTAAACCGGCCCTGGGTATATTGGCAGCATTGGGGTAAGCTACAGTGCTGAAAAGACAAAGGATCATTAAGCTTAGAGAGCATATTTAAATATGCTTGTTTGTGGTGTTGAACACAATTTGCAATGAAGCAGTAAAGAGTAGCCTTCACCAGCATGCATCTCTTTCAGAACACAGAGAATGTTGCACACATACTGAACATGACTTAGTAATATACTCTGCATTTCTTCTGAACACAATTTGCAATGAAGCAGTAAAGAGTAGCTTCACCAGCACGCATCACTTTCGGAACACAGAGAATGTTGCAGGCATACTGAATATGACTTAGTAATATGCTCTGCATTTCTTTTCTACCTAACATACTCACTCTTGGTAGTATTCCTCATCTTTCTGAAATTTGGGCATGCCAACTGCACAAAATCTCCTTTCATGTTTTTATCGCCTTTTTCCTCTTTTTATGCTCCATACAAACAATCTGGATACTGGCACAACATAATCTATGGTTGTATCTACATTTTACTAGTCATGTGTATATTTTCATTTGCTTGTTCCCTATTTTCATCGGTTTTCTTTACTTCTCTTCATTTCACTGACTTTTCTTTCTTATTGCATTAACACCACTCAACAGTTATAGAATTTACTAGCTCTTCTCCTGATAGGTCCTTGTCTACAGGACAATATTGGATCTCTGAATTTGCCTTAATGCAAAAAAATATAAAGTACTGAACGACATCAGTATTCAACTAGTTACATTGAGATTTTACATTAACTCATTTCCTATATGTATATAACAAAATATGTCTTTCTAAAAGCCCACTGATAAAGACAAAATTATTGACACGACTAATTTGAGTGTAAAGAACATATTTGCATCATGATGGACCACAAATACCATATTATTTGCCAGTCCTTTTCTCAGTGATTATCATTTAACATAATCCTTATGTTAAATTAATCAACTGATTTCATTGAATTTGGTTTATCTTTTCAAACTCAATTTTCCATTTTCTGTTTTGCTGTCTAGTTTTTATTACACACTATTTGATATCACCTAATGTGAATGTGAACAGCTCCTGTTTGATAATCCTCCACTTTCTCCAAAATAAAACCACAGCACACACCAAGACTCTACAAAACAACTTTAATACCACTGGGTGTATTGCCATTCTAGCCCGACAGTGAGGTTTATACCTCAAAATGTGTCAAGAAATTTTGTAGCTGGTAAGTGATCTCTGTACAACATTTTCATATTTTTGAAACAGTCAAGGTTGATTAACAGTCAGTGCGGCTTTGAATCAGCCGACCACCTGCTACACATGCCCATACCATAGTCTCTAGTGTAATTAAGTTCTATATTCACTAAGAAGACTAATGAAGTTTTAATTAAAACTGCTACATTTACGCTGAGTACTGTTCCCACAATCTGGATCACTCTGGATCTCTCTTCAGATCTGTTCTATTATTTATTTTCAGTTTACATAATTGTGCAATGATTGCCAAAATAAATTTATCATCATTTCACAGTTATTCTTTCTCGTATCACAACAAAGACCTGATCAGTATTGCTTTTTCCTACAGAAAATTTTCCCACTTACCAGTCATTTTAATGTGCAAAATCTGTCACCACTGTTCTGGAACTTAGCAGTAAACCCTATATTTCAAATTTAGAAAAATCTTCTGTTTGTTATTCTCAGATGAAAAAAAAAAAGCCAGCAAACTACATGGGAAGAGGAAAGAAAAAGTATTTGACATCACAGACCCCTATTATCAATCTTAACATTTATGTATCCCAAGCGATTAAAATAAAATAAAAAAATACACAAATATGAATATTTACTAAGCAGGAGAAAGGAAGCCAGCCCTCGCAGCATTTACTACATTCATGCATGACTCTGAAAGAAACATGATGTCTTACCTTTGGATCAACGGAGTTGCGCCAGATGGGCTACAACGCAAAGCAAAGTGGTTTTCATACAAATAAACCACATAAAACACAGTTACATTTAAGAATAAATAATAAAAATTTGCTAACACAATGTTTAACGAGTTTTCCACCACAATAGGAGTGATTTTTTTCCTACTTTGTCATAATAGTTCAGTCTACGAAGACCACCACATGAATACATAAAGGACATAGCACTTACTTTTTATCATACATATCCAAGTTTCACATTAAATAGCGTTTCAAGCTACTTTCACAACTTTGTAAAAAAGAAAAAAAACCACACACATTTCATTGCATTTCATACATGCATAGAATAACTAAAAGGATCACATGATTTAACAGCATTTGAAGGAATCTGTCTACCACATATGATGCATGAGAATGGTAGTTGTAGTACAGCAAAATCCACAGAAAGTCTTATTTCATTCCCTGCTTTAACTACCCCATTTTCGAAAAAGGTGGGCCCTACTCTATCAGGGTCTGAGTGACCTGCAGCAACTCTTTCTCAATCTTCCAAAAGCTCTCTCTCTTTCCTTCCAGAGTAAGGAACAAGCATTTCTGAAACCTAGACATACTTTAGTGCTGGCCAGCCAACTGTCTCTCTATAAATTTACAGTTTTAGTAAGTGGGTTCTTGTTACAATACAGCACTGCTGGTCATTAAAAATGTTTAACCATGAACACAATGTAGTAAGTCAAGTACTATTACAACTTTTAACATGATGTTCACAGTTGTTCCCCGTATCACACCAAATACATAGCTCCAACGACTTCTTAAAATTACTGAATGGCTATCAAATCTGTGCAGCCTCTTCTATAATCAAATCCTAACACAGGTGGTTTATATTCCTGTCTCTTTTACTTGTAGTTTGTGCCCATTCTCCAGAGTATATCATGCCTTCAGCTAATTGTGCTGCACAGCTCACATTTTAGTGCATGTTCTCAGTGACAGTATAAAAACAGTTTGTGCTACTACTGTGCTCCCAAGGAATATCGCACATACCTGGCACACTAAATGCACTGTCTTTAATAGGACTGTATAATTCTCCAGATCTAGAGTGGTTTAAAACATTGTTATTAAGCCATACATACAAGCCACAGAAAACAGAGCTGAAGAAATTAGCTGTGGTGAAACAATACCTGGAGAATAGGTAAAAAATATAAGTTGGAAAGATGAGAATCATTGTCACCTGTCACTTTATTAAGAACAAATGTACTGCTAAATTCACACATCGTTACTACAGCATGTGAAAATACTGGTCTGAAACATGTTACTATAGTTCAATTCTTTTATCTTGGCAGTTTGCGCATGCCCGCCCAGACGCGGGACATTGCTGCGTTGCCAGTTGTATGCACCAAGAGAAGCAGCGCCATTGTATAGTTCGCAAACTTACGTTTAGGGGGGGAGCGCACAGTTTATGAAGTAAAGCCACCACGGCCGCATTAACCCTTTCGCTGCTACAGAGACGTGCTCCCTGCATTCCGCGCTGTGCGTGATTTTGTCATCATTGCACTGCTCGCCTGTGCAGACACATGGTGTTTCGACTGCTTTGTCACACTTTATCATTCGATTTCACAAAAACTATTTGGCCCAAAAATTTGATTTTTACACATCTTCTTGACTGATACCTTCCCCCCATAAATGAGTTAATTTTGTTTCGATGTTCAACACAGTTATTGTGCAGCATTAGATGTAGTAAATCATAGCATGAAATCTTGAAGAGTTTGCAGAGGTAAAAGTCCATAGCGTATACTTTCTGTATGGTCAATTTTAGTTGCTACTAGAAATTTCAAAGAAATACATTCAAACGAATAAAATTCATGAAGTAAGACATTTCGATATTGTTTTTAAATAAAGAAAATATTAATAACCGAACAAGGTTTGAACTCAGAACCTTTCGCTTAGGAGCCACTCACTTTAACCATTACGCAAACGCATCTCGTCATTCAAGAGAACTCCCGGAGGACTTTAAAATATCATGCAAAATACCGACAAACACTGTTGGTACAACTATGAATTAATCACATTTCGTCGAAGTACAATAGGTAATAAACAATTACCGCTGTTCTTTATTGCGAAAAAGCGGTTAGTGAAAATGATACAAACACCTTTCCGTGATATCGCCTGAATCAGGAGGCTTATTGCTTGTTTGGTTTAATTAATTAATAGAATATGAAGCAATTGGTATAAAGAATGCTTTTTCCAAACTTTCTATAAAACAAAGTCTGCTATCAAGACATTTCTTTTGTTCAATTACTTTATTTACGGCTGAACGTTTCTAAAACTGAAGACACTTGTCCGTGCTCTGCACTGCAGTCGAGCTCTGGCAACATCGTTCTCTGTTCATTGGCTGACTGTGTTTTGTGACTTCAGATGCGCAGAACGAACCTAAACTCATCCGCCATCGTAAATGACGCGCACTTTAGCATGTTCAACAGACTTCATCAAATTTACCCATACATGCTGGAAAATACATGACTTGTCACAAATAGGCCTCTGGCACTAATTTAAGACAAGACAAGTTAACAGTATTCAAGCTATCTGCACAATCATCTGCAAGCAGAAACTAAATTCAATAATAACTAGCACCTCAGAAGAAGATGATGTAACTGGTTTAGGTTAGCAACTTGAAGAACATTTGAAGGAAGCAAGAATGAACAGAGACTTTTACAGCAAAAATTTTTATGGACAACTGGGCTCAACTGTGGATATCTAGCGGATATTCTATACATTTGGAAATTGACTTTCTACTGCTGAATACTGAAGTTGTGTACAATTTCACACACACCTTTTGAGGTAGACATCTTTATTTGTGAGGTTGACTGCAGTTAACATTTGGTATGCACGTTCTTCCTATGGAAGCCACAAGTTCTTCCTGTGGAAGCCACAATCACTCACTAGTGGCAATTTCAGTAGTTTGAGGCAAAAGTGGTCAACAACCACAAGCAAATTTTCCATGATGCTGGGTGTACATTACTGAAAAGACTGTCAAGTGTGTTTTACTTCCTTATCCCCTATTTGTATACATTTAAAGTGAGGGCATGCGGCATGTGGGAAAGAGAGTGGAAAGAAATACGATAGCACAGAGGCTGGTAATACTGTGCAGTGTGCTCTTCCCAGAAGACTGGAGTTAATGGAATGGATGTGTGGTAGGTACATGGGACCTAATATCCATCATAACAATGTGCTTTCCACATAGAAACTTCAGCAGTCTCCCCCTCAGGATTGACATCAACAGACTCCCCAATGTATTCACACAACTCACCATCAGAGGTTGATTTAAAACGTGATCAGCTAGTTGCTTTGAACAGGTGACTTAGCTAAATGGAACACCAATTTACTACCACCACCGCCACACACATTAGGAATGACAGCAACCATCATAATTATTACAAACATTTAAAAGGCAGTGTAACCTGCATATATAATTAAGTATATTGCCATGGAGAGCTTCTGTAGCAACCCACGCACTATCAAAAAACATTGCTATATACATATATATTGCTTAATCAGATTATTATGATGTTTTACTCAGCAGATGTGCTGCTTTTGTAATAAGTAATAAGTTGCTGGCTGCATGGAACAGGGAAAGAGGGGGGGGGGGGGGGGGCAAGAGCATTCATTGGGGGGGGGGGGATCTGGAAATAGATTCTAGCGATGAAACCATCAATGGGAAACAGACTCGACATACAGTGAAACTTGCTCAAAACGGAATCATCTGTGACTAAAATAATTTTCCAAATTTCACAAGTTTCTGGATTACACAAAACTCACTGGGCTACGTAACATTTGTCAGGTATCAAGCACAAAAATACCGTAAAAATTTTTAATTATGCATCTGCTGTATTTAGGTACCTTCACTCCACAATAGTAGATGTTCATTTATTGTATATCGGACAATAGAAGACTGGACTATTACACTAACTGTTAAATAACACAGCATTTCTATATTTTTACTCAAACTTTAAATTTGTTTATTACTGTATGTATACACATATTATTCCCACGTTTATTAGCTTTGCATTTCACTTTTTTGCCACATATCAAGGAAGGAAACTTGTTTTAATTTCCTTTTCAAAATTGTTTTTTCTAGGCAATTTTTTGCGCTATACGATAGTTCCAACAAGCTGGGAGAATTTGTGTGTGCTGCAAATTGCATAACATTGTTTACGCATGCAATGGCTTCTTCAGGCATATTAGTTTTTCTAGAGACATCATTTTGCTCCTCTTCTTCTTCCTGTGTTTCTTCTTCATCATCCTCTGTGTTGTGGATTTCTATTAAATCTGTTGCTGAAGAGAAAGTTGAGCGAGTAGAAAGAAAGTCATCACTTCAAATGTAATCATCTGCACTAAATGAGATGTTTCGCATTTTCATTAATTCAGCAATTGCTGCTGCATTTTCTTGAACTTTGTGGCCACGGAAGCATCTTGTTCTTGACTCACAAACCCCACTTTGTTGAAGCACTTGGTGACAGCTGTGGGTTTTATTTCCTTTACTGCCAAGCCAATCCAATTTATTGCATCCATGACATACACTGACCGTGCAAGAGCAAACACACTTTCGGCTTCTTCAACACTAAGAATAAGAGATTGCATCAGTAAACACCTATAATGACACTTGAATGTGTAAATAACCCCCTAGTCCATGGGTTTGTGAGGCTAGTTGAACCTGCAAGGAACAAAGCCAATTTCACATTTTGATAATGTTCCTTTTGGATAGCAGGTTGCATTGTCTAGGAAATGGAGAACTTGATGATTTTCTTTTTTTCATTTTGGCGTTGAAACAGCACAGCAATTCTTCCATAAGCCCACTCACCATCCACAACTTTTTATTGCTTCACCATGTGACTGGAAACATACTGACGTCTGTGTTTTTGAAACAACGTGGTTTTTCTGCCTTTTCAATCACCAGTGGCTTCTCCATTTCACCTAACATGTTTCCACACCGCAGTACAGCAAGTCTTTCCTTCAACATTTTTCCACTGGTGCACTTTTCACTTCGAATTGCAAGCGACTTTGAGGGGAGCACGCAATAAAACAGTCCTGTTTCATTGGCATTGAACATGTCTTTTGGGTAATAATTCACAATTAAGTTGGACAGCATCTTCTTCCATTCTGTTGCTACACTTTCCTGCATATCCTTAGCTTCCCCACACACTTAATTCCACACGATGTGGTGCCTAGCTTTTAAACTGTGCAGCCATCCTGTGGATGCCCTAAACTCTGTAATTCCATGCTTGTTAGTGACTTTCAAAGCCTCACTCTCCAACATGGGTCCAGATAAAGTTCAGCATTTTGCCAGTGAACTTACAAACCATTCCCATACTATTTTGTTAATTTCTTCATTTCCAGTCGTCTTCACCTTACTTTTCATCTGCCTGTTCCCTATTATCCATTCATCCCGAATCTTATCCTTGTTTCTTAAAGTGTCATAAATTTGTGTTTTACCGCATGTGAAACACAACATAATTTCGCACATAGAGAGTGTCTTTCTCACTCGCTTTGATTACATTAATCTTTTCATTACGTGTTAATGACACATACCATTTGTTTGACATCACGTTACTGTGTCTCTGAAAATGTACTAGTCAACTGAAACTAGTAGAAAATAATGACCTTGCTGGGTAAAACCACTGTTTAACAGAACAATACCCACTTCTCCGGTATGTGCTGGAGTGCATCAATAATGAGGAAAATGAGAAAGCCGACAAACAGAGTGCTGACGAACGAACCGCTTCTTTTTATATACTGTACCGACACTGCGTGTAACTTTTTCATTGTTGCACAGAGCAGCTCTGTTTTAGGTCTACACCAGCAACGCCGCACTGCACTGGACCTCTTCTTGGTTTTGCGCTGCTTAACAGAGGAGTTAAGTAATGTCCTTGTAGAGTTGTGAAAAACTAATGAACTGTAATACAGTAGTACTTTATAGGCTCTTTTCCACCTTATACAATGAATTATTAAATATGTTCTATGATTTGCTTTCTGTTTCCGTGTTAGGCACGTTGCCCTTTATACAAAAAATCAGCATATAAAAGAGCACTGAATGTGTTGGGACTGAAATACTTGTAAGGTTTGGGCAGATTTCCGAATTATACAAGTGCTGATTTGAGCAAGTTTTACTGTAATACATGCAGATGTTATTGTCTCACCGGTAGGTATTTTATTTTGACTTTAATTCTACATACTGGCAAAGCAATATATCGAAAGGATCTGCAAGCAACCTCTTAGGACTGTCTGTTACAGATTAAGTACAAGATTGTGATGAGTGTGATAGTTACTTACACATGGTGTGGTAAGATACAATGAACGCAAAATTAAGGGGTCACTTTTTTGAAGCCCTGCCATTTACTCCCACTGTGACACTGCAGTTCAAAATCTGGCTTGAACCTTTCTCTGTAATCGTGCAAAAAGTGTGGCACCCTGTGACATCACCCTCGGATGCGGTGATGCTTCAAACAGCAAGCTGTCGACATATGGAGGAGGGGGGAGGGATGGGAGGGGGGAGGAGTAGTGGGGATGGAAGATAGATAAAAATAAAAATGCTAGAGGTCATATGTTTATGTCAGGTGTAAGGTGGGTTAATGTTTTCATGTGCACCAAACTACACAACATTTCTGCACAATGCCACCACAGACATATCTCACCACGGGAAGGTCGCCAGACCCCATCTCACTCCTTTTCTTGAAACCTCAGTGACTGAGGTCAGAACCGTAATACTCAACCTCGAAGCAAGTGGTTTTCTTGTGAATGGATGAAGAAAACATTTCAGACAAACCATTACTCCGAACTGACATAAAATGACCTTGGCAGGTGTCAAAGGGTGTGAATGGAACCACCTTTTACCTTGGGGTGTTCAGTTTTACACATTTTGCAGTCGAAAATGACAGTTTTCAGTGCAGAATGCAACAGGACGATGTTCTAGGCAACTTTGAACATTGCTGACACCCTCCCAGATGATTCAACCTTTCTGTAAGGACATCACATGGCTGCAACCCCATTGAATTGCCCAAGAAGGGGGGGGGGGGGGGGGGTTGGAGGTTGTCCTGTTGCACATCATCACTGCCAACTGTCATTTCTGACCATAAAATGTGTGAAACCAAGGTAGGGATGATTTTATTCATGCCCTTTATGACACCTCCTTCATGTAGATTCTGAGCAGTAGTGTGTCCAAAATGTTTTCCTCAGCCACCCTTAAGAAAACCAAATGATATCAACGCCTCATGTCACAATCCTGACCTACAACACATAGAAGTGAAAAGAAGGGAGAGATGTGGGTGAGGGGAGGCGTAACAACCTTCCCATGGTCTGACACATTAATAGTCTCATTAGGCAGGACTGTGGCAAAATTGGTGCCAATGTGACTTCATTGACCCACCTTACATCTCACAGGAGTTTCTGAGCTCTGACATGTTATTTGTACATGTTGATAATCTGCTGCTTGAAGCATTGCCAAGCTAAAGGGTGACATCGCAGGGTACCATTCTTCTGCACAATTACAGAAGAAAGTTTTAGGCACTGTCGGTTCAAATTTTGAAGTTCTGTATTGCAATGACAAAAAAATTGACAGGGTTTAAAAAAATGACCCTTAATTTTGTTGCACTGGGTACTTCCTTTTCTTATTTTTTAATTAACAGTTGTTTATTTTCAGTTATATCTACAGTGTGGTCACAGATTATATAAACTGAAGTGACACAAGAGGAAACAGAGCACACTTAAGGAACTAGAAATACCGTCTTTCAATTTAAATCTGAAAGAGTATTGAAAAATATAGCTGCTTGTAAATAAATGTACTGTATTATGAACTGGAAGAACATAGCTTAAGGAGACATACTGTAAGTCCAAATTCTTGACTCACCCACAACATGCATTGTGCCCCCACAGGTGATGACTCATGGCGTAAGTACCAATCAGGAAAGGAATATGCTCATAAAAACAGTTTGCCAAATGCTATAACTGATGTAATTAAGCCCATATTCAGAGATTTATAACAGTCAAGTTTATTGGAAAAGTGTTTACATGGGAAAACACAAAATACAAATAAAAGTGTAAATAATTTAATTTGGATTAGGATTCCCAAAAGAGTGTTTGTACAGATAAAAACATTGCATTTTGGAGTGTATGATGCAGGGCAACATACAATGAGGGAAACATTATCAAATGTTATGTGCTGAAACGTTTAGGTTTCCAACCAGGACACAACACCATTTCCACAATGCACCTCATTGACGAAAAAAGACTAAGAGGTACAGGAAGAAGAGACAAAAGCCTACAACATGCAGCAAAAGGGAAGAAAAGACCAGTGAAAAGGACATTAACACTGGAAAAAGAAGAGGATGCTGATAATCCATCATATGGGGCAGGAATGTATTAAAAAACTTTGGAAGCCAATTCCTGTAACTTTAAAATTTTCATCTTTGAGAAACATTTTCGCAAAAACTGCTAACATTATATCAATGAAATTTATACATAATATTGGTTACTTCTTTTTCTTCATTTTTATAACAAACTGTAAAAAAAATATTGTATAATTCAAGAGTTATAGAAGAAAAAGTGAAAAATTTTAGAGATTAAAATAAGCATCTATTTAAATAAATTGTAAAACAAAAACCAATAAGTATTTCTTAACATGGCATTATAACTTTGTAGAGAGATATTCACTGAACATGTAGTCCAAATTTCACAGCAATATGTTTAATGGTTTTAGAAAAAATGTTCCTTCTATTTGCTAAAATTAAGATGGAGGAGAGGGATCGTTCCGGCTCCCCTTAAGGCACAGGCAGCTAGCAAAAGAATGTTTAAAATATGACAGTTCGCAAACAGCAAAATGTGTTTACATACAGAAGCCACTTCCTATGCCAGTTCTTTCTTGCAGCAGAGCATATTATGCAAGACAACTATGGGCCTCCAATTTTTGTACACACAATTTAGCCTCCAAAGTTGCAACAATGCATATGTGGTATGAGAGTCAAGCCAGTTGTGGAAACCAAGAAATTGCTTCCTGTCTTTTACACTACGTAAGTAGATTGCCCACATGTCCTGGCATTACATTACCCAAAATACACAGATCAAAAATGTAGAACACAAATTCATGTTTTCTGGTCACTCATACACTGAATGTGGCCAAAATTTTGGAATTATTGAGAAGGTTGCCAGGAAAAATCCTTGGGTTTTTATATCTGATGAGTGGGCATTACTCATTTCCAAGGCCTGCTGTAAATGTAAGCCAGTCGATATGACTGACAATAATTTCATCACACTAACAAGGGAACCTCCCCATCGCACCCCCCTCAGATTTAGTTATAAGTTGGCACAGTGGATAGTACTTCAAAAACTGAACACAGATCAATCGAGAAAACAGGAAGAAGTTGTGTGGAACTATGAAAAAATAAGAAAAATATACAAACTGAGTAGTCAATGCGAAGATAGGCAACATCAAGGATTATGTAAGCTTAGGAGCACCGTGGTCCCGTGGTTAGCGTGAGCGGCTGCGGAATGAGAGGTCCTTGGTTAAAGTCTTCCCTCGAGCGAAAAGTTTAATTTTTTATTTTCAGACAATTATCAAAGTTCAGGCACTCACACATAATCGACTTCGCTCTCCAAAATTCCAGGACCTGTTCAGATTTGCTTGGACATATGCAGGATTTGATGGTCTACACATGGAAAAATTTGAAAGTGTTAAAAATATATGTTTTGACAGAGCACAGGGAAAACTGTGCGACTGTGAAACTGTTGCTTTCATTTGTTGCAGTTTATGTGACAAACTCTTATGTTTTCATCACTGTTTTGGGAATGATTATCACATCCACATGAAAACCTAAATCCGGCAAGGTAGAAGAATCTTTTTACCCATTTGCCAAGTGTACAAGTTAGGTGGGTTGACAACATATTCCTGTCATGTGACACACATGCCGTCACCAGTGTCATATAGAATCTATCAGACGTGTTTTCTTGTGGAGGAATCGGTTGACCTATGACCTTGCGATCAAATGTTTTTTGTTCCCATTGGAGAGGCACGTCCTTTCGTCTACTAATCACACCGTTTTGCAGTGCGTTCACAAAACACGGACACTAAACTTATTACAGTGAACACAGACGTCAATGAACGAACAGACATATCATTAACTTTGGGAAAATAAAGAAAAACTTTTCACTCGAGGGAAGACTTGAACCAAGGACCTCTCGTTCCACAGCTGCTCACGCTAACCACGGGACCACGGCGCTCCTGAGCTCACGCTATCCTTGATGTTGCCTATCTTCACATGGACTACTCAGTTTATATATTTTTCTTATTTTTTCGTAGTTCCACAGAACTTCTTCTGTTTTCTCGATTGATCTGTGTTCAGTTTTTCAAGGCCTATCCACTGTGCCAACTTATAACTAAATCTGAGGGGGAGGGGGGGGGGGGGGGGGGGGTGCGATGGGGAGGTTCCCTTGTAAGTGGACTCGATGATTATCTCAAAGACTCAGTCAGTGAAAGGTTTGAGAAAAATGCAACAGTTGCATAATAAAAAGAAGTCACCCTTCATATTGTTTTACAAAGAATTAGTCGATGAATGACTGGAAGATTTTCAAAATATTAACAACAAAGAAGCACACTGTTGTGGCGAAAGTATCAGTGTCTTCCCTGCTCTACAAACAAATAATGAAAACCCTAAGCTAAAACATCTGAAGTACAGAGACCTAAAGACTCTACTTTCCTCTGTGTCACCAGTGTATCATAAATTTTATCAGATACTTCCACATCATGCAGCTCATAGAACATGGAATTTTCTGGACTGTCTCAACTTTGAATACCATTTCCTTAAAACTAACATTTTGTTATTTATATCCGCTGGCTTCTAAGGGTCTCATGTATGCTAGATAGCTGGTGATTATTATTGTTCATGTAATGCTGAGTGAAACTTAGTGACACTGGACAATATTTTGGCTTTAATGGACCAACTTGAGCTCTAGCTTGGAGCTGTATAATAATCATGCTAAATTTACCATAAGAACAATGGGTTTCATCGTGGGAACATTTAGTCGGTGCGAAGAGTTAAGAGAAGTTCAACAAACTCAAATGGCAGATGCTACAAGAGGGGCACTCTGCATCACAAAGAAGTTTATTATGGAAATTTCGAGAGAGTATTTTCTGGGAACAGTTGGACAACATATTTCTTCTTCCCACATACACCTCGTGAAATGACCACAATAAGAAAATTTGAGAAATTACAACTATTACAGAGGTTTACCAACAATCAATCTTCCCTTGCGCCATTCGCAAGGGATCAGGGAAGGAGGGATCAGTTTCTGGTAACAGAAGTACTCTCTGCCACACACCACCAGGTGGCTTGTGGTGTATTGATATAGATTCCATAAAAGCAAGGAGGAAAGTTGACAGGCGGGTATTCTGATGACTTAGATATCAAAAGAAATTTAATTTTTTACGTCGGTATATATCCCACATTCATTTCAGTTAGTGTCAACTTCAACTACTGACTTAGTTTGTTCATATGACCTTTTAAAGCAGTAGTGTTATGTGTGGTCATTTACATCAATAATTTGTAATCTTGTGCCATTATAAAATTCTTTGTTTGTGAAGATTTAATGTCAGTGGCATTTAATAAAAGGTGGAAATTTAGAGCGAGAGGGAGATGGAGAGGTAGATGGAGACGGAGAGGTAGACTGAGAGGGATTTACATATGTCTGCTTGTGTCAGTATTCCTGATGTCCAGGCAGAGCGTCAAGGAATCCTCAGAACCTTAGGCCCCCTACAAAACCTTTCACCTGACTCCATCAACCTCCTGACCCCACAGACACCCCGCACCCCTACCTTCTACCTACTTCCTAAAATTCACAAACCCAATCATCCCGGCCACCCCATTGTAGCTGGTTACCAAGCCCCCACAGAACGTATCTCTGCCTACATAGATCAACACCTTCAACCCATTACATGCAGTCTCCCATCCTTCATCAAAGACACCAACCACTTTCTTGAACGCCTGGAATCCTTACCCAATCTGTTACCCCCAGAAACCATCCTTGTAACCATTGATGCCACTTCCTTATACACAAATACTCCGCACATCCAGGGCCTCGCTGCGATGGAGCACTTCCTTTCACGCCGATCACCTGCCACCCTACCCAAAACCTCTTTCCTCATTACCTTAGCCAGCTTCATTCTGACTCACAACTTCTTCACTTTCGAAGGCCAGACATACCAACAATTAAAGGGAACAGCCATGGGTACCAGGATGGCCCCCTCGTACGCCAACCTATTCATGGGTCGCTTAGAGGAAGCCTTCTTGGTTACCCAGGCCTGCCAACCCAAAGTTTGGTACAGATTTATTGATGACATCTTCATGATCTGGGCTCACAGTGAAGAAGAACTCCAGAATTTCATCTCCAACCTCAACTCCTTTGGTTCCATCAGATTCACCTGGTCCTACTCCAAACCCCATGCCACTTTCCTTGACGTTGACCTCCATCTGTCCAATGGCCAGCTTCACACATCCGTCCACGTCAAACCCACCAATAAGCAACAGTACCTCCATTATGACAGCTGCCACTCATTCCATATCAAACGGTCCCTTCCCTACAGCCTAGGTCTTCGTGGCAAACGAATCTGCTCCAGTCCTGAATCCCTGAACCATTACACCAACAACCTGAAAACAGCTTTCGCATCCCGCAACTACCCTCCAGACCTGGTACAGAAGCAAATAACCAGAGCCACTTCCTCATCCCCTCAAACCCAGAACCTCCCACAGAAGAACCCCAAAAGTGGCCCACTTGTGACAGGATACTTCCCGGGACTGGATCAGACTCTGAATGTGGCTCCCCAACAGGGATATGACTTCTTCAAATCCTGCCCTGAAATGAGATCCATCCTTCATGAAATCCTCCCCACTCCACCAAGAGTGTCTTTCCGCCGTCCACCTAACCCTCGTAACCTCTTGGTTCATCCCTATGAAATCCCCAAACCACCTTCCCTACCTCTGGCTCCTACCCTTGTAACCGCCCCCGATGTAAAACCTGTCCCATGCACTGTCCTACCACCACCTACTCCAGTCCTGTAACCCGGAAGGTGTACACGATCAAAGGCAGAGCCACGTGTGATAGCACCCACGTGATTTACTAACTGACCTGCCTACACTGTGAAGCTTTCTATGTGGGAATGACCAGCAACAAACTGTCCATTCGCATGAATGGACACAGGCAGACAGTGTTTGTTGGTAATGAGGATCACCCTGTGGCTAAACATGCCTTGGTGCATGGCCAGCACATCTTGGCACAGTGTTACACCGTCCAGGTTATCTGGATACTTCCCACTAACACCAACCTATCAGAACTCCGGAGATGGGAACTTGCCCTTCAATATATCCTCTCTTCCCGTTACCCACCAGGCCTCAACCTCTGCTAATTTCAAGTTGCCGCCGCTCATACCTCATCTGTCATTCAACAACATCTTTGCCTCTGTTCTTCCGCCTCGACTGACATTTATGCCCAAACTCTTTGCCTTTACATATGTCTGCTTGTGTTTGTATATGTGCGGATGGATGTGTGTGTGTGTGTGTGTGTGTGTGTGTGTGTGTGTGTGTGTGTGTGTGTGTGTGTGTGTGTGTGTGTGTGTACGCGAGACTGTATATCTGTCCCTTTTCCCCCCTAAGGTAAGTCTTTCCGCTCCCGGGATTGGAATGACTCCTTACCCTCTCCCTTAAAACCCACATCCTTTCATCTTTCCCTCTCCATCCGTTTTTCCTGATGGACCAACCGTGGGTAGCGAAAGCTTGAATTTTGTGTGTTTGTGTTTGTTAGTGTCTCTATCAACATACCAACCTTTTCGTTTGGTAAGTTACAGAATCTTTGTTTTTAAGATATATTTTTCCCACAAAGATGATGTTTGTGTGTGTGTGTGTGTGTGTGTGTGTGTGTGTGTGTGTGTGTGTGTGTGTGTGTGTGTGTGTGTATGCGCGCGCGCGCGAGTGTATACCTGTCCCTTTATCCCCCTAAGGTAAGTCTTTCCGCTCCCGGGATTGGAATGACTCCTTACCCTCTCCCTTAAAACCCACATCCTTTCGTCTTTCCCTCTCCTTCCCTCTTTCCTGATGAAGCAACCGTGGGTTGCAAAAGCCTGAATTTTGTATGTGTCTATGTGTTTGTTAGTGTCTCTATCAACATACCAACGCTTTCATTTGGTAAGTTACATCATCTTTTGTTTTTATATAAGAAAAAAATACACAATTTTTGGAACACTGACTCCCATTTGCTTTTCAATTTCTACCTACTCCACAATAAAAGAAATGTTCAAAAACCAGTTTTTAGGGTTTAATAGTTTGCCAAAAATGTGTTGTTTAGATATGTTCTTGGCTACAACAATAACTGAGAAGGAAATAATGGAATACCTTAATGAGGATAACTAAATGGAGATCAGACTCCACCCAAATACAAGATTAATGCCATTATCCACAGTGCCCATGCAAGGCAATAATCTGAGGCTAAAAATGTATAGAATTCAATGAAGTGACTAGTGCAGGCACTGCTAAGTGTTTTGCACTCTTTCCAGAATCTCAGTGCATGGAGGGAAATCACTTACAAGACAATCATTGGTCAAAATTCACCAACCAAAAATTGGCGGTAAACAAGTTCACTCCCCCACACACCCTGAAAGGCTCAGGACTTTTAAACCTTGTTCACATGGCTGAAGCTCTCTAAAGTCTGGTGCAGACTGCTGGAAGTTGATCTTGACACTACACTGACAAGAGAAGGCCATGATGGGACCACAGATTTGCTTCAAACTTTGCACACCTTTAGTAGGCCATTGAAACTACAGAATGTGCAAGTAGTAAGGTGCACTACTCTGGCAATTCCAAAAAAGTCACAAGAGAAGTTTTACGCATTTATTATGTGGCTTATGTATCTGGAGCTTCATTAGACAAATGTGTATCAGGCAATGATTCAACTCCCACTCAAACTTACAAACTTAATTTTTAATCTATTTTTTCATCACTGGTCTTATAATTTAACTTAGATGACACTTGTGAAGTAATACAATACAAAAAACTGTATTTGCATGAAGTTTTAGTGAACTTCAGGTTATCTGAGAGTCACTATTTTTAATTAAATTTAATTATTACAACAAAACTATTTATAACTATCGACAAGTGAACAAAATGCAAAGATTTTTCATGAAAATATTTGCCTGTCTTGATGTGCAAGTCACTTATGTACGCAATCTGGTAAGATACCCTAAACTACTTTGCACATCGATGCTTCCAGCTGCAGACATGGAGGCAGGCCCCATTTGGCAGTTAACCTACGTAACGGTGAGACATTGCTAATGTAGCAAGTGTGAGTAGTGTAGGTGCAAATTTTTTGAATATCACAGAATTTACACTTGTACTACAAAAACGAAGGTGATTCCTTGTTCTTCAACTACTTCAGATAATGAATGTAATGTCGAGTCAGTGCATAACACAGTTACAAAACTGTCTATTAAAAGATGCATTCGTGTACCATGAAAATCTTCTTCAAGAATTGGATCTTATTGATACAGAGCAATCATCAATGATTTCTGTAGATGCAATGGCAATTGAAAAAGTACTTTACCATTCTATTGTCAAAATGTTAGGAGAAAAGAGACTTATTACTAACGAAGAACTCATTCAGTCTGACATTTCCAACAATGAGGATTTTGAACTAGCCAAAAAGGAGGCCAAAGCCGAATACACTCCTTTGGAGATAAAAATAAAAGTAGTAACACTGGCTAAAGAACAGTCCACATGGAATCTACAAACTCCCCCCAAAAAAGGGCCTCAAAGTTTAAAAGGAAAGGACCATTTCAGGAGACTGGAAGAAAACATAAAAAATGGACCAGCACTCAATAAATATGCACTAATTGATTCGTGGACCAATGACCAATTTGTGGAGTCTCTCAAAAATCATTAGCAAGTAAGTTACATTTCTGTCAACTTTTCGTCTTCTTTTTTTTTTTTTTTTTTTTTAAAATCTTCAACTGTATTTTAACAACAGGTTATGACAATGATATGCAAATTTGATTTTATGTTTCAGCTAACAACAAGGATTTTGCAGCAGTGTGCTTCGGCTGCTGCAGGCCAATTTCAATCCGAGGACTTCTTCTTCAAAGCATCCCTTTGATGGACTAAAAAATTGAAACAAGAGCGCAGAATTCAGCACAACAAGATGACGAAAGGTAACAGGGAATCCGTTACTTTGAAAGAAACAATGGAAGCCTCAAGAAAGTTTCAACTGGAGAGGAAGGTACTTATCCCCAATTTCAACAAAAAATTTGTGATCAATACAGGCTAGACAGGTCACCAGTACCAGTCAACATACAACAGAACTCTCACTGAAAGAAATTCAAAATTTGTGTTTGTTAAAAGGCACAATATGAACAAGGTAACACACTCATACACAGCACAATATGATAATGATGTCTGGTGAATTATTACCACGAGTGCTTTCATGTTTGCAAGAGGCCACAGGAAAGTTTCGACCAAAAGTTGAACAAACTGTTGAGAAATTAATGACAGGCTTTCCAAATATTGTTGTAACTCATTTGAAGTCTAGGAAACTTACCACACAGATCTACAGTTTGTTTTTAACCAGAGTCATGGTTCCTTAGTTTTCCAACTTGCACAGTTAAAGTCATACTCCGATTTGCCAATCATTCAACATTTATATCTGTTGGCAAGTAAAAGACGTTATCAAGCACCTTTGGAACTTTTCATTTCTGACAAGGGAACCTCCCCATCGCACCCCCCTCAGATTTAGTTATAAGTTGGCACAGTGGATAGGCCTTGGAACACTGAACACAGATCAGTCGAGAAAACAGGAAGAAGTTGTATGGAACTATGAAAAAAATAAGTAAAATATACAAACTGACTAGTCCATCCGCAAGATATGCAACATCAAGGATACTATGAGCACAGTATCGCCGTGGTCCCGTGGTTAGCGTGCGCAGCTGCGGAACTAAAGGTTCTTGGTTCAAGTCTTCCCTCGAGTGAAAATTTTACTTTCTTTGTTTTTGCAAAGTTATGATCTGTCCATTCGTTCATTGACGTCTCTGTTCACTATAATAAGTTTAGTGTCTGTGTTTTGCAACCGCACCGCAAAACCGTGCGATTAGTAGACGAAAGGACGTGCCTCTCCAATGGGAACCGAAAACATTTGTTTGCAAGGTCATAGGTCAACCGATTCCTCCACAGGAAAACATGTCTGATATATTCTATATGACACTGGTGACGGCATGTGCATCACATGACAGGAATATGTTGTCGACCCACTTAACTTGTACACTTGGCGAATGGGTAAAAAGATTCTTCTACCTTGCCCTATTTAGGTTTTCTTGTGGATGTGATAATCACTCCCAAAAAAGTGATGAAAACATAAGAGTTTGTCACACAAACTGCAACAAATGAATGCAACAGTTTCACAGTCGCTCAGTTTTCCCTGTGCTCTGTCAAAACATATGTTTTTAATGTTTTCAAATTTTTCCGTGTGTAGACCGTCAAATCCTGCATATGTCCAAGCAAATCTGAACATGTCCTGGAATTTTGGAGAGCGAAGTTGATTTCATGTGAGTGCCTGAACTTTGATAATTGTCTGAAAATAAAAAGTTAAAATTTTCACTATGGGGAGAACTTGAACCAAGGACCTCTCGTTCCACAGCTGCTCACGCTAACCACGGGCCCACGGCGCTCCTGAGTTCACACTATCCTTGATGCTGCCTATCTTGCAAATGGACTACTCAGTTTGTATATTATGCTTATTTTTTTCTTAGTTCCACACAACTTCTTCCTGTTTTCTCGAGTGATCTGTGTTCAGTTTTTCAAGGCCTATCCACTGTGCCAACTTATAACTAAATCTGAGGGGGGTGCGATGGGGAGGTTCCCTTGTGAGTGACCGTGGTGTCACCGCCAGACACCACACTTGCTAGGTGGTAGCCTTTAAATCGGCCGCGGTCTGGTAGTATACGTCGGACCCGCGTGTCGCCACTCTCAGTGATTGCAGACCGAGCACCGCCACACGGCAGGTCTAGAGAGACGTCCTAGCACTCACCCCAGTTGTACAGCCGACTTTGCTAGCGATGGTTCACTGACAAATTATGCTCTCATTTGCGAGACGATAGTTAGCATAGCCTTCAGCTACATCATTTGCTACGACCTAGCAAGGCGCCATTATCAATTGCTATTTATCTTGTGTTGCATGTACCGTCAGACCGATGTTCACCAATTATGTATTAAAGTTAAGTATTCCAACAGCTACGTACTTTATTTGCTAGACTCAAATCCTTTAACTGTTACAGTCCTCACGCCAGCCTGCGTGAGCTTAAACGCGTGCCTTTCGGCTTCACCTCCTAGTGGCTTGGCTGTCTTGTGAAGTCACAACAGTGACAACGAACGAGAAATTGCTTTGGGTGAAGATGCTACACAAATCCATCCATGGTACATCACTAATTGTCAGCACCTATATTTGCCAAAATATTGCGTTACTCATGGTTTGCATCCAAACTATCATAAGAAATAGATATTTTTCAAAATTTGAATGAGGAGTACTTTCCCTTAGAAACTCTGAACATTCCATGTAAATGCAGGAAAGCTGTAGTAGATGCCGTTTCGATCTATGTTTTCTGCATCTGTATGACAAATACCATCTTGCAATGTGTGATACTGAGAGCACACCTGATGAGTAACTGCACATTACACTTCTGGTCTAGCATATTGTTACTTACTATACTACTGATTGTGAGTAATGTCATTCACATAATTATTTATGGAAGTCTGACTCGGTCTTTCCAAGCCTGTCACTCATCCTTGAAAATTAATTTAAAAACATCAAACAACATCTGAAATTCACTACAACTTCAAAAAAATCTATGAGGCTTTTTTTTTTATTATGTTACCTGTCAAATGTCATCTAATTTAAATAATGTGACCAGTGATGAAAAAAATATAGATTGAAAAATAAGTGTTAGTGGGACACGAACAGATGTCTCGTCCACAAGCATATACCCTAATCATTTGAGCACAGTGACTTCTTATGGCCAGCACATTTGCACAAATACATCAATTACATAATATAACAATGAAAATAATCAATTTTTGACAATATAATGTAACTGGAAAGATAAAAAAATCTACTCACAACGTGGCAGCAGGAGAACACATTACATAACAGATGCTTAAAACTTCTCTTGCAATTTTCTCAGAATTTCCTGAGTAGTACACCTTGCTACTAACACATTATATTGTTTTAATGGCCTACTACAGGTGTAAAAAGTTTGAAGTAAATATGTAATCCCGATGACATGGCCTCCACTTGTGAGTTATCTTTCAAAAGGATGTTTTGTGAAATAAACATTAAACAGCTGAAAATTTATTTACTGGGAGAATTTGACTTTATTTTTGCATAGAAAATTCTAGAGATAAAGAAACTGGAGTATTCATTGTATATAGATTCCCAAGAAGGAAAGAGAGAGGATCTAACACTCTGATGATCTATTGTTTATGACACAAAGAAAAAGTTTAATCTTACAGTATTTGTATAACTGCCACTCATAAGGTGAAAAGGTGCATAAAACCTACACTAACATTAGATGTTGTGCTTACATAAAAGGAATCAATCAACATTCAATTAATTTTAATCACTTACTACACATTACAAACGTTGTAAACTGCTTTGAAATTTTGTTCTGAACCCGTTTAGGAAACTGCTACTTAGTAACAGCAGTTTCTACATTGAACCCAAAACCATAAGGTTCTCACTTTTCTTAATTAAGTGTAGACATTAACATACTACTTCATTTATTACTACTTCATGACACTTTGATCATTAACAAAAATTTGTTCAATGTGTGCTTGAAATTTGAAATATATGTAGTTCATTGAATATGATTTTTTCCTATGTATCATTCATAACAAATACATATTGCAGCTGCCTTAGACTCTTCTAATGCAGTAGAAATTACAGATATATTAATGCTGCTTCGCTAATGTATAACAGTCATAAAGTAGTGAAGCTAGTAGACAAAAAGTATCATAGATAGGTAACAGTAAGACAAAAATATTCAATAAGAATTATTTTTCATAAAAAATGATTCATGCTATCTAAGACTGAAGCTGAGCAACTTCCATGGTTTCAGCATAGCTACCTGTCAGATGAGTCATCTGCCTCTTTCTTCTTTTTTCTTGCATTCCACTTCCTTTCTTCATCACTGGTATCAGTTTCTGAAAGTTTTGCTCTCAACAATTTGTCATTTCGCCACGTGCTCTTTGATTTATTTTCCTAGAACATCCAGGATTTGATACTATAACTGTATATTCAGTTTCTAATTGCACTACAGTATTTTTCTGACACAAAGACATCACAATAATCTATAATTTACATATTGCAGCTGCCTTAGACTCTTCTAATGCAGTAGAAATTACAGATATATTAATGCTGCTTCGCTAATGTCCCAAATTGGACATGAATAGCTCACAGTGTTATAAATACCTCCATCTACTAATCATTGCTTCTCATTATATTGTATGTTTAAGTAAACACAAGCTGCTAACAGCAGCAAACCACAGATTATTACATGCTGCAACACTGCACAACAAATAGTATCCAACAGTCTACTTATAAATGTGCCTATCTGGCGCTTGATGCCTCTTCTATGTGACGAGAAGCAATCTATCCCAATTGATACTGTTGTTGTTCCATCTTTTATGATATACCAAAACAATACAAATCACGACAATGCAGTATCATTGAGGTTGCTACAGTACAGCTATACAGCTTAATCTTTTAGCATAATGGTACTCAATCCAGACTTTAACAGTCTGCACTCCTCGAGGTAAGGTGGAACGAAAATGGGTGGCAAGGGCAACTGTAGCCAAAAGAAACTTGGAGGTGAGGGGAGCAGGGCATTCTGCGTTAGAACTGAGGATTCTGCTTTCAGTAATAAAATAGACGAAGATGTATGTGAATTTAATTTTCTAAATATATATACGATAATACATAATAGCCAAATCCAAACCCCCATTGATTAAAGTGATACTTCGGTTACCAAAATGTTTAAAGATGACATCAAAACAACTATAAAGACACATAAAAAGAAAAATTCTTTTAAACACTTTATGAAGCAACAAATACGTTAACTTCCAAATGTGCACACAAAATGAAGGAGCTCATATTCAGGTAAAGCTGTGACAAACGAGCTCCTCAAACTGACCCGAAGTGGACCACCCATTTGGTTTCATCGAAGTGGTATCATGGACAAGGGGACTTCATGGAGTGGTCCTCTTTGATTTTTTTCATAATTTTGGTCAGTGCCCGAATTTCAATTTCCGAAAGCAGTATGATGCAACAGATACAAAAACTCAAAAAAATCACCTTTGAAGATTGGTAGGTTTCAGAAAAGTGTTATGTCTAACATACAGTAAATAAATAAACAAATATATAAAATAAAGAAAACATCAGTACATTATTAATTAATTTGTCAGTACATTACCATGTAGCACAAACAGGGTACAGTCAAAACGTTGCCTGTTCACATCTCGCTAGCAGTATACTTTTTAAGAAATTCCATATCTATTAAAAAATGGAGATGATAATTAACAAATATGGAATCATACTTTCTTAAATAAAAGTAAAGAAGACACGTCAAGTTGCAGACAGGCACAATTAAAAGACACTCACATATAGCTTTCGGCCATAGCCTTCGTCAGTAAAAACGAACACACACACACACACACACACACACACACACACACACTAGCACACCTCACGCACGCATGACTATTAACTCCAGCATTTCAGGCCCTTGATACTGTATTTGGGGGGCATTTGTGCAAGAGGTGTGCTTTCTTTTGTGTGTGTGTGTGTGTGTGTGTGTGTGTGTGTGTGTGTGTGTGTGTGTGTGACTGATAAAGGCTATGGCCGAAAGCTATATGTGACTGTCCTTAAACCGTGCCTGTCTGCAACTTCATGTGTCTTCTTTATGGTAAGTAGCAATCTGTTTTTTCCTACATTGCTGGTATTCCTACCTAGGCATAGAACTGTGTTATTTTCAAATGAGCAGTACTCAAAAACTAAAATATTTAAAAAATATGATTACTGTATTTGTTAATTCACATTTCCATTGGTTAATAAATATGAAATTTAAAAAACAAAGATAGGTATGGCACTAGTGAGATTTGAACAAGTGGCTTTATAATTATAATCTGATTACACTATGCGCTGAGCTACAACCAAATCCATTAATAATGCACTAAAGCTTTATACTTAACACTTTTATTTACATATTCATTTTATATTATCTTTCGAGAAATGTATCGTATTGTTATACGAAACTTATGTCTGGGCACTGACCCTCAAATGCTGTAAAGTATGAGGAAAATCAGAGGGGCCCACTCTGTAGGGTACTGTGAGACTGTTCTAGCTGTAATTATGTTGTGGTATGGTATGTCCATATTAGTTTCAGCAGCAACATAATCAGTGCATCTTGGAAGCATTGCCACAAATATCAGAATCAATATGTGAAATACTGATACATTGCAAGTTTTGTTGGAACGACCACTGTCTGAAGCAAGTATATAAAGATTTATTACATAAATTGAAACAACTTTTTCTTGCTGAAAACTAAATTTATTTATGTTCCAGACATATTTCAGCTGTTACATACAGCGATCTTCAGTGAATTTAACAGGCTGGAAAAATGAGTAGCTATTAAATCAACTGAAGATGCCTTAATGTAAAAGGTAAAATGCATTTGAAAATTAAATATAAGCTCAGCAAGAAAAAGGTATTTCAATTTATAAAACGAATAGTGATACATTATCTCACCAACAAATAGACAGCTATTATTGAGCGTTATTTGAGAAAAGATGCTTTCTTATGAAACTATAAGCCTTCCAGATTTCGCCTTGGAAAAACCGCTTTCTGAGAGACTGGGGAAGACAATGCCACTACACAAATTCTAAAATCTAACGTTGAGGAACACAACAATGTAGGCAACTTATTCAAAAAACCTACTCTAAGCACAGCAATGCCTTATTGCTTCCAATAACATCTCATTAATAATAGGAGAAACATTTGTACAATCTGCACTTAAAAAGGTGTCAATATAATGCTGGAGCCTGACACATGTGTTAGGATGAAGTCAATCCTTTGATCAGTGACGCACTTTCCAGAATAACACACAACACAGCTTTCGATACTGAAGAAAGATTTTTTCATGGCTTGGAGAAAACAGGAGTTATAGAGTAAACCGATGATTCAACAGCTACTCATGGCCGCTACCATCTGTTTGGTTCATTAATGTTGATAGAGTCTCAAGGTACCCCCGCCACACACTGTCAGGTGGCTTGCAGAGTATGGATGTACATGTAGTTGTAGACGTAATGGAGAAAATTTTTCCTTCATCAACATGAAAGGTTCTTATAAAAACAGGGAAGTAGAATGTTTTTAAAAGTGCGAAAAAAATCAACTACACAGGCTTAGTAAACTGAGGGAGCTGCACTTGTAGTTGATCAATATGGTGAATTCATTGTTTAGATAAAATCCTGACATTGTGGTAATCCATTAACTAATCTATATATGCACCCCATTGTTGTTAATTTTTATTAAAGATTTCTTAACCGCCTAAACCATGACAAACCCCCTAAACTATGAAATTAATACTGTTAACGAAACAGAAGTACACTGTTGGAATGATTGTCTTTTTTGGAGATGCAGTCAAGAAAAAGATAATGAATTCAAGTGCCTTCTCCTACATATATCATGATGCAATTGAACTACGAAGTTCCCACACTGATTATCTTGCTGATTTATTTCAGAAATTCAATGAGCTCAAGACAAAGCTGCATGGAGACAAAATGAGTACCAATGAATCTCAAAGCATAAGATAAACATTCACAAAGAAGCTGCACCTACACAATAAGGACTTAAATCAATGATGTATGCACCATTGAAATAACAATGTCAGCACTCAATCCATTTTTAGTAGACCCAGGAGAATTTCATCACAGGTCAAAAGAGCATTCAGCTGTCATCTACCAACTTACAGGATAGGAGCTTTGATGTGGTGGTGTGACTGTCACAATATTTGGTATGAAAGATAACCTTTGACTGCAGTAAACATAGGAGAATTTCATCAAAGGCTAGAGTAGCAGTTAGCTGCCATCCATGTGTTTAGTGGAAAGGAGCTTCAGTGTGATAGTGTGACTGTGGCAATAACTGGTTTGTGTACAAGATAAACTTTGACTGAATTTAAACTAGGCAGACTTGACATGGTAATGGTGTGTGTGTGTGTGTGTGTGTGTGTGTGTGTGTGTGTGTGTGTGTGTGTGTGTGAGAGAGAGAGAGAGAGAGAGAGAGAGAGAGAGAGAGAGAGAGAGAGTTAGTTCTGCTGTAGCAGATGGCCAATGACAATGAGGAGATAGCCACTGCTTTATCAAGATATCCATGGCAATACTAATTTGTAAACCAACTTTGTAATGCGCTGCAAAGAAAATTAACGTACAGTGATTCTGCAATTTCTCCCAGTGTATTTGTTGACTGAGAAGTCCACGAGTCTACTGCCCAGTTCATAGTGTCAAATGGGAGCATTATATCTTCCCCCACCTCCCCAGCGAATCGTTCCCTTTGCAGTCATGGAGGCGATTGCATCAGTATCTGTGGTAGCACTGTCATAGTCAGTCTGCCTGCCCTGGTTGCCAGATACTTTTGTTTGCCGAGTGTCTTCTTAATTATACCCAGTACTGGTTCCCTGGCCTTGCTGAGATACAGCCACAGTCCCAGTTGATAAGACTGTCAAAACTCAAAGGAATTAAAGACATTTTTGCCCGCCAAATACTAGGATTTCAGCACAGACTTTGAAATACTGGGATAGGGCCACTAGAGGATCCTCCGAAATTCAATTTATACTATCAATGAGACAGTGGCTATAATCTCAGCAAGGTTGGGGAACCAGCACTGGATCTAATTAAGGAGACACTCAGCAAACACAATGATTTGGCAGCCAGGGCGGATAGAGCAACTACGAAAATCCTACAAAGGACACCAATGTGGTTGCATCCTGGGCCGCTGACACCCACCCTCGGCCCGGCACAGAGGGAACAGCCCATGGGGAAAGGGAATGTGAATCAGCCCCGCGAACCCCCCCCCCCCCCCCCCCACCCTCCTCCAAGGAGCTGAGTTCGTCAGCAAACCTGCACACCTAATGATGGCGACATGTCTGACTGCTAAAACATTGTGCTCTTTGGACATCATGAACTGGCAGTATCCCCTCAGATCAAATTTGTGGTACAGATCTGGCAGCCAAAAGACAGAACAATCACTGCATTAAAGTTGATGGCAGAAACTGTTTGTAATGGGAATTAATAAACTGTGATACAAGTTACTCAAATATTAAGATTTTTATGAAAACAGAAATCTTATTTTACAAAACTGAAAAGGATCTGAGGAAATTCAAAATTATGGTAAATGAAATATGCATGAAAATGACCATGGTCCTGAGAACATAGTGTATATAAATTATCTCAGAATAAAATCTTTTTTCTGTATCAAATAACACGACCAGACCTACAAGTAAAGAAAGAAAACAAAGGAATCTAAAAGGACTCAAGACAATTTACTTCAGAGAAAAATTATCCAACTTCTATGATTTCCTGCAGCTCATAACAATGCTGTCCATTACATATTTCGTCACTGAAACTATGGAAAACACTATTCGTTTATAAAACAAACTTTTTTTCTTCAGTTACATTTGTATGAGCCATGCATTACTCATCGAGGGGGGGTGAATGGTTGCTTTTTCTCATTTTTGCCTGTTAATTAATTTCTTTATACATGCACTTTGACAGCTGTCATCCATTCCACAACAAAAAATCCCTTCCATAAAGCCTTGTCTACTGTGGACAGCGTATCTGAAGTAATGAGAAGTCCTTTGCCCTGTACACTCAAGAGAGCCATCACAGATAGGTATTGCCCCTCAAACGTAGTCTGCAAGACTGATTTCTGATTTCAGTTGCCATATGTTCACACAACCCTAACCCTCCAATCACCCCCAAGAAACAGCTACAATGGAGTGACTTCCTGTCAACGAATATCACACTGGACTAGAACAACTGAACCACACGCTTTGCCAGAACTTTGATTATCGATTGTCATGTCCTGAAATGAAGCATATCCTACCAAAGATCCTACCCACCACTCCTAAAGTGGTACTCCATCGCACACCCAAGCTACATGATTTAGTTCATCCCCATACCACTCCCACTACAAAACTCTTGCCACGAGATCATGCCCCGGTGGAAGCTCCAGGCAAAAGACCAGCTCAATGCAACCACCAAGCACTTCCTAACCAATCAGGTCACAGCATCATCCTATCCCATCAGAGGTAGGGCCATCTAAAGAAGCTGCCACATCATTACTAACTTTACTGCAAACACTGCATACCTTTGGAATGACAACCAAGCAGCTGTCCACCAGATTTAATGACCAACATCAAAATGTGGCCAAAAACAATCCTGACCATCCAGTGGCATAACACGCAGCTGAGCACAGCATGCCTGATTTCAATGGCTGCTTCATAACCTGGGCCATCTGGATTCTTCCCTCCACCATCACTTTTTCTGAACTATGCAAACAGCAATTATCCTTGCAAAACCTTCACTCCCATAACCCTCCTGACATCAGTCTCCATCAACCCACTATCCCCACATCCTCCATCCAACAGTTTCCCCTCCCTCCCTCATCCCAATTCACATCTCGGCTCCATCTACCATATATCACATGCCTAGTCCGTACACCTGTCACCTCCCTCCCGCATTCCTAGTAAGCAAAGCAGTTGCCTCCTTCCAAGCCGTTAGCTACCTATCCCCCCCCCCCCCCCCACTCCTGTGTGCCATCTCCCTCTCCCTCTACCCACACTATCTGACACAACTCCCACCCCAGTCCACTTGCTAAATTGCAATCATGGCATTTTGTGCGCAGCCAACAGTGTGTGTGTGTGTGTGTGTGTGTGTGTGTGTGTGTGTGTGTGTGTGTGTGTGTATGTGTGTGTGTGTGTGTGTGTGTGGTGGGGGGGGGGGGGGGGGGGGGCGTTCATGTGCGTGAAAAAGTCATGGAGGAGGAATATCTAACTTGTTGGTGGTACCATCAGCCAACATTAAGCATTGTTTTTGTTGTTATGCTCCTGTTCTACTGCTAATAGTTCACTACCAAATTCCCTGCAGTATGTGGATGTTAATGGCCTTGGTCTTGAGGAGCCTACACAACATCACAAATTTTAGGAAAGGAAATTATATGAGTGTTATGAAGGGTGTTCATAGACTGATGCAGCCAATTCGTATACTGTTACAGTTTTTTTTTTTAATATTTTGGCTTATTTGTGGAGATAGACTAAAAAGTAGTCAGTGTAGTGAAACACCTGTCATTTTTCACAGACTAGTCTTTATATGGCATGATGTACATGAGAAAAAGTTGATGACAGAGGATAGCTACAAAGAAGTGTTGATATGCATGCTTTGGCCTAACAGATAATGATTTCTGGGATTTTCTAAGACTTATGACTGATGTGGTATGTCTATGTCAGACATCTGCTTCCAAGGCTAGAAGACGTGATTAACATTACGCATCTCTTTGGCCTGGGACTACATGGGGCACTCACCCCACCACAATGTCCACCCTGCATCCATCACTGGAGTGACCTCAATTGGATTAAAACACAAACTTCTACCACAGGAGAATCAATTTAGCACTGTAAAATTACACAAAATACAATACCACTCTGTCAGGACCTTTATCACAGTGATGCGTTCAACACTGACTGCGTTTCTGCTCTAGGATCAAAGTTGGCTCTGCATAAGGTGAATAAATTTATGTTGGAGGTAATCTAATCCCTGGAGCAACCTGTTGTTCAGAAATTTAACTAAGCTACATCTTCCAACTAACTATGAATTTTTCTGAATTTATTCTGAATAGTAACTGCTACATAACAAGAACACTTTCTTACTGCCCACATCAAAGGCTACTCAACACTTCAAAATTCACATTTTGTGATACATATATCTGCTTCTCATAAATGAAAAATGAATTATTAGCAAAATAGAAAGTTAACTATGCAAATACAGTTGATAGATGTGATTACAATTTTTGCAGATGGTTTAAAAGTAACAGATCAACTATTCTAGGGTAGCACCTCCCTTTGTCCTAATCTCCTAGCAGAGTGGTCATGCTCCCTCCCTCTCTCAGAAGATGTCAGTGTTCAATGCAGAGGCAGTGGTCATCTTGCAAGCTCTCCAGCTGTCAAGCTACTTGGACAAAACAATACCTTTATCACAACTAGCTCAGTTAGTGTAGTTTCAGCTGTCAACGCCCGAGCAATGTGGAAGCACAACATCATTTATCTTATGAGGATAATCTAGACGGTGGTTGAGCTGCTGTGGTACTGAGCTTTAGTAAACTTTCTCTGGATTCCACTACAGCAATACTTCCAACAAAATATGTAGACTTCCTTGCAATAGGTGCAGTGCACAATAAGCACTTATTTATCCCTGATTTCATTGCATCTGACCACACTCCTGAATTTAAAAATGCTGCATAAAATGTAAGGGATAAAGAGAGGAGAGAAACAAAATGGCTCAGTGGGCACCAGCACTTCAATAAAAAGAGAGAGATGGATAGGTTGAAGGACAAGGAGACTGATGAGGAGAAGTTGAGGGAATGAGGAGAAGTTGAGGGAATGTGGAGAAGAAAACTGGAGAGAACAGGAGAAAGTGTTTGAAAAGGGAGGGAGTATGAGAAAGTACACAGGAGGGTAAATATGTTAAAAATAAAGAGCACTGAGGGTGAAGAAATGTGGTGCAGCATGAGAGGAGGGAGACTTCTGAAAGTATATATGCAGCTGTAAAATAAAGGTCTTAAGCTGACAAGTAAGAGAGGAAAAGAAATTATTTATACCTTATTAATCCCTTCGTCACTTAGTAAAAGATGTTTTATGCTTGACAAATACTTCTATGTCTTAAATTCCTATCCCATCTGGCATGTATTTAAATTTGTCCCATGATGATAAATGATATTTTAGTCTTTTGTTGGGAATCAACTTATTAAGATAAAGGGGATATGATAAAAGAAAGACCTCCACAAACAAGAAACTGTAGTACGTGAACGGAACTGAGAAGTACATCTGTACAGCTACATACACTATTTATTATTACTGAAGATGCCCTTTTTGACTTTCAAACTTTTAGTATTTTCCTTGTGATTTTATAATTGTTCCCCTATGATTCTGAATCTCTGTAAGAGCGCTGGCACGTCGATAGACACACAAACAAACACAAACATACACACAAAATTCAAGCTTTCGCAACAAACTGTTGCCTCATCAGGAAAGAGGGAAGGAGAGGGGAAGACGAAAGGAAGTGGGTTTTAAGGGAGAGGGTAAGGAGTCATTCCAATCCCGGGAGCGGAAAGACTTACCTTAGGGGGGAAAAAAGGACAGGTATACACTCGCACATATCCATCCACACATACAGACACAAGCAGACAGAGATGTCTGCTTGTGTCTGTATGTGTGGATGGATATGTGCGTGTGTGCGAGTGTATACCTGTCCTTTTTTCCCCCTAAGGTAAGTCTTTCCGCTCCCGGGATTGGAATGACTCCTTACCCTCTCCCTTAAAACCCACTTCCTTTCGTCTTCCCTTCTCCTTCCCTCTTTCCTGATGAGGCAACAGTTTGTTGCGAAAGCTTGAATTTTGTGTGTATGTTTGTGTGTCTATCGACGTGCCAGCGCTTTTGTTCGGTAAGTCACCTCATCTTTGTTTTTATATATAATTTTTCCCACGTGGAATGTTTCCTTCTATTATATTGAATCTCTGTAAGTATATACCAACTGGTGATCTCATGTATATTTTACACCAGCAGTAAAATTAAGGTCGTAAAAATGATAAAATTAAAATTTAACATATAACATGCTTCTAAGGACTTTCAAGTAGCTCCCACCTTCGTTTCTTCAGTAGATTTTTTATCTTCTTCTTTGCTCTCTTTACAGTCTGTACTTTCATTAAGTTCCTCCTCTGCTTTGGAGTGCATTTTTGCTTCAACTTCTTCTGCTGTATTATCAGACTCCACCTCACTTTCAGGCTTGTTTTCTTTGTTCTGGTTTTCACATTTATCTTCATCAGTTTTCACTGATAGTTCTCCCCCTTCACAACCTTCCTTTTTATTTTTCCCTCCTCCTTCTCCTCCTCCTCCTTCTGGTATTTCTTTTTCATCATCCTGATGGTCCTTTTTCACTGGTTCTGGGGCTGAATCAACACAAATTCAAGCAATAATATCCTCATATCAAAATAACAAATCACTTTCTAATAACAAAATAAACAAATAAAAATATAAAATGGTGTAGTTTTAAATAAAAACGCCTTTTGCATGATGCAAGTTAAGCTTTTTATGTAACTTGTGCACCCAGATGTGTTTTCCCTTATTTACAAGGCATCTTCAGTGAATGTCAGATCAGTAAATAAATCATTTGTAAGCTAAATAGCTTTCTCTCATGTTGCAAACCCGCATGACAGGCATGATACCAAAATCTGACATCCACATTTAGATGTCAATCTGACACTCACTGAATACTGCAATTCATATGCGGCTGCTACAAAAATGGCTACTGCAAGAAACTTGTTAAATACAAAAATCTACAATTTCTTCCTAACAGGACAACTTACAATTTTTTTCCCTTTATGTTTACTTCCATACCTGTTTCTTCTTGTTGTCCATCATTTTCTTCAGTTTTTACACATTCCTTAGGACTGCTCTCTTCCACAACTTCCTTTTTCTTGTCAACAGATTTGGGGCTTTGACACTGTTGGTGTAAAGGAACAGATGAATCTGAAAATGTACATCCAAGGTGCTTTTTAAGTTCAGTGAAACTCAAATTATTGGTATGTTATCTTCAAAGCTAGTGACAAAAAATAAATGAGTGTTTTTGCTGTCGTACCATTCAGATGAAAATGGGGAGAGTTCTCATACCATGTCAAATTAGAATAATATTTTTGATAATGTTTGACATAGTTAAAGATTGGGAACATTATATTTACTAACATACATGTTGCAACTATCATTCAAGTGAGTTTCTTTTACTTTGCATCTGATTATTGATTTCAGTGATCAAAGTGTGAGAATAGTTTACTTCATGTATTTCAATTCACTCATATTACATAAAAAACATTGGGATAATTTTGCACTTTGACAGAGTATTCACTACACAAAAATACGTAATAAGCATTAAATGATATACATTTTGTTGTCAACAGTTAAGTATCTGGACATGTTAACAACATTTTCTTCGTCTAATTTGTCAGTTGAACTATTCAGAATTAGAAAATGATAATTCTGTTCATAAATATGACAAGAGGAATAAAACTGAGCACACTATTTTCAATGCGGTCTGTCTACTCAACAGAAAGGAATAAACCATGTAGCCACGAAAAAGATCTTAGGGGGCTGTTCAATGGGGTAAGCGGTATCAATGGCATCTTTGTTGACCAGACCCAGTGCACCGCTCGAAGCTACATTGGAGATGGCACTTTTAAACCTCCTGCCAGCATGTCACCAGGTGATCTCGCTTTTCCATTGCTTGCCTTCACCGATGCAGAAGGCCATGCACAGGCACCACTAGAGGATGCTAAATTCACAGGACCTCACTGCTCTCGACTCCTGACTGGTCAGTACGCCTTTTTACACAGCCGCACTCAGTGCTTCCCCCTCCCCCAGAGACTTCAGTGAACTTACACACTTATCAACATCAGCACAGAAGATTGTACTGAGGACAATACACAGGCGTAGTATGATGTTACTAAACTTTGCTATGTGTCAGAGCCTTATCAGAGTGTATCAGCATTTAAGACAATTCCTTTCTATCAAGAACACTACTCTGATTGCTTGTAACTCCGCACCACCGAAAGGCTCACAATGCTTCAAAGTTATGTGTATTTCCATTATTGAGTGTACAAATCGTAAATAAACTTATTAATGTGTTACCTTTTTGTAGATGTCTGATAGTATTTATTGGCCAGCCCATCTAGCGATACACCAGGGTGGAGACTAATTTCCCAGAAGGTAGCTTGTTGAGCTACTAATTCTACACAGTCATGTCATTTGACAGCTATTTGTAGTCTCATATCAAAGACTTCTTCCTATTCATTTTGTGAAGAAGACTTCTTCCTATTCATTTTGTGAAGAACGCATACTTAAAAAGAGAGTGATTGTTCAAATGCTTGTTTTGAAAACAGTTTATTGTTTGGCACAACTGCACACAATTTCAATAAAAAAGTGCTGGGTTTGGCCATCACAGGACATCTAGAGATGATAAGACAAATGCAGCAATTCACTCCAACAACCGAGAAAAAATTTTAGACTCCTTCCATCCCTAAAAATTTCATGGTTACAATCATCCATCACCATGTCATTTGACTGTGCAATAGCCTGAAGCTTATGAGAGCACACTCTTTATCACCAGCTGCATTTCTAAAAGACTTCATCGTTTAAGTCTCAATTGGCACGGTTCAATTGAGCATCGTAAAGCTGATCCTTGGTTCTGAGGCTGGTGGTGCCCTCTGTGCTGAAGCTGAGGATGTAGGCAGAGTACAAGGCCAAGTTGTCTTGTGTTGTCATCCGAACAGGAACATTCTTCTTATGAAGAAGGAACACAGTTTGGCAAGTAGCTAGTACATGAAAATACTAAGTGAGTCACTGTACTACAATGGACAAGGGGTAGTATATTGAAGTGTCATGCCTAATATGTCAAACTGGTTGTTTCAGTACTTGTACGTGATCTTTATCATCAGGCATCTGGCAACTCGTGTATAGCACAGTGGGCTATAGATGTATTAGACTGGGCTGTTGTCAACAAAATCTTGGTGCATCTGTTGAATAGAAAATGAATTACTGAGAAGGAACATGTATGTCACTCAACAACTTTCTGGTTGGCAAAGATTGGTTCTATTTTGCATACTACCTATGTACTTGTTAGTTGTAAGACTGTGTATTGGGCTGTTTCCTCATGTCAAGTATCTGAACTTGCGACTGTGGAAAAACTACTATGGAAGACTGCAGTACCTTGGCACTGGAGTCTAGCCACAACGTACAGTGGCATATAATTTGGTATGAGCTTTATGAATTGCTTTTAAGGAACACTCTACCAACACTTTCGGATACTATCATTTGTTCTGACCTGTCAAGGTGGTCCATGGTTTGGTTTAC
Source organism: Schistocerca serialis cubense (assembly GCF_023864345.2). Taxonomy (NCBI): domain Eukaryota; kingdom Metazoa; phylum Arthropoda; class Insecta; order Orthoptera; family Acrididae; genus Schistocerca; species Schistocerca serialis. The sequence continues at coordinate 783,632,536 of NC_064641.1, read as the reverse complement.
AATGGACTGTATTCACAAACGCGGACTCCATGTTTCCTGAGGAGGTCCAAGCCCCACCCCCTTCTTTTTGGGGGGGGGGGGGGGGGGGGGGGGCAGAGTCCCCCAATAATGTAAGAAAATTATTAGTTATACTGTTGCTGTTGTGGTCTTAAGTCCAGAGACTGGTTTGATGCAGCTCTCCATGCTACTCTATCCTGTGAAGGTTTCTTCATCTCCCAGTACCTACTGCAACCTACATCCTTGTGGATCTGCTTAGTGCACTTATATCTTGGTCTCGATTTTTACCATCCTCACTGCCCTCCAATACTAAACTGGTGATTCCTTGATGCCTCAGAACATGTCCTACCAACCGGTCCCTTCTTCTTGTCAAGATGTGCCACACACTCCTCTTCTCCTCAATTCTACTCAATACCTCCTCATTAGTTATGTGATCTATCCATCAAATCTTCAACATTCTTCTGTAGCACCACATTTCAAAAGCTTCTATTCTCATCTTGCCCAAACTATTTATTGTCCATGTTTCACTTCCATACATGGCTACACTCCATACAAATACTTTCGGAAACGACTTCCTGACACTTAAATCTATACTCGACATTAACAAATTTCTTTTCTTCAGAAACGCTTTCCTTGCCATTGCCAGTCAACATTTTATACCCTCTCTACTTCGGCCATCATCAGTTATTTTGCTCCCCAAATAGCAAAACTCCTTTACTACTTTAAGTGTCTCATTTCCTAATCTAATTCCCTCAGCATCACCCGACTTAATTCGAGTACATTCCATTATCCTTGTTTTGCTTTTGTTGATGTTCATCTTACATCCTCCTTTCAAGACACTGTCCATTCCGTTCAACAGCTCTTCCAGGTCCTTTGCTGTCTCTGACAGAATTACAATGTCACCGGCGAACCTCAAAGTTTTTATTTCTTCCCCATGGATTTTAATTCCTACTCTGAATTTTTCTTTTGTTTCCTTTACTGCTTGCTCAATATACGGATTGAATAACATTGGGGATAGACTACAAACCTGTATCACTCCCTTTCCAACCACTGTTTCCCTTTCATGCCCCTTAACTCTTATAACTGCCATCTGGTTTCTGTACAAATTGTAAATGGCCTTTTGCTCCCTGTATTTTACCCCTGCCACCTTCAGAATTTGAAAAAGTGTATTCCAGTCAACATTGTCAAAAGCTTTCTCTAAGTCTTCAAATGCTACAAACGTAGATTTTCCTTTCCTTAATCTATCTTCTAAGATAAGTCGTAGGGTCAGTATTGCCTCAAATGTTCCAATATTTCTATGGAATCCAAATTGATCTTCCCCGAGGTCGGCTTCTATCAGTTTTTCCATTCATCTGTACAGATTTTGTGTAAGTATTGTGGTGCCGTGACTTATTAAACTGATAGTTCGGTAATTTCCACATCTGTCAACCCCTGCTTTCTTTGGGATTGGAATTATTATATTCTTCTTGAAGTCTGAGGGTATATAGCCCGTCTCATAAATCTTGTTCATCAGATGGTAGAGTTTTGTCAGGACTGGCTCCCCCAAGGCTGTCAGTAGTTCTAATGGAATGTTGTCTACTCCCAGGGACTTGTTTCCACTTAGGTCTTTCAGTGGACTGTCAAACTCTTCACGCAGTATCATATCTCCCATTCCATCTTCATCTACATCCTCACCCATTTCCATAAAATTGTCCTCAAGTACATCGCCACTGTACAGACACTCTATATACTCCTTCCACCTTTCTGCTTTCCCTTCTTTGCTTAGAACTGGGTTTCCATCTGGGCTCTTGATATTCATACACATGGTTCCCTTTTCTCCAATGGTCTCTAATTTTCCTGTAGGCAGTATCTATCTTACCCCTAGTGATATATGCCTCTACATCCTTATATTTGTCCTCTAGCCATCCCTGCTTAGCCATTTTGCACTTCCTGTCAATCTAATTTTTGAGACGTTTGTATTTCTTTTTGCCTGCTTCATTTACTGCATTTTTGTATTTGCTCCTTTCATCAATTAAATTCAGTATATTTTCTGTTACCCAAGGATTTCTACTAGCCCCTGTCTTTTTACCTACTTTATCCTTTGCTGCCTTCACTATGTCATCTCTCAAAGCTACCCATTCTTCTTCTACTTTATTTCTTTCCCTCATTCTTGTCAATCGTTCCCTAACGCTCTCCCTGAAACACTCTACAACCTCTGGTTCTGTCAGTTTATCCAGGTCCCATCTCCTTAAATTGCCACCTTTTTGTAGTTTCTTCAGTTTTAATCTACAGTTCATAAACAATAGATTGCGGTCAGAGTCCACATCTGACCCTGGAAAGGTCTTACAATTTAAAACCTGGTTCCTAAATCTCTGTCTTACCATTATATTATCTATCTGAAACCTTATATTATCTATCTGAAACCTTCCAGTATCTCTAGATCTCTTCCATGTACACAACCTTCTTTCGTGATTCCTGAAACAAGTGTTAGCTATGATTAAGTTACGCTCTGTGCAAAATTCTACCGGGCAGCTTCCTCTTTCATTCCTTACCCCGATTCCATATTCACGTACTACGTTTTCTTCTCTTCCTTTTCCTACTATCGAATTCCAGTCACCCAAGACTATCAAATTTTCGTTTCCCTTCACTATCTGAATAATTTATTTTATCTCATCATACATTTCATCAATCTCTTTATCACCTGCAGAGCTAGTTGGCATATAAACTTGTACTACAGTGGTAGGCGTGGGCTTCCTATCTGTCTTTGCCACAATAATGCATTCACTATGCTGTTTGTACATTGTAGTAGCTTACCGGCATTCTTTATTTTTATTTTTATTATTATTACTGTTCATTATTAAACCTACTACTGCATTACCCTATTTGATTTTGTATTTATAACCCTGTATTCACCTTACCAGAAGTCTTGTTCCTCCTGTCACAGAACTTCACTAATTCCCACTATGTCTAACTTTAACCTATCCCATTAAGGGATCGGGAATTCCAAGCTCCAATCCGTAGAACACCTGTTTTCTTTCTCCTGATAATGACATCCTCCTGAGTAGTCCCCGCCCGGAGATCCGAACGGGGGACTATTTTACCTCCAGAATATTTTACCCAAGATGATGCCATCATCATTTAACCATATAGTAAAGCTGAATGCCCTCGGGAAAAATTACGGCTGTAGTTTCCCAGACTGTTGCCCCTGCAACTACTGAAAAGGCTGCTGCCCCTCTTCAGGAACCACTCACATTTGCTCTTGAGACAATTTTTAATACCATGCAATTTCTATGCTGACAAGGACTAGCAATTAGAGGGCATGAAGATGTAAACTCAATTATTTTTTTTCAATTGTTGAGACTCCGAAAGAATGATATACCTGAGTTTAAAGATTGGTCAGGGTGTTCGGGGTATAAGTGGACGTCCCACGATATTGAAAACAAGATCATTGATCTACTAGAAAAGTCTGTGTTGAGAAAGGTATTGGCTTCAATCAAGAAGACTGAACATTTTTCTATTATGGTTGACAAAACAAGTGATTCTTCAGTTCATGAACAAGTGTCATGTATTCGTACTGTCGATGATTCCTTAATCATCAATGAAGACTTTATTTGCTTATACGAGGCCCCCAACACTGAAACACACACTCTGTTTAGTATTTTAAAAGACGTTTTTGCTCAATGAACAACTTAAAGAGGACAGTGCTACGATGGTACCACGAATATGAGAAGTACGTTTAAAGGAGTTATTTTGGATATACAACCACTAGCACATTATGTGCACTGCACTTCTCACAGTTTATACTTGGCAGTTTAATAGGATGGGACTTTTCAGAAGTATATGCTGTGAGAGCACCAACGACCAAGCTGGTCTACGACCCCTTTGCCCAACTCGATGGACGATGTGAGCTTCTAGTATCTCGAGAATATTGAAAAACTTAAGAGTTTTTTGAAACATTTTCTGCAGAGAACAAAACAGAGGCAGGTTACCAATGTGCAGGCTACCTTGAATCAATGTTACAATTCATGACTTATTTCTTTTTACGTGTTTATTGCCAGGCAATGAACTGGGAGGATGTCAATGAAAATATTCAATGCCCTCATCTAAGTGTTGCTGATCTGGAAAAAACGTATGAGGGCTTGGTTTGTATATTGAATGGAAGGCATGATAGTTTTGAAAACTTTTAGGAATTGTGTTTAAAAGAAAAACCTTCACAAGTTGATGATCCTTCACTTCCTCAAAATCGAAGTATACCAAAGAAGCGTGAAAAAACAAAGCCAGCTCACCACACACTTTCAAAACCCCAAAGGAATACTACAAAGCTATTTACATTGAAGTTTGTGAAATGCTGCAATCTTGCATTACTGAGTGGTTTGCTTTAACTGGACTCACATACGTCCTTGCAGCTGAACAAGAGTGCCTACTTTTAGTAAACAGAGGTTAATCAAATTTGGAAAAATCAAGTTTTTCAAAAATGACCTAGACATTGAGAAACTGCGCCTACACTTGAATATGTTAGCTGACATCGCTAATAAAAACAACTCGTCTTAAAAAACATGCGTGATGTAAGAAAGTACATAAAATAACAGTCTGCAGTTGGAGAAATGTTAAGTGAAGTGCATTAAGCTTCTCCAAGTAGTTCCAATCACGACAGCAACAGAGAACGGTCATTTGGCGCCCTTAGACGTCTGAAGTCATATCTCTGATCAACAATGAGACAGAAGCAACTGAACAACTTGGCTGCCCTGCATGCCCACCAAGATGTTTTGGATGAATTGGATATCCGACCAGTCATCAACGACTTCATATTCAGTAATCCAGTCAGATGGTCGACATTTGCACCTTTCTAAAGACACTCTAGCCCTAATAATGGCATTTAGGGCAATATTAAAAAATCTTTATAAAATAGAGAATTATATACATACATAATGTTAAATTTTCAGTTTCAAAATATTAGTACTAGTTTAGTACTGTATTACTATATTACTGTAGTACTGTACTACTTATTTTCAAATACTTAAATATTTTTAAGGTGTAAGACCCAATTAAAACCTGCTATTTACATACTTTTTGACTGAAAGTATTTGGCGTACTGTATTAACTTTATGAACTGTATTAAAGCATTAACATTGAGATATTTTTTTTACTTAATAAACCCTGAGCCTTATTCAATGTAAGCTTAAATTAGCTATTTCACTTACTAATCAAAGTGCTATTACTGTACGACAGCAATATTTTATGTTTTATTCTTTTAATGATAGTTTAGGATTTATTTAAATATAATTTCAGTCTTTTCAGAGCTATATATTCACTGCTCTGTAATAGTCTATAAGCATGATTATTACTGTAAATTAAAGTAGCTTTTTACGAAAATACTGTGTTGGTTTCTTTTTTCAAAGCCAAAAAATGTGTCAGGCTTGTCGAGTTCCCCAGAGTGTCGAGTTATCGAGAGTCCAGTTTTCGGGGTTCTAATGTTGATCATATGACTCTAAAATGCTTAAAAAGAACTTAAAAACTCACTATTTTTCATGTAAAATTTAGAAAATTTCCTGGGGCAAGACCGCCAGTTTGAGCCCCCCTAATATTTTTTATAAGTCGGCACCCCTGACTGTATTTCACTGTGCAAGAGTTGGTTTAGAGCAAAGCTTTCAGGCGGGCACCACGCCAGTTAATTATTCACGTACCAGTTTAAAGTTACCATACGTTAATGTTTCTATTTCAAGTCCAACAGCTGTGCCATAGACTCTTTTTTTAAAAAAAAGCTGTTGGTCTGTGCTGCATTTATTACGTATTACCGCAGCCAGTATATGCAATGTGTGGTACATGGTCATTTGTAAGCAGATGTGTTAATTATACTGCTTAAATGGGATACGCCTGCTACTAACTATGTGAATCATATTTTGAGTGTGGTTTCAGTTGCCTGAGACTGCAGTTGTGCGTGTGAGTTGCATTTTCGTGTGTGCACATGCGTGTGTGCATGTGCGTGTGCTTCTACGTCTATTGTTGATGAAGGCCTACATGGCCGAAAGCTTTGTTTGTGACAGTCTTTTTGTTGTGCCTATCTGCAGCTCAGCATCTCCACTATATGAAAAGTAGCGATTTTCCTTTTCATAATATTTTTATACTCCATCCTGGATTTTCCATTCTTTGATTTTAATCTTACAAAATCTTTATTCATAGGTGTGGGTACTGAATATTAATAGACCACACACAAAGCTCTCAATTTAAGGGAGATGCTTTTTTTTATTTTTTTTTAAAGTAAGATTGTGTATCAGATGTTACCATTTCAGGATTTTGAAATATACACTGTGCTGGGCACACTAATTTTCTTTTTAAGTTACCATTTTGAACTAGTGTGCCCGTGTAAGTTTTTACCTCTGGGAATAGAGTATTGCCTTTTTAAATTAAATGTTAATGTAATTTTAACAGTTGTTCAATACCTTAAATGAGCCAATAAAAAATTTAATTTGAAAGCCCATATAAGAGGATGTCATGTATACGTATTATAATTAATACTATCTTAGCCCGATGCAAATTTGATCTGTTTTTCACATGAGCCAAATTATTCACTTGTGTATTCTAATTATGTTACAGTATTCTAATTATGTTACAGTGATGGAGCACAATACGCAACTTGTGGTCTATAAGCTGTAGATGAACATTCATAGAAGCAACTGTATTACCAAGGAGTGAAAGAAATTATTGTCATTTTGTTGCACAAGTGGCAAAGCAATGCATGCAAGCACGGGCAGAAGCCAGAGCAACTTGCTGAATACAAATGGAATGCCACATGAAGGATGCCTGCCAGATGTAACGCATGACCTTACATGAGATGTTGCCTCTGGGTGTGACCAGACATGCTTACATGACATGGCATAGGAAATGTGGCAGACACAAGGGAAATAAGGTTGCAAAGACCGTTCATTAGCTGTGAACAGTCATCCCAGATGGACCCCATATAGAATACGTTTCAAGTCTGGACTTAAAGAGTGCTGCACTCAGCACTTAGCCATGTGTACATTACTCCAAGGGACCTTTTTAGAATATACAGGAGAGGAATAGTGTACTGTCAAGCATTTGATTAGGTAATCTGTAAAGTATTGTCCTCATTTGTTCACATTTCCTTGACCAAACTCCATGATATCTCAAAATATTCAGTTAGCCAATGCCACAAAATGTTAAGAGATGGAACTTCCCACATATAACCTATGTCTAGATCGCTCGCTTGATATTGATTTTATGGTACTAGGTGTTCAGGGGTTTGTCATGGATTAGTAAGGGTCATTTGCAGTTTTACTATGCAGCAAGTATGTGCTATGAATTATTGAAATAGCTCACCCTTCCTTTTGTAATATCAAATCCACTCAGTGTGACATCAAGCAAAAAGATGGAATGATTCCAAAAATCCTGTTTTTTTAGCTGAACAATCGGTATGCGGGCCAGCAGAAGGGCTGAGAGAATTGGAGAGGAGGAGGAGGAAGAGAAGAAGAAGCAACTGCAGATGGTTGGCACATGGATGTTAAGGCAGTTACGTCTCAGAAGGCAATCAGAGGCAGTACAAGAACAGCAGTAATAGCAGATAGCTGTGTGAGGGTGCAGACAACGTACAGAGGTGGTCCAGCAGCAGCAGCGGATGGTGGTGTGAATACACGGACAATGCTCTGTTCCAGAGGACACACAGCAGCAAGACTTCATGAAGTGAGTGAAACACCTTAGCAGGTATGTCACGTAATGGAGGTTGTATTGCATGAGATGGTACTGAGAAGCAAAAGTCACCCAGTAGGCCAGTTAGCTGTTTTGTCTTAAGCACTCAAGTTAATACTGCAATCATTCAATGGGACTAAGAATATTCCAAATGATTTTCTCAACAACTGTAATACTGTTTTTGAACTCCTAAATCCAGAACAGCATGACACTTTGTTGAAATTTGTGAAAACCCAGACAGCTGGTTCAGTGTGAAGCAAGTTACTAGTCGAAAGACCTAAGTGTCACCTGGTGAGACTGCATGCCATCTTCCTAGAACATTATACCAACGAATGAACTAGGTAACTATGCATGCAAAATCTTTGTGAATCAGCAGGAACATGGAGAAAGTATAATGCAGCAGGGTTCATGGCTGGACACAATGCAGCAGCACATTAGAGAAGCCATTACAGATACAATGTGAGAGTCAGAGTTAGAAGACAGTCTTGTGCTCATCTAGACGCTAAGCAGAGCTGAGTCTATTCAAGGGATTTATGACAATAGGATAAAGACAAAATTGGGTGCACACTGTGAACAGTTGTAGTTAGCAGCAGCAATATATGTCATTGTGACAGAGGAAAGCACGACAGCCTCACAAAAGAAAAAAATAAGTGGTCAAAGCGATAGTGCGGCACTGTGAAATGAGAAGAAATCCCTGAAGTGTTTCACATGCAGTAGGTCAGCCTTTGTATAGTGAGGTTATCCTATGTCTTAATTGGAAAAATATTGACAGTCAACTATGAAAAAAGAAATGAATCTGTAGAATTGGAGTGCCCAGGAAGGAGCAAAGAATAGCGTGAAATTTCTTGTTGATAGTGTGGCACAAATAAGACTAGTGGAAGAAGTAGCCTGAAACATAGCAGAAGGCATAGTCAGGCAGATAGTATTAAAATTTGGAAACTTGCTAGTATGGCTGGAAAGACAGGGAAACATAACCCTCAGATCGTGAAGGATAGTGAGGGTTTGTTTCTGTGTAATAGGAACTATGTATATCTTCCATTTGATGAGCTTGTGGACAAAGATTTCTTTAATGAAAATCGAGTTGTAATAAATTATGCCAGAAAAAGTATGTGGATCCAAAGAGAATGGATTAAAATAGAGATGGAGCAAGAGAATGAGCTCCATATAGTACATACACAGGAAAGGGGTGAAACATGCATAGAAATATGAAGTTAGGGATAGGAAGCTGTTGTTCTATGGCAAGAATTAAAAAGTGTTGAAAGTCTGTGTATCCATGGAGAACCAATCAAAATGAAAGTGGAGCAAGAGTGCAGTTTCCACAGAGTGCATGAACAGGAAACAAGTCAGTTCTTTCAAAACAAGCTAACATGCAAAGCGAAACATGTAGAAATCCAAAGGCTAGTAGGGACAGGAAGCAAACTGTCATCCTACAGAAGATGCAGGCAGAAGGAATTGTCAAATAGAAATTAAAAAGTGATAGCAAGAGACATGAGCAAGTTGAAAAAAAGGCTAACAGAGGAGGGGTGGGGGGGGGGGGGGGCCTTGAGAGTAACAAGCGCGCAAGTTGAGAACAGAGGAAAACAGAATGATGGGGGCTATCGTAAGTGTACTGACCACTAAAAATGAGTTTGTATCATTAGAATTCCCACAGCAGTAATGAAGCACAAATCGTTCAGTGAGTGCCATGTCACTAAGAAAAAGCCACAGCAAAATTATGAACAAGTACGCTGAAAGAAAATATCTGTGTTATTTAAATCTGGATGGGAAGCAGCAATTACTAAGCTATGCACCATGTGTAGTGATCATTTTCATTTGCTAGAAGATGAGATATTTTATACAGAAAGCATCAGGCATGAGATCAAACTGCAAAAGATGGGGTGACTTTTTTATGACCCTACAAAATACCACAACCACAAAAGGACCTGCTGCAAAAGAAAATAGTAAAAATGTTGAAGAATATTATGCTGCCAAGTAAAAGAAGATGGAATTTTCTGCTGATGATTATTCCAAAACAGGTGGGTGCCAGTGAAAAGTGAAAATGGTGTATAGTTGCTGACCATAGTTGACCAAATGAAATCTCCCTAAATGCAGTTTATTCATTGCAGAGGACAGATGAAATAATTGACAGTCTAGGAAAGGCAAAATAGCTCTCAGCCCTTGATAGCAAAAGGCTATAAGCAGATCTTCAAACAATGGAAAATCCAGAATGGAATGCGAGAGTCTTTTTGTTGTGCCTATCTGTGACTCAGCATCTCCATTACATGGTGAGCAGCAATTTTTCATAATATTGTACAAGCAGATCTTATTAGACAAAGAATATCGAGAAAAGACAGCCTTCAGTACATTGTACAGACATTACAAATATAAATGGATGCCCATGGGTCTTAAAACAGCCCCAAGACCATTTCAGAAACTGATGATCTCTGCTAATCAATTTGGAGAGATCCACTTCATTTGTACTCTTATTTATTCAAACCACGACCAGTTTTGAGATTTTAAAATCCCATCTTCAGGTGTATGAAATTATTGTATTTGGTAATACATAACATGCTGTCAGGCCAGTCAGTGCAAGAGTTCCAATCATTGCAACTTGGCAGAAACTGACTGCTGCTAGGAGCAGTAGTGGTTGGCATTAGCTGTGAGAGAAAGACGGTGACAGTGGGTGAGAGCTCAGGACCACAAAGTCAGCTGCGTAGGACAGGTCTCAGGCCTTGGCTTAGTTTTCCCTGACTCTGCCACACTTAATATTTAGACAGGCATACCTTACTCTGGCAGAACTATGCAGACTGTGCTGCAAAGTGTAACACCAAGTATATGTGGGCGAGTTATTCAGCTGCCCAGAACTGGTATGAGGTATGATAAAATTGTTTGTTCAGATGGATGCTAGCAGGGGGCTCCAGGACCCTAAGCATGGCTGGGCCAACTGGAGCAAATACAGTCTCAGGTAGCCGGAAACAGAAAAATCCCAAAACTGGGAACTTCAACGACAGCTGCCCACATGGCCTTTGTGCAGGAAAAGTGCCAGAAAGGGTGGAGTATGAGACAGTCTTGAATATCGCTTCTTGTATCTCTCATAAACTCTATAACAAATCACAATATTATGAAAAGGATAGTTGCTACTCCCCTTACAGCGGAGATACTGAGTCGCAAATAGGGACAACAAAAAGACTATCAGAAAGTTAGCTTTTGGCCCACAAGGCCTTCGTCAGAAAAACAAACACACACACACACACACACACACACACACACACCGACCACAGTCTCCGGCTGCTGAGGCCAGACGAGGCCAGCGACTGTGGTCATTTGTGTGCGAGTTGTGTTTGCACATGTGCGTGTGTATGTTGTCTATTTATGAAGAAGACCTTGTTTTGCCAGAAGCTCACTTTCTGATAGACTTTTAGACTTTTTGTTGTGCCTATCTGCGACATAGTATCTCCACTGTAGGGTGAGTAGCAACTATCCTTTTCGTAATACTGTTATGTTCCATCCTGGATTTTCCACTGCATAATAAATCACAATTACATAATAGAGCAAATCTGAATACATCTGCAATCTCAGAAAAATAGAGGCATCGAATGAAACAATATTATTTTCAACAAGTTAAAATCTACAGAACTCAATATTTTACAGTGACTAAATATTTTCACAATGAACTTTAGAGTTACCAACTTTTAAATGCTTCATGACATTTCAACAAACAATATTCCAGATGATAACATTGCACTATAACTATCATTCCTGAAAGCCATTCACCTGTCTCTATTTTATTCATTGATATACTATGTTTTTTATATCATTTTAATTATGTACATGTATGTAAGAACATTGCACCCTCCACAATAACACACCAATTGGATGCAACATTAATATCTCATACATTATCATACTTGTGTAGGAACATGCACTATTTGGCCAGTAACTTTAAATAAATATGATTACAATTGACATTAAAAAACCAATATAATTTAAGAAGTGGTCGATCACATGTATTAGCTGACACCACCATCGGAAAGAGTACCAAAAGAGTTGTATCAAGCAGACATAAACAACTGTTTTAAACGCATTTAATGACAATTTATTGTCATTTAACATGAGTGCACTTACACTAGAATGCTAGCTTATTTATGTGTCAACAAACCTTTATTTCTATTTATTGTAAATGATCTGAGTGTGACTGAATGTTTATAACATTTCTTTATTTAAATAGTGGTGTAATTGATTAGTTTAATGTGGAAAGTGGTCAAGTTGCATCAAAACCATGTCTGTAGAACTTAAGAATGGTGCGTTTTTGGTGGGAATGGCCTTCAGCTAATGGAGAAGCAAACAGTACTGGAATATGATGATGATGATACTTGGTTTGTGGGGTGCTCAACTGCATGGTTATCAGTGCCTGTACAAATTTCCAATCTTTACACAGTCCAGTCCCGCCACTTTCACAAATGATGATGAAATAATGAGTACATCACAAACACCCAATCCCTGGACAGAGAAAATCCCGACCCAGCTGGGAATCAAACCTGGGACCCAGTGATCCAGATGCAGCAACGCTAGCCACTAGACCATGAGCTGTGGACAGTGGTGGAATACTTCTGAAGTCAAGTGGAGATGAACACTTTCAAGTGGCACACTCAAGGGAGTGATTCTGCTCACTTTTACATTAGATCTTGAAGAAGGCTGGGATTTCATGTTGTCTTCTTGAAGAGGGCAGACCTCCTTTGGGAATTTATGTTATTTGATCCTGTAGGTGATTGATTCTGGGAGGTGAACAGCCAATTCACTACTCTAACTTCTGAAGGGACTCTTAAATATCACGGGGTCTATATGCACCCCAGAGCAGAACTTTTAATTTTCTGCTTGCATTACGGAATTGAGAAAAGACAGAGCATGAGTTTTGATTTGTTAGCTCTTGTGTGTTACTGTGTAAATCATCAACACTGAATTCCAAATTATTTGAGCTGGCAAATATTTCGTGTATTGTTATCAAGAAATGGACTTAGCTTGTCATGCATATTGGATGACAATGTAGTTATGAGATTCAGCTACTATTCTTGTAAAGCTCTCAATGCAACTTTACTGCATTCAATACGATTATTTCTGTCCATATTATACATTGTTATCATAGGGCCACTTTCTGTCTGAGTTTTACCTTCTTGAATAAACATTATTCAGAATACTTCTCTGTCATCTTAATTAATTACAGATATCAGAATAGAATCTTTTTTTTTAATTATTCATTTATCTTTTATTTAATATGTTTGATTATTTTATTACTGCAAAATTCTAACTAAGGCATTTGACTGCAGGATCACACCTTCGGGTTATTATTTGCCGTGGGATAGCAGCTGGGCATGAAAGTAAACATGTGTGGCGTCACATCAAGCTATTATTTTTAAACAGAGCCATGCATAGCCTAATTACTTAAGGAATGAGCAACATCAGGTGAAGTCTCAATTGGTTTGATCATATGGAATGCTGGTAGGAGAGAGTACTACTCAGCAGAATACCCACGAGGTAAAATCACAATAGGAGTAGGGTATTTTTAAGCATTCACTCAAATGAGCTGTAAAGATTGTTTTCAAGTATTTTATTGTTTGTATTTCATGACAGAGATCCTTAATTCTTGAAAATATTCACTTAGCCAGTACCACAGAATGCTAAGTGCTGTACCATGTCATGTATAAGGTCAGTGTCAAGACCATTCACTGAATGTGACAATTTGCTGTTTGTATTAATGAAAACTGCAAAGCTGTCCTCACAAAGGACTCGTTTCTCACAGTAAAGTACACCAGACATGGTATCTGTAGTAACCAAAACCAACTGCGGGAACGCCTTGGGCGGCGGATCGGAGCCGCCAGGCGGGGAAGCCGCCGGCGGTGGAGCACGCACCACTGGGTAAACACAGGACGAGTCGGAAGACAGACTGACAACAACTGACAACAACCGACCACAACCGACTATGACCGACACAACAAGGAACAGATAAACAACGGAGGCTTGTGGAAACCACAACACCAAACACCAACAGTAGATCCACTCGAAACCAGAGCCAGGCAAATGTCAACAATGAGCAACGACCAGAACGCAGTACCGCCGAGATAGAAATGAAATCCAGAGCGAGTACCAGACTGACTGGACTATAGCAGAGCGGGTCCCTATATACGAAACTGGAGAGAGCGGCTATTGGCCGCTGTTTGCATGTGGCGTAGTGGTGGCGCCCTCGCTGCGCGGAATAGCCGCCGCGGAGGCAGAGGCCTCTATGAACTGACCACGTTCATTTGTTCTGGCACGTGTTCGACTTCCGCGGCGGAAGGTATTAGAGTATCCATGGTGGTTGCTGCATACTCTTAAACGACTTACTAAGTCTTACAGAAAGTGCTCCTCATTGTGACTCATGACCACAGTGTAAACCAGCAGCAGCTGGCTGCATCTGGGGAACAAATCACACAGTCTGTTTTCGAAAATGGACATGCATAAAATAGTTGTGGTTATTATGTTTGTTGAAGAAGGGGCATAGAAAATCTCAAAGATGATTCTAAACTTGTCAATGGTTTGAACAGTGGACTGCTGGTAGAGAAACACTTATATGGTACACAACAATCTAAGATACACGCTAGCAGAGGTTATTTGTTAACTCAATTGACTCTCCATCACTTTCCATTTTTAAACTGAATCTAGTTACAGTACATCGTTTAATATCAGTTTCCGCAAGCATAATACCCATATTCTCAATGTTGTATTGAATATCATTCCTCTAAATTAACATATTTCACCATATTAACTTCAATATTGAGATTCATTTTGTAATTTCATTCATGCTAGCAAGATACAAACATGAGACAGTGCACAGAACCAAGAGATAGGCATATTTTACATTAGAAAATAAATAAAATAAAATTTAAAAAATATATACAAATGTCTATAAAGGCTGTAACAAATATGTCTATATTTGACATTTAGCATTGACAAACTGTACCAAAAACAACATGGTTTTGATAAATCATCATTGTGCAGTGGCATTGAAACAGCATACTCCCATAGCACACAAGTTATAACAACAAACATCAAATACAAAAAGCCTGTGTTTCCCAGCATTTAATTTTAACATGGCAAAAAGATGCATTTTTGTGAGCTCCTCAATGTGCTGGTACTTTGAAACAGCTTGTACTAATACTATGTATGCTACAATATAAAAAACACCAAATACAGATTTCAGCTCCATACAACTAATAAAATATGGCATCACCTAAGTTCTCCTTGTGACATAAAACTGACACTGAATCTCACAGGCAACATTCCTCTTCACAAGGCAGAAATCTGACATGGTGAGTTCCTCATTTCACGCTGTGCAATGTAAGGGAACATGGAATTCCATGGCGTAACATCATTGGATCGTTGTCCACAAATTTTTTCACATCCCGTTGGAAGATACCTTGATGCAGGAAGTGTAAATTATGGATGAATATTGTGCTGTGATGTGAAATTGTCAGAGGTTGGCTTTCAGAATTTTTTATATTAAAATAATGTGTGTTAACAGGTCATTCTGCATGGTAATCAATCAGTTTAACACTCCCACTTCCTACAAGTGTTCCACTTCATACGAATGCACTTCACTTCAAATTGTTTTCACTACAACTTAATATCAGCAGACTTTGATAGAAATGATACATCATGTTTCAAATTGTACACTTTTCACACTATGCTCATTGTTGACTTGAATCACAAATCAGCAAGAAAGTTGGCAAAGTGGTACTTTGAATTAAAATTAGTAAAACAAGGACCAAAGCCTGAATATCAAATGCTGATTCAGAACACAAATATGTATTCATATTTACACATGTTTTTAATTTTAAAAAATCCATATTTGCTTTTGTGCGAATGGCGAATTCACACTGACGTCACAAGTTCTTCTATGCTAGTTAACACTCCATTGCACTCACAATCATGCAATAGGAAACCGACCTGGAGCCTGAGAACCAACAGCTGATAATGAAGATTCCTCAAGATGGCAAACACAGTAGAGGTGACAGCAAAGATTGCAACAACTCAATGCACTAATTCACTTTTCCTTATTCTATTCCAAAACCAATTGTTTCCAAAGCAGGATCAAATTATCTGCAAGAAAATTACTCAGAAAATTTCCTTCCATCAACGAGTAGTTCAGCTCTCACTTAAATCCCTCGGAATTCCCCTGAGTCTTCCTGAATTACCCAATTTTTTCATTAAATTCTATTTTCCTGAGTATTCTCAATTTTCCAGGTTTTCCAGCCAAGTCGCCCCATGTTTATTGTCAAGAAAAAGTTATTTAACAGTAGAAAGAAAGTTAGTAAATTACAATTAAAAAATTACATTCACTGCATGTCATTTACTCACTTTCTCAAATTTTATGTTTTCATGTACTGCATTATAAGAAGTGATGCAACAGATAATCTAATATTATCATAATTACTATGACTTCATAAGTAATCAAAATTAACATCCAATATTGAAACAAGAAAAGTGTTTTCACCTGAATCACTGGAGTCGTGCAATAACAACTGCTTGGCAATTTCATCATGATTCCCAGTAACTTTATCATCTTGTTTTCCAGGTTTCACTGGGTGTCCCTCAGAAACTGGGCAATAGTCTTCTCCAGCAGTATCAGAATCAGTACTCGTATCTAAACAAGAGAAGTACAAAACAACTAAAACAGGAATATGGGCATCACATTATACATTAAAGGAAGAGTAGTACAATACAGTTATAACTATTACTCCGAAAACTTGCTGTCAGCTCACAGGCTGGATTAGAAGCGTATCAGTCACTCTCATAAGGTTACCTTTCCATTCTATAAATTTTTGCATCACCTTGTTGCATTGTTGAAAGGAGGAAGAAAGATAATATCATAAGGACAGAGTATCACAAGGGTAATATGCACAAATGCAATAAAAATTAAACATTAAATGGAGCAAACAATTATTAAGAAGGTAGACAACCTACTCACCTTAAGGACAAAATGCTGAGCAGCGAATAGGCTCACAAAACACAATACGCAATACAGATGTCAAACCAGCTTTTGAACACACATTTTTTTTCACACAGTTACAGCAATTCATCTTTAAGGTGAATAGGTAGGATGGCTTCGTCTCCTAATAACAATTTGTTTTCATCTCTGACCTTCCCCTTGATATTACCATCAACTGCAATGAATGAAATAACTGCCATACAAACAGAAATTTTTTGGAAAATACAAAGAGAGAGGCTTGAAGAACTAGAATTGCCCGCAGATATGGAATCATAATGAGTTACAATAGTAAGGCATTTACTCACAACATCCATAAGGAGGCTATGTCTCTGTACTGTTTCTATATGCATTGAAATAAGAGAGAGCTCAAGATACTAATGAATTTTATGACCCGTTATGAAACACTATCATAAAAATAAATAAAAATCATTATATACTACTCGTGGAAGATTTAAATGCTTGAATGGGTAAAAGACCTATTAAAGACCTACTATGTACAAAGGGTAAAAATAAACCATATAATTATGGAAAGAAGCTAACAGAGTTTGCCAGACATAGTAAATAAAGAATAACAAACACTTTTTTTTAAACACCACAGTACATACAGTTCCGTACAGTGAATGGTATGATGCCATTAATAAATACAGATCTTAATCAGAAGCATATAACTAAGGTAGAATATTCCAAATTTTTAGGTGTGTCCATTGATGAGAGATTAAATTGGAGGAAACACATTGATGATCTGCTGAAACGTTTGAGTTCAGCTACTTATGCAATAAGGGTCATTGCAAATTTTGGCGATAAACATCTTAGTAAAGTAGCTTACTACGCCTATTTTCACTCATTGCTTTCATTTTTTTTGTTGTGATCTTCAGTCCTGAGACTGGTTTGATGCAGCTGTCCATGCTACTCTATCCTGTGCAAGCTTCTTCATCTCCCAGTACCTACTGCAACCTACATCCTTCTGAATCTGCTTAGTGTATTCATCTCTTGGTCTCCCTCTACGATTTTTACCATCCACGCTGCCCTCCAATGCTAAATTTGTGATCCCTTGATCCCTCAAAACATGTCCTACCAACCGATCCCTTCTTCTAGTCAAGTTGTGCCACAAACTTCTCTTCTCCCCAATCCTATTCAATACCTCCTCATTAGTTACGTGATCTACCCACCTTATCTTCAGCATTATTCTGTAGCACCACATTTCAAAAGCTTCTATTCTCTTCTTGTCCAAACTAGTTATTGTCCATGTTTCACTTACATACATGGCTACACTCCATACAAATACTTTCAGAAACGACTTCCTGTCACTTAAATCTATACTCGATGTTAACAAATTTCTCTTCTTGAGAAACGCTTTCCTTGCCATTGCCAGTCTACATTTTATATCCTCTCTACTTCGACCATCATCAGTTATTTTACTCCCTAAATAGCAAAACTCCTTTACTACTTTAAGTGTCTCATTTCCTAATCTAATTCCCTCAGCATCACCCGACTTAATTTGACTACATTCCATTATCCTCATTTTGCTTTTGTTGATGTTCATCTTATATCTTCCTTTCAAGACACTGTCCATTCCGTTCAACTGCTCTTCCAAGTCCTTTGCTGTCTCTGACAGAATTACAATGTCGTCGGCGAACCTCAAAGTTTTTACTTCTTCTCCATGAATTTTAATACCTACTCTGAATTTTTCTTTTGTTTCCTTTACTGCTTGCTCAATATACGGATTGAATAACATCGGGGATAGGCTACAACCCTGTCTCACTCCTTTCCCAACCACTGCTTCCCTTTCATGCCCCTCGACTCTTATAACTGCCATCTGGTTTCTGTACAAATTGTAAATAGCCTTTCGCTCCCTGTATTTTACCCCTGCCACCTTCAGAATTTGAAAGAGAGTATTCCAGTCAACATTGTCAAAAGCTTTCTCTAAGTCTACAAATGCTAGAAACGTAGGTTTGCCTTTTCTTAATCTAGCTTCTAAAATAAGTCGTAGAGTCAGTATTGCTTCACGTGTTCCAACATTTCTACGGAATCCAAACTGATCTTCCCCGAGGTCCGCTTCTACCAGTTTTTCCATTCGTCTGTAAAGAATTCGCGTTAGTATTTTGCAGCTGTGACTTATTAAACTGATAGTTCGGTAATTTTCACATCTGTCAACACCTGCTTTCTTTGGGATTGGAGTTATTATATTCTTCTTCAATAAAATTCTTCAGGGTATCAGACCGCATCGTCATAATTTTAAAATGCGCCAACGTTTCGGCCAGCGTTGCAGCTAGCCTTCATCAGGGCCTTACGTTAACTGCTAAATGAACACACTTGGATTCCTTAAATAGCTGCACGAGAAAACCGTGTCGTTACTTGATTGGCTGTACTAGGAGGAGGAGGAGGGGTGAAAGGTATGCTTTATTGGTGTTTCCTTTATTATCTGTCATTGGCTGAAATAGCTGTTTTCTATTGGTCTTTATATTAATCCACCCCATTGGAGGAGACGGACGAATAGCGAACAGGTGATGGCTGTGACGTCACACTGTTTCCCTGCTGTCCAGAAGCCGGCTGCGGCGTGCCATTGCTCTGTGTGCTCGCGACCACTACTGTGGCTCTCCGCGTGTCCGCATGGGCCGCCACGGCTCTGCCGCCGCTCCGTAGCCCTGCTATTGCAGGCAGCCAAGACCTCGGAAGCTTGTACCCGTCCTCTCTATTCATGTTGGCGGGTCTTTTGGCTATTTCTATCGCCTCTCTAATCTTTCTTTTGAAAGTGAGAGGCTGTTTCGCCAGGACGCGGGCTTCTTGAAAAAATATTGGTTTCCCGCACTCGTCTCGGTGTTCCGCCACTGCTGACTTAGTGTGTTGTTTCAGGCGGATATATCTTTCATGTTCCGAGAGCCTAGTGCTGATCGGACGTCCCGTCTCACCTATGTAAACTAATCCACACGCACAACCAATTTCATACACGCCAGCTGTGTGTAGTTTGTCAACTGCATCCTTGGTAGAACCGAGCATGTCTGATATTTTGTTTCTGCTTCGGAAAATTGGTTTGATGTCGGCTTTTCGTAGAATTTTGCCAATACGTTCGGTGACCCCTTGTACATATGGTAACACAGCAATGCTCTGTGCCTCCTTCTCCTCTTCCCTATTAGTCTTCTCCCTTGTCGACATGGTGCTGTCTATCATCTGCTTCCCATAGCCATTAGTTCCGAAGATGGACCTGAGGTGTTCAAGTTCTGCCTTCAGATGCTCTTCGTCGCTTATCCTGTACGCTCTCTTCGTTAGCGTGTGCAGGGCGGACTTCTTCTGCGTGGGGTGATGGTGGGAGGAGGCGTGAAGGTACCTGTCCGTATTGGTTGGTTTCCTGTACACTTTGTGGCCAAGTTTACCATCAGGTTTTCGATAAACTTCCACGTCGAGAAAAGGCAGCACCCCATTCTTCTCTGTTTCCATTGTAAACTGGATTTTTCTATGCTGTTGGTTAAGGTGCTTGTGGAAGTTCTGTAACTCCTCTTCTCCGTGGGGCCAGATGACGAAAGTATCATCGACATAGCGAAGCCAACAATTTGGACGTAATGGTGCGGACTGGAGGGCTGTTTCCTCAAATGCCTCCATGAAAATTTCTGCTGCGATAGGCGATAGGGGTGAGCCCATAGCTACACCGTCAGTTTGTTCATAAAATTGACCTCTCCACCTGAAATAGGTGGTCGTCAGACAGTGGCGCACAAGCTCACATACATCAGGTGCCACGCGTTCTTCTAGGATGTTCACAGTATCTGACACTGGGACATTCGTGAATAGGGATTTGACGTCGAAGCTAACCATCAGATCTTGGTCCGTAACACGCATTTCCTTTAGGAGAGACACGAAGTGAGAGGAATCCTTAACGTAGGACTCGGTTTGATGCACTAGGTGTCGGAGCCTAGGTGCCAGTTCTTTCGCTAGGTAGTAGGTCGGCGAATTTATACTGTTTACTATGGGCCTTAAGGGGAAGTCGGTTTTGTGTACCTTCGGTACACCATATATCGACAAGGCCAGAAGATTCATCCCGCAAGTGACACAGGCACCAAGGATATATGGTGTACCGAAGGTACACAAAACCGACTTCCCCTTAAGGCCCATAGTAAACAGTATAAATTCGCCGACCTACTACCTAGCGAAAGAACTGGCACCTAGGCTCCGACACCTAGTGCATCAAACCGAGTCCTACGTTAAGGATTCCTCTCACTTCGTGTCTCTCCTAAAGGAAATGCGTGTTACGGACCAAGATCTGATGGTTAGCTTCGACGTCAAATCCCTATTCACGAATGTCCCAGTGTCAGATACTGTGAACATCCTAGAAGAACGCGTGGCACCTGATGTATGTGAGCTTGTGCGCCACTGTCTGACGACCACCTATTTCAGGTGGAGAGGTCAATTTTATGAACAAACTGACGGTGTAGCTATGGGCTCACCCCTATCGCCTATCGCAGCAGAAATTTTCATGGAGGCATTTGAGGAAACAGCCCTCCAGTCCGCACCATTACGTCCAAATTGTTGGCTTCGCTATGTCGATGATACTTTCGTCATCTGGCCCCACGGAGAAGAGGAGTTACAGAACTTCCACAAGCACCTTAACCAACAGCATAGAAAAATCCAGTTTACAATGGAAACAGAGAAGAATGGGGTGCTGCCTTTTCTCGACGTGGAAGTTTATCGAAAACCTGATGGTAAACTTGGCCACAAAGTGTACAGGAAACCAACCAATACGGACAGGTACCTTCACGCCTCCTCCCACCATCACCCCACGCAGAAGAAGTCCGCCCTGCACACGCTAACGAAGAGAGCGTACAGGATAAGCGACGAAGAGCATCTGAAGGCAGAACTTGAACACCTCAGGTCCATCTTCGGAACTAATGGCTATGGGAAGCAGATGATAGACAGCACCATGTCGACAAGGGAGAAGACTAATAGGGAAGAGGAGAAGGAGGCACAGAGCATTGCTGTGTTACCATATGTACAAGGGGTCACCGAACGTATTGGCAAAATTCTACGAAAAGCCGACATCAAACCAATTTTCCGAAGCAGAAACAAAATATCAGACATGCTCGGTTCTACCAAGGATGCAGTTGACAAACTACACACAGCTGGCGTGTATGAAATTGGTTGTGCGTGTGGATTAGTTTACATAGGTGAGACGGGACGTCCGATCAGCACTAGGCTCTCGGAACATGAAAGATATATCCGCCTGAAACAACACACTAAGTCAGCAGTGGCGGAACACCGAGACGAGTGCGGGAAACCAATATTTTTTCAAGAAGCCCGCGTCCTGGCGAAACAGCCTCTCACTTTCAAAAGAAAGATTAGAGAGGCGATAGAAATAGCCAAAAGACCCGCCAACATGAATAGAGAGGACGGGTACAAGCTTCCGAGGTCTTGGCTGCCTGCAATAGCAGGGCTACGGAGCGGCGGCAGAGCCGTGGCGGCCCATGCGGACACGCGGAGAGCCACAGTAGTGGTCGCGAGCACACAGAGCAATGGCACGCCGCAGCCGGCTTCTGGACAGCAGGGAAACAGTGTGACGTCACAGCCATCACCTGTTCGCTATTCGTCCGTCTCCTCCAATGGGGTGGATTAATATAAAGACCAATAGAAAACAGCTATTTCAGCCAATGACAGATAATAAAGGAAACACCAATAAAGCATACCTTTCACCCCTCCTCCTCCTCCTAGTACAGCCAATCAAGTAACGACACGGTTTTCTCGTGCAGCTATTTAAGGAATCCAAGTGTGTTCATTTAGCAGTTAACGTAAGGCCCTGATGAAGGCTAGCTGCAACGCTGGCCGAAACGTTGGCGCATTTTAAAATTATGACGATGCGGTCTGATACCCTGAAGAATTTTATTGAAGAAGACAACGGCCGCGGAAGCCTACGCTTATATTATATTCTTCTTGAAGTCTGAGGGTATTTCGCCTGTCTCATACATCGTGCTCACCAGATGGTAGAGTTTTGTCATGACTGGCTCTCCCGAGGCCATCAGTAGTTCTAATGGAATGTTGTCTACTCCCAGGGCCTTGTTTCGACTCAGGTCTTTCAGTGCTCTGTCAAACTCTTCACACAGTATCTTATCTCCCATTTCGTCTTCATCTACATCCTCTTCCATTTCCATAAAATTGTCCTCAAGTACATCGCCACTGTACAGACGATCTATATACTCCTTCCACCTTTCTGCCTTCCCTTCTTTGCTTAGAACTGGGTTGCCATTTGAGCTCTTGACATTCATACAAGTGGTTCTCTTCTCTCCAAAGGTCTCTTTATTTTTCCTGTAGGCAGTATCTATCTTACCCCTAGTGAGACAAGCCTCTACATCCTTACATTTGTCGTCTAGCCATCCCTGCTTAGCCATTTTGCACTTCCTGTCGAGCTCATTTTTGAGACGTTTGTATTCCTTTTTGCCTGCTTCATTTACTGCATTTTTATATTTTCTCCTTTCATCAATTAAATTCAATATTTCTTCTGTTACCCAAGGATTTCTATTAGCCCTCGTCTTTTTACCTACTTGATCGTCTGCTGCCTTCACTACTTCATCCCTCAGAGCTACCCATTCTTCTTCTACTGTATTTCTTTCCCCCATTCCTGTCAATTGTTCCCTTATGCTCTCCCTGAAACTCTCTACAACCTCTGGTTCTTTCAGTTTATCCAGGTCCCATCTCCTTAAATTCCCACCTTTTTGCAGTTTCTTCAGTTTCAATCTGCAGTTCATAACCAATAGATTGTGGTCAGAATCCACATCTGCCCCAGGAAATGTCTTACAATTTAAAACCTGGTTCCTAAATCTCTGTCTTACCATTATATAATCTATCTGATACCTTTTAGTATCTCCAGGATTCTTCCAGGTATACAACCTTCTTTTATGATTCTTGAACCAAGTGTTAGTTATGATCAAGTTATGCTCTGTGCAAAATTCTACCAGGCGGCTTCCTCTTTCATTCCTGCCCCCCAATCCATATTCACCTACTACGTTTCCTTCTCTCCCTTTTCCTACTGACGAATTCCAGTCACCCATGACTATTAAATTTTCGTCTCCCTTCACTACCTGAATAATTTCTTTTATCTCGTCATACATTTCATCTATTTCTTCATCATCTGCAGAGCTAGTTGGCATATAAACTTGTACTACTGTAGTAGGCATGGACTTTGTGTCTATCTTGGCCACAATAATGCATTCACTATGCTGTTTGTAGTAGCTAACCCGCACTCCTATTTTTTTATTCATTATTAAACCTACTCCTGCATTACCCCTATTTGATTTTGTATTTATAACCCTGTAATCACCTGACCAAAAGTCTTGTTCCTCCTGCCACCGAACTTCACTAATTCCCACTATATCTAACTTTAACCTATCCATTTCCCTTTTTAAATTTTCTAACCTACCTGCCCGATTAAGGGATCTGACATTCCATGCTCCGATCCGTAGAACGCCAGTTTTCTTTCTCCTGATAATGACGTCCTCCTGAGTAGTCCCCACCCGGAGATCCGAATGGGGGACTATTTTACCTCTGGAATATTTTACCCAAGAGGACGCCATCATCATTTAATCATACAGTAAAGCTGCATGTCCTCGGGAAAAATTACGGCTGTAGTTTCCCCTTGCTTTCAGCCGTTCGCAGTACCAGCACAGCAAGGCCGTTTTGGTTATTGTTACAAGGCCAGATCAGTCAATCATCCAGACTGTTGCCCCTGCAACTACTGAAAAGGCTGCTGCCCCTCTTCAGGAGCCACATGTTTGTCTGGCCTCTCAACAGATACCCCTCCGTTGTGGTTGCACCTACGGTACGGCCATCTGTATAGCTGAGACACGCAAGCCTCCCCACCAACGGCAAGGTCCATGGTTCATGGGGGGATTGCTTTCATATGGCATCATATTTTGGGGTAATTCATCACTGAGGAATAAAGTATTTACTGCACAAAAGCGTGTAATCAGAATAATAGCTGGAGTCCACCCAAGATCATCCTGCAGACATTTATTTAAGGATCTAGGGATATTCACAGTAGCTTCTCAGTATATATACTCTCTTATGAAATTTGTTATTAACAACCAAACCCAATTCAAAAGTAATAGCAGTGTGCATAACTACAATACTAGGTGAAAGGATGATCTTCACTATTCAATATTAAATCTAACTTTGGCACAGAAAGGGGTGAATTATACTGCCACTAAAGTCTTTGGTCACTTACCAAACAGTATCAAAAGTCTGACAGATAACCAACAAGTATTTAAGAAGAAATTAAAAGAATTTCTGAATGACAACTCCTTCTACTCCATAGAGGAATTTTTAGATATAAATTAAGAAAAAAAATTATAAAAAAATAAAAAATAAAAAAATAAAAAACACAAAAAAATATAAAAAGTTGTTATATTAACTTAAGTATGTTGTTAAATTAACTTAATTATGTCATGTATTGGAAAATTTGACTCGTTCCACATCATTATGAAATATCGTATTCATGATCCATGGAACTAGTATTAATCTAATCTAATCTAATCTAATCCATAAATTTACATGAGCAGCTCAAGGTACAGGTTCAATAACAGACTACATTCTTGCAAATAAAAAGATATGGGTAAGAATAAAAGACATCTTGATAGAATTTTGAGTGGACTCTAAAACAGAGGAAATTATTAAGAAAACTCTAACACAGACACATTCAAAGGTATAATTTATGGGAGAACTCTCCAAAGAGTCTTTAATTAAAACTGGATTGCGACAGAGTGATGGACAGTCCCCAGTTCTTTTCAGTTGTGTGTTAGAGGTGGTCTTCTGAAAATGAGAAAAAGAATTAGTCAGGAAAAGGCTAGTGAACAAAGTTCACACTGGAGGCTCAAAGAACAGTTATTGCAGTAAACTGCCTTGCTTACACCAATGACTTGGTGGTCCTGTCAAAAAAAACAAGTACACAACCAACATCCAAACAGCACCTCGTCACCTAGCAACAGATAGAAAAATGACAGTTTCAGCTATCTTGGTGAGATAACGCATGTGACAGTTAGTAAAAAAGAAGCCAACAATAGAAAGCGAGAGAAGATTGTGACTGCTTTCAAAGGAAAGCTTAATTCAGGCACTACAACACAATGATCAAAACCAAGTGTCTGTACACTATTTACTGGCTGAGAATGACAGGAAAGGTTGACTGAGAGAAGACAAGAAATTTTAGTACAAAAGCCTTTGCAAGAGGATAGTATAGAGTTCGAGGAAGAGAAGAATTATAACGGGATAATGAGTGCCTGACGAAGTCAATAATGAAATGGTCACTGAATGGACATCTGTTCAGGATGGATGTAACACCACTTATGAAGTAGATATTTAATGTATTGAACAGCACACATAGTCTTTGATAAACAGCTGAAGGAAGTAAGGAAGGACCTCAAGAACACTGAAGTGAATCAGAAAGATTTCTCCAACTGTGATCGGTTAGAGATCACTAAGCAATAACTTTAAGGATTTCCATGATGAGCAATAGCAAAACAGCAGCTGTACAGAAGAGAGAAAACAGGCTGCAAGAGACAGAATAACACACTTTTGGGCTGCAAAATAGGCTTCCAAAAATGCCTAGAGTTCTCTAACGGCCGTACACGAGAGTGGAAAAAAGACAAAAGACTCTACAGAAGCTTGGATGTATTATCACATCACTTGTAAATAAGAAACAATATAACTGGTTTTTTTTTTTTTTTTTTTTTTTTTTTTTTTTTTTTTTAATGGGAAAAACCATGCATCAACTCCCAGTCAGGCGTAAGAACTTATAAGGCACGCCAAACTGTCATATCAAAAGAGACTAAACGAGAAATGGCAAATGAAACCATCAAGTAACAACATAAATGGAGACTGGAATACTGTTACAGAAATTAGCCGTTGAAACATTAGGAACAAGGGAGAGAGAGAAATCAAATTGCACAAACTAATGAGGAATAAGTCTGTTAAACTCCTGTAACGAACTGCATACTAAAATTATGAATAAAAGATTAATACCAACAGTGTAAGCACAATGTTAAAACCTATAACATGGTTTTAGAAAAGGTAGATCAAACTGTATTTGTGTTTTCACTATGGCGCAAGCAACTGAGAAAAGAAGAGAATTCTGACGATCAACTCATTACGTTTTTACTGATCATGAAAAAGCGTTTGACAAGGTAAGACCGAAAATGCTACTGGGATCGTTAAAGAAATGACACTTCCAACACATCTGATTTCGGCAATTCAGTCATTATACAAAAATAACAAAATAAGGATCCATATTGTAAGGGATACGAAAGGGAAGCAGTGGTTGGGAATGGAGTGAGACAGGGTTGTAGCCTCTCCCTGATGTTATTCAATCTCTATATTGAGCAAGCAGTGAAGGAAACAAAAGAAAAATTCGGAGTAGGTATTAAAATCCATGGAGAAGAAATAAAAACTT
The DNA here is from genome assembly GCF_023864345.2 of Schistocerca serialis cubense. Taxonomy (NCBI): domain Eukaryota; kingdom Metazoa; phylum Arthropoda; class Insecta; order Orthoptera; family Acrididae; genus Schistocerca; species Schistocerca serialis. The sequence goes on along the minus strand of NC_064641.1, from coordinate 783,605,438 downwards.
TGAGGTTCGCCGATGACATTGTAGTTCTGTCAGAGACAGCAAAGGACTTAGAAGAGCAGTTGAACGGAATGGATAGTGTCTTGAAAGGAGGATATAAGATGAACATCAACAAAGGCAAAACGAGAATAATGGAATGTAGTCAAATTAAGTCGGGTGATGCTGAGGGAATTAGATTAGGAAATGAGACACTGAAATTAGTAAAGGAGTTTTCCTATTTGGGGAGCCAAATAACCGATGATGGTCGAAGTAGAGAAGATATAAAATGTAGACTGGCAATGGCAAGGAAAGCATTTCTCAAGAAGAGAAATTTGTTAACATCGAGTATAGATTTAAGTGACAGGAAGTCGTTTCCGAAAGTATTTGTATGGAGCGTAGCCACGTATGGAAGTGAAACGTGGACGATAAATAGTTTGGAAAAGGAGAGAATAGAAGCTTTCGAAATGTGATGCTACAGAAGAATGCTGAAGATTTGATGGATAGATCACATAACTAATGAGGAGGTATTGAATAGAATTGGGGAGAAGAGAAGTTTGTGGCACAACTTGACTAGAAGAAGGGATCGGTTGGTAGAACATGTTCTGAGGCATCAATGGATCACAAATTTAGTACTGGAGGGCAGCGTGGAGGGTAAAAATCGTAGAGGGAGACCAAGAGTTGAATACACTAAGCAGATTCAGAAAGATGTAGGTTGCAGTAGTTACTGCGAGATGATGAAGCTTGCACAGGATAGAGTAGCATGGAGAGCTGCATCTAACCAGTGTCAGGACTGAAGACCACAACCACAACCACAACAACAACAACAACAACAACAACATTGTAAGGAATGGGACAAAATCTATCAATATTAATCAGAGAGTTAGACAAGACTGCCCACTGTTCCTCACAATTTTCAACGTTTATTTTCACATTATCATTCATAACGATGCATTAAGATGTGATAATTACAATTTCACGGTGCTGCTGTTTGCTGAAGATCAGATTGCAACAGGTGAATCTGAAGAAAAGATCCAAATTACAGTAAACAGTTGAGTCAAATTGCCACTAAATATGGAACGAGAATGACAGATAAAGCAAAAGTGGTGAAATTTCAAGGATTGGAACCCATAAGAGCCAGAAGTGCTATAGATGGACAAATAACTGAACAAATAAAGAGAATTTAAATATCTAGAGAGTAATTTTGAATTTTCCAAGTCACATGACTTGGAGCTAAAATTGGCCAGGTTCAGACATACCCGTGGAACATCACATCAGACATTAAAAAAAATTAAATTTTACAAATAATAGGCCTGTCTTTGCTGCTGTACAGTATCAAATGTTGGATCCTAGTATCATTACAATTATGACAAATTGAATCACCACAGATGGGGTTCCTATGCTTTGTAGAGGAATATTCACCACTGGATCAGAAATGAAGTGGATAATATAATGTTGGCTAAAGGTAGCATTAATTTTCTATTACGAGAGGGTTGGAACTTAAATAGTGGCAACTATTTATTCACAAGCATTACAAAAGAGTTGCACGTTTGCACCTGTTACTGTCCTTCAAAGCAGTCACCAGCGTTGCGTAGAACCTGTTGCCAGCGATGTGGAAGGAGTAGTATACCATTAGCAGAGTCTGTTCTGTTGATGGTGCGAATGGAGCGGTCTACTGCATATTGAATGTCTGGAACAGTTCTGAAGCGAATGCCACGAAGTGGTTCCTTCATCTTCGGAATCAAATCAAAGTCACAAGGACTTAAGTCCGGGGAGTATTGTGGGTGGTACAGTACTTCCAACTCCCATCGACCGAACAGAGCAGCCCCAGCTTGTGCTGTATGCGCCTGGGCACTGTCGTGCAAAAATGGTGGGTCGGTTGCGCAGAAAGTGTCGCCGCTTCTTTCGCGAAGCTGAATGCAGGTGAGGCTCCAAAAATGAACAGCAACACTGTGCAATGACGGTCTGCTGTGGAGGAACATAATGCATTAGGATAACACAATCACCGTCGTACACGAGAATCACCATAACTTTCATCATACTGGGACTCTGACACAGTTTCGACTTTCACGGAGACCCATAATGATGCGATTCATTGGATTGGCATTTCAGTTTTGGCTCTTAAGATGTAGCCCATGTCTCATACAGTGTTATGATACGGCGTAAGAAAGCCTCTCCTTCGCACTCATAGCGCTCCAAATGCGTCTGAGCAGTGTCGTAATGCATCCATTTCTGCATTTCCGTCAAGTCATGCAGAACCCATCGTGATGCAATTTTTCGTATGCCCAGGCGTTCCTTCAGGATGCGAAGCACACTCGTATGCGCTAATCCGGTTACGTGGGTGAGCTCACGAATCGTATGGCGTCGATCACTGCCCACTAATGCGGCAACACAGGGTGTCTACGTGGACAAGAAAAAATTTCTCCCGGATGAAATTAAGTATAAAGCGGGTGAAAATACATCCGTGTTAAGTAACAGTATACTTTCCCTCGGAGCCTTTGAATCGTAAAGGTCTTATACCGGCGGAGGACTTCCCAGCACTTTAGGAAACGAAATCCAGGAAAAACAATGCATTTCGAAAGTTGTTTGATACGAGACAATATGCACAGAGTTTACTTTCGTAATGCGAAAGTATATACACAAATTCCACAAATTACAGCACGCTAGCTTCCGAAACTCTAAAATAGAGATTGCGTTGAGTGATGCACTTTTGTCAGCCAGTCATAGCTCATGTCACGTGATCTCACTAGCGAATGACCTCAGTTATTCAGAGCACGAGGCCTATGAGAAACACAGGCCGCGGCGCGTACATTACGAAGATAGGCCGAGCTCGCTCAACTCAGCAAAGTGTATGTACGAACGAGAATTGCATCGTCTACTGGCATCCACTGTTATTAGTCCTACAATGATAGGAAGTCCATAGGCCTACTAACAGGCTCTAATTTGCAATTAAAATCGTGCCAAAATGATTATCAGTTGCGTAGAAAAGTCGAAGTGTTCTGGCATGAAGAGATTTCTGACATTGCTCAGTAACACATTATGCACATTTTTTTGAAGGTCAATTACACTTTTTGCCATCGATTGTATAATTTTTTATCTATGAAAGAACAACATTAAATATGAAAACTAACTTGAAGCTCGGTCTTTTTTTAGCGTGTGTTACACGTTAAGTCATATCAAATACAAATGTGCCGGTAAAATTTTAAATAGTGGCATAAATGACTTATCTTCTGGGCCCGACATTTTTCAAATGGCTGATCCTCAAAGTGTTACGTTTTGAATGAGAGTTATAACACCCTGTGATTTAAGAAATTCACTGCACATTCTCACACGTAACATAAATCATCTTGCGTGGAAATTTACTTTGAAAGTAATGCATCTCAAGCCACTATTCGTAATATTTTCTGGTGATCTGTTAGAAATGCAAACAATTGTGACGTCACGCACATCGAATGCACATTAGTTGTTACGGACGTACTGCATAATCTTCGACCTAAAGCCTTTGACACTTTTCGGTGTCGGCACTCTGGTCTGTGCATTGTGTAAATTACCTATTTTCTATGCAACTAAACTTTTCTTTTGGTGTTATTCTCTGATTTACGTTTCATTGCTGCAGTATTATTCAGCAGTAGTGGACTAAAGTTCTTTGTCAGCGTATCAGATCTTACACGTCAAACCTACAAAACTTTAACTAAAATCAAAAACAATGAAAAATCCCGGAATTCTAAAAAATTCCCGGGTTTTTCCCGGATCTCCTGGGCCGTATACACCCTGTCCACACATAAAGGAGCTGGAGATCCCCAGAACAATCGGAGACACACCCTCTGTATCCGAACATCACTCCTGCACCCTCCATTACCACAAAAAAAAAAAAAAAAAACTGGCTACATGAACAAGGTAAAATCTCAGTACAGAGGAAAATGACGATGTGTCTGTCAACCAATGACAGATGTAAAAGAACAAGAAGTAATAAAAAGATGGGAAGAGCAGGTGTGTTGTTCATGCCACATCCTTGCCCACGTTTATTACATTTTGTTGCTAAGTCTTAATGCACAGAATACCAGTATTTTGTTACAGGAGGCTAGTGAATAGGTAGGTTCACAAAGCAGACTCATCGAATGATGTGCCAGATCATTACATAGCGTGAGAACAGCCTAGTGAGCAAGAAATGCATCGGACTAGACCAGAGAGAGACAGTGAGGATCGTGCACTAAGCTGACAAGGGAACCTCCCCATCGCACCTCCCTCAGATTTAGTTATAAGTTTGCACAGTGGATAGGCCTTGAAAAACTGAACACAGATCAATCGAGAAAACAGTAAGAAGTTGTGTGGAACTATGAAAAAAAATAAGCAAAATATACAAACTGAATAGTCCATGCGCAAGATAGGCAACATCAAGGATAGTGTGAGCTCAGGAGCGCCGTGGTCCCGTGGTTAGCGTGAGCAGCTGCGGAATGAGAGGTCCTTGGTTCAAGTCTTCCCTCGAGTGAAAAGTTTAATTTTTTTATTTTCAGACAATTATTATCTGTCCGTCAGTCCGTCCGTCCGTCCGATGCAAGGTAACTGCGCCATAGTATGGGGACACTACACCTAAACAAACATCGAAAGACACGACGTCAGTCGACTACAGCGCACGGAAGAGAGAGTATTCCTGCTAACAAGGCTCCCTGGCTGGCAGTTGACTGTTCGCTACTTTGGACAAGCGTGCATTAAATACGTGAGATGTATTCCGTGGGCAATATGAATCCAGCAAATATAGCTCGCGACTTCAATAACAAGGTCAATGAATATTTTCCGAACTGTACGGAAATGGAAAGTTCCTTAAGGGATCGAACAATTGTCAAACATTTGTATGATTATTTCCTACATTTGTCGATGAACAGTATGTGTGGTGATGCCGATACCTTGCTGATTTCTGCGGGCTGTATGTACCAGATGATGAGAGTGTTGACGATCCATATGAAGAACACAAAGAGGAAATACTGCGACTTCAATCTGATGGTATTTCTTTGGGTTACATGAAGGAAATGCTCCAATACAGGTTACTGTCCAAACCAATTAAAAAATGCAAATATAGATTATGGAGTGAAGTAACAAATAAATTTCAGAAATTTAATGGGATGGAGGAAAAAAAGCACAATTAAATATTGCAAAGAAGCCGTGGAACAAGGTGGAACCCGAAGACAGAAGTTCAGTGAACTAGAAAACCATGTATACCGACAATTTATTAAAGCCAGAAATGAATTACGTGCAGTGCATGATACAGACCTACAGATTTGGGGATTGCAGTACGCTAAACAAATCGACCTGGACTTCAAGGCTTCATCTCATTGGCTTGTCACGTTCAAAGAAAATACAAAATTACGAGCAGGAAGATTACGAAATATGTAAGCAAGAACTACATGAATAAACTGGAAGAACCTTTAGTGTGTTCCAAGACGTTTGTTACAGAAACTAACGTCAGATTCCAACAGTATGAAGACGCACATATTATCAACTCAGAACAGTCCGCTTTTAAATATGAAATGAAATCGACCCGCACATTATCATTCGTTGGGGAAGGCGACACGGAATGTACTGCAGACCAGCTGCATGCCACTTCACACAGTTCAAAGCAGGAGTTCTTTTACCTACATTTTATTTATGTTTGTATTTGGACCGCAAGTTCAGCAACAGGTGAGTAGGGTACTTGCACAAACACCGAATGTCATTGTGAATTGCAGTGCATCAGGAAAAATGGAGAAAAGACTAGTGAAAGACTTTAATGAACGTGTGATTGTTCCTTACACAGACAAAGATTTTGCCTTACTCCTTGACAGCTATACAGGACAGAAGGATCAGGCATTTTACAATTTTAGTGTGGGAGTAGACATGATTACCATTCCTCCAGGTTTTACACCTCTTGTGCAACCATTAGATGTGTTTGGTTTTCGGCAAGTGAAATACTTTGTGAAAAGATTCTATGATTTTGCAAAGCTGCACAGGTACACAGAGCAGTATTGTTTATGTGATTGTGTGTCAATTATCAAAGTTCAGGCACGCACACATAATCAACTTCGCTCTCCAAAATTCCAGGACATGTTAAGATTTGCTTGGACATATGCAGGAGTTGAATGTCTACACACAGAAAAATTTGAAAACGTTAAAAACATATGTTTTGACAGAGCACAGGGAAAACTGCGCGTCTGTGAAACTGCTGCATTCATTTGTTGCAATTTATGTGAAACTCTTATGTTTTCATCACTTTTTGGGAGTGATTATCACATCCACAAGAAAACCTAAATCGGGCAAGGTAGAAGAATCTTTTTACCCATTTGCCAAGTGTACAAGTTAGGTGGGTCGACAACATATTCCTGTCATGTGATGCACATGCCGTCACCAGTGTCATATAGAAAATATCAGACGTGTTTTCCTGTGGAAGAATCGGTTGACCTACGACCTTGAGATCAAATGTTTTTTGTTCCCATTGGAGAGGCACGTCCTTTCATCGACTAATCGCACGGTTTTGCGGTGCGGTCGGAAAACACAGACACTAAACTTATTACAGTGGAACACAGACGTAAATGAACGAACGGACAGATCATAAATTTGTGAAAATAAAGAAAGTAAACTTTTCACTCGAGGGAAGACTTGAACCAAGGACCTCTCATTCTGCAGCTGCTCACGCTAACCATGGGACCACAGCGCTCCTGAGCTCACACTATCCTTGATGTTGCATATCTTGCACATGGACTACTCAGTTTGTATATTTTGCTTATTTTTTTCATAGTTCCACATAACTTCTTCCTGTTTTCTCGATTGATCTGTTTTCAGTTTTTCAAGGCCTATCCACTGTGCCAACTTATAACTAAATATGAGGGGGGTGCAATGGGGAGGTTACCTTGTGAGCACCAAGGAGCAAATCTTTCATTATTTATATTTACTGTTTAAATATTAATATACAGCTCCGACCATGCTGATGACTTTATTTGCACTAAGAACTTGCTAAAAATAATTTCAATATTACTCAGTTTATCAGCAACTTATAAATTTTAATTACTGTCAGATAAAATAAAATTAGTTGGCACCCTAACATTTTACAATTTTGATTATGCTTAGCATTTAAACCAACCCACTTGTCACATTATTATGCACTGTTTATGACACAAGCATTAGCATCTACGAGAGGTAAGCAAGTTGGCCACAATTCAGTTACGAGTAGTAGTGGGCGGACACACTAGACTTTTATCTGTAAATCACACGTAGCACCACTGTGTGCCCCATGTACATATTGTGGCAGGCGATATTTCAAACATTCATTCCTGTCTGTTGTGATAGCGTTACACAGAAGCCACACTGGGACCATCTAGCTACAGCAGCCATGGGCCCATTCGGTTGGAGCAAGTGACGGGACTCCCCTCCAATCCCTCAAGCAGCCAACAACCAGGAAACAAGACATGGTAGTTCGGATTCACAATGAAATGGTGAAAGTGTATTGCATAGTTGAACAGCAGTCGCTGGTGTCTTATCTTTAAGGAAGGGTAACCAGCTTCGAAGAGGTTGCTGTTCACAGGACTGCTCCGAAAGGCACTTGTCAGAGTGCATATTTGAAGAGAACAGTGTATTTGAATTTTGTTGTGGATTATGACATTGTGAAAAGTGAATGTAAATATTCCCATGTACCTATTGAAAAGGCATGATATTATTTATGACGAAAAATGGATGTTAGGGGAAAACATTGCTTTTAAACTGTGGACATGCCGGATTTAATGAACAATGAGTGGATGGTTATTGCCATGACATTTATCCACCTTCGAATTGGCTGTGGCAGACACAGAACAAGCAACTGGGGGGTGCGGCCAGCTAAAACTGATTGGCGGTATGAGCTGCACGTTGGCGGCTTTAACAGTCTGTGGTGGGCCATGAGCGGTACTTCCCACGCCGAGGTCAACACGGTACTGGCGACTTAGGTGTGTCTGTCCGGGTTGATAGCTCCATGCACGTCACAGGTTGCACAACAGTGTGGATGCCGTGCCAGACTTTGCTCTAAAAGTTGTACTCACAAAATTATTAAAGAAGGGAACTTTTGTTGTTAATTTCAGGCGATTTCATCTTGTAATTTTAGGCTAAGTAAATTTTGTGTTTCATGAATTATTCATGGTGCAACATGGATATTTTTAATGACAATACAGATGATGAGATCACCACTCGAGCAGATGTTGTTAATATTGAGTAAAATATAAATGAATTAATTAATAAAGACAATAATAATTTACTACCACTGAGTGAATCTCATAATATAGGCTATGAGAAAAGTGTTGCTAGGTAAAGGGGGAACAAGTTGTTAGTCAAGAGTGTTACTCAGATTGATAATATGGTCGATGAAGACAATGGTGAAGTAAATGGAGAAAATTGACAAGCGAATCAATCAGCTGACCAAATCTAATAAGGAGTTTAAAAAAAATTTAAGGTTTAATTGTTTAAAAATAAGTCTGAAATAACTGGTGTCTAAAATAATATATTTATAAAGGAAAATAAAAATACAAACACTAAAACTGATCAGCTAAATGAGTCACTGGAGATAACAGAAGGAGAGCTGTCACGAACAGAGAATAAAATCCAAGAGCATAATGATCAGATTAGTGAAATAACAGCTAATGTTGAGGAAGTAGCAACTAAATCAAATTAACAGCTAATGTTGAGGAAGTAGCAACTAAATCAAACAACATTGCTAGACTTTACCAAAACAAAATTACAGACTGTGAATCAGAAACTGGAGAAATAGACAAAAAACTAGTTGAAAATAGTTGTGAAATAGATACAGTCAAGACTTAGCATCATAACAATACAAATGAAATAGTTACAAAAGTCAAAGAAATTGAAAAAAATCTGTAACTAAAAATGTCTATGTTAGTAAGCAGGAATTAAGTGAACGTAGTGCTCAAGTTGAAAACAGCATCAAGGGAAGACTAGAGGCACAGTATTTGCATGGAAAGAATTGAACTGAGATAACCAATTGTGTTGCAGTTGACGACAGTTTTCTGCGGATGTGCAAGTTCCATCAATTTTCTACACGGGGTTGCATGTATCCCATTCCACTCAGAAAACAATCTGAGAATATGCCTAAATTATGGGATGGCAGAAAGAAAACTGGGTGCATTATTAGTAGATTAGGAAGTGAAACACTGTCTTAGGGAATGAGAATTGGTCCTCCTTATAAAACTTACAATGAATTTATCACTTCTTTTCTGAGATAGTATTGGTCGAATACCTTCTGAGATAGTATTGGTCAAATACGGCACAAAATAGGGTACACAGTGACATTTTTTTTTTTTTTTAGAAGAAATTTTGTTGATAGTGAATATCACCACTGCAAAGAGTTCTTTCAGAATTACTGACAAGAATTCATATTTATATGATCCTTCGAAAGAAAAGGATCTAATTTCCGTCATGAGTGTGCAAGAGAAATGATTAATAATGCAGGCAGTTGGAATTTTTTGTGATCTCTCCAAGGCTTTTGATTGTGTATATCATAGTACTCTTAGAAAAAACTCAAGTTTTATGGAACTTATGGCTTTACACACAGCTGGTTTTAATTATACTTGACAACAGAATGTGAAAGGTTGTGCTGTATAATTCAGACAATGTCGTAAAGGTAGAAAATTTTAGTGACGGGGGAGGGGGGATCACAAAGGGAGCCCCACAGAGTTCAATTTTGGGTTCACTCCTATTCCTTATGTATGCGAATGATCTTCCACTTAACATTTGGTACTTTTTGCAAATGATGCTAGTGTTGCAACAAATCCCATTAATGAGAAAGCAACAAAAGAGTTATAAACGATATTTTCCACAGTATCATTAAGTGGTCCTCTAAAAATGAACTCTGCCTAAATTTTGCAAAAAACAAACTACATTCAGTTCTGTACGACAAAGAGAGACACTCCAACAATTTATGTAGCACATGAGCAGGAACCAGTAAGTAGCGCAAAATAACCAAATTTCTGGGTGCACATACTGATCAAAACCTGGACTGGAAGAAGTACATCGCTGCGCTTCTCAAATTAATTAAGTTCAAATACTTTTGCTCTTTCTATAACTGTTAATCTTGTAAATAAGCTTATCAACCTTTTGACATATTTTGCATATTTCCACTCAATAATTTTGTACGAAAAAATTTTCTGAGGTAACTCATCACTTAAAAAAAAAAAGTATTGATACTACAAAAGAGCGCATCATCCATGGACGTCATGTAGGCACTTCCTCAAGGAGCAAGGCACTTCAACTGCGCCATCACAATACTTATTTTTGCTAATGAAATTCACCGTAATTCATCTTCACAATTTGAGAAGAACAGTGATGTACATACACTATGTGATCAAAAGTATCCGGACACCTGCATGAAAATGACTTACAAGACCATAGCGCCCTCCATCAGTAATGCTGGAATTCAATATGGTGTTGGCCCACCCTTAGCCTTGATGACAGCTTCCACTCTCGCAGGTGCTCTCGCAGGTGCTGGAAGGTTTCTAGGGGAATGGCAGCCCATTCTTCACGGAGTGCTGCACTGAGGAGAGGTATCAATGTCGGTTGGTGACGTTCGGCACAAAGTCGGCATTCCAAAACATCCCAAGTGTTCTATAGGACTCAGGTCAGGACTTTGTGCAGGTCAGTCCATTACAGGAATGTTATTGTCGTGTAACCACTCCGCCACAAGCCGTGCATTATGAGCAGATGCTCAATCATATTGAAAGATGCAATTACCATTCCTGAATTGCTCTTCAACAGTGGGAAGCAAGAAGGTGCTTAAAACATCAACATAGGCCTGTGCTGTGATAGTGCCACGCAAAACAAGGGGTGCAAGTCACCTCCATGAAAAACATGACCACACCATAACATCCCTACCCCCAAATTTTACTGTTGGCATCACACATGCGGGCAGATGATGCTCACCAGGCATTCGCCATACCCACATCCTGCCATCAGATCACCACATTGGGGTACCACAATTCGCCATACCACACAACGTTTTTCCAATGTTCAATCATCCAATGTTTACACTCCTTACACCAAGCGAGGCATTGTTTGGCATTTACCGGCACGATGTGTGGCTTATGAGCAGCCACTTGCCCATGAAATCCAAGTTTTCTCACCTCCCACCTAACTGTCACAGTACTTGCAGTGGATCCTGATGCAGTTTGGAATTGCTGTGTGATGGTCTGGATAGATGTCTGATGATTACACATAACAACCCTCTTTAATGTCAGTGGTCTCTGTCAGTCAACAGACTATGTCAGCCAGTACGCTTGTGTGCTGTACATGCCCCTTCACATTTCCACTTCACTATCGCATCGGAAACAGTGGACCTAGGGATGTTTAGGAGTGTGGAAATCTCGTGTACAGACATACGACACAAGTGACACCCAATCACCTGACCATGTTCGTTGTCCGTGAGTTCCGTGGAGCATCCCATTCTGCTCTATCACAATGTCTAATGACTACTGAGGTCACTGATAAGGAGTACCTGGGAGTAGGTGGCAGCATACGTTTTGGGGGTGTCCGAATACTTTTGATCACATAGTGTACCAGGTACCCACAGGGTAAAGGTGTCCATAGAGGCAGCAAATCTTCACCAGACCAATGAAGGAGGGTACATGGTCCAATGGCAGCAACATACTGCTCCCAGCATTCTTGTTCCTGTTGTTTTATGAGGTGGCAGACCTGGGTGCGGCACTGTTTAAGGCAATGAGGTGCTCCATCGAAAGATGTCACTTAAGGATTGAAGAGCTGTGTGTGATCTCTAATGGCCACAGCAATCTCTGTGATCCACCAAGGTATTGTCTCCCAACAAAGGGATCCCAATGGCAGGGGGACTGCTGAGTCAGCTGTCAATAGAATGGCTGCAGTTGTGCTCTGGACAACCACATCGATACCTCGATGTCGCAGGGTGCTAAAGGCAATGGCAGTAGTGAAAGCATCCCAATCACCTTTGGAGAGAACTTATCTGGGTGCACACAAAGGTTAGTGATACAGAGTAAGGGTCAAAATGTGGTGTCACCGCCAGACACCACACTTGCTAGGTGGTAGCTTTAAATCGGCCGCGGTCCATTAGTACATGTCAGACCCGCGTGTCGCCACTGCCAGTAATCGCACACCGAGCGCCACCACACGGCAGGTCTCGAGAGACGTACTAGCACTCGCCCCAGTTGTACGGACGACTTGCTAGCGACTACACTGACGAAGCCTTTCTCATTTGCAGAGAATATAGTTAGAATAGCCTTCAGCTAAGTCAATGGCTACGACCTAGCAAGGTGCCATTAACAGTTTATAGTCTTGAACGTACCGTCCAGAACGATGTATTCAAATGATGGATTAAAGTTAAGTATTCCAGAAGCTACGTACTTTTCTTTATAGCATTCATTAAGTATCCTGTTTCAGACCTCACGCCATCCTGCGTGAGCTTATAGCGCGTGCCTTTCGGTTACCCGTCACTGTGGACTGGCTGTCTTGTCAGTCCACAACATTTTTGGCGACGAGGATGGGATCCGAACCCACGCGTGCAAAGCACATTGGACTAGCAAAATCGATGTGCATGCGTTGCCAAGGGGAAGTGGCTTTCGGCCATGCAAAGAATTTCCGCGGTGGTGCGGAGTGTTGTTCGGCACACGCCATGCAAGAAGAGCACATATTTGAATCGCAGCATCGATTCCGAACCAAGTACAGTGCTGACGAGCAAGTTGTTTCGTTCGCACTATACCCCAATGTCCTTGGTGAAGAAGCCGTAAGACAGAGGACTGTAACGAACGTGGGACCACGACTCTGGACTGATCATTATCAGAACGCAACAGCAAAACACCACGTCGTACAAAAAGTCTCTCCTTGTGAGCAAAAAGAAATCGGCGAACTAACGGATCCTCGATCCGCGACTTTGACAAGGGCCATTGCGTAGCAACGAAACGCAAAACGGTAGCAAGGACAGGGTCAGCAGCTGTGGCTGTAGCTACACGACGAAAATCAATCGGAAACGATTCGACCATGTCATCGGTTTCCGCGTAAATGAACATGCAAGCAAGTTCGGAAGAATCGAATGCTCTATCCTCAGCAACAGGCAAACGGGACAACGCATCGGCGTTTCCGTGCTTAGCAGTGGACCGATACAAGATATCGTAGCGGTACTGCGAGAGGAAAATAGACCAGCGAATGAATTTCTGCGCTGTACGTGGAGGTACAGGCTTGGTCGGATGAAAAAGCGATGTCAAAGGTTTGTGGTCTGTGATGATGGTAAAGTGACGACCATACAAGAAATCGTGAAACTTTGTAACACCAAACACGAGAGCCAAAGCTTTTTTCTCGATCTATGAATAATTTTTTTGCGCAGACGAGAGCAATTTGGACGCAAAGGCAATAGGGCGATCATGCGATCCATCTTTGTGCGCAAGCACAGCTCCGATCCCGAAATCCGATGCATCTACCATCAACAAAAGGGGTTTCTGGGGATCGAATGGCGTAAGGCAAGTATGAGAAAGCAACGCCGATTTCAACTGGCGAAAGGCGCGTTCGCATTCCGTCGTCCAGACAAACGGAACACCTTTACGGCGTAAGCGATGAAGTGGAGCTGCAGTTTCATTGATCAATAAAGCCACGTACAACCAACTGGGCACTCCTCTGTTGCGTGCCGCAAATATTAAGCTCACTAGTTATTCAGGACAGCCTATCCCTGTGTTAGGACAGTGCAGCCTTCTTGCTACATACAAGGGACAAACAAAACTTGTATTTGCCCGAAAAAGCTCAGATCGGACACTCAACGATTCCAGGCCCATTGCTTCGCGCCGGAATCGAACCAAGAATACTCAGGCTCGTGAACCTTCGCCCATGGACATTCATGTAGTTAATTCCACTCCGCCCAGTGCCACTCTCTCTAACAGTGACTGTGTGCGTCCCACGAAAACTGCGCGTCGACGTCGCCGGAAATCACGTCAATTAGCAAGTGCTTCTGTACCAGTATCTGTTCACGTTGCACGAGACAGTCGCTCTTGTCGTCAGCAGGACAATAAACTTTTTGTAGACTTGGACATTAATGGCAACGTAATACCATTCCAGCTCGATACCGACGCTGCCTTCCCCATGGCGACGTGCCGCCGCCGCCTGTTCTCCCGCCGACGCCGCCCGCAGTGGACACGCCGCTGCAGCCGCCAAGCGCCTCTCCGGGTCACGCGCCGCCGATCGCTTCCCGTGACCAGCAGTCCTCCGCCATGGAACTCTTGCCCGCTCCGGACCACATGGCGTCTTCGTGCGTCGGGTACCCCGACGCGATGGAGGTCGACCCTTAGGCCCCTCCTGTCTCTTTACGGGCGCATACACCGCATGTTGGCGTGCAACCTGGACTAGGTTTTCAGGCGTTTCCTAGCTCCCCTCGGACCGAATGGCCGGGTGCGGGTGGCACAGCCTCGCCTGTTGTTAGGCTCCCCACCTCATCGCATACGCCAACATGGGGTCCTCCCCACAGCGGGCGGAAGCCGATTTGCGGGGGAGGAATGTGGTGTCACCGCCAGACACCACACTTGCTAGGTGGTAGCTTTAAATCGGCCGCGGTCCATTAGTACATGTCGGACCCGCGTGTCGCCACTGCCAGTAATCGCACACCGAGCGCCACCACACGGCAGGTCTCGAGAGACGTACTAGCACTCGCCCCAGTTGTACGGACGCCTTGCTAGCGACTATACTGACTAAGCCTTTCTCATTTGCAGAGAATATAGTTAGAATAGCCTTCAGCTAAGTCAATGGCTACGACCTAGCAAGGCGCCATTAACAGTTTATAGTCTTGAACGTACCGTCCAGAACGATGTATTCAAATGATGGATTAAAGTTAAGTATTCCAGAAGGTACGTACTTTTCTTTATAGCATTCATTACGTATCCTGTTTCAGACCTCACGCCATCCTGCGTGAGCTTATAGCGCGTGCTTTTCGGTTACCCGTCACTGTGGACTGGCTGTCTTGTCAGTCCACAACACAAAATTACCCGAAAATGTTCTCTGTTTGACAGGTCATCACAGACTCTCCAAAGGAAGGACAGGAGAATACCTGAGGTACAAATGGAAAGATCAATGGCCAAATAAAGCCCACATGGCACGCTAAAGTGTGTGGGAACACCAGCATTCAAGAGAAAAACACTAAGCTCTGCAAGCAAGTTTTCAACAGCTTTACCGTGACCAGTGGTCATAGTTCCACCTCGTAACGCCTTGCAGGTAGTGAAGTTACCCTCTATTACGAAGTGTGGTGGGGGAGCTGGGGAAGTGGAAACTTGTTCTGGGACACATCATCATCGGGAACGAGATACACATTAAAGATGTTAAATACCAGAGGTGTACTCACACGGACTGCCATAGCCTCCAAGTAATATTGAGTTGCATGGGTTTGCTGTTGACAGAGTCCAGGACATAAATGCAAACAGTACCTGATGCTCATTCACAGTCAGTGTAATTCTTAAAATAGCCCCTATAGTTACAGAGGATAGGGATCCATACTGCTGGAAAACAAGTTTCATGGATGGCAATGCAAATAACAGGGGAAAAACACAAAAAAGTCATACCTCAGTCAACTGGCAGAAAAAACCACTACAGATCCACTGGAGGAGCACACTATCAGTATCCTATAGGTGCGTGAAGGGACCAAGGACGCAGGTAAGGTCTCAAGCCCACCTGCAGCCACTGGTTGCAAAGATACATCTTCAATACACAATTTTTCCGAATCGGGGTGCATGGGGTAGTAGGTACAGGACCATAGGTGCCACCAGGAAGGCTGCCTCTGATACAGAGACGGAACGTGCGGGGTCTGGCATCAGGTGGGCCACCAGGATCTCCCTCTTTTTGGAGGACTACTACTTGTCCTCAGATGATTTAGACTTCTGCAATGGCTTATCTCCCCCAGATTCTGGGACAGAGAAGGAACGCAAAGTCCTAAGACGTGCAGCTCCTTCAGCCACTGGGTGGCATCCAGTTGCAGGTCAAGAGAGTCTTGGGAAGCGAGCATCCTGTGTGACCCCTTTCGGTTAAGGGTTGCCTGAGGGAGGTACTGCTTTTCCGGCCGGGGGTTGGGGACTGACAGCCCTGATGGATAGGGGTCGACACTCTCAAAGAGGATGTGGGAGAAGTAATAGGAGGACCCCCAACCACTAGGGCGCAGGGTACCTTCGCGACCCTGGGGGCCAGACGTAGAAGAAGGTGGAGGCATAGTTGCTAAAGAGGATGACATTGCTGTAACAGTAGCACGTCTCATCATCATACATGTCGGATGTAGGTAGTCATTTTCTTCTTGGCCTCTTGATATGTGAGACGGTTGTATGCCTGGATCCTCTTTTCTCATTTGGAAATGGAGCAGTATGGTGAACAGGGGGAATGGTGCTCCCTGCAGTTGACAGATATGGGAGCAAAGGCACAAGGGGCTATCATGTGCAGTTGACAACCACAATGCTTACAGATGAGGATGGCATCGCAACATGATGATGTGTCCAATTGCATGCATTTGTAACAGTGCATAGGAGGATAAATATATGATCTGACATCACAGCAATATGCCATCACCTTGACCTTCTCAGGCAACAAGTCACCTTTAAAGGCCAAGATGAAGGCTCCAGCATCCACTCTGTTGTCTTTTAGTCCATGCCGGACACAATGGACAAAATGCACAGCTAGTTGCTCCAAATCAGCACGTCTGTCATCAGTCTGTAAAAGGAGATCTTGGTGGAAAATGATACCTTGTACCATAATCAGACTTTTATGAGCGGATATAGCCACAGGAATGACATTCAGCTTGTCGAGGTGTGCAGTACCCATGACTGAGCAGGGCAGGCTGTTTTAAGCAGAATGCAGCACCTTTCATTTTTGAAATCGCTGCCACTTCCCCAAACCTGTCCTCCTCCAAGTTTCCAACAAAGAACAACAGCTTTGTAGTCAAAAAGGAACCCCTGTCCACCCAGCAAAAAAATCAAGTACTGGGGGGATATTTCTCATCTTGTCTCTGAGCCTTAAGTTCCTTCCATGTCATAGTCAGGGAAGGAAACAGTTTTGGGGTCATAACTTTTCGCACTGTAATGTGTCTTAGCTGCAGAAGACACTGCTGGGGCCATGTAGCCACCAGCAGAAGAAACTTTAATTCGCTTCACGTGCGAATCTTCCACCCAAGTATCACCCTCTCCAACTGGGGGCTCTCCCCCAAGGGCACCACCCAGCCACAGCAATGGTTACATGGTCAGTAAACTGTTGCCCGTAGCCCTGTGCCCCAGCTGTGATGGGCACATACTTGCAAGGGTAGTTTCCAGCTCAGGTACCAACAGTGCGATCTGGGTGTAGTACCGTTGCAAGAAAAATGGGTGCAAAGAGAGAAAGGCACAGAAGGTGGAATATACGCCAAGGTGGGAGACCTTCTCTGAGCAATCTGTTTTTGTGTAAAATTTAGAAAAGAAGCAGCAAGTCAAACCTAACAAGAGGACCATACAATTAATAATGAAAAGTTGTAGAAGGCTGGAAGGCAATAAAACGTGTCCAAAACACAAACCAAATCCTAGAAGAATCGGCACCAACAAGTCCATCCAATGGAACGGTACAGAGGAAATAAATAATAAAATAGGAGAAAGACAGACTTTCAGCAAAGAAGAGGAAGTAGTGCTTCAAGGGCTGGTGACCTGTGGTAGCCAAGTATGTACTCACAAAACTAGCAAGAGAACCCTGGGTGGTGGCTGCTAAGGTGCTGTTTTG
Organism: Schistocerca serialis cubense; assembly: GCF_023864345.2. NCBI lineage: Eukaryota > Metazoa > Arthropoda > Insecta > Orthoptera > Acrididae > Schistocerca > Schistocerca serialis. Next base: position 783,587,735 of record NC_064641.1, on the reverse strand, counting down.
TAAAGTTCAGTAGCACCTACAGAACCTCATTTATGCAACACATATCTTATAATTTTTCAGAGTTATGTGGAAAACTAAAATCTAAATATATTAGTTGGATGTTCTCTGCACCATATTCATGATAAATGTTATGGTGTGGTACATGACAGTTGTTGAACATACTGCAGACACAGTTAGAAAATGTGTTCTTTATATCCTGCCCCAAGGAAGGAGATTACAGTTCTGAAAACTGGGGTAAGTCATCACTTTTACTTTCATGTGAGTGTACTGACAAACTTAACATTTTGCCTCCAGAAGAGTGACATGGAAGAGTGACCACTGATGAAGACATTTGGGTAAATTTGTAAACAACATGCAGGCACAGTGTCAACATAGCAACATTTTTATTCTCTCCTGACAACCATATGTGATGGGACATACCATATGTACCTTAGTAAAAGCACAAGTATCTCCTTCACTTTATAGTTTGTTGTACATTGGTGATGGCACTTTATTAGATGAATTTTCCATTACCATCCTTTACCTAATCATACATGCAGTGTCAAGCCCCCTCCCCCCCCCCCCCCCACCCCCTCTTACTATAGTTCCTCAGCTAGCTCAAACATGTCACACAAATATCTGAGGAAAAGTAGTGACAAAAAAATTTCTGAAACAACAATTGCAGTTTTACTTTCAGATCGTCAGACAATGCATTGATTTTTGAAACAGTTCTACATTTACGACTGGCCGAGATTGGAGTACAGATAAATGAGCACCTCTTGGTCTGCTGTCACATGATTCTTTTCTATTAAACTAGTTAATATAATTTTTCACAGCAAAAAATTTACCACTGTGACCTCCACGTGTTACAACAGGTATAAAAAAGTATCCTTTCCACATCCACACTCAAAGACTCCTCCAACTTAATGGTTTGTGGTACCCTGCATCACTAAAGAACTCTTTCAGTAAAGTGTATTCTCTTTCCAGCCATGGTCTCAATGGAGTATTCAAAATTGTAGTTTCTCTCATGCCTGTTTCCATCTTCAGATCAGTGTCCAATTGGAAAATCTGCCTAACAATAATTCATTATGTATGCATCCTAGCAATGCTTTGATACTACAAAGTACAGTGCCTTATGAAATTGCCTTTTATCAGTCTTCTGAATTAAACTGCAGTAGTTCTTCTTCCTGTAGCTGCAGCTGGGTGTAGGGGAGTCCAAAACAGTTATGTAGTACTACCCATTTCGCAAATCAATACTTGTGAAAGAACTGTTATGAAGGTGGGAAAACCACGTAATCTTGGTCTTGTTTGCTGCGTCTCTCCTATGCTCCTTTACACATCATAAAGCAACCTCAGGACAGTAATATAGTTCAGTTAGGAATTTTATAGAGTCAGTGACAATTACTACAAATATTTCACACCAATAGCTCTTGCTGAACAAAATATTGTATGAAACTTTCGAGTGGAAAGCGATTTAATTCTGAACGTGCTCCATGTGAAAGTGATCATAACCAGGAAGTCAGGAATAAAATATTATGCAAAATGAGTTAATACAACAACTATGGTCCCATAGTGCTCAGAGCCATTTTTGAACAACAACTATGGTAATTCCCTAAACGAAGTTAAAAACAAATCAAAACCTTCAACATCAACAAACAAGTAAGTCTGAAAAGATCTGCACAAATATTCGTGGGGTCTCAATAAGACATCATTTCAAAGTGCTGCAAAGATTGGCGTGTTCAGAAACGTAAAATTGTGCACTTCACAAAATGAAAAATACGTAGTATCCTATGGCTACAATATCAACAAGTCACAATTGGAATTGATCAACTCGTACAAATACCTGAGTGGAACAATTTGTACGAATACGAAACAGGATGATCACATATGCTCAGCTGCAGATAAAGTAGGTGGCAGACTTTGGTTCACGGGTAAAATATTAAAGAAATATAATCCGTGTACAAAGGAGATTGCTTACAAAACACACTTGTGACGCAGACCAGAATATTACTCTGTATGGGACCCATATCAAACAGGACACTCAGGGGATATTAAACGTATGCAGAAAAGGGCAGTACGAGTGACCACAGGTTTGTTTGACCCCACAGGGGATTATCATGGAGATGCAGAAGAAACTAAACTGATAGATGCTCGAAGACAGATGCACACTGTCCTGAGAGAGCCTACTTGAGAAGTTTCAAGAACCAGTTTTAAATGACGAGTCTAGGAAAATCACTCATCTCCTATGTATTGCACTCATAGGGATCAAAATGACAAAATTTGACTACCGTATTTACTCGAATCTAAGCCGCACTCGAATCTAAGCCGCACCTGAAAAATGAGACTCGAAATCAAGGAAAAAAAATTTCCCGAATCTAAGCCGCACCTGAAATTTGAGACTCGAAATTCAAGGGGAGGGAAAAGTTTTAGGCCGCAGCTCCAAATCGAAACAAAGTTGGTCCATTGTAATATAAGACACAATTTAGGTCGAATGAATGACGATACAGATACAGTAGTTTGGTTCGAGTCGTAAGCTTAGCAGTTAAGCTTTACCAGGTAGCTATTGCTATGCGCCAGGCGCTCCGTCCGTATTTATACGGGTACCCTTCCTTTTGCACGTGCTTTGTCTGGTTTAAATCGTTTGCTTGTTTTGCTTTGATCTCAGAAGTGTCGTTTTCTTTGTTATAGGTGTTTACGTCACTCTAAGCTGAAAATGCATTACTGAACTGTGTCATGCTTGTTTGTCGCATTCTGATAGTGCGTGTTTACAGCTTGCTTTTGTGCGTGCAACCGCCGCTTACAAAAAAAGAGGAATCGTCTCATTAGCGAAACAATGGCAAGAGACTGCTATTTTTTGTTTCTTACACCACTGCTTTCTTTGATAATGATAAGCAAGAACCAAATAATAGACTGCGTATGATAAATGATGTTCTGAACGAGAGTGTAGCGAAAATTTTCTCCGTTTGAAAATCTTTGCTGGCGTCTCTTTAGTACATTACATTCTGCACAGAAATTAGAGTCATCTTAGATTTAAAAATCTAGTCAGTTGCCGTGCTTCATTTCTGACTGTATCACTATTAGACATAAGAATAATACGAATATAAACATGACACGATACGTATACTCTTCCGCGTTTACTGTTGTCTCACTCTAGTTTCGTAGTTTATTAGGCAGGCAGGATTTAAATTAGATAGCAGCAAACACGAAAGAATACATGGCAAAATGTTTATATTCGTATTATTCTTATGGTGAAGAGAATACTGCATGTGATTCACAATTCATCAAGTTCCTATTAGCAACCATCTCTTCTCACAGGTAGGAAAAAATTCAGAACGTGGAGTTGGCCATATTGACAAACATCCCAAACAGTCTTGCCAGTCGGATTTTCGTAGTACATTGAAATGCTGCTACATTCGAAGATGAACAATACGGAATTTGTATTTACTTCGTTGGATAATGTATGAAAATGCAGTGGTCAAAACTCGAGGCGGAGAAGAAAAGCTCGTCTTCCACCCTTTTTTTTTTTTAATGACGCAGAGGTTTTGCCGCCAGTATTTATCTTTGTGCCTACAAAGCATACCTGTGTAGCACTACGTATATTCGATGGCAGAAGTTAGTTGTGGCGGCGCATTTCAACATTTTTCAGAACTTCCGCTTGCTTTGCACTCGATTCTAAGCCGCAGGCGGTTTTTTGGATTACAAAAACCGGGAAAAAAGTGCGGCTTGGATTCGAGTAAATACGGTAAGTGCACGCAGAGGTGTGTAAACAATTATTCTTCCCGCAATCCATGTGTGAGTGGAAAAGGAAGTAGCCATAGTAACTGTTACAATGGGAAGTACCCTGCACTTCACAGTGGCTTGCATAATATAGATGTAAATGTGATTTACTGTTCAATTTCCAAGGTCATACATTCATAAAAGAGTCAACCAACATATTATTTCCTCCTGCGTATATCTTGCAAAAAGATCACAAATCTAAAATTAGACAGGTTCAAGCTCACACAAAGACTTATCAAGAATTGTTCTTCCCATGAAACATTCTCGACTGGAACAGGAAAAAGAGGGGCCACGAATCATAATGTTACACAAATTACTCCTTCACACACCAGAAATTGGCTTACAGAGTCAAGATGTAGATGCATATCAGTATGCTACTTTGAGTGTAATGTTCTTGGACATAAATATGTTCATCAACATTAAGTTTCAGCCACAGGATGGCCTACACTTGAATATATTGGGCTCTAAAATTGTAGTAAATTTTTAATAACACTAGTGAAATTATAAAAAATAAGGGACACTAACGTTTAGCAAAAGGAGTGATCATTTAAATGCGTATGTGGAACCAGGGTTAAAATTAAAGGAGTCAGAATATTAACTCAAACAAAAGGGCATGGCACTAACATGCCTCATGTCAAACTGCAGGAGCACAGCCAGGAAACAAACAGAATTCAGTAAATTAGTTGAGGGAACTGAGTCTGATGTGATACATGTAGAATACTGGCTGAAATAGAATACTGGAATAGGAAGTTTTTCTAGAGGATGCCATGGATTCAGGACAGACAGAGAAGGTACGAGCAGTGGTGAGGTATTTATTGCAGTACACAAATCGTATTAATGTCAACAGTCTTTCTGCAATAATGTCAATTAAATCCAAGGCGTACAGCTCACCAGTTGTAAGAGGGGAATATACAGGGAAGGAAATGGGATGACATTATATTTGAAAAATTGTTGGACTGTGGCAACCTCACTGAAAAGGACAGAAGTGTAATTACTGGGGGAGATCTAAACATGCCAGGAGTGCACTGCGAGGAAAAGTGCACTCACATGGCTGAAATCAAATTGTAAAAAATTTACTGAATGTTTTCCTTATAAAGCCTGGTGATATATGGCATAAAGGGAGCAGTTTAATCTCTCATTTTGCAAGTGTAAATTCATTCACTCTATAGCACAGTAGTTGCTCATTTGTTTTAGTCTGAACACAAGTGTCGGTTCTATATGCAAATGTAGATCTTCTTGGTGAATCTAGATGATGAAGTCTTCTTGGGTTATCAGACCAGTCAAGGCATCATACTGTGGCAACATTCCAACAAGTTTCCTACCTGTCATCTTCAGGCGAAGTATCAGGTTCATGTCCTCTCTGGATTTTTACAGCCACAGGATGCAGGATCCTCTGCATCAGTAGTGCCAATCGCGTGCCTCCAGAAGAAGTGCCGCAGCCTGTGCTACGAGGTGTATTGTGGCCGGTGTTGGCGGGGGAGGCATGGGTGGTGGCAGCTATCTTAGTTGACAGTGTTAGCATGGCCTCATCTCCACAGCCTCTTTAAAGATCAAATCCCAGAACCTGTTCACCCTGCACAGCAGCTTTGTTTGTTCCAAATCAAACTTACGGTTTTCACTGAGACACTCTTCTGCAACAGCAGATTTCTCCTTATGTGTTCTGAGCAGCGCTGCAATATACGCTGCTGTGTCTGGCCAATGTATTGTTTGTCACACTGGCAGCTGATGCTGCAGACTCAAGGTGTCTGTATTCCTAGCATATCCTTCACTGAGCCCAGCATCTTCTTGATTTTGCCCAATGAGTGAAAGATAGTTTTAATGTTGCTCTTTTCTAATATACTGGCAATCCTTGTTGCCACTGGTGGCTGAGCATTACAGAAGAAATGCAAAGTTCTTAGTGTCTTCTTCACATATGTTCTCTCTCTTCTTCTTGCTTGGTTGGAAAGCGCACCTCGTCTGTGTCTCAGAATAAAAGTCCCACAAAATGTTTTTCTCAAGTGTTGCAGTTTGGAAGGTAGACTCTCATTGTCACATATGTCTCGTGCTCTGTACACCAATATGGTGAGCACGGATTTGTGTTGACCTGAATGGTGGCAGCTATTGGTGTTAAGGTACAGGTGGGTGTCTCTCTTCTTCCTGTAAACTAAATGACCTAACATGAAGTCAGTCTTCTCCTTTATCAAGTTGTCAGCGAAAAGTTGGCATGTGTTTTCTTCCATCTCTGTGGTGAATTTAATATTGTCATGTATGCTGTTGAGGTAGTTAAGAAATTCTTGTAGATTTTCATTGCCATGCCCCCAAATCACGAATGCGTCATCCATGTAGGGGTAGAACACCTTTCGATTCAGGCGCACCACTTCAAGAGATGTTTCTTTGAAGTGTTCCTTGTACAAGTTTGTGATACATGGCACCAAAGGGGGAACCCATGGCAACTCACTCTATCTGTTGGTAGAACCGGCATTTAAAGCTGACTGCAGAATGATTCCACTGCTGCCACCTCTCATTTTGTGTAAGGACCACTAAGATAAGATATGAGAAATTAGGGCTCATACAGAGGCATATACACAGTCAAATTCCCCTCACTCTATCTGCAAGTGGAACAGGAAAGGTAACAACTAGTAGTGGTACAGGGTACCCTCTACTATGTACCATATGGAAGCTTTCAGAGTATGTATGCAATTGTAGATTTAGATAAGTGACTATAAAGTTGTAAACGGTGAAGTGTGGTTAGAGAGTATAAGGCACACGAAAAGCATAGGGAGAACAGTTGTCGTATATCGCAAAGAAAATGTGGAGGAATATAAAAGTTTTTAGCTGAGATTTTCAATCAATGGTTAAATACAGCAAATGATGTTAACACACTGTGGTCAGAACTAGTGCAGATTGTATTAGTATGTGAAGCAAAGTATGTTTCACAAAAAGTTGTAATGCTATCATCTGAACAAGTTTATTATACCAGAACAGGAGAATTAAAAAATAAACATGAGAAAGCAGAGGAATAAGATCAAGGAGATAGCAAGATCGGTCTGGGAGCCACAGAGGAGGAGTTAAATAATGTTAAGACAGAAGCAAAAAATGTTTCCTAGAAAAGCTGATTCTATGAGGGTGGGTTATCAAAAGAGGTAGAGAAGCATGTTTTAAGTATATAAGAAGCCATAAAGGCATGCAAAGCACTTATGGACACACAAATGTGGGGCAGTCAGGCCAGTAAGTCATGGGCGTCACACCCACATCAAACAAACACATGGCAGCCTAGGTGCCCACCTCAACAGCACTTGCTGGTAATGCTGTCGATGTGGGCGCTGCCGTTGCTGGTTCTATGCTCCCAAATGTTTGTTTGGCATGGGTCTCGACCCACCATTGACTCGTCAAACAGTCATGTACTAATGTTTGCATAATTATTTGGTGGCACCTGAAGATCAAACTCTAGGTTTCAAATCCAGTCAAGCAATAAATAAGAATTTACAGGCAACCGAAGCAGATTTTTTTATTCTTTAAAAAAAAAAGGTGCCCCAGTTTCAGATGTTCGCCTGATCGAGTATCTGGCATAGAAAGGATAATTTCAAACATTCAAGCAAGCAGTGTACAAAATATTGTCAAAGAATGCACAAAAAATAGAGCTATTTAATCAGAAAAATATTAGTACAGTGGGGCTTGGACAGCCAAGTTGTAAGAAGTAAAGGGACATGAGAGGGATGTCATCATGAGGTTTACATTGAATAACAGCGAGGGAGGACCCGGGTTCAATTCCTGACATCTCCCTAAATCTTTTGTGAGGCAGGGAGGTTTGGTATGGCTTCCACTCGAAGTCTTTGTGAGGGCAAATGTGGAGCTGCTTGAATAAAGAAGAAGCGCATCATAAGGGTTCATCAATTGACAATAACAGCTGGAGGGATTGGTGACATGCTGATCACATGTCCCACAATGACAGATCACTCTTCGTTCTGCATCTTACGTAGCTGTTGGTCAGTCGGAATAGGCCTTAGGCCTCATTCATGAGTGGTGTCTACATTTACATTTAAATATACACAGCTATGAAAACCACATGACAAAGGAAAGCAGCAGGGATGAAGAGAATAAGATAAATACTAAAAATCATGGGCTGGTGCACTACACCTTGTCTATGGTTCCAATGTGACTCCCGTATAAATAATTCTGTGCACCTGCCAGATGAGTGAATAGGAGCTGTAATAATATCTGTATGTAAGAAAAAAAGAGCAATGGACAAGAGCGAAACCCACAGGCCAATTAGTCTAACTGTATTGAAAGTAAAATACTTGAATGAGGTAATCAATAAGTACTTATGAGAGTGTTTGTAGGAAGAAAGACTGTGGTGTAGGAGCCAGCACTGATTTGGGAAGGTTATCATGCACGTCACAGTAAGACAGTTTTCAGCAGGGTGCTCCAGAAATGTTTGATTGGAGAGGGTAACTTGACTGTAGACCCATTGATTTCCTCAAAAGTTTTGATAGGGTGAGTCATATGGTACTGCAAGGGCTAGTTCTTGATGAAGGAGTTGACCGACCGCATACCTACAAGGAGAAAACAGAGGGTGTGGGTGCAATTACAGATTTGTAACAGACAGCAATAAATTTGGGCCATTGCTGTTTCTCAGTTATGTTAATGACATTGAAGAGGTCGTGAACTCAGAGTGAGACTATTCACCATCCTTTTTAATGCCTTGGAATAAAAAAGGAAATTTGGGATTAACATCCTGTCGACATCAAGACACAAGCTCAGACTATGTCAAGAATGGGAAAGGAAATCGGCCGTGTCCTTTCAAACGAACCATTCCGGCATTTGCCTGGAGCAATTTAGGGACATCATGAAAAACCTAAATCTGGATGGCCACACATGGATTTGAACTCTCATACTCCTGAATGCAAGTCCAGTGTGGTAACCACTATACCACGCCAATACCTTGGTGTGGCACTGAGTGCTGGGAAGCTGCACAGGGGACTACACATAGTAGAGACGATAAACAATACATACAAGTAACAGCCTCCATGGTCGATGTTGCTAACGCGTGCTTGTGCGGTGACGCTTGACCTCGAGGTACGCCGGTTCGAATCCCGGTGGTAGAAAAAATTTCCAGTGCCAGTATTTGGCTGTGAAGTGGTAGAGAGGAGTTTGTGTAAAGTTTCTGATCATGAGATTTTGCACCTGGTTTAAATACCAAATCTATTCACAGTGTCTCATGAAGTGAGGGCACATGGCACTGTTGATGGTGATCTGTCCTTTAGATGCAGACATTAAGTTTGGCAGCCCCCTCGGTGCTATCCATAAGGACTAGGCTACATGCCAGCACCAAGTTTCACCCTCTCCCTTCTTTCACCACCACCATCATACCACCACACGCACACATGCACACACGCGCACACACACACACATGCGGTATTACAAATATTGTAGTACTAGTAGAGAGAGAGAGAGAGAGAGAGAGAGAGAGAGAGAGAGAGAGAGAGAGAGAGAGTGTGTGTGTGTGTGTGTGTGTGTGTGTGTGTGTTTTATATATAAAAGTCTCTGCATACACTCTACATCTACATCTATACCATGAATCTGCAATTCACATCAAAGAGCGTTCATAGAACCACTGACAGGCCCTTTCTTGACAATTCCACTCTTAAATAGCATGTGGGAAAAATGGACACCTTAGTCTTTCTGTGCAAGTTCTAATTTCTATACTTTATTATGGTGGTCATATCTCCCTATGTGGGTTCAAATAAAAAAAAATATTTTCACATTCAGAATAGAAAGTTGGTGATAAAAATTTTGTGAAAAGACCTTGCCACAGTGAAAAATGCTCTTAATAAGGGTTCTGAAGGGGGCAAGCAAGAGTACAAAGGAGAAATCCTAAACATCCCTTGTAGGATCCCAGTTGGACTGCACTGCAGGGATATAGGCTCCCCATAAAGAATACCTGTAAGTCAAAGCGCACAACTGTGCAATGAGGAGCAGCAAGGTACATAATGGGAGACTATAGATTAACAACTAGTGTCCCACAAATGATTAATAAATTATAACTGGAAAGTCCCATACAAACAAGATATGCCAAGCATAAGTGGGTGAAGATGCATGGGAAAATATGAGGCAAAGTCCGGTCACTGACAGAGTGTATCAGGGAAGGAAAGAGCATTGGTACAAAATTAATAGGAGATATGCTCAGTTTTTTTCCAGAAAGTGTTAGCAAATTTAAATACTTGGTCTAACAGCAGCAAAACACCAAATATAATGGACAACAGGAAAAGGATAAATTTAGTTTAAGTAAATTATTGTATATTAGAGATATAATTTAATTAATTAATGTAAAAATGTCATGTCCATCATCTTGGCAACAGTCATATTTGTGTATAAATAAATATGTCCTTTTCTATCTGCTAATTATGTGGAATAACGCTGTGAGATGAATTATACCATTCTACCTTACGACATGCAGCTCTTACACAAACATTTTGAGTAAATCTATAACAAAGACATAGATAATACAGTATCACAAATTATCTTTTTTTTACTATTTTTATTAATTGGTAGTACTTCAGCATGTTTTAGTCTATCAGGGGAAACTGTTCTCATCAAAAGACTGGTTGATGACTGTATGAGGGAAAGAAAATGTGCAATATTATGATAGACTATTTTTCATTATGACCACTACGTCTTTCATGACAGATTTGTGTATTAACTACTTTCACTGCATTACCTACATCAAGAGGGAACCTCGTTTTACCCTACTGAGTTCAAAACTGTTTGGTACATTATGATTTATCACACTAGAGTTAAGATACACAGTAAAACTTACAACTTGGGCAATTACCCTTTATCATAAAGAGACTTGTATTTGGTGGTGAGCAGTCACCCACAATATCTGTGACGTCACTGAAGGATTCACTTACAGCACTGAGATCTGTAACAGCTCTACCATATGTCAAAGGTTTAGAGGAACATTATCACTTAATTTCATTGCCAACATCAAATCTTACAACAGATCAAACTCTTTTTTTCCCTTTTCACATTTGAAATGAATATATATTTTGCAGTACCTTCCCTAGTTTAACTAGTATGTCAATTTTTTAAAACTTTTTTTTACAGAAATAAGAAACACTGGATTTCACTTAACTTTTTTTCTCCAAGTGCAGTTTCTTCTTCTAAATGAACAATGTTCCAATTCCTTCTGTCACTCATAATCTACTTTTATGAGATTTACTATGTACTGCTGTATTCGTGGAACATGCTCATGAACTCAGTTGTGAAGTTATTTTAGCTGTCACATCTTGAAGTCTATTTGTTGACTGGCTATGTAGTAGGCTCATTTTTGAATAAAAATCTCCACATTTTCTTGAGTGAAGATCCAACATCTTTGATGGTGCAATCAGGATTTAATGTTTATAAGATTGCAAAAAGAACGCCTTCTCTAGTACTCCCACAGTTCGAATAAATTTTTCTGTTGCACTGTATTATAACTTCTTACAATATTATCCACACATACTGAAATAATTGCAGATACTCTGGTACATTTCTTAAAATTTAGATTTAGACCATTTGCAGCCATCAGGTTCTTTAACCGTAAAGCAACCACTTTACATAAATATATGAAATTGTGAATATTTTATCAGCCATTTTTTCTTCTTCTCCTTTAAGTCTCACTTGATTAAATGGTGGGCCTGTGACTTTACAAACTGTTTCATTTAGCCCAGATACACCAATAAAGTCCCTGATTACATCTCTAGGAAAAACTTTGCTTCCTTTTCAGATACTGCAACCATTTAACCTTTGTTAAAATCTCATTACAATTTCCTTGGTATTAACATTCAAGTGTACGTTTTGACAATATGACATTGAACTCAACATCTGCCATGTGCAATGGCACTTAGTTAATCATCCCCTAATGCTATGAAGAGCCCAAAGAAACTTTGCCACACCAACTTTTGGAACCAATACTTATTAAAATCAATCAATACTTATTAAAATCAATGAATAGTAGAACCGATTTGAATAATTACGACTTACAAGTAAGTTACAAATACACTAGGTGCATTATTTTAATATTTTTTTGCTGTATAGTTGAACGAGATGAATAAAAGATGAAATGTTAGGGACATTATTAGCAGTTGGTAAAGAAGACAAGTGGTAAGGGTATTAGGGAAGGTGGAAAGGAAGACTGTTAACAGGGAAGTAGGGGGAGCATATAGTATGATAGCTCTGATTTCTTTGAAGTTAGCAAATAACATAAAGAAAAAAACGAACAGAAGTAGCAGAGGAAAGCATAGAGATACCTTACACTCAAGATAACAATGGAATATAAATATCAGAATTTGTTGTTCAAAACTTAGAAAGTCATAAACTTGATGAGTAATTAGGGTTTAATCTTACATATAAAAAACCTAGTAGACATTGGACAGCACACATAAAATTGACTAAATAGTCTAATACAAAACTACATCTCATATTCAGCCTAATGACTAGAATAAGTTTGAAATTTCTTAGTGTGATGTAACTAAATATGCTTTAAAATTACAAAACATATTTTTAAAAGATGTATATTACAACAAATACTTACCACCATCCATGACTTTCTTGTGTACACTTAACAGTGATTCAGTCTGCTCTTCATCGAGCTTTTTGTCACTTTTGGTATTCTTTACCTTTTTATTACTACTGCCTCTAGAACCATCACTGTCAGCGTCACTTAAGTCAGCTTTGAAATTTAATGATTTCTTTTTTATGGACTTCAAGGAAAGCAGTCTGTAAAAAGTTATAAAAATCAGTGCTGACCAAAATAAATGATGTAGGAAGTCTGCAATAATTAGAATTTAATTTATTAGCAACTTGAATGCAATGCAACTCTTAAGTCAATACAGTTAAGTGCATAGAAAAAGCAACTTTCCACTGAGATTGCATTTGTGCCATTTTTTTAGGACACTCTCAGTATGGTTTGGTTTGCAAATTCAAAGATTTGAGGTTCACTCTTTGTTTGCTCCATGGTTTTTTCTCATATTTAACATGTTTTGCTACTTAGACAATGCTTTGTGAATATAAAAGATTGCCGAACTATAAGGCAGCATGGATTTCATTGCCCAACAACTGGTTGGGCATGTCAGTAATCTGGATGTTTGGGGAAGATAACAGCATGTCCTCTGCAATAAAGCTATGCAGATTCCATATAAACATTTTTTTTCCATCATACCTATACTTTTTTCTGAACTTACAGTATCTAAGATATGCATGAAAGGATATTAAATGTATCAAACTGTAATAATGATGCTAAACAATTGTTATAACAACAATTGATATCATCATCATACATGACAAAAAGACCAATTAATATCAGCACTGAGAAGGTCCTAATTTTCAACTTTCTAAAAGTTTAGCTCCCATCCCTGAATTTATTTATTTAAAAAAAGCACCCTCTGTAAAAATTTTAGCTCAGTCAAACGACTGAGACATCTAGAATTTTATTTTTAAAGATTTTTTTTTAATTTTGTATGCAATAATTCAAAAATCCTACCAACATAAATCTATACGAGTTTTCATAATTTAATTAGCATTTAATGTTTATTTCCAGTTACAAGTGGTTTGGTACTTCTAAGTTAATATGAAAAATCACCATATGTTTGAAACGTGAAATATGTTATGCGAGTTTTCTGGTACTAATTGATAAATCTTTACTGTTATTATCAGGCTTGACCAATGAACTGTAAGTTATTCAACGTCTATGACAGCTTTTCTGACTCTTCAGCACACTAGTGCTGTGAGAACCCAGCAATTTGTAACAGATTTCTGTATTAAAGCATGACCCTTGCAAGAACTACTAGAAGATGCCAAACTTTCCTGGAATATAGTGCAAGAAACATATTTTCCAGTCCTAGTGTTGTATGATGAGAATACCAAACCCGCAGTTATAGGATGAGTGCAGATCTAGCGCAAATTCAGGAATGTCCTAAAAAGTGATCACACATGCTTCCTATGTACTCTCCCAGTCTAAGATGAATTACTCTACTATCCTTAGAGTTGTTTGGGCCATTAACAAGTTCCATCCACACTTATTTTGCAAATGATTCACCATTGTGAAAGTCCATCATTCCCTATGCTGGCTGACTGTCATGAAGAAACGGTCAAGTTGACTAGAGAGATGGCCCCCTGAGGTTTCAAGAGTATCGCCACACAGCAGTACACAAAAGCCTGATGCAAATACAAGGAAGCTAACTGCCTTTCAAGGAACCCTTCATGTAATACAGCAGCATGGATGAAATTTGAGTTGTCATTGCATTAAATGACACTGTTGCTAACTTGAGGGAAGGTCCGCCACTGCTAAAAACTACAGAAATCTTGACAGAGGAGGAACCAGCTAATGGGGAATTGCAATTAACAGATGGAGCATTATATAAAAGGAAATATTGTCCTGATGGGTTGCTTGTCATCCAAGGTCATCTACATTAACCCAGATAACCCTGACGTCCTTCTGGAAGGACGACGCAACTCACTGTTGAAATTATTTATTTTTGCGAATAAAGCATTTTCCAACGGACTGTGGCACATTGTTATGTGAAGTAGGCAGTGTCATTTGCGCACTGCGACAGTCAATTTGACGTTGTCGTTCATAGTGAGTGAGAAACTGTGTCTTGAAAATAGGGCCGATTTTACCTTGGACGAACTGACTGACCTTATCATCGATGGGTATGTATATTTTCTTTCATATTGCGTCAATAATTCTGAAACTTGTCATATAATATCTTAAAGAATTCACCTATATTATTTATGGGTTCATATTATGATTGAAAGTTTTTGTCAGTTGTAATTCAATAATGTTTTCAACCGTCCTTCCAGAAGGACGTCAGGATAATATGTTGTCATTTTGTATTCACAGAAAACGATGTACACTTATTGAACTTTTGGACATGTTAGAATCAAAAGATGAGGAAATACCTAACACTGGTGTGAATGTAATATTACACCTCCTCTAAATTCAACTGATGACGTAACAGATGAAGATTCGAGTGCTGAAGAAAATCCAAGTGTAGATAAATTACCAGCAAGTCAGCTCAATGCTACTGCGCTACATGACCTAAAAGAGAGGGGCGTGGAAGCAACAGGAACAATAAGAGGAAACAGAGTTAAGAATTATACTCTATCATCTGTAGATAAAATGATAAAAGAAAATAGAGGATCATATTAAATTTGTTCTGACTCAGCATCCGGGATTTCCATTGTACGTTGGAATGACAACAGTGTTGTTACTATAGCCACCAACTTCGATAGAGTGCAACCACTACGCTCTGTAGCAAGACGTTCCAGTGAACAAAAGAAAAGGATTAGCATGCTTCAACCTAACTTATTACACTTCTACAATACTCATATGGGAGGCGTAGATCGAGCTGACCAAAATGTATCCCTATATGGATGCTCCATAAAATGGAAAAAGTGGTATTTCCCGATCATTGCACATTTTATAGACATTGCAGAGCAAAATGCCTGGGATCTTTACAAGCACAACGAAGAACCCATAGATCATCTGACATTTCGTCGTCGCATTTTCATTGCAAATCTTGAAAGTAACAAAAGAGTCACTACCAGCAGAGGACGTCCTAGTAAGAGGGCAAAACTAGATTCTAGATTTGATGGAAGAAAACATTATGTTGCTGAATTACCAACGGTCGAGATAACAAAAAGAGAAGAAGCAGCTGAAATGTCGAAATTGCCACAAAAAAACTACTACTATGTGCGTAAAATATGACGAACCACTACATGTTTGTTGCTTTTTGTCTTATCATACTAGTGCATAAAATATGTGTATAGGTTATTTTCTTTGTTTTTGTATTTATTAGCTGTTTTAGCCCATAATTCAAATTTATTTATGTTTATTTGAAAGTATAAAAACCAAAACAAGTTCATTGTGCAATGTCACATACTTTAAAAACATGTTCCCTTATTGTCCTGACGTCCTTCTGGAAGGACGCCCATTTTTGGAAATACCAAATAAAAATAAATACTCAAAATTGTTTTTACTTTCTTCCTTACAACCTTGTGAATGAATGTAGATAAGATATAAATCAATTTTGAAAAAAAAAAATAATTCAGGACTATCTGGGTTAAACTAACCTAAAGTATTCCCATGATGCTCCAACATCTGGTCACCTGGGGTTCGTGAAGGCACCAGACAGAATCTGATGCAGGCATCACTGACCAGGTCTGTACCAATGTGTTAGACACTATGTGAGCCACTCAGGAATGCCAGTGACAGAACAAGTGCCATAATTACTTCCACAATAGCTATATTATCAGTTGTGCAGAGCCATTCGACCAGATCAGAATCAACCACTTGGGTAAGTTCATGTCACGAAGATGAAAAATGCTAATCATGCCATGACAAAAGTTGTGCCAACTGCCAAAGCTAAGAAAATTGTAAGGTTCCTGCTAGAAGACTTCATTTTGAGGAACAGAGAACTCCATTTGATGATCTCTGATTGTGAAAAAGTTTTCCAATTGAGACTAGTACCAGGAGGTAATTTCACATTGCGACATCACCCACAAAATGTCGACTGCCTACCACCTGTTGACAAATGATGTCAGAGAGCACTTTAATATGGCATTGGCAGATCCACTCTCAATGTATGTCGACGCAAAACAGTGTATCAAACAGAGGTTTGGATACAATACTGCATGTCATGACATTCACATACAAGACAATGAAGCAACTTCCTACAGGCTGCACGCCATTCTGTCTTCTACCCGGATGTGACACCAAAACAACAATGGATACACTATCCCCATTTCAGCCAAATGATACTCAGGATGACTATGTGAAGCTCTTCATCACCAGGATTGAAGACACAAAGGAACTGACTCACATAAAGTCCCTAGATATCCAGGAGAAGGACTGAGGGCAGTTTAACACCCTGCACCAGCCATTAAGATACAGCCCCAGACTCCTGGTAACGCTTTTACGCTTTTCAGGGGTGACATATGAAATGGAGGATTATGACTGTTGAAAAAGACAACAAAGTACAAAGCTCCTCTGTATGAAGCTATAAAACAGTCCAGAGGCACAGATCAAAGCTGGGGCTTTTTATTCGAGAAAACTGAAGGCCCACTCAATGAACACACAGCTCGATGGGAGAGGTTGCTCTCAACGCTCATCATAATGAAGGGGGTGAGACAGCATGAACCAAATGTGAGGATTCTCCGATGCTACCATACAGAGAATCACTGATAAGATCAATAACTAAGATGCTGTAGTCAGCTCCAATGAGAACTTCTGATGAAACAGTGGGTCACTGTTTCTCCAGAGAAGGGAACAATGTCATGAGCTGTGCTGCACACAAATATGGAATACCAGTTTGCATCCCTGCTGGTGTGCTGCAGGTCATCATTTCAAATCCAATCAGCATTAATTTTTTTCTCCTTCATAGTTGTTACCACCGCAGAGAATTTATTAAAAGATGATGACATTTTCCACTTTTGCTGTATTAATTTTATTTGTTCACAACTAGTTTCAGCCTTTTAGTCCATTCTCAAGTGATTTTATGTTCCTGTAGTAGAAAAGTATGTCTTACATGCTGAAATGTCAGCATCCTGAAATGTGTGTTTTGTATTCATTTTCGTCCACAAATGGTGTCTTGTAGGGTTGACAGCCAACTGGAGTGAGCAGTAACCTGGCATGTGACATAGAGGATGCTGAGAACACGGAAGAGTGATAAGGTGGGGAGGAGGTGGTAAAACATGGTTAGGATGGATGTAGAACATGGTGAGGTTAGATATAGGTAAACATGGTGGAGGCAGGAGGGAAAACATGGTTCTGCAAGGGGAACCACTGAGAGAATAGTAGAGGGGGAAGGTGGACAATGCAGTGTAAGAGTAGTTAAGGAGGTTGAGGACAATGACTAATAAAAACTGGTGGTCATCAGCAATTCTAACACTTCCAATACCTGCCAATCATTCTGCACTAAATATACCTCCTTGTAAGCTGGTCACCTTCAAAGCACATCTGCAGTGACAAGCTGTTCCTTCACCAGTACACTGAAAGCCATTCTACAGGCTTTAGAAAGTGACACTATTTTCACAACTTTGTCTAAGAACAGACAACCCGTGCTTATCTCTGTATAGACTAAATATTCCTTGTTCACATACTAAGCAGCAATAAAGAAGAGCTCCCATCATCGCTCAGTTCCATCCATGATTTCGACCACTGAATGACAATCCATGATGTGGAAAACTGAATGACATTCTCCATCAGCACTGAGTGAAGCTCTAAAATGAGGTATATCCTCCCCAATACCATTGCTAGAGTGCTATTCCCCTGCATTCCGAACATACACACATCTTTGTCCATTCTTATGCTGATCTTTCTTCCCAGCCTATTGCCATATGGCCCATATCCCTGTGAAAGACATGTCTTTATATTCACACAACTATATTATTGCAGACCTATCACTAGTATTATTTTCCCCATCTGCACGAATCTAAGCAACCACATAATCTACCAGCTATGCTACAAACACTGCATAACAGTCTACTTCCAGCTGACCATGAATAAACTGCCTACTGTCAGTGAATGAGTTTGCCCCATTGGACCATCCAATTAGAAAACATGTTTCTCAACCCCATTAGGTACTCTGAATTGTGCAGGTGACAAATCACTCAATATATCTTACATTCTCACGTTCCTCTGGGTTCAATATTTATCAGTCTCTCTACCACTAACTGTCTGTAGCTCCTCTCTTCGTCTCACTGCATTTCGCTCTCCTTGATACCCTGCTACTCTCACACTCCATCTGTTATATTTATGCACCAACCCTTTTCTTCATTACCATTCTTCTCTTTCACACTTCTCTGGTGTTAAGACCTCTCCTAATTGGTGAGAAATTGTATCTCCTAACATACATAATAGTATTCCACCCTAGATTTTTCATCAACTGATCAGCCACTATAAAATTTGTCATGAGGGTAAAAATTTCATTAAGCTATGTTAACAGTAAACTGCAAACAGAATGAGGTATTTGACTGTTTTCTGGAAACTGTCGTAAATGATTAATTATGTCATTTTATGCCCTAACATGCTTTTCCCCTCTTGAATTTCAGTATTCTTTTATAAAAATGGAAATGAAATTCAAATAATTAAATGTCCGCTGAAACGCTCCATTTGAGTCATGTGATGCCTGTGACATCACTGGCTAGCTCACTGCTCCTGCCATCATAGTGCTATCTCCTACTGTCATATTGCTAATTCACAGTGATTGCTTGTTTTGGAATTTATGTTTTGGAAAATGGGTTACAAAAGGTGTGTCTTACCATATTGTACAAAAACTCCTGAAAAGTTGTTTTCAATTGTTCCAGAGACTGAGAAGATGCATAAAATGTAGTTGCACTGTATCGGCAAATTGCCTCCACATCGAGGCACAAGTTCACTAGCTTAATTAAAAATGTGTTGCACTGTGATATTAACATTAATTTATTTCCAAGATATGCTCTCCCACTGTTACAACAAAGGATAGTATCATTCAACAAAATTAAACTCGAAGTGTCATTTTACCTAACTACACCTCAAGTATTTGGCAGCTCCACTGTTACAGCAGTAAACTGTCGAGATTTATAAGAGGATGTCCATAGATCACTGCTTCAAATCTAAACAGAATGAACATTTTAACTTATCTGTAAAATGACTCGACAGTCCTCCCATACGAAAATCAAATCACATTTACAAAACTTCACCACACTGATCAGAAATAGAATAATATCATGTCTTCCTTGCTGCTTACATTTGCAACATTGTTCACACATGTCACTTTCAAAAAGATAATGTGACCACACACTTTTTACTTTATTAGAAACAATGTTTTTATCTTCACAATGTCTGTGTATTATCCTTACTGTTTAATTTTCACTGTTTCAACATCTTATCGGTACATAAAGATGAAGTAGGTCTGCTTCAAACGCTAATGTTGGTTTACACTCAAAAATATCACAGCCTATATGTTTGTGTTACCTGCGTGTTGTACATGCTTTATAACTTTCTGTACAACTCCACTGTCCCACATATCATTGTACTGTGGAGGTATGATGATATCTTCAGTAGCAATGCTATCCAAAAAAGTGACTTGTTTGTTTGCAAGGTAAACGCATTTATCCTCTGTTGTCTGTTTCTCAGACTAAGACTAATGTGAAGCTATATATAATACATCCCACAGTCAAAACAACTGTTACAAACAGTTCTTGCTAATACTATTTTCATATTTCATGTAAAACTTTTTAAAATTTATGACCCTTCCAGGATTCGAACATGTGATCTCTTTCAACGCATTTGAATGCGTTATCCACTGCGCCACAGAAGAAAGGACGTGTGCAGTATCTCTGGTGAGTGCCTTCTACATAGGATATCAGCATTAAGTTTTGCCAAGAATAATTTTGTTGTGCTTTGGACCATAGCTCATGCCTGACAGTCGACAATCTAGATGTAATATATGCACCCATTTGCAAAAGTTCTACAATTCCTTAGTTTTGAATGAGTTTAATGATGCAGGGAGCAGAGAAAAGAATGTCCGTCACTGCACATATTGCCACTCTAAATGCGTGGCGCATAAACTTCCGCAAGGCTTCCACTATCTGCATTCACAAAAATCCTTTATATTGTTACTTAAAAGTTGTAGTTGCATTTTCCATCACTAAATAGATAAATTGTTTGTAGTAAAAGTATGTAAAAACTTCATAATTTTGGATAACGCTCTTATAACACACGTATAGCTTCGTCTTACTCCTAGCCTTTGATGTCACCGGAGAATCAGCCAGTAACAGAGCGTTGTCGAACATGTGACCAGATCTTGATATTTAATGATTTTTAAGTTTTAATTACATAAAAACAACAGATATTTTGTGACAATGTTGACTGTAAATGCTATAATCAATCAGAATAATGACAGTCCAAACTGTATTGTAAACATAGGAAAGTAGCCTATTATAAGACTGAAGTTTTACCTTTAAGGTTGCATTCTGTGTCTTTCAATCAAGTGTCATCTACATCTACATCTACATCGATACTCCGCAAGCCACCCAACGGTGTGTGGCGGAGGGCACTTTACGTGCCACTGTCATTACCTCCCTTTCCTGTTCCAGTCGCGTATGGTTCGCGGGAAGAACGACTGTCTGAAAGCCACCGTGCGCGCTCTAATCTCTCTAATTTTACATTCGTGATCTCTTCGGGAGGTATAAGTAGGGGGAAGCAATATATTCGATACCTCATCCAGAAACGCACCCTCTCGAAACCTGGCGAGCAAGCTACACCGCGATGCAGAGCGCCTCTCTTGCAGAGTCTGCCACTTGAGTTTATTAAACATCTCCGTAACGCTATCACGGTTACCAAATAACCCGGCGACGAAACGCGCCGCTCTTCTTTGGATCTTCTCTATCTCCTCCGTCAACCGGACCTGGTACGGATCCCACACTGATGAGCAATACTCAAGTATAGGTCGAACGAGTGTTTTGTAAGCCACCTCCTTTGTTGATGGACTACATTTTCTAAGCACTCTCCCAATGAATCTCAACCTGGTACCCGCCTTACCAACAATTAATTTTATATGATCATTCCACTTCAAATCGTTCCGCACGCATACTCCCAGATATTTTACAGACGTAACTGCTACCAGTGTTTGTTCCGCTATCATATAATCATACAATAAAGGATCCTTCTTTCTATGTATTCGCAATACATTACATTTGTCTATGTTAAGGGTCAGTTGCCACTCCCTGCACCAAGTGCCTATCCGCTGCAGATCTTCCTGCATTTCGCTACAATTTTCTAATGCTGCAACTTCTCTGTATACTACAGCATCATCCGCGAAAAGCCGCATGGAACTTCCGACTCTATCTACTAAGTCATTTATATATATTGTGAAAAGCAATGGTCCCATAACACTCCCCTGTGGCACGCCAGAGGTTACTTTAACGTCTGTAGACGTCTCTCCATTGATAACAACATGCTGTGTTCTGTTTGCTAAAGACTCTTCAATCCAGCCACACAGCTGGTCTGATATTAAGTAGGCTCTTACTTTGTTTATCAGGCGACAGTGCGGAACTGTATCGAACGCCTTCCGGAAGTCAAGAAAAATAGCATCTACCTGGCAGCCTGTATCTAATATTTTCTGGGTCTCATGAACAAATAAGGCGAGTTGGGTCTCACACGATCGCTGTTTCCAGAATCCATGTTGATTCCTACATAGTAGATTCTGGGTTTCC
Organism: Schistocerca serialis cubense; assembly: GCF_023864345.2. Classification (NCBI taxonomy): domain Eukaryota; kingdom Metazoa; phylum Arthropoda; class Insecta; order Orthoptera; family Acrididae; genus Schistocerca; species Schistocerca serialis. The sequence continues at coordinate 783,565,760 of NC_064641.1, read as the reverse complement.
AGAAATGACATGATACGCGAGCAAAAAACATGTTCTAAAATTCTACAAGAGATCGACGTAAGAGATATAGGTCTATAGTTTTGCGCATATGCTCGACGACCCTTCTTGAAGACTGGGACTATCTGTGCTCTTTTCCAATCATTTGGAACCCTCCGTTTCTCTAGAGACTTGCGGTACACGGCTGTTAGAAGGGGGGCAAGTTCTTTCGCGTACTCTGTGTAGAATCGAATTGGTATCCCGTCAGGTCCAGTGGACTTTCCTCTGTTGAGTGATTCCAGTTGCTTTTCTATTCCTTGGAAACTTATTTCGATGTCAGCCATTTTTTCGTTTTTGCGAGGATTTAGAGAAGGAACTGCAGTGCGGTCTTCCTCTGTGAAACAGCTTTGGAAAAAGGTGTTTAGTATTTCAGCTTTACGTGTGTCATCCTCTGTTTCAATGCCATCATCATCCCGTAGTGTCTGGATATGCTGTTTCGAGCCACTTACTGATTTAACGTAAGACCAGAACTTCCTAGGATTTTCTGTCAAGTCGGTACATAGAATTTTACTTTCGAATTCAATGAACGCTTGACGCATAGCCCTCCTTACGCTAACTTTGACATCGTTTAGCTTCTGTTTGTCTGAGAGGTTTTGGCTGCGTTTAAACTTGGAGTGGAGCTCTCTTTGCTTTCGCAATAGTTTCCTAACTTTGTTGTTGTACCACGGTGAGTTTTTCCCGTCCCTCACAGTTTTACTCGGCACGTACCTGTCTAAAACGCATTTTACGATTGCCTTGAACTTTTTCCATAAACACTCAACATTGTCAGTGTCGGAACAGAAATTTTCGTTTTGATCTGTTAGGTAGTCTGAAATCTGCCTTCTATTACTCTTGCTAAACAGATAAACCTTCCTCCCTTTTTTTATATTCCTATTAACTTCCATATTCAGGCATGCTGCAACGGCCTTATGATCACTGATTCCCTGTTCTGTACATACAGAGTCGAAAAGTTCGGGTCTGTTTGTTATCAGTAGGTCCAAGATGTTATCTCCACGAGTCGGTTCTCTGTTTAATTGCTCGAGGTAATTTTCGAATAGTGCACTCAGTATAATGTCACTCGATGCTCTGTCCCTACCACCCGTCCTAAACATCTGAGTGTCCCAGTCTATATCTGGTAAATTGAAATCTCCACCTAAGACTATAACATGCTGAGAAAATTTATGTGAAATGTATTCCAAATTTTCTCTCAGTTGTTCTGCCACTAATGCTGCTGAGTCGGGAGGTCGGTAAAAGGAGCCAATTATTAACCTAGTTTGGTTGTTTAGTGTAACCTCCACCCATAATAATTCACAGGAACTATCCACTTCTACTTCACTACAAGATAAACTACTACTAACAGCGACGAACACTCCACCACCGGTTGCATGCAATCTATCCTTTCTAAACACCGTCTGTACCTTTGTAAAAATTTCGGCAGAATTTATCTCTGGCTTAAGCCAGCTTTCTGTACCTATAACGATTTCAGCTTCGGTGCTTTCTATCAGCGCTTGAAGTTCCGGTACTTTACCAACGCAGCTTCGACAGTTGACAATTACAATACCGATTGCTGCTTGGTCCCCGCATGTCCTGACTTTGCCCCGCACCCGTTGAGGCTGTTGCCCTTTCTGTACTTGCCCAAGGCCATCTAACCTAAAAAACCGCCCAGCCCACGCCACACAACCCCTGCTACCCGTGTAGCCGCTTGTTGCGTGTAGTGGACTCCTGACCTATCCAGCGGAACCCGAAACCCCACCACACTATGGCGCAAGTCGAGGAATCTGCAGCCCACACGGTCGCAGAACCGTCTCAGCCTCTGATTCAGACCCTCCACTCGGCTCTGTACCAAAGGTCCGCAGTCAGTCCTGTCGACGATGCTGCAGATGGTGAGCTCTGCTTTCATCCCACTAGCGAGACTGGCAGTCTTCACCAAATCAGATAGCCGCCGGAAGCCAGAGAGGATTTCCTCCGATCCATAGCGACACACATCATTGGTGCCGACATGAGCGACCATCCGCAGATGGGTGCACCCTGTACCCTTCATGGCATCCGGAAGGACCCTTTCCACATCTGGAATGACTCCCCCCGGTATGCACACGGAGTGCACATTGGTTCTCTTGCTGCCATTTCCCTAAGGGGCCCCATTACGCGCCTGACGTTGGAGCTCCCAACTACCAGTAAGCCCACCCTCTGCAACTGCCCGGATCTTGCAGACTGAGGGGCAACCTCTGGAACAGGACAAGCAGCCATGTCAGGCCGAAGATCAGTATCAGCCTGAGACAGAGCCTGAAACCGGTTCGTCTGACAAACTGGAGAGGCTTTCCGTTCAGCCCTCCGGAATGTCTTTCGCCCCCTGCCACACCTTGAAACGACCTCCCACTCTACCACAGGTGAGGGATCAGCCTCAATGCGGACAGTATCCCGGGCAACCACAGTCGTAGTCCGATCAGGGGATGCGTGGGACGAGCTGGCCGTCCCCGACAAACCCCCATCCGGACCCCCACAGTGATGCCCATTGGCAGCAGCCTCAAGCTGTGTGACCGAAGCCAACACTGCCTGAAGCTGGGAGCGAAGGGATGCCAACTCAGCCTGCATCCGAACACAGCAGTTGCAGTCCCTATCCATGCTAAAAACTGTTTTGCAAAGAACGTCTGAACTAATCTACAGAGAGCGCAAACAAATAGACAAAATTTAAACGGTTATTAAAATACAAGATTGCCTAGTAAATGCAGTAATGCTGCTACTTGCGCACTGCTGACACTGCTCGGCGGCGGAAGGAGACTAAGCGAAATTACACTATTCAGGTACTAAAACGCGATGCTACACTCTCAAATACTATAATACCTCCGAAATTTATGAATTAAACAATGCAAGTACCAAAAACACGCAAAGAAATTAAGAATTAAACTATGTAACAAATGAGTGAGCTAGGAGTATACGACTTGCTGCTCAGCTGCTTATCCAACGGCGGCAGGGAGGACACTGACTGTGACCAACCGACACTGGCCGTTCAAAACAAAAACAGTAGACAAACGACTACGCGAATTTACACTATTCAGGTACTAAACCGCGATGCTACAACTCTCAAATACTATAATACGCCCGAAATTTATGAATTAAACAATGCAAGTACCAAAAACACGCAAAGAAATTAAGAATTAAACTATGTAACAAACGAGTGAGCTAGGAGTATACGACTTGCTGCTCAGCTGCTTATCCAACGGCGGCAGGGAGCACACTGACTGTGACCAACCGACACTGGCCGTTCAAAACAAAAACAGTAGACAAACGACTACTGCATCAGATAGTTACATGCTGATGCTTTGGTAGAATTCAATCTATACGTGGTGAACATAAACAGTTTAAAAAGTGACATCAACAGTCATAAATGATATGTCACAAGATTTTAATGGTGACGTTTAAGGAATTCAGGATTGAAAGATCACTGTATCACATTTCTGATTGATTTAATATTTTATTCTTCATGCAGTATATGTTAGTGCAGATTTGTACATACCTTCGTATTTCTCGTTCCTCTTCATTATCATCCATAGATTCTGCATCACTTCCGCTAATTGCATTATGAGAAGAAAAATAATATATTAGAAATGTTGAAGAGCAACTGACAAATTTCTAAAAAAGTAAAAAAAAACAGAACTAGTTACCTAATAATGTTCCTGCTTTTATTACTTTTTTCTATATCTGGCCCATTGTCCATATCACAGTTGTTCTCAACATTTGAAAAAGAGGCCAGCCTTTCAAGTTTTACATAACAGCCATTTCTCAGTTTTTCATCATTAAACTGAGCTAAATATTTCATATCAAACTTTTCTTGTTGACCATATTTATCTATCTTTGCACTATCCAAAGAACTCTCTGAGTCACTATCACTACAAGATGGAAGACCTCGAAGACCATGTTTCTTTTTCTTCAATGTATTTTTATCTGCAGGCACTTTTGAATTACTAGGATGATTCCTCAATGATAATCTTTTGCACTTCTTTCTTTTTTTCCTTTGTGCTTCTTCATCAGAATGGTTTGTGCTATCACTTTCTGAGTTGTCTTCAGAACTAACCTCTAGTAACTTTTCTTTTGATTTTAATGCAATACTTGAAAATTTATTTTCCTTGTCTGATTCTACAGCATCTACATGAGAATCACGCAGAGGACTACTCTGCAGCTTGGCATCAGTGTTCACAAACATATCAGGGCGACTGATGTTTTCCTCTACCTTAACAAGGATGCTTTCCATTGTGTCAATCAACTCAGTGCTTAACTGTTCCTGGACGTCATAACCCATAGTGTCAATTTTATCATTACTGGTCTTCTCCGTTTGCAATTCTACATCAAACAAATCAGGCTGGCAATTATCTATAGTACTGTCTTCATGGAGTTTCGTGTCAGCCTCTAAATCAAGCATTTCAGTTGACTCATCGGAATTCACACAGCAATCCATATTGTCTTTCTGATGAGCATTTGTGACGGCCTCTAAATCAAGTATTTCAGTAGCCATTTGTGAAATGGCACTTAAATTTTTCTCAAAAAGGTTTCCACGTTCATTTTCAACTGTAATAGCACTCTCATCCTCATATTTACTTTTCTGTTCATCACAGTCTGATTTCTGTGGTGATATTTTGTTGTCATTTGATTGCAAGACAGAATCATTTACAGTTTTTAATGCTGTTTCATCTGACTGACATACTACAGTGTTGTTTTGGTCTTCTTCTGCTTCCATTTTACCTTCTTTGCAAGGTGTGCTTGTACCCAGCAACATGTTTGGCATCAACGGAGAGCACTGTTCTCTATCAGATCCTTCGTGGTCACTGTGGACAGGTTTTGGACTGCCAATTTCCTTTTCTGAAAGTGTAGTTTTAGAGCAAGCTGAAGGTTTATCGACCAATATCTGGCAGTCAGCATTTACATGAAATTTTCTTGTCTTATCCTGAGCATGCTTGTTTCTGTTTTTAATCGCCAAGTCCTTCCTCCACTGACTGTACAAAGTTCTTGTATTAGTTTTAGCTTTCTCAAGATTTTTGACTGAAAGTTCTGCAAGCAGTTGTATTTTTTCTACAGTTTTATCTACATCTAACAGTTCTTTAAAATTTTTCTTATTTACTTTTCTCTTGAGTATTTTCTTTGCCTGATCCGATATAATTTCCCCAGTGCTTACAAAGTCTTTCAGCTGTTCAGCAAGCAATCTACAGATTTCTCTAGTGTTTTCTCTATCTAAGGCATAAGATTCTTGGGAAATGTCATTGTCCTCATCCGAAGATCTTCTCCCTCTTCCCACTTTTACGTTATTTTCGCAATCCGATTTGTCAGGTGTCTTACGTTTTCCTTTGTATTCATGGTTGTCTGTTTCACATATATCCTCACCTTCATTGTCAGATTTGGTACCAGTTTTTTTGTCATTTTCGGGAAATAATGTTCTTTTTTTATTTTCAGAAGAACACAGTAACTTCCTGGATGCTGTGGTGCTGTCATCTGATCCTGAATCAATGTCTATAACTTCTGTTGCATCTGTTTTAGTTCTCATATTATGAGGACGTATTGAAGTTTTCTGTAAAAAGAACAATAAATCAAACAAAAGATCAACATGCTTCAGTCAGTTCAAAACACTTAACATGAAATCGCATGAAACATCTTTGACTGAGGAGGGGAGGCAGGGACTACAGAGCCCAAATATTCATAGAGTAGCCATTTACTACCTCAAAATTCTAGATAGCAGAAGAGCACAATTATATGTATGCTAGAGGGAAAGGATCATCCAATGCCAAATAATTATGCCTGAATCTAAACATTTCTTGTAGTTATGAAATTTCTTGGAGAAATGAGAGCACCTAGTGCAATGAGTATTGTATCAAAATTCATAAAATCTTGTGCCATTTGAACTACTTAAATAGTGCACAAACTATCAAAGACATAGTTTAACTATTTAGTGAAGCAGCCAAAAGCTTTTATATCCTTAATGGTGTGCTTCTTGGCTACGTTCATTTTATACATAAAATGTAGACGACGACTTACTTGAATAACTGGAAGCACAACATTAATCAATCAAACTGAGAAATCCTTTTGTGTCTCATTGCAAAATTTTGAAAGTCTCAACTTAAGGAACTCATAAGGGCCAAGTATTGCACGTTGAAAGCTAAGGATGTGTAGAATTACATGTAAGATGCATAGGCAACTACAGACTCTTGAGGATGATTTCAGATGGAACCAATTCACACGGAATAAAGAGAGAGAGAGAGAGAGAGAGAGAGAGAGAGAGAGAACACTTCAACAACTGATCATCTTAAAAGTGGAATATTGTTACCCAATAAATGTTTAACAATAATTTATTAAAAAATTCTCATTTTTCCAATGTTCATCACAGTCTTTGTGTGTGTGTGTGTGTGTGTGTGTGTGTGTGTGTGTGTGTGTGTGTGTTTGTGAATTCATATCTAATTTCAATACCTGTGTTTGAATTTTTTGGAAAATTCTGTTATAGTTGCTCTTTTCATAATCATATTTTATCATTTACAAATATTATTTGTCAGATCTGGAACCATTTTAATATAAAATTCCCTATACAGAAGGTGTCATCCAGAGTTTCTTTCTTTTCTGGCTGGGCACTATGTCTTGACCAAGTCTTCATTTGCACAACTCTATTGCTATCTATCTATCGCTTGCACCTTTATACCGTGGTTGCGTAGGGGCGGTGTGGTTAGGTACGGATTTGGCAATGTTAATGTTAAGGGGTGGCCAGATGCCCTTGCTGCCACCACCCCGTAAACCCCCCCCCCCCCCCCCTTTCACGGGACAGAGTTAGTGTACCCCAGCTGTCTGTGTCTAGTGTAATAAATGGAATAGTGCAAATGTGGTAAGATGTCTGCAAGTCTGTAACTGAGGCGGGATTTGGGGACCAGCCCGGTATTCACTTAGGGGGATGTGGGAAACCGCCTAAAAACCACATCCAGGCTGGCCGGCACATCAGCCTCCGTTGTTAATCTGCCAGGCAGATTCGATCTGGGACCAGCGCGCCTACCCGAGTCCAGGAAGCAGTCCACTAGTGCTCTCAGCTAACCTGGTGGGTCCAATTCTTCATCTGCACAACAAAAACTATAACAGTTTTACAGAGTTATGCCTGCTGTAAACGAACCAAATTCCTTTAAACATTAAAGATATAATTGATGTAACACTATATTCGATTGTATAACCTCCGCTATATGGTAAGTAGCAATTATTCTTTTCATAACATTGTTATGTCTCATCCCGGATTTTCGACTGTTTAAGAATGCAATAGTGTATAGCAAGTGTCATTTTTTGTTTTAAATGAATATTGATTACACAATTTATTTTCATGGGGGCTACTCTTGGAAGAAGGTAGAGCTGGCAGAGGCTGCAAGTAAGATGGGGCTGGACGTTTTAGCTGTTAGTGACATTTGGGTAAGGGGTGAGAAAGAAGAAGTAGTGGGAGAATACAAGGTCTACTTTTCAGGAGTCAAAGCAGGAATAGCACAATGGGGTGTAGGGCTTTACATCAGGAAAGAAATGGAACCCAGCGTAGTTGCAATAAGGTATGTAAACGAACAACTGATGTGGATAGATTTGACAGTGTCTAGCAAGAAAATTAGGATTGTGTCAGTATATTCGCATTGTGAAGGGACTGGTCAAGATAAGATGGATAGTTTTTATGAGGCACTCAGTGATGTAGTTGTTAGAGTAAAGGACAAGGACAGTGTTCTGCTCATGGGTGATTTTAACGCCAGGATTGGAAATCAAACAGAAGGGTATGAAAAGGTTATGGGTAAATTTGGAGAGGATATGGAGGCCAACAGGAACGGGCAGCAACTCTTGGATTTCTGTGCCAGTATGGGCTTAGTAATCACAAACTCCTTTTTTAAACATAAGAACATTCACCGGTATACTTGGGAAAGCAGGGGAACCAGATCTGTCATTGACTATATAATAACAGATCAGGAATTCAGGAAGGCTGTGAGGGACACACGTGTATTCAGGGGATTCTTTGATGACACTGATCATTATTTAATCTGCAGTGAAATTGGGATTGCGAGGCCGAAAGTGCAGGAGGTCAGGTCCATACGTAGGAGGATAAGAGTGGAGAAACTTCAGGATAAGGAAATCAGGCACAAGTACATAACAGCGATCTCAGAAAGGTACCAGTTAGCTGAATGTAGTCAATTACAGTCACTGGAAAAGGAATGGACAAGGTACAGGGACACAGTACTAGAAGTGGCTAAAGAATGTCTTGGAACAGTAGTGTGTAAAAGTAGGAGGAAGCAAACAGCTTGGTGGAATGACACAGTCAAGGCAGCCTGTAAAAGGCAAAAGAAGGCGTATAAAAATGGCTACATACTAGAACTCAGGTAGACAGAGAAAGTTATGTTGAAGAAAGAAACAAAGCCAAACAAATAATTGCAGCATCCAAGAAGAAATCTTGGGAAGACTTTGGAAACAGGTTGGAGACATTGGGTCAAGCTGCTGGAAAACCATTCTGGAGTGTAATTAGCAGTCTTCGAAAGGGAGGTAAGAAGGAAATGACAAGTATTTTGGACAGGTCAGGAAAACTGCTGGTGAATCCTGTGGATGCCTTGGGCAGATGGAGGGAATATTTTGAAGAGTTGCTCAATGTAGGTGAAAATACGATCAGTAATGTTTCAGATTTCGAGGTAGAATGGGATAGGAATGATGATGGAAATAGGATCACGTTTGAGGAAGTGGAGAAAATGGTCAATAGATTGCAGTGCAATAAAGCAGCTGGGGTGGATGAAATTAAGTCAGAACTCATCAAGTACAGTGGAATGTCAGGTCTTAAATGGCTACACAGGATAATTGAAATGGCCTGGGAGTCGGGGCAGGTTCCATCAGACTGGACAAAAGCAGTAATCACACCAATCTTTAAACATGGAAACAGAAAAGATTGTAACAACTACAGAGGTATCTCTTTAATCAGCGCTGTGGGTAAAATCTTCTCAGGTATTGTTGAAAGGAAAGTGCGAGTATTAGTTGAGGAGCAATTGGATGAAAATCAGTGTGGGTTTAGGCCTCTTAGAGGTTGTCAGGACCAGATCTTTAGCTTACGACAAATAATGGAGAAGTGTTATGAGTGGAACAGGGAATTGTATCTATGCTTTATAGATCTAGAAAAGGCATATGACCGGGTTCCTAGGAGGAAGTTATTGTCTGTTCTACGAGATTATGGAATAGGAGGCAAACTTTTGCAAGCAATTAAAGGTCTTTACATGGATAGTCAGGCAGCAGTTAGAGTTGACGGTAAACTGAGTTCATGGTTCAGAGAAGTTTCAGGGGTAAGACAAGGCTGCAACCTGTCTCCACTGTTGTTCATATTATTTATGGATCATATGTTGAAAACAATAGACTGGCTGGGTGAGATTAAGATATGTGAACACAAAATAAGCAGTCTTGCATATGCGGATGACTTAGTTGTGATGGCAGATTCGATTGAAAGTTTGCAGAGTAATATTTCAGAGCTAGATCAGAAATGTAAGGACTATGGTATGAAGATTAGCATCTCCAAAACGAAAGTAATGTCAGTGGGAAAGAAATATAAACGGATTGAGTGCCAAATAGGAGGAACAAAGTTAGAACAGGTGGACGGTTTCAAGTACTTAGGATGCATATTCTCACAGGATGGCAACATAGTGAAAGAACTGGAAGCGAGGTGTAGCAAGGCTAATGCAGTGAGCGCTCAGCTACGATCTACTCTCTTCTGCAAGAAGGAAGTCAGTACCAAGACTAAGTTACCTGTGCACCGTTCAATCTTTCGACCAACTTTGTTGTATGGGAGCGAAAGCTGGGTGGATTCAGGTTACCTTATCAATAAGGTTGAGGTTACGGATATGAAAGTAGCTAGGATGATTGCAGGTACTAGTAGATGGGAACAATGGCAGGAGGGTGTCCACAATGAGGAAATCAAAGAAAAACTGGGAATGAACTCTATAGATGTAGCAGTCAGGGCAAACAGGGTTAGATGGTGGGGTCATGTTACACGCATGGGAGAAGCAAGGTTACCCAAGAGACTCATGGGTTCAGCAGTAGAGGGTAGGAGGAGTCGGGGCAGACCAAGGAGAAGGTACCTGGATTCGGTTAAGAATGATTTTGAAGTAATAGGTTTACATCAGAAGAGGCACCAATGTTAGCACTGAATAGGGGATCATGGAGGAATTTTCCAGACTGAACGCTGAAAGGCATAATCAGTCTTAAATGATGATGATGATTCTGTCTGGAAAGCATATGGTAGCAGGTGGCAGCTGTGGTGTATTACTTCACAGCTCTGACTGAAACTGCTTCAACTGGATGCTGTGCATGCACGCAAGCAAACATACACACATGAAGAAAGTTAAGGTTTAATGATGAAGACTTTATAAACAGAGAAAAAGGTCAAACTGAGGAAGGATAGGGAAGGAATTCAGCTGTGTTGTTTCCTAAAGATCCATTCCATCATTACCATTAGGAACCATTTCATTATTTTGATTGATTTAGGGAAGCAACAGACAGCCTAAATCTGGATGGCTGGTTGGGATTTTCAACTTGCTCCACCTAAATAAAGATCAAGGAGGCCACCTTCTCGAAGTCTGTGTATGTCTACATGACTACTCTGCAATTCACACTTACATACCTGGCAGAGAGTTCATCAAATCAATATGACACTACTTTTCTACCGTTCCATTCTCTAGTAGTGTGCAGGAAAAATGGTATTAAAATGATCATTTCTTCCTATGTAGGTGGGTATCAACAAAGTATTTTCACATTCTGAGCAGAACGTTAGAGATTGAAATTTCATGAAAAGACCTTGCAGCAATGAAAAATGTCTTTTCTTTAATAATTGACACAGCAACTCACACATCATATCTGTGACATTTTCTCACCTATTTTGCGATAATACATAAACAGCTGCCTTTCTTAAAAAAATTTTGATGTCCTCCGTCAACCCACTCCTTTAGCAGAGGGTGGACAAGCACAGTCTCTTTAGTAGACCTGTTGAATCTTCCAAGTGTTCTGCCAATAAAACACATTCTTTGGTTTGCCTTGTCCATAACATTATCTACATAATCGTTCCAATTCAACTATCCACAATTGTAGTCCCTAAGTATTTAGTTGAACAGACAACTTTTAGATTTGTGTGACTGATCATGTAACTGAAATTTAAGGGATCCCTTTTAATACTCATGTGGACGACCTCACATATTTCATTATTTAGTGTCTATTGCCACTTTTTGCACCCTACAGGTATATTGCATAAATCATTTAGCAATTGGTTTTGATCTTCTGATGGCTGCACTAAATGGTAAATGACAGCAACAGTTGCAAATAATTTAAGATGGCTGCTCAGACTGTCTCCTAAATTGTTTATATACATTATAAACAACAAATGGCCTGTAACACTTCCTTGAATACCCCAGATATCACTTCTGTTTCACGACTTTCTGTCAATTACTATGAACTGTGGTACTTCTCAGAGGAAATCATGAATTCAGTCACACAGCTGGGATGATACTTGAGGTATGCAACTTGATTATTATAAGCCATTTGTAAGGAATGGTATCAAAAGTCTTTTGGAAATCTAGAAATATTGAACCAATTTGAAATCCACCTTCAATAGCACTCATTGATCTGTAAAAATAAAGAGCTGGTTGTGGTTCACAATAACGATATTTTCTGAATCTGCGCTGACTGTGTGTTACCGGATTGTTTTCCTTTATGTAAATCATCATGTCTCAACACAGGAAATGTTCCACAACTGGACCACAAAATGACATTAGTGACATGGATCTATAATTCATTGGATTACACCTACTTCCTTTCTTGGGTACTGTGCAACTCTCCAGTGTTTCGGTATGGATTTTTCACTGAGCAAGCAATTGTTCATGACTGTTAAGTACAGAGCTATTACATCAGCATACTCTGAAAGAAATCAAAGTGGTGTGCTGTCTGGACTGGAGGATGCACCTTCTTTAAGTGATTTAAGCTGCTTTGCTACATCAAGGATACCTACTTCTAAGTTACTCACGTTGGCAGCAGTTCCTGATTCAAATTCTGGAATACTTACTTTGTCTTATTTGGTGATGGAATTACGGAAACTGCATTTAGTCACTCTGCTGTAGTGGCACTGTCACTGGTAACATTACCTTCGCCATCGCACATGAAGGTATTGATTGTGACTTGACACTGGTGTACTTCACTTATGACGAGACATTCTCAGGATTTCAAGACAGAGTTAAATTTTGTTTGTTAATCTCTGGGATTTTGTGTTCACACACACACACTCTCATGCTAACGAAACTGACACACACGATTGTAGTCTCTAGCTGCTGAGGCCACAATGCGAGCAGCTGCGCATGATGGGAGACGCAACCGTATGGTGGGGGTAACATGGAGGCAGGGGTGGGGAGGGGAGGGAGAGGGATAGCAGGCTAATGCTGGGGGATGGTAAAGTGCTGCTTGTGGGAGCATACAGGGATGAGGTGGGGAGAGAGTAGGGCAGCTAGGTGCAGTTAGGAGGTTAGATGGAGGTGGGGGTAATTATTGGGAAAAGAGGTAGGTAAAAAGACTGTGGGTGTGGTGTTGGAGTAGAGGACTGTGTAGTGCTAGAATGGAAACTGAAGCGCTAGAGGGAAAGGACAAAGAATAATGAAGGTTGAGGACACGAGGGGTATGGGAACATAGGATATATATTGCACGGAGATTTCCCACCTGCACAATTCAAAAAAGCTGGTGTTGGTGGGACGGATCCAGATGGCACAGGCTGTGAAGCAGTCACTGAAATGAAGACTGTCATGTTGGGCAGCATGATCAGTAATGGGGTGGTCCAGTTGTTTCCTGGCTATAGTTTGTCAGTGGCCATTCATGCACGCAGCCAGCTTGTTGCTTACCATGCCCACGTAGAATGCAGCACAGTGGTTGCAGCTTAGCTTGTAGTTCACATGGCTGGTTTCACAGGTAGTCCTGCCTTTGATGGGATAGGTGATACTTGTGACCAGACTGGAGTAGATGGTGGTGGGAAGAATTACCTACAAACAAATCCGGATTACGGCTAAGGGCACTAGCATGGCACCATTCTGTGCCTTCTAGAGGAATCCTTCCTAAACATCTAGAATTCTAAACCCCTCACCTGCTTCAGATTCACTGATGACATCTTCATGATCTGGATCGAGGGTGAGCACAACCTACCCACATTCCTCCAGAACATGAACACCTTCTCCCCCATTCGCTTGACCTGGTCCTACTCAACCCAACAAGGCACCTTCCTCAGTGTTGACCTTCACCTCAAAGATGACTACATCAGTAACTCAGTCCACATCAAATCTACAACCAGCAGAAATATCTCTACTTTGTCAGTTGCCACCCATTTCATGCCAATTTCGACAGCTGTCACCCATCCCATGCCAAGAAGTGAAATCATCATACAGCCTAGCCACCCATGGCCGTTGCATCGGCAGTGATGAGCAGTCCCTCTCGAGATACACCGAGGGTCTCACTGAGGCCTTCACAGACCTTAATTACCCTACCAACCTTGCATGAAAACAGATCTCCCATGCCTTTGTCTCCAGTCACCCACAACCTCACAAAGTCCACCTTCAGCTTTCCCCTCGTGACTTAGTATCACCCAGGTCTGTAGCAAGTGAATCACATTCTCTGCCAGGATTTAGACTACCTTTCGTTGTGCACTGAAATGAGGAACGTCCCTCCCACACCTCCCACAGTAGTATTCCACGGCCCTTCGAACCTACACAATATCCTTGGCCATCCCTACACAGCTCCTGCTCCCAACCTCTTGCCTCATGGCCCATATCCCTGTAATAGATCTAGATGCAAGACCTGTCCCATACATCCTCCCACCACCACCACCTACTCCAGTCCAGTCACAAGCGTCACCTATCCCATCAAAGGCACCACCTACTCCAATCTGGTCACAAGCATAACCTATCCCAAAAAAGGCAGAACAACCTGTGAAATCAGTCATATGATCTACAAGCTAAGCTAAAACCACTGTGGTGCATTCTATGTGGGCATGACAACTAACTAGCTGTCTGTCCGGATGAATGGCCACCAACAAACTGTGGCCAAAAAACAGCTGGACCACCCCATTGCTGAGCACACTGCCCAATGCGACAGTCTTCATTTCAATGACTGCTTCACAGCCTATACTATCTGGATCCTTCCCACCAACACCAGCTTTTCTGAGTTGCGCAGATGGGAACTGTCCCTGCAATATATTCTACATTCCAGAACACTCCCAGCCTTAATCTTTGTTAGTCTTTATTCTTACCCTCTAGTCCCTTCCCTCTTCCCATACCAGCACTCCGCAGTCTTCCATTCCATCAACACACCCACAATCTTTTTACTTCTCTCTTTTCTACTAGCTGCTCCCCCCACCCCCACCCCAATCTAACCTCCCATCTGCACCTAGCTGCCCTACCCTCTCTCCATCCCATCTCTGTATGTTCCCACAAGCTGCACTTTACCATCCCTTACTCCTAACTTGCTATCCTTTCCCCTCCCCATCCCAGCCTCCTCCCACCCCCACCACCTGGTTGCGTGTCCCATCACGTGCAGCTGCTCGCAGTGTAGCCTCAGCAGCCAGAGAGTGCGCAGTTATATACGTGTGTGTGTGTGTGTGTGTGTGTGTGTGTGTGTGTGTGTGTGCGCGCTATCTATCTCCGACGAAGGCCCTGTTGGCCAAAAGCTCAGAATGGCACATTGCTTCCTCACAGCATGGTAATGGAGTGATTCACAAGGAGTTTGTTGCTCATGTACAGAGTGTCACAGGTGACTTTCACGCTGGAGTGCTCTACTGCTTGAGAGACCGAGTTAACCACGTCTGCTCAGCGGTCAAGGACGATTGGATTCTCCACCACGGCAACGCGCCCGCTTACACGTCGTGCACCGCCGCCGAAGTTTTGGTCAAATTCAACGTGACAACACTGCCGCAGCCACCCTACAGCCCCAACTTGGCTCCAAGTGACTTTTTCCTCTTTCCCCGAATCAAGACAGGCCTAAAAGGGAAGCAATTTGACTCCATTAGTGCCATCCAGCAGTCTTCGACAAAAGTCCTTGACAGCATGACGCCTGAGGCCTTCCCAGAAGGGCTACGAACAGTGGAATACATGCTGGCAGTGCTGTGTTGATGCTGAAGGATCCTATTTTGAAGAATTTTTAGTCCGCTGCACTTAAATGTCCAATAAATTTCTAGTTCTGAGTTAAGTCTTGAAACTTTTGAATCACATGTAAGTTTGCCTTTGAATGCACCTGTTTATTTAATTGAAGCAGCCAACATATTTCTGCTGAGGAACAATTTCCAAACAGGGTTTCATATAAAACTATAGTCTGTACATTATAATTCTTAGTAATCCCATTTCAAAAAATTACTTTGGTTTAGACTCATAAAATGCTTTCGAATTCTCTATCACCGAACAAACCTATGTGGTATCTTACACATATCTGGCCTTGAATGGTTTGTGTGATCAATTTTCTGAGCTTTTTTCACCTGGATTAAGTTAGGGTATGTCGTCTCAAGTACAGATCAAATTACAGTCATCGTAATGAGCTGATGTCATGGTATGAAAGGGCAAATGAATTTTTAATATCAGGGTGCTAACACTGCTTTTCCACAGCCATCGTGCGATGTCCATGTTGAAGGCTCTTGCTAGGCATTACACACTGGCTGGGGATTACAGCTGAAATCATCAAGGAATGTCCTAACATGGCAAGAAGTGTGTCTATGACCCACACACAGCAAACCATATTTTTATCAAAATATAAGAAAGACAAGGCTGCAAAACTTCATGACTCACATATTTAAGGTGGTAAGATAGCATAAGGACCAACTTTAAGAGCTGCCAGTATTCTGTTTTTGAGCCCACATAAGATGATGACTATGAGAGACTCCAGCAGAACTCCCTCATGGGCAGCAACACTGTTCTATCTTCTATCCCCTGTTGCTGCAGCTAGGGTGAATACAATCATGAGGTTATGCATCACAGCAATCACATTACTTTGCATTGCGTCTAAACCTATAGCTTGTTGTTTCAAATTAATTTTTGCTGTACATGGATGAAATTTATATTTTCAGATAGCTCAAAGTAATTCATATGGCTCTGAGAACTATGGGACTTAACATCTGAGGTCATCAGTTCCCTAGAACTTAGAACTACTTAAACCTAACTAACCTAAGGACATCACACACATCCATGCCCAAGGCAGGATTCGAACCTGCGACCGTATCAGCAGCATGATTCCGGACTGAAGCACCTAGAACCGCTTGGCCACAACGGCCGGCTTTTCAGATAGCAATGTTAGTCCAGCCATTCCCAAAATTAAAGGACTGTTGCTTGGTATTACTAGGGATAGGAAAATTTTGAGTAAACGGTAACACAACAAATAATGCAGAACTGGTGAGTTTCACAAAATGTTACAAAATCTGGCACTTTCCTCATTTTCGTAGTAATATGTTTAAGATGTGAGAGTTCATTTTAGTGGGTACTGGTCTCTTCAGTTTAAGTTTCAGCACAGTACTGATAAGCTCAAGTTAGCACTTTTGTAGGCAAAATACAGATAAATCATTACAGATTTACTTTGGTAGTAAAGATTGCATAAATGATGATTAAGCATGTGATACTCTCATATTACAAAAACCAGCTGTTGGAAACTTTTTAATTAACTCCCTAATTGCAATGTACAATAAAATGTTACAAAATGAATTTCTATAAATGCATGTTATAATACCAATTATACAACAGAAACTAAAAATGAAAATTATTGGCACTGCTGCTGCATCAAGAGTTTTTGGTGGAAGAGATTGTTGTACTACATTTGTAGTGAGGCTAGCAGTACAAAATGTGGCAGAGTAAGCAGAGCTGCAAGACATAGTACACATTAATGCCGTCTTCAAATGTTGTGTGTAGATTAAATTGTGAATAAATAGAAGAATTACTTAATCAGATGTTGAAACTGATTTATGCAGAATAGCAAAAAATCCAGGTAATTAACGAATGCCTATAATCGACAATCATAGAAAACACCATCCAATAATGTAAGTACAATATATATTTCATTTGCATATACTGCAACAAACTTGTTATTTCGAGAAAATTGCTATCTCACTAAAAATCTGTATAAATTCAGTAGTAGACTACAAAGAGGCCGAAAGCATTACAAAAAGAGAAGTTGACCAACGTTCGTATATAAATTTTCCATATGCATGTGGAATTTTTAAGTTTTCAGTTAAATGCATAAATTACCTACCCACAGAAATATTTTTAGAGTGTCAAATATTGGAAATTTGATCAGACATATTGACTGAACATCGTTTGGACTCCTTGTTTGGGGGTGCATTGTCTACCAGTTCACACGAAATCAAATAGATACTTTTTTGTCAGAGGAAAGTGATGGAGATGTATTTTGAGTTGTCAAAAGTAAATGGAATCTCAACAATAAAAGCAGAAAGTTATTCTATATCTATTGCATGTAAGGAACCAGTTTGATGAAGACTGTTTAAATTCTGTAAACTATTTAAAATTAATTGAAAATAACTTAATGGTACTGTGGTAATTGGATGGTAGTGATTCATTTGGAGTGCTTGGGCCTGGTGAGAAAATTCGCAAATTTGACCTATCAAATAAATTTAAGAAAAGAGTTAATGAAGTACGTGAAACTATAATATGTTTGCTACTATCAAAAAGTTGCACTGTTTTAATTTGACAGTTGATTTAAGTGAGAGACTGGGCCTCAAACCAAGTAGCACTGTTCCTCATTTTCATTGTCTGAACTGTTATCTTTTTTTCATCATCTTTCCTGTTCATCTGTCAAAGTTATTTCTATCTAATAAGTTTCCTTTAATTTATGTCTATGGTCACAAACTTTTTGTTAACAGATTACTGGTTTCGGTCTATAATGACCGTCATCAGATCTGCAGCAAAAATGGGAAAACATAAATACACTCACAGATTGTCTACAGCTTAAAAACAATACATTGACCACAATGAAAAGTACTACTGACAAATATATGCAGTTGTGCGCTTTAAGGATGAAGAGGCATACCTGTTTTATAAAAAACAAAGTCTCAATGTACTGCAGCCATAGCCATAGCACATTTGACTATGCCACTATGGCTGCAGTACATTGAGACTTTGTTTTTTATAAAACAGGTATGCCTCTTCATCCTTAAAGCGCACAACTGCATATATTTGTCAGTAGTACTTTTCATTGTGGTCAATGTATTGTTTTTAAGCTGTAGACAATCTGTGAGTGTATTTATGTTTTCCCATTTTTACTGCAGATCTGATGATGGTCATTATAGACCGAAAGCGGTTATCTGTTAACAAAAAGTTTGTGACCATAGACGGGTTGTATATATGGGTCACTGCTTTATTCGCGACAATGTCGCAGCTTGTTATTTCTATCCATTCCTTTCATCCTTTGTCTGATTGGTAGTTATGGTAAGGAAATAAATTTTTATCATTTGGAGGTGACCTCATATTATTGAGACCTGAATACATTTTTGCTTATCGCATTAAACTTTTTTTTCAGTTTCTGGAACTGAAAATACATTATGTTTTCTTAACCATTATGTTTCTAGTTCAGTTGACATAATATTTGTACTATGATTTTGTTTTGGAGTAGATTGGCACTAAATCATGCTAACAATAATGCTGTGCTGGAAAAAATGGTATGTATGTCAAATTAGTTATTGGGAAAATGTGAAGTCAGATTTCTCGTTTCTACAGTCAGTGGTTAAAGATCAGCCATACTGAAGAACAGAAGTGTTGTTGATCTTTGTGTTGGAGATAATGAGCTACACGAGATAACGTATGTCATGTAGAAGAGTTTTCACTAATTATCTCATGCAGCCTTTAATTGTTAACCACTGGAAGAAGAAGAAGAATGTTTTGTGTAAAGTCAGATCACATAATGTTTTGAATATATTGAGGGGGAAGCAGTGTGGTACACTCTTGCCACAATCTCGATGAAGTAGTAATGATAAAAATTCACTAGTGATAAAATTGAAATACAGATATTTATTATGTTCATGATGGTGCACTTATGTAATTGAGTTGAAGTGTTGAGGATTATGATGATGTCATGCTTTGAAGCACTAGCAGTAGCCATGTTTTCAGGTTGAACTATGGGAAGTCAGGTCTGCCTATTATGCAAACAACTGTTTATAAATGCCCAAACATTTCAGCATCTTTGTGCGCTCATCAGTGGGTATTTTTATTGAGTTATGTAAAATGCAAACATTTTTAGGTAATAATTATTCTAACAAAATTAGGCTTACAAATAGTTTATGTCTGTTCAAGTTATTACCTTATTTTTCTACATCACTGGGTTCTATAGGAGCCGTTTTACATTACTGTATACCGGTAGCTTACCACATGCAACTAAATGATGTTATTGTGAGGTTGGTTACTGACCTAATGAATCTATCTATGAACATAAATTTGTTGCAAGAATATATTTTGCAACTATAGCTTATAGTTACTTACAGTCATTTTCGAAGCATCAGTCTTCATCTGCATGCTGCTCTGTCATGGAAATACATATAGATTTCCAACACCTATTTCTGAGGAACTCCATTTGTAAGTTATACTTTTTCAACATTTATGTTGTTGCTGTTTGTCTAGTGCTCGCTGATGTTTTCATATCAGTTTCACACCAAATTTGAACTTTGTTTAGTTTCTCTCTGCTTGTTTCTGTATGTGGAATCATCTTTCTGTTTAAATTTGTGGTATAGGGTATGGCTGGATTTTAGTATTTATAAATCTGTTTCTACTTTAGTAGGATGGTGGTTCTGGGCTATTAATTGGTCAGCAAATGTACTATGGGAGCTGTTACCTTTTAGAGGTCTGAGGTGCTCTGAATATCTCATTTTAAAGTTTCCACATGTTTTCCCTATGTAGACTAACTGAAAAGAGTTGCATGGAAGTTTGTATATGCGTGATTTGTTGAATCAATAAGTGATTACTTCCTGTGTTTGAAGTTTTTTCTGTGTCCTATTTGAAGTGTTTTTTTTTTTTTTTTATGTTTGCTATTCTGCAAACCGTTTCATTATTGTAAAGCGAGTATAAGTGTTTTGTTTTATGTGTGGATTCTTGCTCTGTTGTGTCCTTTGTGCAGTCATCGTCTATTGTTCAGTTCTTGTGTGTTCTTGTGCAAGGTCTTGTATGCATATGGCATGTTAGCGCCTTGTCATTTTACGTAATTTTTAGTCTAGTTTCTTTATTACAAACATCTCATGAAGATTCTGCACAGTTATTTGTTTTACTGTGTTTAACTTCTGTGTGCAGTGCAGTTTGTTCATCAGGGTTTGGTTCATCTTTGAAGCATACCGTATTTACTCGAATCTAAGATGCACTTTTTTTCTCTCCCCTTGAATTTCGAGTCTCAAATTTCAGGTGCGGCTTAGATTCGAGTAAATACGGTAATCGGAAGCTTGTTCATTTGTGTGTCAATGGAAAGTTAGATTGATTGTGAACGGTGGTCCATGCAGTTGAGACTTGTAAAATCATGTGTGTAATGGTTTGTATTGACTGAGTCACGTGGGAATGTACTTACACAGAAATATTAGTAATTTACATGATAACTGCAAGTTTGGTCACTGACAAGACGAAATATAATGTGGTATCTGTAGATTTGTAGGTTTTGTGAATGAGAATCAGTACTAATGCGTGGATTAAACAGGCAACTTAATAATAATTAAAAGTGGAATTATGGATGAATGGTGATTAACTAAAGAGTAATGATGAAGTAATGTTGTTGTTGTCTGCTGTGTCCACTGTTATTTATAGTACACAGCTAGGCCTTCACAGGGTGCTACATGTCACACCAGTCTCTATTGTGACACCACAAAGTTCTGATCAGTCGTCACACAGATAGAGCACGTAACAGGTACCTTATTATGCTTCCGCCACAAGACTTAAAAATGGTCCACTACATATGGCAACAGTTGCAGTCCACTACATATGGTGACAGTTATATCTGCCGCCACAAAGGATGATGACACCAAGGACTACTTGCTGCATCCGCCAAATAGTTCACAGATGCAATATTCTTCTGCTGTACGCATATAAAAGTGGCCGCACAGCTTCACTCAGCCAGATGTCACAGCTGTAGCATATCATCAGTCGCCGAACAGCTACCCACAGCTGCCACAGTCATAGCCCAGCAACTAAGAATGAGTGCCAGAGGTTGAAAATACCGCTACAGTTGTAAAATTCTTTTATTATCACATGGCCGGTTTCAGACTCTTATAAGCCCATCTTTAGGTGTCGTAACTTAGAGCTGTAGCCCACGAGTGTTGTGGTGGATGTGTACAAGGCGCGGTGTGCTACATACAAGCGCTCGTCATGTACGTCATGGAACTTGCTTCAGCTTATGTCTTTCAGAACTGTGTTGAATTCTCGCAATATCATATCTCTCATCTTGTGAGCTTTTACTTCCATTTCTTTCTCAACAATATTACCTTCAAGTTTGTTTTGCTTATATACAATTTCTACATATTCCTTCCCTTTTCCCCTTGGTACTGGCTTGCCATCTAAGCCTTTATCATTTACATTGCTGCTTCTCATTTCTTCAAACGCCTCTAATTTTCCAATACGCTGCATCTGTCTTTCTCACAGTCAAACCTGATTATATAGCCTTGCATTTCTCATCTTGCCATTCTTGCTTTGCCAGTTTGCACCTCCTGTAAATCTCAATTTTTAGACTTCTGTATTCCCTTCCGTTTGCTTCATTTGCTGGAATTTTATACCTCCTTTTGTCAATTAAATTCAGCATCTCCAGAGTTATTCATGGATTTGTACTTGGCCTTGTCTTTTTAGCTATGTGATCCTCTGTTGCCTTTCCTATTTCATCTACCAAAGTTACCCACTTCTTTCCTATTGTGTTCCTTACCCTTGTTTTAGTTCAACAGTGCCTAATGCTCCCTCTGACAGTCTCAACAGCCTCTGCTTCCTTCAATTTATACATGTCGTACCAACTTTATTTCCAACATATCTGCAGTTTTATCACTTTTAGTCTGCAGTTCATAAACAATATGTCATGATCAAAGTCCACATCTGCCCCTTGAATGCCTTACAGTTTACAATCTGATTTTGAAATCTCTGTCTTATCATATCATTATATAATCGGTCTGAAATCAGGTCTCTTCCATGTATACAAGCTTCTTTCACACTTCTTAAATCAAGTATTAGCATTATTACATTATGCTTTGTGGAAAATTCCACCTGCTATCTTCCTCTTTCATTCCTTTTTCCCAGTCAATATTCTACTATTTTTCTTTCTCCTACTATCGAATTCCATTCCCCATCAAAATTACATTTTCTTCTCCCTTAATTATGTGAATAATTCACCTGTGAAGCTTGTTGGCATATATTGAATTTACTCAACTAGAAGATGAGGTTTTATCCCTAATTCATCATTCGAAAACTATGTAGCCACCTTATATTTGCGTATTAAACTACTGCAGCTCAGGTTGATGGTTTTACATTGTTTAAAATATTGATGTAGGTGTTGTCTTATATTTGGAGATGAAGCTTGAGTTATTGAGGTCATGTGCAGATTTATTTAGAAGAATTTGGAAGGGTGGGTAGGGCAAACAATACTTGCACTTGAACAGATATGATATTTCACGATAAACCAAAGTGCTGAAACAATCACGTGACATTTGTCTCGCGTGGTGCTAGCGCAAGGGATATGTGAGAAACTATGAACTAGCCATCCTATCAATCTACTGCTCTGCTTAAAGCTGGACAATTTTGTGAAACACAGAAAGACAAAGAATTTAACGCTATCACCTTAGAAACTCTTGTTTTATTTGAACAGGTTTACAGTAAAAATTCTCATATATGTATGGATATTGTATACAAACACTTTTGGCGTTGTTTAAGGAAAGTTAACACTGAAAGACAAACATGTTGTCCTTCAGAAAACATTACTTTATTCTGAATGCACGTCAATATTTTATTTTATAAAGAGAAATGTAATGATTTACCAAGTGGGTTGCAACTGTGAAATTCTGTTGCTGTTCACGTATTAGAATACTGGGTAGAAATGTTGCCACCTTTTTATCAGCTTTGGAATAAGATGGTTACATTCAGATGAAACAAAAAAACAAAAAAACAAAAATTAATCCTGACTCAAATGTCTACAAAACAAAATAGGTAAATCATATTAAACTGACCATAATTGTTATCATGAAGGTAAATTAAAGCAGCAAGACACATCATGGAAATAGTACCAACAGATGTCACTAGATAGCAGGATGAGCGAAAGTTCGAGAATTTCACTAAATCGCAATTGGAAGCTTTCACTTATGTATTGGTGGTTGTTGTTGTTGTTGTTGTTGTTACATATGACATGCGAACTAGAAGATACTACAGTCTGTGTTTCATGGTTGCTCAAGCACAGCATTACAGAAGAGTTGAAGAGGGAACAGTGTTACCAGCTTGTCTGAGAACTAGGATGACTGTGGGGAGGAGAGTAGTAAATGGGCAGCACATTACATTGTGCTGCCAACCACGGAAATCTATACCATGTACTTTGGATTTTTATGACCATCTACCACATGTAAACTGCAGTGTAACTGAATCCCTTTGAATCGACATTAAAATTAGATAAATACACAACAATGGTATACATTTCTGCATGAGATGGAAGAAATCCTGCAACAATGTTGTCAACACTCACCATGAGGAGCGAAAGGGAATGTGTCACCTGTGGGTTCTATGCAGCAAATGAGAGCAGCACACAGATGATATACTTGGAAGCAAGAAATACTCTAATATTCTCATGTCAGTATAGAAGTGAAATCCGATATGTATTCAAGATGGGGAAACACACACAACACACACAAAACACACACACACACACACACACACACACACACACACACACACACACACACACACACACAACAAAGATATAACTTGAACAGCAGTGCTATTAGGATGATGTTGCCAATTAAAAATAGTTATACAACAGACAACAGAGTTAGTATGCAGAAAAGGTGGTGAAGATAAAAATTAATGTAAACCATTTCTTTTTGTCTATATTATTTCTTGTTGTATTATCAAAATGTAGACAATCAATAAATGACTAAGTTTAAAACAGGTATAATGCTAATGTTTTAGGCAGATACTTAATGGCAATAAAACAGTTTATAGTCAGAATATGTTAAAAATGTATTTTTCTGAAGGAGCCTCTTTTTTTTTCATCTTCTATTAAGGGTCATCTTATACTTTGGTAAAAACAGTAAGCTAAGCTTTTAGTACCGTCACGAGTGTTGGCTTCATGTCTATCTTAGCTACAATAATGCGCTGTTCATACAACCTCACCTTCACTGCTATTTTCTTATTCTTTACTGGACCTACTCCTGCATTACCCCTATTTACTCTTCTAATTATAACCATGTACTCACCTAACAAAGTCCCGTTCTGTCTGCCAAAACACTTCAATAATTCCCACTATATCTAACTTCAACCTATCCATTTCTTTTTTCAAATTCTCTAGCCCACCAACATAATTAAGAAATTTAACATTCCACTTGTCTACTTTGCAAAGTCAGTTTTGATTTTCCTGATGAAGAAATTCTCCTAAATAGTTCTTGCAGTTCCTGCCTGGAGATCCAAATGGTGGACTATTTTACCCAAGAAAGTGCCATCATCATCATTTAAACACAGGGTAGAGCTGCAATGCCCTCGGGAAAAGTAAAAGGTGTCATTTCCCCTTGCTTTCAACAGTTCACAGTACTTGCATATATATTTGACTGTGTCATGAGAAAAGAAAATTGTTAGAAGTTTAGCTGCTATACCCACCCTTCTTGGTACATGATTCATCCGCCTTTCCTTCAATTTCTCTAAAGCTCTCTGATTTTTCAGTCTCTGCTCCCTAGTTGAATAAAGAAGAAAACTGAATTAAATAAAGCCATACCTAACTTTTGAAAAGACCACACACAAGAATACACACATGTTAACACAACACATCAATACTTTATGATAAAGCGTATTTTGTAGTTTTTTCATGCATCATGATAAACAAAGGTAAATTATAAAAGTTTATTTGCAAACATTATTTTAAATAAAATACTCCTGTTCAAAGAATCATATTGTTGACATGTTAAGGCACAAGAACACACTATCTGAATTCTGCAATGAGATAACGTTTAACACAAGTTTAATGATAAACCAGTCAGCAAACTGTTACCAGAAATATTTATTCTATTGCAGGATCTTTATCTTTTGATGTCCACTATGTATGTCAGCTTTGTAAACACACCAGCATCAAGTCTTCGATAACCATTTCTATTGGTACATACGTATGAAGAAATGTTTCTTAGTATGTACAGTGTCTCTCAAGGTAAAATGTCGTCCATTATCTAATAATATGAAACAAGGTGATGAAGGTTCAAATGCCTATCAATGACAGTGAGCTCATCATAGATAGAACACAAGATGGAAGGTGAAAAAATAGGTATGGAAAGTGGTCTTACCCCTTGGAAAAAAAAAGAACATCTGAAAATTCACCTTAAAAAGTTTAGAGTAAGCACAGAAAACATAAATCTGGACAGAAAGATTGTATTTGAACCACTGTCCTTTTTAATGAGTCCAGTGTCTTACCACTGCGCCACAAAAACTGCTTTTCAAAGGAGGTTCAATCTACTTTTAAAATAATATTGAAGTCACACTTACGATTGATATGACTATATGATAAAACATTTCTTGCCTAATAAGCTGCAGGACAAAATCTGGGCACTTACCTACGTACTTGTTCTGAATATTTCTTTGATGCCCAACAAATTGCTCTGAGATCCCACAAAGGCTTTCCATAACAAACAAAACACTTCCAGTCCTCTGATTCTATATCCTTAAGAATCGATCGCTTCAAATTGCGCTTGATACATGCCTGGAACATAGAATGTTTGTAACGTACAGCATATGCACTGAATTAATTGTTCTTATAGCCTTATACTTACATACATATGAACAGCACATTGATTCACACATGTATTGAATCTATATCACATACACTCTGAAAAGACTGATACATAATATATGTAATATAAACATGATCGGTAAAGGATCCTGTGACTACTGTAAGACAGAGTCACAGGTCACCCAAAAGTTTTACATACAATATATCTAAGACTTGTTAATTGACATAAACCCACCTAATGAAAGATGTAACCCTCCAAAATACGTAGTCAAAATATGGCGTGCGGTGCAGGAACTTCTTTATTTTAAAGAAAAATGTCATAGAAGTGACAATATTAGAGATATCAATTTAATCTTCTTTTCTTTACAAAGAGGTTGGTTTAAAGCTATATTTCATTAGGTTTTGATAATGATATCTTGAAGGTGTTCTTTCTGCTTAATACATTTGGAGAGTTCAAATCAGAAGTTTCAGTCCACTTTGTCCAGCATTTCTCTGTCTATATAGCAGTACAAATATTGTTCCACAGCTCACCTGCAGTCTGTGGACAATTGGTATACACCAAGGATTTACGACAGCCCCGTAAGAAAAAGTTGCAGGGAGCAAAATCTGATGTTTTGTTTACTCACACATCCTACCAAATGAAAATTTGCCTCCTCAGTGAAGAACACAAGGGCATCACGAAGCAGGCTTTTGATTAAGGCTTCACATGCATTTTTTACATGGAACAAAATTGCATGGATTAAGTGTGTGCACCATTGCCAGTTTTTATAGATGAAATTTCAAGTCTTCATGAAGAAATTGTCTCACTTCACAATCATAAATTGCAAGAGCAGCTGCACATTTGCCTGCTGATCGCTTGGGGGAGTTTAAACTGGCCAGCCTTACTTTCTTGACATTTTTAGCAACCTGGTGATTCTTGAATGTTCTGGTTTCTTTTCCCCCACACTGTCAGTATACATAAACATGTCCACCCACATAACAATCAATTTTTTATCAGGGAGATGACCTGCAGGCACAATATTGAACTCTTACATGAATGCATGCACGGTTGCAATGACCGAATGGCCTTTGGAAAAAGCAAGTTGCCCCCTTCCAAATGCACTCAATCCCATACAACAATGAGTAATGATCACTGTGTGGTGTGCATTTCAAATAAGGATGTTCCCTCCCACACCCTGTAATAATACGTTGTGATTGGTTACAATAATTTGTACTTTCAATGGAAATCACTCAAACATTTTTTCAGCAGTTCTAGGAGACTTTTTATATCCTTGAAATAGAAAAAATGAAGAAGGAATGCATGTTAATGGAACACAACTGAACCACATCTGTTTTTCTGATAAGGCTGTAAAATTCTTCTCTAGGGCAGGTGAATGTCAACAACAAATGATAGAAGTTTATAGTCTGCATTTGAAAGAGGGCCTGAAAATCTATTTTAATAAGACTAAAGTCATAAATAATAAATACAATGGAGAAGAAACTTCTACCAATTAACAGTGAAGTCGTATAACTAGTTAACAGAGTGTGATTCTTGAGTTTCTCCCAGCGTATTTGATAATCAAAATATCCACGAGTATGCTGCCGGTCTATAGTGTCCAACGGGCACAATATTTCGGCGATCATACATGTCGCCATCATCAGGTGAACTGACGGACTGAGCTCCTGTGAACGTGCTGGCACGGAGATCCGTATGCTATGGCTGCTCAGAGGGAACTGGGTTCGGTCGTGGCGGCGGCTGATTTAAATACCCTCCGCCCGCGGCGCGCTCCCTCCGCCGTCCGCGCCCCGCGCCACAGTCGCGCAGTGGAACAGATTGCGACGGCGTCTGAGATGACGTCGGTGTGATGGCTCTGTCCGCCATGGCCGTCACAACTATACATTTGCTCGATTTACTCTTGATTAACCCGATCGCTGGTTCCCAAGCCTTGCTAAGATTATAGCCACAGTCACGGTTTATGAGGTCGTCATTGGTGCGAATTTCGATGGCCTCTCTAACAACGCTGCCCCATTATTTCGACGCCTGTACCAGAATCCTCGTGCGGTCATACTCCATGGCGTGATTTTCCGACAAACAATGTTCAGCGACCGCCGACTTGCTCGGATACATCAGTCGAGTGTGCCTCTGGTGTTCACGGCATCGATCCTCGACGGTACGCATCGTCTGACCAATATACGACTTGCCACATTGACACGGAATCTGGTACACGCCGGCCTTCCTCAAACCCAGGTCATCTTTGGCACTCCCCACCAGTGCACGAGTTTTATTTGGAGGATAAAACACAGATCCGACCCGGTGTTTCTTCAGAATGCGGGCGATTTTCCCCGAGAGTGGGTTTGAGGAAGGCCAGCGTGTACCAGATTCGGTGTCAATGTGGCAAGTCGTATATTGGTCAGACGATGCGTACCGTCGAGGATCGATGCCGTGAACACCAGAGGCACACTCGACTTATGTATCCGAGCAAGTCGGCGGTCGCTGAACATTGTTTGTCGGAAAATCACGCCATGGACTATGACCGCACGAGGATTCTGGTACAGGCGTCGAAATACTGGGGCAGCGTTGTTAGAGAGGCCATCGAAATTCGCACCAATGACGACCTCATAAACCGTGACTGTGGCTATAATCTTAGCAAGGCTTGGGAACCAGCGATCGGGTTAATCAAGAGTAAATCGAGCAAATGTATAGTTGTGATGGCCATGGCGGACAGAGCCATCACACCGACGTCATCTCAGATGCCGTCCCAATCTGTTCCACTGCGCGACCGTGGCGCGGGGCGCGGACGGCGGAGGGAGCGCGCCACGGGCGGAGGGTATTTAAATCGGCCGCCGCCGCGACCGAACCCAGTTCCCTCTGAGCAGCCATAGCGTACGGATCTCCGTGCCAGCACGTTCACAGGAGCTCAGTCCGTCAGTTCACCTGATGATGGCGACATGTATGATCGCCGAAATATTGTGCCCGTTGGACACTATAGACCGGCAGCATACCCGTGGATATTTTGATTAGTTAACAGAGTTTTTGTGATTAGGGCAATTAAAGACAATGACTAGGCAGGCAGGTAGGTAAAGAAATAAACAGAAAAGTAAAAATGACATGAAGTGTTTCTGGTGAGCTATACAGATTTTCCAAAATAAAGAGTACAATGCACCTCAAACATCAAACAAGAAGTTTACAACCAATATATGTATCAAGTTTTCTCTTACGATAGTGGTACAGGGACCTTTAATGTGAAAATTATTTAAAAACTGATGTTTGCTCAGTGAGCTATGAATAAGTGCAAGTCAGAAATTACTAGTGGACGTATACACAGCAAATGAATTATGCAACAAACTGGAGCGAAGACTTAACTGTCATGGTAATGAAATTGAACAGAAAACAGAAGGAACTAAGTGAATGGACGATAAAAGGGGCGAGGTAGGTTGCATTCCAACAAACACAAAAAGGTCACAGAACCAACCTAATAGAAGATTGGACGACGACATTAGCAAAAAATTAGAAAAAAGTTATATTCCAAAATTGCAAAGAGCTGCTGATGAAATAAATCTTTATTAACTATCAATATAGTTAACAAAGATTTATTTCATCGGCTGTTTTTGGTGAGTTTGAAAAATGATTTTTTTCTAAGATGTATCAGCTGTGTGGCATCACTCACGCAATATATATGCATCATCAATAACTTGGATGTTTATCACTGAATAGCACAAATGAATGTCAACTGACTGAGGATTTACTTTTCTGTAGCCAGTTACAAGGTGATGCAATAGGGTTCAACAGTGTACACATTAAATAAGATCTGTCTCTGAGGTAAGGAATCCAGCCTAAATGTGCTCTGGGTGCATTCATGTATCTAAGAGACAAGTATTTCACTGATTTGTCATTCACTTTCAAAATTTTACCTGTTTTTACACCATGTCTTTTCCATTCACCTATCTGTTTTGAAGAACATATTTCCATGAATGTCATTTTTAAAATTCCACAATTTTATGAGGCTCGATTAAAATCTTATACTCACAAAGAAATATAAATTGAGAGGCGGGAGAGGTGAAAAACAGTGAAGAAAAGCACTGCTCTAACAACTTGGTATATACTACCCTTCATTTTCACGTTCATTCATGTATACAATGATACCATGGCAGAAAAGGACACTTCTCCTTGCTTTTTACTTTTTGCTAATTAGCTATCTTTCATTCTAAAAAAAGCAGTCTTTCTGTAATCATTAAAATATTCTTACAAGTTTAACAACTACTGTAGTTCCACTACAGTCAAAGACCACATTACTACAAGTTTGATTGCTAAATCCTTTTACCTTGCAAAAGGCACAAGTGCATTCAGCACAACAATAGAGAGTACCACCTTGGCCACACCAACGACAGTATTTGTCAGTACCATCATCATCAACGGAAAAATCACCATTTCCATAAAATCTGTAACAGTCCTACAAAAAAATATATATATTAACATATTGTGAGTAAAATATTGTGAGATCAATGTCTTTAAAACATCTAAAACTGATATGTTGATAAAGCTGATTATCAGAATGTATGAGTTTATTACAATAAATAGCTCATTGCAGTAACGGAAGTAACACTGGCTAATGTAAATGTTAAACATAGTTTTTTGTTTTCTGAATTAAATCACAAATAAAATCTAATGTGATACATATTAGTGATAAATGGCTACTTATGTGTCACTAGATTACACAATTCAGTTCTTAACTTTTAAAACAAATCTATATATGTTCTGGCAACAGAAGGTACATTTTTTATATCCATGAGTAGAAATACATAAAATGCAAAACTATAACCACAGAAAGGCAAAAAAAGATCTTATACATAGCTCACTAACTGATAGCAACAAACATTTTCGGAAGAAGCTATGTACAGAGTGTCCTAGAGGGATGATCCGTTTTCACGGATGTGTCAGAAATGACCATTCAAAGCAAAAAAGTCTAGTAAACATGATCTCTAAAATGCATACCTAAGAGCTATGAGCACTTCTTCATCTTCAATACTGTGAAACACATCTATTATACTGCAATCTCTTCGTTTTCCATATTGTGGGAGGAGGTAATATGAACTATATAAAACAAGGAAAAAATGTCCAGTTAACATGGGCTCTAAAGTGCATAGCTTAAGAGCTATGAGCACTTGTTCAGTAGAAGAGATGTGTTTCACAGTAGCGAACACGAAACACGTGCTCACAGCTCTACAGGTATGCACTTTAGACCCCATATTCAGTGGATATTTTTCTCTCATTTTGCTCCATACCACTTTTTCCCAAAACATGGAAAGCAAAAAAAATGCAGAAGAAGAGACTTGTTTCACAGCATCAAAGATGAAGGAGTGTTCATACCTCTTAAGGTAAGCATTTTAGAGCCCATGTTTCTACACTTTCTTGCTTCAGATGATCGTTCCTGTCATAACCCTCAATACCAACCATTCCTCCTGGGACACCCTGTATTCTCAATAGATCTTAATCCAAAAAGAGAGACAAAAGGCTCTGACAAAAAAAAAAAGCTACTCAAGGGTTAGGTAGGAAATCAGAAAGTATGCACCACAGTAGGATAATGAAAAATAAAAATAAGTTTGAGATATCAGTAGTAGGAGATATTCGAAAATCTGACAAACCAGGAGGGCCAAGTTGACAGACAAAATGCTACACATAAGCAAAAGAAAGACTGGTAATACAAGGTAAACACTGGAAGAAACACAAATCAAAGAAAGGAAAGGAGTGGGCTGCAACAGAGATGAGAAAACATAAGAATGAGACAATTAGGAAAAAAAGTAAGTGAAAAGTAGAAAAAAAGCTAAATTCATAAGTGAATAAGGGGTTAAAACAATTGGAAAAATCACTGAGGGGATCCAAGGAAGACAATAGAACAAGAAAATCAGTTTAAGTAGTGGCCTTGGCACAGGTTGTAAAGAAGACCATCCATCAAAATGAGTCTACAGTTTTTTAGCTGAGAATGTTATACCTGCGAGCCAGAGCTCCAATTGCTCATATGGTGAAACAGGCACTGAAATAATCATTATAATGTAACACAGAATTAGTCTACTGACAGGTTCTTACACATTACCCAAGTAAACCCTCTGTGTGTCAGTTCATCCATGTTGACAACAAAGGGGTTATTGCACCAACTTACAAAGCAGACTAACTGTTGCCTAGCTACTGATATTTTTAACATGGGTTGTCTCACAAGAAGTATGTCTTTGAAATAAAGTAGATCCTACACTTGATGCAAGTGATGTAGGTTGTGGTAGGAGAGTACACAGAACCAGTTTAGCAGTTTACTTTGACAAGGATCACATGGTAAGGAAATAGGCCGAGGAGGTGCACAGGAGCTGCAAGGAACAGGTGTTTCACCTGAACATGGAGACAAGTCAAAGTGCAAGTACTGTTCTTTTGCTAGTGAATTTTAACAAATGGAAAGACTACTTTCATCAGCACAAATATCAACATTAACCAACATAACATGTGAATTAGAAAAGGACCAGGTGAGCCTGGGCAGTAAAAATGATATTCCACTAAATCAAGCTTATCAGTAGCACCATGTGTCTATATGGTAAAGATATCATCAAAATTATGGAATCAATGAACTCATACACTCTAGGCTACACATCTCCAACATCTAAGCGACTCATAAAGACGATGGTATAAGATTCAGTCATCCCATTTCCCACACTCATCTGCCACACCAATATGTATGGCTCCCTCTCAAGGATGACACAATAAGTGGGGAGTATGAAATTGGTTAAGACAATGAGGAAGGACATCATAGCACTGCTTTCAAATCAGTGGTAGTTCATTGAATGCTCTGCAACACACCTGTCACATACATAATTCCATTAACTGTAGTTACAAACAAATTTCCTATGCTGACACATCCACCTTTATACTACCGACTCATCTCAAAGTCACAGTGTGTACCTTTCCTCACTGTATAACATTGATTGTGAATGATGTGGTTCCTTCTTCTAATCATCAGATCTTCCAAATACTGAAGCCACAACTTTGTCGTAGAAAATATGACTGGTTCTCACCAGTCTCTTGGCCTCAACTTATCCTGATTTCTGCTGACAAATTGGAAGAGGAGGACACTTTTTGGCAAATGACACGTATTACCTATCTACAGTGCCTGTAGATACATTCATCCATAAGTGAGATGTGTCCATAATTTATACATAATTCATTAGCTCACTATGGGCGACATTGTAGATACAGTCATAATAGCATCTACCAGAGCAAAAATGCACAGTATGTGATGAACATTTCACCCTTGAGCAATAAATGCTAACTTAAAAGACTGAAAAATACAAATATGCAATGTTATCAGTTAAATCTGGCAGGAAGTTTCATATCAGTGCACACACCGCTGCAGAATGAAAATCTCATTCTGGAAACATCCTCCAGGTTGTGGCTAAGGCCGGTATTACACTATCAAATTTCTTTGTCAAAGATTTGATCAAAGATGTGATCAAATATTCCGTCAAATATATTTGACAAAGATCTTTGATGTAGCACTAGAAGGGGTATTACACTGTCATCAAATTTTTCATCAAAGTTCAAGATGGCTGACAACAACTTATTATTAACGGCAGTAGTTGCCCGTACCGCAATTGCATTGTGTGCAAATATGGAAAAGAAGTGGGGGGGAAAAAAGGAACTATACATACGAGGTTGACAGTCTTAAATTCCTGGGATTACAACTTGATAATAAATTCAGTTGGGAGGAGCACACCACAAAACTGCAGAAACGCCTTAACAAATCTGTATTTGCAATTCGAGTGTTCGCAGACACAGGCAACATAAAAATGAAAAAGCTTGCATACTTTGCCTACTTTCATTCCATAGTGTCATATGGGATAATATTTTGGGGTAAATCATCAAGTCAAACAAAAGTTTTCAGAGTCCAAAAGCGTGCAATACGTATTATTTGTGGAGTAAATTCACGGACGTCCTGCAGAAACCTCTTCAAAGAACTGGGTATACTAACTACTGCCTCTCAGTATATTTACTCCTTAATGAAATTTGTCGTAAATAATATATCTCTTTTTCCAACAAACAACTCAGTTCATACATACAATACCAGGAACAAAAATGATCTGCACAAGGACTTAAAAGCACTTACTTCAGTTCAAAAAGGGGTCCACGACTGAGGAACACTCACCTTCAATAATTTGGCAAACATAAAAAATTTAGTTACAAATAAAGATCATTTTTAAAGGAGCCTGAAAGACTTACTAGTGGCCAACTCCTTCTACTTCATTGACGAAATTTTTAAAAGAAACAAATGATGTATTTATTCATACTATTAGTATTGTTATTTCAGATTTTAAAAAATTTACATGTTCCACATCCACGAGGATCTCCTCATCACGGATCTATGGAACGAAAAACTAATCTAATCTGGGTGAAGCCGTGGGTTTTACGATGACACGATAAAAGCATTCAGCATAACTTGTTATGTGAGCTTACAGTGGAAGACGTCATACATCAATTACTTAAGAATGGATGAGCATACATTTCTGTATGTGCTCAGTGAAGTGTATCCTCATATCACAAAGCATAATATTCACTTAAGAACTGCTACTTCTTCAGAAGACAGGCTCACTGTAACACTCCAATTCCTTGCTACAAGAGAGGGTTATGTTAGGTTAGGTCAGGTCAGGTCAGGTCTCCAATCTTTTTAATCTGTTTTTGTATTCATAGTGCCTCACGTTGTAAAGCGCCTCATCCGCTTCATACATCTCTATTAATTTTATAGTTGTCGGCATACACCAATTCTATTTACCATCAATGTTTATAAAAACACTACAGACGACAGAACGCTGCAGCGATGCTAGCGCTCCATGTGGTAACATGTCACATTGCAGTGAACAGAAGACAAGCGATTTCTTTGATCAAATCTACAGCGAGGCCCTAGATTTGATCAAATATTGGACGACATTTGACAAAGTCCCTATTGCACCATCAAATATCTTTGACAAAGATAGTGAACAAAGATATTGAACAAAGAAATTTGATAGTGTAATACCGGCCTAAGCCACGTCTCCGCAATACCCTTTCTTCCAGGAGTGCTAGTTCTGCAAGATTCGCAGAAGAGCTTCTCTGAGGTTTGGAAAGTAGGAGATGAGGTACTGGCAGAATTGAAGCTGTGAGGGTGGGTCATGAGTCGTACTTGGATAGCTCAGATGGTAGAGCACTTGCCCGCAAGAGGCAATGGTCCCATGTTTGAGTCTCAGTACGGCACACAGTTTTAATCTGCCAGGAAGTTTCATATCAGCTCACACTCCGCTGCAGAGTGAAAAATCTCATTCTGGAAATGTATCAGTTATCTTGTTCAGCAGACCATCCGAGTTGCTGCTTCAATCAGTTCTCTCACACCAAGCAAAGCAAGCTTTGATACGAAAATCACTGCAAGTCATATTTCATTCAATAAAATATGTAACGTATTTTAATGTTATGACACCATGTTTACATCTGGATCAGTATGTGCTGCTTACAGTACATAAGACTAATTGGTCCATAAACATAAAGGGTGCTACAGATATCACTAATAACATAAATAAATGCAAATATATTCTGGATGGTCGAGCAGCACACAACTATAATAAAACCATGGTTCAGATACCAAATCTTATCTCCTTTCCATTGCATCTAACATAACATAGCTGACAATAACTAAGAAAACACACGTCATTAATCCACGAAAACTAAGGCAATATTTTGATTTTGCAAAACTGTGAAACATAATGTAAGCTATAGTTTCAGGAGTCAGTTCATTACTTTGCACAAGAGAACGTCCAACACTGGATGTGACAGAACTTCACTGCCATTCACAATGCGGCTACGCAGTTCCTTTGCACAAGAGGTACATCTTACTTGTTTGCTCAAAAGTTCTTCTATACCTATAAAACAATAACAAATAAACTGACTGTTAGTAAATTATCTCTATTAGTAAATATAATAGAAAGATACAAAACAACATACATTGTCATTCTCCACCTTTGCAGTTTTGTGGTTCGGATTTAATTTAAGACTAATGATGTTATTTAAATAAATAGGTACTGGCATGAAGGGAGGAAAACTTTAAAAACAGATGGTAGAACAATTGTAAAACAATTAATGAAGAAAACATAGAAACCACTGAGTTCTTGTAATTAGTGCAGTTGAGGACAATGACCTGGCAGACAACAAAACAAACAAACTGGAGTGAGGCTTTGGGTGGCTTTGATGAACAAAAGGGAGTTTTTAAACATTAAGTTTCCCATGTTTCTGAAAGGGGAAATTTACAATCAGTGTGCATTACAAGCTCTTAATTATGGCAGTGATACAATATTTGTGACCTCTACCACAATTGCTTATTGGTCACTGCGCAACTTCAATCAACAATATTCCATGGTGCTTATTTTTCAACTTTCCACAAGTTTGGCTCCCGCTCCCTCATCAACAAAAAGTCTAGTCTGTGAAATTGTTTAGCACAACAAAACAACTGTAAAGGGTCCCTCAATGTCCATGAAATTCTGAAATTTTCGCTTCAATCACTTGTATACACTAGCAATATAAATTATAACAAGTTTTCATTACTTTAATTGTCACATGTAGCTTGTGATTTGCTACTGTTAAATAAATATGAAAAAACACTGAATGGTTTACATTACAATTAAGTTTAGTAAATAAAAACATCAAAAAAGTTTTGCATAACCTCGGTTCCAAGAACTACGGAACCTGTACAGAAAATTGGAACAAGAGATCAACATAAATGTCGTTGCTGCCCTTTTTATTGCTTACAAAAACCACACACTGCATGTTGTACCACCATACAGCGAGACTTTCAGAGGTGGTGGTCCAGATTGCTGTACACACTGGTACTTCTAATACCCAGTACCACATTCTCTTGCACTGATGCATGCCTGTATTTGGTGTGGCATATTATCATCAAGGCACTATTGGTCCAGATTGTCCCACTCCTCAACGGCGATTTGGTGTAGATCATGGGTCATGTCATCCATAAACAGACATTTTCAATCTATCCCCGGCGTATTTGATAGGGTTCATGTCTGGAGAACATGCTGGTCACTCTAGTTGAGCGATGTCATATTATCCTGAAGGAAGTCATTCACAAGATGTGCACGATAGAGGTGTGAACTGTCATCCATGACAACGCATGCCGCACCAATATGCTGTCGATATGGTTGCACTATCGGTCGGAGGATGGCATTCACGTATCGCACAGCCATTATGGTGCCTTCCAAGATCACCAATGGCGTATGTAGGTTGTCTGGTTGAAGGCATATGTGACACTCATCGGCGAAGAGGATGTGATGCCAATCCTGAGTGGTCCATTCGACATGTTGTTGGGCCCATCTGTACCGTGCTGCATGATGTCGTGGTTCCAAAGACAGACCTCGCCACTAACGTCGGGAATGAATTTGTGCATCATGCAGCCTATTGCGCACAGTTTGGGTCATAACACGTCGTCCTATGGCTGCACGAAAAGCATTGTTCAACATGGTGGCATTGCTTTCGGGGTTCCTCTGAGCCATAATCTGCAGGTATCAGTCATCCACTGCAGTAGTAGCCCTTAAGCGGCCTGAGCGAGGCATGTCTCTCTGTAACTCCTCCATGTCCGAACAACTCCGCTTTGATTCACTTCGAGATGCCTAGCCATTTCCCTTGGTGAGAGCCCTTCCTGTCACAAAGTAACAATGTGGATGCGATCGAACCGCGGTATTGACTGTCTAGGCATGGTTGAACTACAGACAACAAGAGCCATGTACCTCTTTCCTGGTGGAATGACTGGAACTGATCGGCTGTTGGACCACGTCCATCTAATAGGTGCTGTTCATTCATAGTTTTTTACATCTTTGGGCAGGTTTAGTGACATCTCTGAACAGTCAAAGGGATTGTGTCTGTGATATAATACCCACAGTCAACGTCTATGTCCAGGAGTTCTGGGAACCGGGGTGATGCAAAACTTTTTTGGTGTGTGTATTATTAGGTAAACTTAGAAATCACCACCATCGCCACCACCACCATCACCACACTGATTTCTTTTATAATATCCATATTTTTATGACATTATGTGCTTGGTTTACTTAATTTGTAAGCAAATACGAAGTTTTCTTTCGCATATGATTTTTCAACTCTTTTTCCAACAATGTGTGCTAATAGTGCGAAGGGACTTCTGTAACTTGCTTTCTCAAGGATGATAAAAATGGCATTCGTTTTTTTCCTTTTTTCCAGTCATTGCATACATTAAGGAAACTTTTTTGTCAGGCAAGTTTCTAATCAAACATCTGAGACAAACTATCCCTCAACCAGCAAATTTTACACTTTTCTTTAACAATCTAAAAGTGATATAGCTTACAAAAAAGTAAAATGGAGCAGTGGTGATTCAAAACATTTACATTTGTTGGCAAAAAGCAGATATTTCTATTTCAGGAATTTACCAAGATGGTGGTACACAATTCAAACTCTCTTATGAATTAAAAGGGTTAGGGAAACATTACACTGGATCTGCAGACAAGGAAAAATGTTTTTCTACAGAAATAATGAACAATTTCTGTAATATGTCATTAAGATGCTTTGGAACAGCTGAAGAAAATAGATAATGTGAATTTTATGATGTTTCAACACCAAAAAGGATGACTGGCCTTCATGGCTAAAACACATGGAAGAAAGATCGCTGAAGTCCACTCCAATGCAAACTTAAACAGAAAATGGACTTATGAAGAAATGGAACAACGGTTTGCCATTCATCACCATGGTGCATCAAAATAGATGAGTCAACAACAACCAGCGCATAATCTGTTATGCTGGTAACTGTGAAACAATGTCTGTCGTTTTTCTGCAAAAATCAGAAACAGCAATAACTACAGCAGTGTCAAGAATTCCAGCGAGCAGAGGTATCTTGCACTACTTTAATTCCAGTCTATTTGAAATTGTTGTTTATGCAAGACCAGTGATGGAAACGGAGTTTACTTATTAATAACTGCTGCAGAAGTTTTTGGGCACAACTGAAAATTGGAAATACATCATACTTATATTTAAGACCTTACAAAAATCTTAAGAGAAGTTAGGTATACAAAAAAGGCATAAATTTAACCTTAAAAACTGCAAAGAATTGATGTTTGACTAGGATGGAAAGTTATTCCCTGCACTCACAGGTGTTGAAAAGATTGATAGACTGACAACAACAGTAACTTTTCAAGGCAATAAGAAATCTCTGGAGTACCAGCACCTCCAGAGGAGCAAACCATTGTGTTTACCAAATAGCGGAGAAGTGGGGTATATAATTGATAAATTCAAGTACTTTGTTGTGATACAGCAGCCAGCAATACTTGTCAACTAAATGATTCGTATAAAAATCTAGAATAATTATTAAATAACAGCTGGTTGTGCTTCAACTGCCATCATCATATTTTTGAGTCAGTTGTGAGGAGCTGTTTTGACATACTGGTTGTGCAATTTCTGCTCAAAACATAACACTTTTCACAGATACAGAGAAACCTGGATGTAAACTGACAAGGTTTACATTATTCGTAGCAATAAGATGCCTGGTGTTCTCCAGCCTACTATTCTTGGATTTCTTGAACATCACAATTTCACAAACATGAGAAATTTCGAGAGCCTTCTACAAATGGTAAATACAGCAAATATTTTCTGTCAATCAGCTTTAGTCTAGTGATCCGCAGCATGCCAGGCAACAACACTAACTGATACTCCACATTGCATGCAGCACAGCTTGTGGCATTACTGTCTCTCCTGGGAGAAATAGTGATCCGTTGTTTCATAACTTCTCACTAGAGTCGACTACACCATCGTAATCTATATTTGGTCATTGGTCCTGTTCGTGGCAGTGACGGAGGGTTCTCACGTTCAGATCATGTTGTCACATTCTCTTTAGTATGATGTGCATCTAAGGCAGACCTCCAATCAAATCTTTGTGATTATCAAGTGGGCTCTCAATTTCCTTGATTGAGAAGTCCTCATCATCTGTGCCTCAGGAGTGTAATAGGGCTTCATATGGAGTGCATGGACAATGTCTCTGAGCTTTTGTCTCCTTTATGAATGGAGATAATCCTTGACTCTATATGTGACATCCAATACACGATGAAGGATACAATATTCCCCAAGGTAGTGTTTATATTTTCTGATAATCCTACTTTCTGCACAGGTGTAAGAATCAATACCATGTTTCCCAAGCTGTATCTCATTGGCTGCTGGTGGGTGTTACAGCACTACTTCTCCTCCTCCTCCTCCCCCTCCTCCTCCTGAGTGTCTATGGACTGTACGCAAGTCAGCTGTTGTGCTTCTTTGATCCTGATGATGAAGAAAATCTGACAAAATCTTGTTAAAGCATTCTGTGAGACTGTTCATCTAATGGTTTTTGGCCATTGTCATTCTGTGGGTAATTCTGCAGTATGAAATTACGTCTGATACTAGTCTCGGCTGAAAAAGTTTTCCATGATCGGAGATTATCACAAAGAGGACAAGAGAACAACAGAGAGACCCTAGAAACAGAAGAGAGTAAAACAAGAAAGCAGATTACAGTGGCTGGCCGACAACAAGAATAAAAAGAAAAAGCCAGCCACTCCTAAACACATTAGAACTTCACCCTAAAAGCATTAGCGTGGTGGACACGGGGACAAAAGACATGCGCTAAAACCTACATCGAAGTATAAAACCCATTCTCATGAATAAAACGTAAAACTAAAGCTGCTGCTGAGGCATCGCCACCCAACATCGAAGCTAGGGAGCTGGGAAAGTTAAGAGTCCGCTGAAGAGTGGCTGAAGTGGGCAGTCCAGCAAGAGGTGGATGCCACAGTGACACAGAGGTGGGTCATCACAATGAAGAAGGTAACCATGCGTTAGCCATGTATGGCCAAAGCGGAGCCATCAGAGGACAACAGATCCCATGCAAGAGGACCGTATGGAAGACTTTCACACATTCGTCATCTATTTAATGACATGCAGCTTGTTGTGCATACCGTTATGCCATTCCATCTCCCAAAGCCTGAAAACCCTGCACAATGAGTTAGTACACAGGAGAAATGACGCATCAGGTCATGAGCGGATGTGCTCAAGAGCGCGAGATATGGCTGCCAGCTCTGCGGTGAAAACACTGCAGCCATCTGGCAAGGAGTGCTGTTCAGTATGTCCTCCATGAACATACGCAAAGCCTACATGACCATCAGTCATCGAGCCGTCGGTGTAAACCACTTCAGAGCCCCGGAACATGTCAAGAATCGAGAGGAAGTGACAGCGGAGAGCGGCGGGGTTAACAGAGTCCTTAGGGCCATGCAAAAGGTCAAGACAAAGCTGTGGCTTACGTGTATATCATGGAGGCATACGTGAATGGACCGCAAGTAGAGGTGGTAAAGGGAAGGACACCAGTTCGGAGAGAAGGGACTGCGCGTGAACCACAATCGTTAGCCCCGACCTTGGCCGCCAATGCAGGAGATGGGCTGCCATGGGTGGGTACAGGAGATAGTAATTTGGATGCTCGGGAGAACTATGAATGTGTGCAGCATAACTGCCGAGCAGTAGTGCACGTCTGATCTGCAATGGAATGACCCCAGCCTCCACCAGTACACTGGTCACCGGAATTATCATAAAAGCTCCTGTCGCTAGTCGAACCCTGCAGTGGTGCACAGGGTCGAGTAAATGCAATGCTGAAGGTACTGCCGAACTATAAACCACACTCCCACAGTCAATTCGGGATTGGACAAGGGCTCTGTAGAGCTGCAGCAGCGTAGCACGATCTGCACCCCGATTGGTGTTGCTCAGGAAACGGAGGGCATTGAGGTGCTGCCAGCAATTCCGCTTAAGCTGACGAAGATGAGGAAGCTACGTCAATCAAGCATCAAAAACCAGTCCTATGAATCAATATGTCTCCACTACAGTGAGTGGATCGTCATGAAGGTAAAGTTGTGGGGCCAGATGAATGGTACGGCACCAACACAAGTGCATGACACACGACTTTGCAGCTGAAAACTGGAAGCCGTGGGCTAGAGTCCATGACTGCGCCTTGTGGATGGCTCCCTGTAGGCACCGCTCAGCAACACCTGTACTGGAGCAGCAGTAAAAAATGCAGAAGTCATCTGCATACAGAGAAAATGAGACGGAGTGCCCGACAGTTGCT
Source organism: Schistocerca serialis cubense (assembly GCF_023864345.2). Lineage (NCBI taxonomy): Eukaryota > Metazoa > Arthropoda > Insecta > Orthoptera > Acrididae > Schistocerca > Schistocerca serialis. The sequence continues at coordinate 783,523,656 of NC_064641.1, read as the reverse complement.
GCTAGACCGTCAATGGCCACTAAAATAGAGACACACTCAATACAGAGCCCTGTGGGACTCCATTCTCCTGGATATGGATGTAACCATGGGAGGCACCAACTTGGACATGGAAAGTACAGAGTGACAGAAAGTTTTGGATAAAAATCGGGAGCAGGTCCCGGAGACCCCACTCATAGAAAGTGGCAAAGATATGATGTCTCCAGGTCATGTTGTATGCTTTACATAAGTCAAAAAAGACGGCAACCACGTGTCGGCATCTGGAAAAGGCTGTTTGGATGGCAGACTTGAGGGACACAAGATTATCAGTGGTAGAGCGACCCTGGAGGAAGCTGCCCTGACATGGAGCCAGTAGGCCATGTGACTCCAGGACTCAACCCAACTGCCGACACACCATATGTTCCAGCAACTTACAAAGAACGTTGGTGAGGCTGATGGGCCGATAGCTATCCACATCAAGCGGATTTTTACTGAGTTTGAGCACCGGAATGGTGGTGCTCTCCCACCATTGCGATGGAAAGACGTCATCACACCAGATCCGGTTGAAGATGATGAGGATATGTCGCTCGTAGTCAGATAGATGTTTCATCATCTGGCTGATCCACTGTGAAATATGATACCCTGGACCATGTTTAGGCTCTTATGGGGTGTGATGGTTACAGAAACATCCCCTAGCTTGTCACAAGTGAGTAAGTCTGTGACTGGGCAGAGGATGCCGTTATGATCAAGCCTGACACAGATCTCATTTTGGACAATACCTCCATCTCCCCAAACGTGTCCTCTAAATGCTCAACAAAAAAACTGAGGCTTCATCGCCATGAAAGATTCCCCATCAGCTCTTGAACATACATGGTACCGGGGCAAATAAGATCCGCTGTCATCCTTAGCTTGACATTCCTCACATGGTGTGGCCATGGAGGGGAACGATTTGGGGTTGTAGTTCTGTGCATCGAATTGAGCTCGTGAACGTTTAGAGACTGCTGGTGTTTCACTACCAGTAACAGATGATGGACTACGCTTCATCGCGTGTACAATATGTAAATAAGGAACAATATGTAAATTTCTATTATGTTGCCTGTGAATGACAGATTCAAGTTTGCACTTGAATGTAATGCACCAACGAATCTTATGCGCATCCCAATTTTGAATATTATATATGGTAACAAAATGTGATTATTAGATCCGCATCAATATGGTACATTCAGGCCATAGCTATGGAATTCTTTTTGGGGAACAAATGCAAAACATAAGAACACAGTTCATAAACTGTGCAAAAGGACTCTAATAACAACAACAAAAGTTAGTAAACAGGATCACTGTATAGTTCTGTTCCAAGAATTGAAGATTTTAACTATACTATGAGAATCCCTTCACCCTATAAGTTACAGACACCAAAACCAACCTTGATAATTACTGTAAAAACAGGTCCATCCATGACCATTGCACAAGATCTAGATGAACATACATTTATCAACAAAGAATAACCATAAAATTTAATACAGCATCTATATTATTATAAAATGCTATCTCGGAGTCCAGTTCCAGTTGCAGTATAGAGGGTACAAAAATTCAATTTTCAATATTTTGAGTAATTATGAACGAAATTTAAAAATTTAAAATGCTGTCCTAATCTACTCATTAAGAGGTGTAATCTTAACATTAAATTTTCAACACAATAAGACAATGAGAATGAGAGCACTTTGTAATCAAAAGTCTATAGACAATTTCAAATGTTTATGGAACTACTACCCACTGACACAACCCCCCCCCCCTTTTACACACACACACACACACACACACACACACACACACACACACACAAATTATGAAAGGAAAAAGTTCATCGCTTACTATATTCTCACTGTCCATTCAGCCAAACTTCAACACCAGGCATGACTTTCTAATTTATTACATCTTTACTACTACCTCTATTTACAACCACTTTGCAGACAGTATCTACATATATCACTGAATGTAACTGCAAAGTTGTATCACTGTGCAACATATAGTTCTGGATACCTGATGTCATAAACATTGAGATGAGTGGAAAACTAGTTTTGCTTAAAATGATGAACAGTGTGTAATCGTATGGCATTGGTGGCTGGGAGCCATATTGCAAGTCCTTTTTAGTTGACGCCAACAAATTACCCTGCTTGTATACACTCAGGTTTCATAATGAGAGTACTTGGTGACTTCCAACACAGAATCATAATTTCAAATCTTTTATTAAGTTTTTCTCGCTTACGTGGGTAAAGACAACTATTTAACACATTAACTCATTCGTAAAGCAATAAAATATTTGAAGCTCTTTTACACATGAGAGTTCGAATCTTTAAAGAATCAGGGTTTAATGGTTTCTGCTTAGAGATGAAGTTTTAATATAAACTGCTAAAGGAGATCAAAGATATTTCTAAAGTAAACTGTTCTAGAGAGGCAGTTAACAAGTATCTGTTAAGCAATGCATTCCATACTGTGAAGAGTTATTTAGATAACACAGAACAGGGGTTCGGTAATATATATATAACATTAGTAAACAATAAACAGTGATGACTGCATTATTTACAGATTTCCCTGCAATTTCCAAGTTTTTCCAGTGTGAAATTCCAAATTTCCCTGTATCAATTTTTATTGTACATGAGGATAAGTTTTATTTTACTAGCTTTCATAGCTGCAAATAATATTTTTGAGTTGTGTGTTCATAAGTTTTCTGGAAAACATGCTGTTTGAAAGTCTCTCAGACATGCAGCCATATTGATTGATTGTCGGAGAAGGAATTTTCAACGGCATAATGTGCCGTCATCGTCAGGTTACTCCAGCCGGCTGACATCCTGGACAAGTGGGTGCGATACACATACTGATCATCTCCCTCCTCCACTGACTCTGTTGAGGATCATGGGATGTGCTGGCTGTGATAGTGGGGGAAGCTCACACTCAAGAATCTAGCGGCAGTTCTCAGTTTGCACTCGATCTTTGTAGTGATCGGTGATCCGTTTCCTCTGTATTTGGAGAATTTATATCGCCAGAACCCTTGCTTCACTAGGTTGAAATCTATTGTCCTTGTTGATGAGGTACTCATGTAGCTGGATTTCGATACCCCCCTTGCAGACACAGCCCCAATAGTGGGACATGTTTTGCAGAATTTTTGTATCTTCATATTTCATTTTCAAGACAACGTTCAGCAATTACTAGTTTGTCGGCTACTGGGGGCCGGTGTGCCACTTGTACCCCTGTGTCTGTCTTTAATTGTGTGACTGGTTTATCCGAAATACACATTCCCACACTCACTTGGTATGTAATACACTTAAGATTTCAGAAGTCCCAGAATATCTTTTACTGCCCCTAAAAGGGATTTGGCCTTTGCTGGCAGGTGGTACACACATTTGATAATTTGTTGTCATAAAAGTCTATCAGTTTTTCCAGATATGTTGCCTCCGTATGGAATGTAGGCTATCTCTTTCAGTCTTCATCAAGTTTGTTTGTTTTGTTTTGCTTTGCTTTGGGGTGCAAAAAAACAACTGGGGTCATATGCACCCAAGTAAAAACTATAGAACATGAAGACAATTGACATAATAGAAAACAGCTAAAAAACAGGCATGTGAAAAAGGGTTAAAAAGAGACACCATACAGAAAAGGAGGTCCAAACCTAAAAATTAAATGGCCTTCGCCATACTGCTTAGGAGAACAGAAAGTAAAACACTGTCAACAGCCTGCACGTCATTTGCTAAAACAGCCGTAACTCAGACAGCAAACCCAAGCGGGAACGTAAACAGTTAAAAACTGGACAGTCTGTCAGGAAGTGGTGGACAGTTAAAACTTGGGTGCAATGTGTACAAAGCGGTGGGGTAGCACCACTTATCAAATGACGATGGCTAAAAAGGCAGTGCTCAATATGCAGCCTTGTAAAAATGACCTCCTCCCGGTGGGATGGTCAAGAGGAGGTCATCTAAGACACTGGGGAGGCTTAATAAGCCGGAGCTTATACCCGTGAAGCAAGGACAATTGGCGATGCAAAAGGGACACCACCTGCTAACAGATGTCAACACAGAGATCATCGGAGGGAATGTAGGAATTCGCAGGTTGACGTATGAGGTCTGCAGCCTTGGCAGCAGTGTCAGCAGCCTCGTTTCCTGGCAGTCCGACATGACCAGGAACCCCCGCCCCCTGGCTCAACCAAGAGTGAGCAAGTGACAGTTTTCCTGGACTCAGTGCACTAAGGGATGGACAGTGTACAACACACACAAACTCTGAAGGGCACTGAGTGAGTCTGAACAGAGGACACAATTAAAAATGCTGTGTCATTGGATGTACTCCTTGGCCTGATACAAAGTGAAGAGCTCAGCTGTAAATGCTGATCAGTGTGCCGGGAGCCGATATAAAAAAGACACGGGTGCCAATGACGATTGCACACCCAATCCCACGGTCAGTCCGAGAGCCATCGGTGTAAACAAAGGTACTATCACGAAGTTCCATGCAAAGGTCATGAAACTGAAGGCAATAGACTGAGGCTGGAGTAGTGTCCTTAGGAAGCAAATAAGGCCAAGGTTAACATGGGCCGCTTCATGAAGCCAAAGTGGTGAAGGGTTCATACCCATCAGGAAAGTTGCAGGTGAAGTTAAGCTGCCGTAGTAAGTGCCGAAAGCGGACTCCAGGAGGTAACAGAGAAGAGGGACACACCCTATACCGACAATCAAAGGAATCATCAAAGGAGGAGGCATAGGATGGGTGGCCACCCATGGCAGACAAACAGCAGGCATACCTGCTGAGGAGAAAGTCACAGCAGTAGGAGAGCGGCAGTTCAGCAGCTTCAGCATACAGACTCTCAACAGGGCTAGTGTAAAAGGCGCCCATGGCCAAATAGATGCCATGATGGTGGATAGTGTTGACACAGCTTAAGAAGGACGGGCGTGCAGATGCATACACAAAGCACCTGTAGTCGAGTTTCGAATGGACAAGAGATCGGTACAAACGGAGGAGGGTGGGTCGATTAGCACCCCAGGAAATACCATTGAGGATACGTAGGACATTGAGGAGCCGCATACAGAAACTGCCAGGTAAGACACGTGGAAGGACCAAGAGAGTTCCCTATCGAGCATGAGCCACAGGAATTTTGTAGTTTCAACTAATGAAAGGGCAACAGGCCCGAGATGTAAAGATGGTGGAGGAAACCACTTGCATCACCAGAAATTCATACAGATGGTTTTGTCAGTGGAAAAGTGAAAGCCGTTGTCGATGCTCCAGGAGTAAAGACGATCAAGACATTGCTGAAGATGCCGCTCAGCGAGATAGGTCCATGGAGAACTGCAATAGATGGTCTTCATCGTGGATTGGGTGAAGATGTGTCAAATCAATCTGGGAGTCACTAACTGTTTTTCTGGAACAGTTTCCTGAGATGGTTCAGGACTCCTTCCGTATGTGACAAGTGATGGCAGCTGGAGCTGTGAAGGTACTGGGTTTTCTTCTGACAGATGCTGTGTCCTGCTCAACGAGTCACTGGAACTCACTGAAAAAAAAAAATTGGCCCCCATTCATCAAACTTTTCAATTTTGTGCTTATGTCTATGTATTTTCTTTTTCATGGACATTACTGTAAACAGACTGACGGCATGCCTACAGTAGTCCTCTGTCACCTGTGGCGGTCAATATGTACATGTAAGATTTTGAGGACAAGACACAGCACCACTAAAACTGATAGTCTTTTACAGTTATGTTGATGATATGTTCGCCATTCAGTCTCACAGGAAAGACGAACTACATTTTTTTTTTGCAACACTTAATCTCTATCCACAACTAAATTCAGTTCACAATGGAGGAAGAGCAAAATTGTCAGCTGCCATATCAGGATGTTCTGGTATGGAGAAAACGAAATGGAACAACGGGACACAGCGTCTATCAGAAGAAAACCTACACGGACCAGAATCTTCACGCCTCTAGTTGACACCACCCATCATAAAGGGAAGGAGCGCTAAACACGCAGGTCCACAGAGATTGTGTGATCTCTGATGAAAAAAGCTTGAAACCTAAACTGGACCACCTGAAGGACATGTTCCAGAAAAACGGCTATAGCAACTGACAAAATCAGTGCACCTTCAGGCAAAAGACTACACCAACCGAAAAAGATAGCCTACATTCCAAATTTGGACAAGACATCTCAAAAAACTGATAGTGTTTTACCATAAAAAATATCAAATGCATGTACCGCTCACCAGCAAAGACAAAATTCCTTTTTAGAGACAGTAAAAGACGACCTGGGGCACCAGAAATCTGGAGTGAATTACGTACAATGTGAGTGTGAGAATGCATATGCTGGACAAACCATTCACAAATTGAAGAAAGGTGCACAGAACATAAACGACACAATGACCTCCAACAGTCAACAAAATCAGCAGTTTCTAAACACTGCCTTGAAAGCAACCACAAAATGAAATACAAAGATACAAAAATTCTTCAAAACACATCCCGCTATTGGGACTGTACACAAGGAGGCTGTCTAAATCCAGCTATATGAGAGATTCATCAACAAGGACGATGGATTTCAACTTAGTCAAGTGCAGGCTACAGCACTGAAAATGCTCCAAATGCAGCAGAAACTGAACACTGAGTGAAGCGCAGATTGAGGTCTGCCACTCAATTCCCAAGCACGAGACCCCACCACGCTGGCATAGTGCACATTCCATAAAAGCATTGGAGGAGGGGAGATGCCTGGTACATTTACTGAAGGGAAAAAATTTGCAACAACAACAATTAATTTAGAGTAATAAAATTTCAGAAATACATTTGTCTAGGTAGCATATTTAAGTGATTAACATTGCAAGATCACATGTCAATGCAAGTGCGAGATAAGTATTGCAGATTTGAAATGCTGATACATTACTGCTAATAACTGATCTAACTTTGGGTTACAACAATGGTATGTTGGTGAGCGTTATCCTGTTTGGAAACACCCCTGGAATACTGTTCACAAATGGCAGCACAATAGGTCAAATCATATTACGAAAAGAAAATTTGCTACTCACCATATAGCAAAGATACTGAGGTCATAACAAAATCGCATCCCAGACCATAACTCCAGTTTTCAGTCCAGTGTGTATAGCATCTGGACAAGTTGGGTGCAGGTCCACAACTGACTTGCTTCCAGTCAACACACGCCCATCACTAGCACCGAGGCAGAACCAGCTTTCATCAGAAAACACAAAAGACCTCGATCGTACCTTCCAATGATACCTCACATGACATGACTGAAGGTGCAAATGGTGGTGGTTTGGGTTCAGTGGAATGCACACTACATGGCATCTAGCTGGGACCTGCTGTTGGAAGTATCTAATTTGTAACAGTTTGTTGTGTCACTGTGGTGCCAACTGTTGCTCGAATTGCTGCTGCAGATACAGTACAGTGCAACAGAGCCATACGGCAAACAAGATTGCCTTCCCTTTTGGTAGCGCCATATGGCCATCTGGAGATCGGTCTTCTTGCAACCGTACATTCTCGTGACCACACTGCCAGCAATTATGTAGTGGCTACTTCCCGGCAAATCTTTCTGCAGCATCACAGAAGCAACATCCAGCTTCTCGTAGCCTCATTACATGACCTCGATCAAACTCAGTAAGGTGCTGACAATGACGTCTGTCGCCTCACAGGCATTCTTGATTAATAGCTGCACTAAGTCCAGTCTCACACCCATTATATGTAGCACGTATTTAAATCAAACCTGATTTGTATCATCATAGTGGCCTTATTAGCATCACTATTATGCAACTGGTGCTAAATCTGAATACACAGCATCTTTCAGATGTAGAAACACACCTATCAACTTTGTTTATATTGCACAACTGCTTCTTGGTGTTGCAATTTTTGTTTTCATCACTGTATATCACACTCACTGATCCAGGATGTCAGTCAGCAGGCATAACATCATGATGACAGCATGTTATGCTGTCGAAAATACTTCTATAATGATCAATCAATCTGCTTGCATGCCCAAAACATTTTCAAGCAATTTTTTTGCCTGGTCCCACGATTTACTAGTGATTATTCCCAGTTCAGCTATGATTGAAAAGAACAGGTATGCAACTGGAAATTTTAATGTTATTCAAGACATATTTTGCTGTTCAAGAAATAATTTTCAATCTGAATATGTTGTAAAACTGTTACTGCAGATAATTCAAAATGTTTCATTATAGGTTTTAATTATACCATGAAAACTCATGCTATAAAAACACTCTACATTATTCAATCATTCAGCTGCTGGCATTCTGGACTAGTAGTAATTGTTTCAAAATATCTGTGCAGTTCATATTAGAAACTAACCAATTCTGAAAAGACATAATTTGTTTCTTGCTACACTACCAAATGAAGTGAAGGTAAAGCTGCCAACTACAAATTTTCTGGTGAATAAGTCTGGTAGTTCTACAGTAGAAGAAAACAGAATATTCATGCCAACAACACACTCATATCTTTCTGAACAGTGGCAAATAAAATGCCATACACAATTTTCAAACTGAAATACATCCTAGTACCAAAATTATAGAGTAAGCAATTGAAAACATGCAGCCACAATGGCAAATAGAGGCACGTGGGCTATATTTGTCCAAATAATTTGGAGACTGCTCCTAATTCTTCTGTAGGGCTTTCTCAGTCTGACTGACAAAACTAATGACATCGCAGAAAAAGTGTGTGTGTGTGTGTGTGTGTGTGTGTGTGGGGGGGGGGGGGGGGGGGGGGGGGATTATTTACAACTTCATAAAATTTTTACAGTGAACACATGGTGTGTCGTGGGGCGATCACTCTGTTTTTAAAATAATTGAAAAGCCACAATCACTTCAATATCATTTACTAGATGACCGTTTTCAGCACTCTGAAGGTATAACATAGCAGGTTTGAGGGAGGGCTTACATGAGTTAACTATATACATTACAATTATTACAGAACCACATACCTGAAATGTGGATTAACATTTATAAAACCATATTGACATCATGGCCACATGAGGCAGACCATGTGATAAAAATCACTGTCACAACCAATAAAAAATAATAAAAAACTGCTCCCATGGTCGTTCTTTCCATAAAATATAAAACTGAAGTCACCAGAACTACCATTGCTCGCCTAACACTGGTCAGCATCACCAATGCCCTATTCCACACAGGCTTACCTGCTGTGATTCTAGCAGTTCACAACTGGCCACCAGATAGCGGTGTCCAAGCAGCGCACACACAGTCCTACAGTATAACCACTCATTACTACTAAAACACAACTTTACTATATCTGCTTGTCACATACCCACGCAAAGCCCACATTTGCACATACATTTCCTGTACATACTATAATCACTATCATCATCATCAGTTATCTGCTATATCAGCAGGTCCTTTGCCTCTCCATTTTCTGCGATCCATTGCTTCCTTCTTAAGGCTGCTGTATGTTGTACCGTCCATCATGTCATCCAGTATCTGGAATCTCTTCCTTCCTCGCTTCCTTTTCCCTTCTACATAACCTTCTAAAACTGTTTTTATCAGTCCGTCATTCTTTCTTAATATATGCCCAATCCAATTTCTTTTTCTTCTCTTTATTACATCTAGTAACTGCCTTTTCTCTCCCACTCTTCTCAGTACCTCTTCATTTTTTACTCTGTCCATCCAACTTATTCCTTCCATCTTCCGCCATGTCCAGATCTCAAAAGCCTCCAGCCTTTCTCTGTCTTTTTTCCTCATAGTCCATGTTTCAGCGCCATATAGAAGAATACTCCATACAAGACATTTTATGAGTCTCTTTCTGAGTTCTCTGTCCATACCGCTGCAGAAGATTCTCCTTTTCTTATAAAACGCCTCTTTTGCCATTGCTATCCTTGTTTTAATTTCTGTGGTGCACTTCCAGTCGGTGTCTATCCTGCTTCCAAGATACTTAAAATTTTGCACCTGTTCTAGTTTTTCTCCATTCAGCACAATTTTTAGTTCCTTATTTCCTCCTATTGCCAATACTTTTGTTTTATTTGTGTTAATTTTCATTCCATATTTTTTTCCGTTAGTTGCAATGGTGTCCACCAAATCCTGTAATTCTTTTTCCCCTGTGGCTAGAAGGACCATGTCATCAGCAAATCTCAAGCACCCTACTGTTCTTCCTCCAATTTCTACTCCTTTGTCATCTAATGAGCATTGATCAATCATATTTTCCAAGTACAAGTTGAAAAGAGTAGGTGATAAACAGCATCCTTGTCTTACTCCTTTCCCTAGTCTGATCCAGTTTGTACTTTCTCCTCTCACTTTAACTGAAACTTTTTGATTAAGGTACAATGAGTTTATAAGTCTTCTGGTTTTCCAGTCCACTCTCTTTTCCCTCATAATAGTCGCCAGCTTGTCCCAAACCACATTGTCAAATGCCTTTTCTAAATCGATGAAGCACATATATAGGTCTCTTCCTTTTTCAATAAACCTTTCTCCTAAGATTCGTAGGAGCCCTATTGCATCTCTGGTGCCCGTATTCCGTCTAAAGCCAAACTGCTCCTCGCCGAGATTCTCCTCTATTACTTTTTCAAGTCTTTTATTAATTATTCTTAACATCACTTTGGCTGCATGTGAAATGAGGCTGATTGTCCTGTGCTCGCTGCATTTCTTGGTTCCTTGTTTTTTCGGCAATGGAATCATTACTGTTGTCAAAAAGTCCTCAGGCCATTCACGACTGTCATATATTTTATTACATAACCTCAATATTTCTCTTATTCCATTGTGGTTCAAGCATTTTAGTATTTCTCCCGGTATTGTATCTGTACCTACTGCTTTGCCATTTTTCATTGCAGCAATAGCAGACTTTACTTCTTCCATTATGATGGTCGGTCCTTTCTCTTCATCACTTACACTGTTGTGTGATTCAAGTTCCAGAGTTTCTGGTTTGCTATTTGTGTCATATAGCTCTTTTATATATTCTTCCCATCTCTGGAGGACATCGTCACGATCTTTATACACTACCTCTTCGTCTTTACTCAAAATTTCCATAGTAGCACTTCCTGCTCTGTTTTGTTCCCATGTCATAGTCTTTACTCTGTTGTATAGTAAGTCGTATCTTTCTTTCCTGTCCATTTCTTCAATTTCATCACATTCCTCTTTTAGCCATTTTTTCCTAGCCTGCTCTGTTTCTCTTCGCAGTTCGTTATTTAACCTTCGGTATATCTTTCTTGCATCTTCAGTGTTCTTGTTTTTCAATTTTCTTCTCTCCTCCATCTTGGAAATCATTTCTTGTGTGACCCATGGTTTTTTTGACCTTTTCCCTTTTACATATCCCATATTTTGCTGTCCTGCTTTAATGATTCCTTCTTTCAGCATATTCCAGTACTCGTTGGCATTATCAGGTGCTTCTTTGTCTCGTAATGTGTTTAGAAAGTCCTGAGACAGCATTTCTGTAATTTGTTCTTTGTTGGACCTTATCTTCTCTAGATCCCATTTCTTCACCATTGTCGCCTTTTTCAGTTTTTTCATTCTTATTTCTATTTCTGCCATAAGTAAGTTGTGGTCACTATTAATATCTGCACCTGGTAATGTGTGCACCTTCTTGATTCCATTCCTGTATCTTTCTTCTACCAGTATAAAATCGATTTGGTTTCTATATTTATCCCCTGGTGATTTCCAAGTGTAGAGCCTCCTCTTATGGTTCTTGAACCATGTGTTTGCCACTATCAGCTGCCTTTCCCTGCAGAAGTCAATTAACCATTCACCTCTGTCATTTCTCTTTCCAAGACCATGACTGCCTACTATGTTTCCCTCTTTCCCTTCTCCCACAATGGCGTTCCAGTCTCCCATTACTATTTTGCAGCATTTTTTATTTTCGTCCATTATTCTCTCTATTACATTGTACGTTTCCTCTACAATTTGGTCATCATGTTCTGAAGTTGGCATATACACCTGGACAATCAGTAAATCTTTTTGTGCTCCTTTCAGCCTTACACCAATAACCCGGTCATTTGTATAGTCTACATATTCCACACATTTAGCCAATTCCTTTGTCATAATCATTCCTACTCCATTAATTCCTTTTACTTCTCCTCCTGAGTAGTAGAATACATATTCATCTGACTGCAACTCTCCATGTCCATTCCATCTTACTTCAGCAACTCCTACGAGGTCCATATGATTCTTTTCCATCTCTCTTTTAAGGTTTTCCAGTTTTCCTGCTTGTAGCAGAGTTCTGACATTCCAGGTACCAATTCTCGTTTTGATTTTTTGCCTCCTTTCAAGTTGTCCCCCCCGGAGATCCGAATGGGGGACTATTTTACCTCCGGACACTGATTTAACATGAGAGGAAGCCATTTTTTGTGCATAAAATGGAGACTGCATTATGCAGGGAAGATAATCTGCGGTGATATTCCGTTGCCTTCCGCAGTTCTGGAGGCCGCCCCTAACATGGGATACAGACGCCTTTTGCAGCCGCCCGCTCCGGGTCAGACGCTGCATGAGAAGTATAGGTTGGAAAATGAAAGACCCCTAGCCCTCGAAACCTAATAGCGTCAGGGTCGGAAAAGAACAAGAGCTGGCCGAGGGTGGCCAGATAGGAAAGATAAGAGTGAGGAGCCTGGCATAAGTAAGTGGAAGCAATGCCAGGACTCAGCTCGGGGCCCCGTGGTCGCCAGCCACGTATCACTAGGTGTGACTCCCTATACACTACATCAATTACAAAGTAAAAGCACCTGAGGCACAGACATTACCCATTAGCACCTTACAAAACTACATATTATAGTTTACCTTTATTCATATAAGTACGTCAGGCATATGCACACAAAAAGCTGTTCATAACACAACTTCGGCAAAATGTGACGAGCGATTATAACCTGTATGCTGGGCTTTACCTGTCTAGGCACTGTGGTCTTAGGTATTGTAAGCGCTAAAAAAGAACATATTAACTTGCTATAAAGTCTCTCACCACCTATACAATCGTTATGAGCAAGGTATGAATCAACTACGAAAACTTGCATAGGCACATGGAATTAAGGAATGCCAGGTCAGGAGCAAACCGAAGGGCTCAGGAACAGGGGGGAAAATGACATGCAGACCAAGATGCACAGTGACTCCACCTAGGGTCTACCTTGGTAAAGTAAATACTTGTTATAAGGTTTGAAGTGTAGTTGGCCAGCTCAGCCAGTAAAACTTTACTCGATAATTGCCATTGCCCACCAAGCGTTCCTTCGTTACATTCTTATTTTATTTATTTTTATATTTTACAGACATATTTGTGTATGAAGCCAGAATGCTTGGGTTTTCGGTATAATAGTATTATGGTTTTTCATTATTCCCCATTCGGTGAGGCCCATGGACGAAACAAGTGCCATGCCGATGGGAGCGTACGTAGAATCACCGTGCATCTTGGTCCGCATGTCATTTTCCCCCCTGTTCCTGTGCCCTTTGGTTTGCTTCTGACCTGGCATTCCTTAATTCCATGTGCCTATGCAGGTTTTCGTAGTTGATTCGTACCTCGCTCATAATGAATGTATAGATGGTGAGAGACTTTATAGCAAGTTAATACGTTCTTTTTTAGCGCTTGCAATACCTAAGACCATAGTGCCAAGATAGGTAAAGCCCAGCACACAGGTTTTAATCGCTCGTCACATTGTACCTAAGTCATGTTATGAACAGCTTCCTGCGTGCATATTCCTGATATCCTTATATGAATAAATGTAAATTATAATATGTAGTTTTGTAAGGTGCTAATGGATAATGTCTGTGCCTCAGATGTTTTACTCTGTAATTGACGTACTTTATAGTGATTACAGTATGTACAGGAAATGAATGTGCAAATGTGGGCTTTTCATGGGTATGTGACAAGCAGTTATAGTAAAGTTGTGTTTTAATAGTAATGAGTGGTTATACCGTGAGACTGTGTGTGTGCTGCTTAGACACCGCTATCTGGTGGCCAGTTGTGAACAGCTAGAATCACAGCAGGTAAGCCTGCATGGAATAGGGCGGTGATGATGCCGACCGGTGTTAGGCGAGCAGTGGTAGTTTCATCTGGTGACTTCAGTTTTATATTTTATGGAAAGAACGACCATGAGAGCAGTTTTTTATTATTTTTTATTGGTTGTGTCAATGATTTTTATCAGATGGTCTGCCTCATGTGCCATGATGTCCATATAGTTTTATAAATGTTAATCCACATTTCAGGTATGTGGTTCTGTAATAATTGTAATGTATATAGTTAGCTTGTGTAAGCCCTCCCTCAAACCTGTTATGTTATACCTTCACAGATCTGATGATGGCACCTTCAGCATGCTGAAACCGGTCATCTAGTAAACGATATTGAAGAGATCGTGGCTTTTCAATTATTTTATAAAATTTTTAAATTATAAACAGCTATTGCCACCCCTGCAAACTCCACATCTTTACCATTATTCGTCTCCATTCAGTGCCACTGTGCAATAACCTCAGTTAGATGCGAAATCATCACAAGGATGGGCCTCACACTGTTGTTACTTGGAAGATAAATTCAATAAACTTCATGGGCTTCAGACTGTTGTTACTGGAAGATAATTTTAATAAACTATGACAGCAATGACATGTTTCAACCAAGATTGTCTCCTCACTATAGTCATTTTTTATTTAAAGCATGACACTGCAAAAAAGTCAACAACTTAATTTTGCACAAAAATTAGTAAAAAAGAGCTGTAGCTTGAAAAGATGTATGTTCAAATATGGCTCATGGTCTCTCAGATTCCAGACCCATTTCCCACATAAGAGCGGTACATTCTCACATATGTTTGAATTCTACCACACTCTCAATCATGCCACAGGAAATGGACTTGGAACCCGATAACCAACAGGCAATGACGTTGAATCCCTGGGCACACCAGAGGTAGCCATGATTGAGCAACAAAACAACACAACAAATCAAAGCACTTTGTACAACTCCATAAATGAATGTTTTTGAAGCAGAATCTCACGTTGATTTGCAACAAAATGACTCAGCACATTTCTTTCTGCTAACAGTCAGGTCAACTCCTCCCAGTTTCTCTCCAAATTCCTCAAGTCATTCAGACTTCCCCAACTTACTCTGTAAATTAATTTTCCCTGAGAATTCCAAATTTTCCAAGTTTTCTGAGCAAATCACAACTCTGTAATAGTAAGACTCCTCTGTCTATTCACAACACATTTTCATATTTCCTTTTTTTGTGGAAGACCTTACGCCAAAGCTTTGCACTGGATAATACTATCATCACTTCTATTTTTGAGCTCGACATCTCATCCATTATAGAGAGATGCTCATTCAATTTATCAGGCAAGCAAATGGGAAGTTGGGATACACAAGATGGCACCTGCAGATCATTGTAATGGTCCTTATGTCAGCAGATAGTGTAGATACACAGGGGTAGATACATGAATTACCCGGCTGCTATTATTGTTAAGTCAAGAAATCAGGATCCATGTCCCAGCATGGCATAAATTTCATGAATCATATTGGGGAAAAAGTGCATATAAACTGTGACTGACTGTTGTTGCCTACATTGAACCACTTCTTACAAAGAAACTGTCCCATTGCATTCATAGATAAAGGCTGTAAGGGTTCATTCCTTTTTTTTTTTCCAATACCAATAACAGTGTCTTAAAAACATTCAATTTGACAACTGTGGAGGCCTTACTAACTGTGGTAGTGAAGACAAGATGCAACCATTTGCTAGGGACAACATTCATCTCATGTTAGTTGCAATTAAGTAAAATGTAAAGTTGTCCTCAAGCCAAAGATTGATTTGAACCAGTTGTACTATGGCAAGTGATAAGCCCTTGCCTTCCTCCAACCTCTGACTGTTTTACCGAGTCACCTCTATCGAGACCTGCAGTGTAATGTGGGCTCCACACTGCACAGTAACTTGGCATTTTTTATATTAACGGATCATTGATGGAGGTGAGAAAAGTGATAACTGTCGGAAAAAAAAATCCAAAGAATGGCTCATATTTGAAACCAAGTTATTTGGATTTGTAGAATGATACTTATCCACTTAGCCTTTGAGTCATACCTAATCATCATGCACACCTAAAATTTTAATTCTGGCTACATATGCCCATTATTTGCTTTCAATCACATTGGGTGATGTTTTTCACTTGCACAGAATTTCATATCACTGGTAGCATTTATAAAGTAATGATATGCATTTAGAATAGGACAACAATAACCACATACTACTACTACTACCACTACCACCACCACCACCACCACCACCACCACCACCATCCACAATGGTACTTACTGTCAAAATTCCTTTTGCGGTATTTTACTTCCTCTTCTGTTAGAGATAGCCGAAGTTTGATTGCGCTTTTCCCTGTGAAGCACATAAAATTTAAGATCAGTTATTACAGCCTCAAAAATTTCAGAAAAGCAAAAGACAGCAAAACAAATGTGCCTATAGACACCTACAAATGTCTTGTTGAAAAACTGCATAGGCAGCTGCAATGAAATTACATTCATCCAAATTTTATGAAAATTGCACATAACTGTGGCACAAGAATAAGAATGTGTTTCTGAAACGACATCTACTAAATGATTTTCTGCCATCTCTGATTCATTCTTTAAAGTAGGCCAACAAATAGGAGAAAGATAAAGCAAAGATCACCAAGCAAGTTAGTGAACTACTGACTGATTACATACTATCACATCAAAAATATTCTGAGTGTTGGTTGGTAGGCCTAAATACTGATTCCTACAACCACCTCCTCTTGGACAAGTATCAACTACACAAGTGATTCAGATTCCTTTATACTTGTGCAATTGAATGAGAAATAACAGCTGTGTTGAAGAGAGAGCATCCTGTCATACAATAAACAGATTACTTTGCCATTTAGGTAAGATGTGTTTTGTTGGTGCACCACGATTTTCACTATTCTGCGTGGAATCAACTGATGTTATATAGTTAATCTTTCGAGGAAAATATATGCTGGTTTGGGGATTAAGTCATCAACTAACTATGTTCTTGTATTTTTCATAGCACAATCACATGACAATTTCATAATGTCGTAACTCATTTTGATCAGCCGGTGGTCATCATCTGACTAAAGGCACATGCTGCAAGTGGTTTCCATTACATTGTCAATAATACATAAGCAACATTGACAACACAACGAAAACTACTTGCACAATGTACCATGGCCTTTATAGACATTCACACAGATTGAACAAAAATAGTTCTTGATAATAAACTGATAGGACAGGTAGCCAATTCAAATATTCAGAACTAGCTTGGTACCCACTGCTGGCTCACATTGACTGTATGGTCTGCACAATTTTGTTTTTATTTAATCAAATTTTGATGTTGCTATGTCTATTGCTCATGTGTAAATCAACACACTGTGCAAAAAGTGTAAAACCAAATACCAATTTTTGAGCTTCTTAACTGCTTTAACAGTGAAATATTTTTTTTAAAAAAACTTTCATTCCTCATTTCACCCCTTAGATGTGGAATTTCAATAAATCCCTTCTTAAATTGTCCCTACAGTATGAGATCACTGCCCTTTCCAAATTTCAAGTTCCTATCCTTAGTCCTATCCTTAGCAGTTACAATGAGTCAATGAATCAGTCAGGTTCTATTTCACCCCCTTCGGGGTTAAATTTCCAAAAACACTGACATACGTATTTTTTATTTCTAAGCAAGAATCCAAAAACAAATTTTGATAGATGTTGCTTTAAAACTGCTTTGGTAGATATTTAATATTGATTTATTTTTTAAAAATCAACTGTTTGACCCTATGGGGATTACATTTCTAAAAACACTGACATAATTCTTTATTTCTGGCCGACAAACTGAGAACCAATTTTCATAGTTCTAGCTTCAAAATTGCTCCAATAGCAACATTTTTCAAAGAGAGTCATTCTCTTTTTCACCCTCTTAAGAAGTGGAATTTTGAAAAATCTCTTCTTAAACAACGCCCACAATACAAGATCAGCACCCTCTTCAAATTTCAAATTTCTATCCTTTGTAGTTTGGGCTACATGATGATGAGTCAGTCAGGACATATCATTTTTTATATACTCATAGATGATGTGACATGTATGTTCGAGATATGGGGAAAAAAACCTTACCAGTGGACATGTAGCACAATAAGGAGAGCACTTAAGGGTAAAACAAGGAAACAGACACACAACTGAAATTTAATAAAGTCATGGCAGTTCCCACTCTATTACATAGGGCAGAATGTTGGATGCTGAGAAACAATGATTTATGGAAACTAAGAGGCATCATAAATGAAATTTCTAAGATCTGTGAAAGGGTGCAACAGGAAAGAGCAAATTAGAAATGAACTACCAAGCTACGTATTAGGGATGCAACCAATAACCCGAAAGGCACTCTAAAACAAAGAAAAATGGAGAGAACGTGTATTTCATATGCCACCACAAAGGCTTTGTAATCTAGCCATGAGGCAAAAAAAAAAAAAAAGTGTGGGAAGACAGAGGAACAGATGGTGAGATTGGAACAGGCTCTAGGCCTAACCCTGAAGTAACAGAAGAAGAAGAAGAAGAAGAAGAAGAAGAAGAAGAAGAAGAAGAAGATCCTGAAAGTAAACCAGAATCAGCATGGCTAATTTAGACTTATTTGTTTAGTGTTCACATGAACACTGAACCCATCAGATTCCAGCAGCACTATGAATGTTGTTCTCTGGCATGGGATAAGTTAGCGGCTGTTTGTAAGCAGTTGTAAATTGCTCTGAATGCTGTCAATTTAGTGGAAGCTGCTTCAAATGGGTGTGCCGAGCGAACTACCAAACATCATATATCAGATATACCAAAGGTATCTCAAGTTCAGCCCATCCGCTTGATTCAAGTGGTGTGTCAGTGGTAAGTCTTGGTAACCTAGTGCAGGGGAGAAAGAAATCAAGAGAACTCAAGAGTATTACTGCCATCCACCATACCACGAAGTTTAAGATGTTGACTTCCAGCAAACGTCTGGGTTAAGGCAACAGTTGTTCAAGACAGCTTTCAGAGAAAGCTTTCAGAACTTTTTTGCATGACTATCTGTCTGTACAACCTGCAACAAATCCATAGATGTTCCAATCTATATTCGGTAGATTAAAGTTTCCTCCAACTAATATTGTATGGCGAGGGTATTTCCATGCTACTGGGTGTAGACTTTCTTTGAATGATTGTACAACTGCTACAGCGGACTCAGATGGATGGTAAAACATCCAATGAATAAACTGAATTCACCTAGGCCAGTTATTCCTGTCCAGGTAACTTGGCACTCAGATTCAATTTCGACCTTGGCAAACACATTTCTGTTGACTGCAATTAATTCTCCTCTTCCCGTTATGTCTAACATGTCTTTTCAATATACATTCCACACTTCATCGAATGTTTCAGAGCTTCATACTTCAGGTTTCAGTCAGTTCTCAGAGTATAAATTGAGCTTGACAGCTTTCTGGAAGGCAGTAAATTCGGAGACTTTGTTATCAATACTTCAATAATTTCCTATTAAAACCAAGTACCTTTATTTTACTTCCAAGGCTCGCAGGTGTACTGCTGGAGCCAAGCATTGAACCTCTGACGATTCAAACTGGCAGTGTACCCGAAAACTATGGAAGCAGCATATATATGCCAGGAAAGACTCAAACCATATATAGCCTCTATTTTGTTGGCAATCAGATTTTGCTCTCTGTGTACTGAGTGGTGAATATTCATCACAGGACCTCAGACTATTGCCTACCCTAAAAAAAAATCTTGTACACTCCATATCTACTCTGCTACCTGAGTAGCTGCTTCCACTACGTACTGCACCCCTGATCCATCCCAGATAATCCTATAATTCTCCACCCACACAACACAAGTCCGCAAACCTGCAGCCAACACTGTCACAGAATCAATGGAGCCTCTGGTTGACACCTTTCATATCACTCCAAACCACAGGACGCCAATCAGCTCTATCTACAGTACTGTAAATTGTAATCTCTGCTTGCAGCCAGTGAGCAAGGCCAGCAGTTTTCATCAATTCTCCCAAGCACCTGTAAGAACTGAGGACAGTCTTAGAATCCAAGCAACAGGAGTCACGGGGGCTGACATGAGTCGGAACTAGAAGACTGCTACAACGTGCACCCTCAATAGTCACAGGCAGGGCTTCCACTACATCTCAGATGAGGCTCCCGGCAGGCATACCCTGTAATACACCTAATATTTAGGCTCACAGTAACTGCCAAACCCCCACTCCCATGTACCTGCCTGACCATGCTGAAGGGGCAACTACTTGTAGGGTGAAAGGGCAAGGGCAGGTGGCCATTCCTCACATCCAACCTCCACCACGAGCAACACAAAGAAGTTACAAAGTGCCACTCACCCTGAGATGAGTCTGGCTTCCCTACTCAGGTAGAATGAAAGGTGCCTTGGTAGCAGAGCTCATCAGAAACTTAAGAGACATTTAAGGTGTCCCATACAATGCACCAGTTTCTTCACCACTACTATGCTGCGAGTCAACAGCATACAGACAGTTGACTGTGTCCAAGAGAGTCTCTAGCTGTTTGTAAACTGCTGCCAGTTCTTCCTACACCTGCATATAGCAAGCACACTCCCTACCCATTATAATGCCAAAATTTGGAAGAAAATAGTAAATAAAGACGAACTCTGTTGCACTATGATTACAAACACAAGTTACTAGAAAGCACTGAGACTGTTACTGATATTACTTCACTGAACACTTGCAGAGGAAAGGGTGGTGATTTGTTACCATTATTCAGTTCAATTGTCTGGTACTGAGCGTCATGGGTTTCGAATCCGCACCAGACAGCATGGAACTTGATGACCACTAGAGGTCTCTGCAGCAGTCGCGCCGTAAGCCGTGGCTGTGCGCGCTCCTGGCCCCGAGCCTAATGTGAGGGCGCCACTGTGGAGCACGTAGTCCCAGCAGCCAATAGCGACACACCCTGTCGTGTATTTAGGTGGCTGCCTCTCACTCAGCGAGGCAGTCTGGTATTCACGTTGAGTCGATTGATATCTCACTAACATACATTGTGTTTACGTTGTGTGCGCTTACTTTCCATTTACGAGTAGATGTTGTTTTGATTTTGTGAGGTTATCTCGTGTGACCCTGTTGCTTAATACTTTGTTGTTGATCTTGGTGTCTTTCTTGGTTGTCTGTCGTTGTGCTTGTCCTTCCATTTCTGTTCATCCGTCTTGTTTGTTCGCACGCCGCTCCCATTTGGTCCCACCGCATTTTCAATAGCGGCAACCCCGCGACCGTTCCTGTCGCAGTTATAACAAAATGTATGGCAAATAATAGTACCTCTTACACAAATGGGAGCAAGGGATTGGAAGGATCACCTAGTGTACTCCCAGTGTATCCCTCGTTCAGCTTGTTGAGGCAGTTTTTGAAATAACTGGAAGAAACCAACTGCAGATTCTGGTGCACATTAGAGCAAATAATACTTTGCATCGAGATGTCCAAGGTCACACTTTTAGTGACTGGCTAAGAAGGTAGAAAGATCAGCCTTGCTCAAGTTCAAAATCAGAAGCATTACTCCCACAACTGATCAGAACCCTCTTTTCTGAGGCAAGTAAAAGGCTTGAACCAGACACTCTGAAGGTTCTGTGACAAGCTAGGATGTGACTGTCTCGACATGACTCACAAAGAAATGCAGGGCCCCTAAATATGTCTGCAGAGCTGCTGTACACATCAGATGTTGTTATGCAGGTGGCTGACTATGTGCAGAGTGCACGCAAGGTTTTCTTAACTTAGGCAACTCTCCATCCAATATGGAAATGGATAGCTTTAGCAGACCTAAATAAATGATCCCTTCTCCCCAATGATTAATTAAAATCCCAATGATCAACTGCCGAAGCAAATGCAATAATGTCCCAGAGTCTGAAGCCCTCTTTAAAACAGAGTGGAGCCCTTATAACTCGTTTCAGAAAGCTGAATAAAACCAGAAGTTGACAGCAGTGAGATTTTTTGGGTGAATCTACACTGTATATCTAAAGAACAGGTTAATGAGAAAAACAGAGATGGTGTATTGTAAGCTAGAAACTCAAATTCACCAAGAGACAAAGTGAAACTGCAAGCAAGAATGTTTGTGCAAGACTCAGTAGCAACGGTGGGCAGAAACTTATAGCTAATCTTTCTATCAACAACCAAGCTCATTCCCAAATGTAACAAAAAACTTTAAAGAACCTTCAACTGACTAATACACGTGTTCCTCAATTACTGCTGGTTATTGGAGGAGACATAGAACAACTGATTGGGATAATTAGTTTTGTAAATGGCCGGTGTGAGAAGCCACCCTGTGAAATAACACTAAATGATTTCCCTGAAAAGTAAATCAAACAAATCCAAGATGGAATAATGACAAGAATGACATGTGTGAGAGTTGCATTCGTGTGTGTGTGTGTGTGTGTGTGTGTGTGTGTGTGTGTGTGTGTGTGTGTGTGTGTGTGTGAGAGTGTGTGTGAGTGCACGCACGTGTGCGCGCGCGCACGCAATTCAGAAGGCTTTTTGGCTGAAAGCTTACTTGTTTAGCAGTCTTTTTGGTGTGCTTGTCTGCAACTAAATATCTCTGAAAACTAGCTTGAATAATAGTTTAGCCCAAGCATCTTGATAATCTATTAAAATAATTACGACAAAGACACTCCACCTCTGTGAGGAGTCCACATTAAAACTGGTATCCATGGCTATGTCACAGTTGTAGCAATGATGATTACTAATATACAATGGGTATCAAACCAAACCAAGATTTACACGGCCATTAAGCTAGATAAAGAGGCAGTCACATCATATCTTGAAAAGGAACACAAAACATTTATTTTTGCACCAGGAGCATGTAGGAAAACTGTGGCACAAATTTAAGAAGATAACTGACCCAGCACTCCATACATAGATATGTCTCTAATAGAACAGTTCATGATTTGGGGGGGGGGGGGGGGGTTCCAAAGAAACAATTATTATTGAATCCTATGTGTGAAACAAAACGTTGGGCAATTGATGAAGTGATATTGAAAGAAAAATGTCAAACGGGCAATATGTGAAGCCTTCAATCAATGAATCCCATGTCAGAATCTTATTGAAAGCTCTTATACAAAAACTGAAGCAATTCTGATTATATGTAAATACTGTCAGTGGCATCAAAGTTAGTATCCAGGCACTCATGGATGACACAGGAAACAAAACAGAGTAGTAAGCAAAAGCAGAAATGCTTAAATGTGTTTGCTAATGTTCCTTCACTAAAGAAGATACAGATGTATTGCCTCGGTTTATTTCCCACAGCACTGCAAAGATGAGCAATACTCAGACTCTACAACCGACACTCATGAATGAGAGTGTGTGGTTACTTTGTGGATCACTTCTGTTTCTTGTAGATGGAAATGATTTGCATTTTCTTCCAACCACTGTTTGAGGGATCTATAGTATATTACGGTTAAAATCCAAACTTACCCAGTTGAAAATTCTGTATAGAATCTGACAGGGATTCCATCAATCCCTGGAGCCGTGTTTAAGGTTAGCTATTTCTACTAATTTTATCAATCTGTGCAAGCATCTGTATGTGTTATCACTCAGACACTGCCTTTGTGATCATAACAAAGGCAGAAGCTGAGTTCTAACACACACAAATGCACGTTTCCTTCTTCATTCTGATCATGTCCAATGGTGCAAATAAAAAACGGACACAGAAGTTTTTCACGGAACTACATTAAAAAAATATTTTTGTTCTAATGTGAGCCTTTACAGTAAATAAAACTTGTTAACAAAATATTAGTTAAAAAACTAATGTTGGCAGTCTTCATAGACAGAGAACAATAGGTGTAAAATCTACAGTTTTAAAATATACAGTTTTTGTGTTTCCTATACTTTCCTGCATTTTACACTTTTTTGGGTCAGCACTCTGAAAAGTGTAAAAAGGAGGTTTCACTATATCATGAAATCCATAGATCAAAGCAATGAGGTGGAGGGAGTATCTCTTGGCTTTCAGAAATCATTTTACCAGACTCGACATCAAAGGTTATTAACAAAAGTACGGAAAATCCAGGAAGGAATAAAACAATATTATGAAAAGGACAGATTGCCACTCATCATGTAGAGGAGATGTTGAGTCACAGACAGACAACAAAAAGACTGCTATTGTTGTGCCTGTCTGTGATTCAACATCTCTTCTATATGGTGAGTAGCAATATACCCTTTTCATTACATTGTTGTTAACAAAAGTAGTATCATCTTGGGTATCAAACAAAATTTGTGAGTGTATTCTGAATTTTTTAGTACAGAGGATGCGGCATGTTATCTTGTACAGAGTCAATGACAGAAGTAATAGTAACTTCAGGTGTATCCCAGGGAAGTGTATTGGGACCTTGCTGTTCATGTTGTATATTAATAACCTTGGAGTCACAGACAGACAACAAAAAGACTGCTATTGTTGTGCCTGTCTGTGATTCAACATCTCTTCTATATGGTGAGTAGCAATATACCCTTTTCATTACATTGTTGTTAACAAAAGTAGTATCATCTTGGGTATCAAACAAAATTTGTGAGTGTATTCTGAATTTTTTAGTACAGAGGATGCGGCATGTTATCTCGTACAGAGTCAATGACAGAAGTAATAGTAACTTCAGGTGTATCCCAGGGAAGTGTATTGGGACCTTGCTGTTCATGTTGTATATTAATAACCTTGCAGAAGATATTAACAGTAACCTCATATATTTTACAGATGATACATTTCAGTTCTCTATAATGAAGTACAAACTGTAAAAATCAGCCCAAATGTCCAGTCAGATCATGATAAAACTTGTAATTGGAACCTTGTTTTAAACAGACAGAAATGTACAATTGTGCACTTGTACAATGAAGAAAAGCGGTATGTTATGACTACAAAATAAGTCAAAATTGGAATCAGCCAATTCACAGATACCTAGGGATAATAAATGGGAAAGATATAAACTGGAATGATTATATAGCTCATTCACAGATAAAGTTAGAGGCTGACTTCAGTTCAATAGTGGGATACTGACAAACAGCAGTGTCTCCTTTGCAGACTGCTTACAAAAACACTTGTGCATCCCATCTTATAATATTGCTCTAGAGTGTCAGATCCACATCAAATGTGACTCACAGGAGGGTCATTCCACATCAGTTTGACCAGAAAAAAAGCGTTTTCTCACTCACCATCTCAGAGTGGTCATCACGGAAATGCATTTCTTGAAGAACAAAACAGAATGCAAAAAAGGAGGAAACAAGACATTGGATTTCCAGTAGGTGACAATAGTATCTGTAGCAATTCCATTGGAGAATGTGTGGTGAGAGTCCAGGTTAGACATAAAAAAGCTGAGGAGGAGGTCAGGTCACTTGGTCAGTAGCCATCACTGACAAGGATGGGGTGACATCCATAAGTAATATGTCAGGTTGTGAGGGGGGAGATGGCACCTCTGGGGGATTTATGTTGTTTTTTTCTTCTTCTCTTTCAGAGGTGGAGGAGGGTAGGGCATAGGGGGAGTACAGGCTTCTGCAAGATCTGGAACCAAAAGAGAGTGGGTGACCTTGGGGTGCACAGATGGTTCATCTCGTGACTGAGTAGTGGTAAGAGTCTTCTAGCCTTAGAGATGCCAGGGAGAGAGGTCCTGGAAGGACCCCTACCAATGACAGGTGCCGAAGAAGGGGGGCACTTCATTGGCTGGGGAGGGAGAGCAGCTCCCTGACAGGAGGTCGTGGGACTGCAGGGGCAGGGGAGGGGGAGGGGGAGGGGGAGGGGAAAGGGACTAGGGTAAGGAAGAGGGAGGAGGAGGGGGGGGGGGGGGGCAAGGGGAAAGGGGGAAGGGACTACAGTAAGGAAAAGGTACGAGGAGGAAATGAAGTAACAAAGGCCAAAGTTGAAGATAGTGACACTGGATGGAGTCTCTCGTATTTTTGGTGAGACTCAGCATAAGACAAGCGATCTAGGGACTTGTATTCTTGGACTTTCTTTTCTCTCTTGTAAGCCGGGCACTCTAGCATTAGGGGGGTGGCGGTCAGCACAGTTGACACACACAGGTGGCAGAACACAGGGGCTTCCCTCATGGAGTGGGTGGCCACAGTCACCACACAAAGGGTCCGCTGTACAGCGGAGAGACATATGTCCAAAACGCAAGCACCATAAGCACCACATAGGTGGCGGGACATAGGGCTTCACATCGCATCTGTAACTCACAACCTTGACATTCTTCGGGAGGGTACTCC
The DNA here is from genome assembly GCF_023864345.2 of Schistocerca serialis cubense. Classification (NCBI taxonomy): domain Eukaryota; kingdom Metazoa; phylum Arthropoda; class Insecta; order Orthoptera; family Acrididae; genus Schistocerca; species Schistocerca serialis. The sequence goes on along the minus strand of NC_064641.1, from coordinate 783,497,523 downwards.
CCTCAAAAGATAGAATGAAGGTGCCAGCATCGGTGTGGTTCTCTCTGCGATCCTTCTGCTCACATCAAACAAAACAAACGCCACGCTGCTCAAGGTTAGCCCAGAGTTCCTCATCTGTTTGCAGGACGAGGCCCCTACGAAAAATCACTCCCTGGACCATATTCAAGATTGGTGAGATGTAATAGACACTGGGACATTGCCAAGACAATCACAGACATGAAGAGCTGTGGACTGGGTAGCAGAAGAAGCTCTGATCAACAGGGAGGCCGACCGCATCTTACTAAGACTCCACTTCACAAAACTTGTCCTTGATATTCTCCACAAAAAACAATGGCTTTCTGGTGCTGAATGTGTCCCCATCTGTCTTAGTACAGATGAGGTAATGGGGAAAGTGTTTATCCCAGGATGGTGAGCCTGGCCCTCCTCCCATGGTGTAGCCAGGGAAGCGAAAGTTGCCAGGTCATGGGAAGCAGCATTCATTGATCCTTCACCATTCAAAGAGACAGCCATTTGAGATTGGGCAGATTTTTGCAGCTTGATATGCTTCATGAGCCAAGCACCTGCCCTGATACCACCCAATCTCAGCAGGAGCTCTTCCCATGAGCGCCACCCAGCTGGCACCATAGCAAGGGCAGTCTGGTGCAGCAGCTGTTGCTGGGAGTTCCGATGCTCCAAGAAGATAAGAAACTACTCATTGTCATACATGGTGAGGGAACAGCACAGGTATCAGTAGTGTGACCCCTGTGTTGTCAGGGGGCTCAGCCATATGGGTACATTACAGCCCCACCACACGGACTAGCTACACGTGCTGGAGACCTAGCAAGGTGGAAGGGGGGTACAGTGGGGAAGGGAGACGAAAAGGGAGGAGGGGGGGGGGGGGGGGAGGAACCCACTCCGTAGATGCTAGCGAGGGAGTTTTTCCCCCAAATGGCTCACACTAAAAACAGGAAATTTTGAAGTGGAGGTCAAACCTCAAGCAGGGATCTGAACGCCAAAAAAGGATGAAAGACCAGGCAAAAGGAACAAAACTGCAACCAATACAGGAAACCAGGTGGATAGCCATGTCGACATGAATCAGAATGCCAAGGAGGGGGCAACAGGGAAGGAGCGAGGAGAGGGAGGGAGGACAGAGTGAAGGAAACGCAGCCAGGGAAGGAAGCACTGGCTGCAATAGTTCACGGCCCTGTGTGTGCCATGCACTAACTCCTGAAAGAACCGTGAGCCCCTGGGGAGAAGGGCCTAACCTCACTCATTTTTCACCAACACCCTCTACCCACTGCCTTCCTTCATCTGTTCTATCACTGCTCCTAATCCACACCACCTCATCGTCAAACTATGCGCACAACTCCCCCTTGCCTGCTGCTGGAACTGGCTCACTGGGGCCACATCCCTGTTCTGTGCACCTGGAGCCTCTCCATCCCAGCCATCAGCAGCATGTCCCCAATCCTTCCTCTCACTCCCTCCCTCCTTTCATCCCTATCAATGTGGCCATATAGAGGTGTGTGTGTGTGTGTGTGTGTGTGTGTGTGTGTGTGTGTGTGTGTGTGTGTGTGTTTTTCAAGACCTCTATTATAACTAGGAGAGTTGTTACCTTTGAAACTTCCCCTTTGAACAATTTTACAAGACTGTGCTTAAACTGACACACAATATTTTGTTAGCGCAACGCAATCTGACTTTCAAAATTCCCTACAAAAGAATGGCCCTGACTAACATTAAACTATACCTTTCACAAATCACTTACCTCACAAAAATCTTCGCTGCTCAAGCTACTGCAATACAGCGAGCGCCACTACTGCCAGCTAAATAAAAGATTCAAACTATGGAAGGCACTAACTACTGATAGGGATAGTTAGCAAATGAAAGATATTAATAGAGAACAAACAATGTATTTACCTTGATATCATCATATATAAATATAGCAGTTCATGACAAATTTCAAAACTCCGCCATCTCTCTCCCCACATCCACCACTGCTGGCGGCTCACCTCCAACTGCGCAACGCTACGCGCTGTTCACAGCCAGCTGCCGCTGCCCAACACTACAATGGCGAGTATTACAACAATGCAAAGCAGCCACAGACTGCACACAGCACAGCCAGTGATTTTCGTACAGAGTTGGCGTTACCAATAAAAAAACCTAAACAGCCTACTTACACCTTTATTCCTTAATTATTTATATTCTGCTAAAACTTTTCTACCATTATTTCCAGTCCTTTATTATGCAAGACCATAAAGATGATGATGTATCCTTGTGTTCCTCAGACCTCTGAACTGACTTTCCCAGATAGTTACAGTGGGTCTTATACTACAACATGTACTCGAGCCATGGTGACTATTGGCATTTTTTCCTACACAATTCATTGCCATATGCCTCACATATGGACAAAAAATATTGTCTGACAACACAATGATGTTTGTTCAAGTACTGGAATCTGTAATCAAGAAAACAGTGGAAATTTGTGAAGTCAACAGCTCAGAGTAACAGGGCTCTGGCAGTAGAAAGACAGCAGATAACAGCAGCAGCTGCTGCTGCCACAACAGCAATATTGGTAGTGGGCCCATTCCTCGGGTACTGTTGTGGTCACTGGTAAAGCAACTCCTGGTCACTGACCATCACCGACTTTCATACACAATTTAGAAATCTCACTGATTACTTGTCACAAAATTCATTTACACTCAGCATTGTGGAAGATTGTTAATACGAAAAAAATTTAATGATACAGTTGGAAGGCAGCAGTGATAATTCAAGAAGTGCTGAAGAAGACTATTCTAAAACAGATTCTGACAGTAATGTGAGTAGTGTTTTCTCACGCTCGGAAATTTGGGAGGGAGGAGCTTGCCATCAGTCTATCACCACATTGTGAACACTTTCTTCAGATTATAATTGTTAACCCTATGAATGTCAATGTACTGATTTATCGTCACCCCCTACTGACGCTATCACTGTCAGGGTGCCGATTCATCGGTACTCTGCTTCGTCTTGTTTAGCTTACAGAATCGGGCACTAGATGGTGTTGGTGTGCTGATTACGGATGCTCTTTGCCTCAAGCTATGTGTAGGTCTATAGCTATCAACAACTGAGCATCGTTTTGGTGAAATAGTGTTCGAATATTCCTCTTTTTCATCGTTTGTTTATTGACTTCGTGTTTTGCAGTACACATTTACATTCTGTTATTGCATTCTACGTAGTTAGCCTTCTTAAATTGAAGCACAGTGTTGGATATATGGAATCAAAATCAAGTTTATAATATTAAAAAAATAATTTGGACTGTCAATCAAATTCCTTTGAAACATTATGATAATCTGTGTAAGACATAATATTCTACATACTTTTATGGATAAGTGGTAATTTTTTCATATTTTTAAAGTGAATACTGTGTGATATATGGCAATTTAAATAGAATGTAGCATAATGGTATAAATATGCATGACTTTTTAGCAAACACCACTCCAAATCAGCTGACCGCAAAAGGGTTAATATAGAGATAAATTATTCTGCCACTCATTGTGGAATGAATTAACAATGCAAATATGTCACAATGAAACCAAAAACTGCAAATGTTCAATGATTCGTGAAAATAGTTTCCATTTCTATTATGATGTATAACAAATAACTTCACAATATTTTAGCATATTAGATATTAAACACCTATTTTCAATTTATTAAGTTTGTATATTACAATAAATAACTGTAAATACATTCACATGTACAAATGTGAGCTGTATGTTGTCAAGGCTTTCATTTTTGCTGCTACAGAATGTGTGTAGTTGCATGTTGCTGAAAGCCATGTAAAGCAACACTGCCATCTGCTTTCTTGAATTGTCAACATCAACTGTCTGTTTCACAGACTACATTGACAAATGCAGAACTTTAGGATCTATTATGGGCAGCAGGGGGCCACTGGTTTCTGATTTTGAAAAACTCAAAAAGCAGACAAATGTGTTTAGCAAAATAGGAATGGATATTGTCATGGTACACCCCAAAAGTGTACAATTAGCATAAAGTTCAGAGAAGGAAGAAACCATATGACAAAGGAAGAAAAGGTTTAATATCCCTCTGATAACAAGATCAATAGACAGAACACAGGCTCGAATAGGGCAAGGATGGGGGAAAAAATTGGCTGTGCCCATGCAAAGGAACTACCGCACCATCCGCCTTAAGTGTTGCAGAGAAAACGCAGAAAACTTAAATCTGAATCATTCGACGGGGATTTGATTCATCGTCCCCCCCAAACATCATCCAGTGTCTTACCACTGGATAGTACCCAGTGGAGGAAGATTAGATTTTGATATCCCATCGATGACAATATCTTTAGAAAAAGAATACAAAGGCCAAGACAAGAAAGGAAACTAGCAATGGTATTTTCATTGGAATTACTTTGGCATTCACCATGAGGATTTAGGAAAACAGCAGCAAATATGGTTGGCTAGATGAGGGTTTCAACTCCACTCTTCTCAAATGTAAGTTACGTTAACCACTGTGTCATCTCACACCGTGACAAGTCCAAGGGACACTGATTGCTGTAGAACATCCTCCATGCCTCCTTATATCTTCTGGGTGTGATCTGTTGAATGGATATGTGCATTTCAGCTAGAATATAAAATGTTTACTTGTGTGGCTGAGAAAATGATGCTTCTCAAATTGGATCATAATCTAGTCAACATCAAATTCTTAGCATTAAAAGTATTCAGGGGAACTGGATACCACAGCCTAAAAGCATGCACATAAACTTTGATGTTGTGTTTGTATGAGTTATCTGTGGAATGCTCAAATACAGAGCTAGTTACCCTATTTACTCGAATCTAGGCCGCACTTTTTTTCCGGTTTTTGTATTCCAAAAAACCGCCTGCGGCTTAGAACCGAGTGCAAAGCAAGCGGAAGTTCTGAAAAATGTTGGTGGGTGCCGCCACAACTAACTTCTGCCGTCAAATATATGTAGCGCTACACAGGCATGCTTTGTAGGCACAAAGATAAATATTGGCACCAAATCCTCTGCGTCAGTAAATAAATTTAAAAAAAGGGTGGAAGACGAGTTCTTGTTCTCCACCCCGAGTTTTGACCACTGCATTTTCATTTTCATACATTATCCAACGAAGTAAATACAAATTCCGTATTGTTCATCTTCAAATGTAGCAGCATTTCAATGTACTACGAAAATCCGATTGGCAAGACTGTTTGGGATGTTTGTCAATATGGCCAACTCTACGTTCTGAAATAAAATAAATAAATAGGAACTTCTATGAATTGTGAATTACATGCACTATTCTCTTCACCATAAGAATAATACGAATATAAACATTTTGCCATGTATTGTTTCATGTTTGCTGCTATCTCATTTAAATCGTGTCTGCCCAATAAACTACGAAACTAGAGTGAGACAACAGCAAACGCGGAAGAATATACATATCATGTTATGTTTATATTCGTATTATTCTTATGCCTAATAGTGATACAGTCATAAATGAAGCACAGCAATTGACTAGATTTTTAAATCTAAGATGACTCTAATTTCTGTGCATAATGTAATGTACTAAAGAGGCGCCTGCAAAGATTTTCAAACGGAGAAAAATTTTCGCTAAACTCTCGTTCAGAGCATCTTCTATCATACGCAGTGTATTATTTGGTTCTTGTTGATCATTATCAAAGAAAGCAGCAGTGTAAGTAACAACAAATAGCAGTCTCTTGCCATTGTTTCGCTAATGAGACGATGCCTCTCTCTTTTTTTTTAAGCCGCGGTAGCGCGCACAAAAGCAAGCCACGCCGCGAGCGGCGACAGGCGGTAAACATGCACAATCAGAATGCGATAAACAATGCGTGACGCAGTACAGTAATGCATTTTCAGCTTAGAGTGACGTAAACACCTATAACATAGAAAACGGCGCTTATCAGATCAAAGAAAAATAAGCAATCAATTCAAACTAGACAAAGCATGTGAAAAAGGAACGTTACCCATATAAATACGGACGGAGCGCCTGATGCATAGCAATGGCTACCTGGTAAAGCTTAACTGCTAAGGTTACAACTCGAACCAAACTACTGTAACTGTATAGTCATTCATTCAACCTAAATTGTGTCTCATATTACAATGGACTGGAAGAGCAGTTGAATGGAATGGACAGTGTCTTGAAAGGAGGATATAAGATGAACATCAACAAAAGTAAAACAAGGATAATGGAATGTAGTCTAATTAAGTCGGGTGATGCTGAGGGAATTAGATTAGGAAATGAGGCACTTAAAGTAGTAAAGGAGTTTTGCTATTTGGGGAGCAAAATAACTGATGATGGTCGAAGTAGAGAGGATATAAAATGTAGGCTGGCAATGGCAAGGAAAGCGTTTCTCAAGAAGAGAAATTTGTTAACATCCAGTATTGATTTAAGTGTCAGGAAGTCATTTCTGAAAGTATTCGTATGGAGTGTAGCCATGTATGGAAGTGAAACATGGACGATAAATAGTTTGGACAAGAAGAGAATAGAAGCTTTCGAAATGTGGTGCTACAGAAGAATGCTGAAGATTAGATGGGTAGATCACATAACTAATGAGGAAGTATTGAATAGGATTGGGGAGAAGAGAAGTTTGTGGCACAACTTGGCCAGAAGAAGGGATCGGTTGGTAGGACATGTTCTGAGGCATCAAGGGATCACCAATTTAGTATTGGAGGGCAGCGTGGAGGGTAAAAATCGTAGAGGGAGACCAAGAGATGAATACACTAAGCAGATTCAGAAGGATGTAGGTTGCAGTAGGTACTGGGAGATGAAAAAGCTTGCACAGGATAGAATAACATGGAGAGCTGCATCAAACCAGTCTCAGGACTGAAGACCACAACAACAACAACATTACAATGGACCAACTTTGTTTCGATTTGGAGATGCGGCCTAAAACTTTTCTCGCCCCTTGAATTTCGAGTCTCAAATTTCAGGTGCGGCTTAGATTCGGGAAATTTTTTTTTCCTTGATTTTGAGTCTCATTTTTCAGGTGCGGCTTAGATTCGAGTAAATACGGTAACTTTAGTATTACCTATTTAATTAATCAACACATGCAGTAAACAAGTTGAAGTGTACAGAGCTAATATAAATAAGTGTAATTATGTTGAGATAAATGCAAAGCCCATCAGCCAGAGAGTAACTGTGTTTTGGAGCCTGGAGGCTGACCTATTATGGCATCAAAATGAAAAACAGGTGTCAAACAAGAATGATTGTGATACTGTACACAAAAGGTACATTTACTGAACACAGATATTGATAAAAAATGTGAGTGAAAGCTTTTGGAAGTAAGTAAATGTCTTTCTTTCTAGAAAGATGAATCTTCTTTGTGTCTACCAATATCGTGAAGACGAGATTTAAAAAATGAACAACAACACAGACGAGAAGAGCAAAAAGTGACAAGTGTAATATAATCACAACAGGAGATTGCAGTGTCATAGTGAGGGGTGATCTTGACGGGATGGAATAGGAAACACTAATAAAAGAAGACTGCATCTACTTGAGCTTTGTGAGGAACAAACGTGGGAATAACAACCACAACCTTCATAATCCATAAAGGAAGGAGGTACAGAAGGAAAACTGAGTGAAGAGCAATCCAAGAACAGACAGAAGCCATTGTCAGTGATTCTGTTTTTATCTCATCATCAATGGTGGCAAAAAACATCCTTTTCATCATTCTCTTCAGCCTCAGAAATAAAAAGATGTCGCAGGGGGCCATGTCCAGTGAATGTGGTGGCTGAGGCAACATAAGTTTTGTTTTTTGCAAAAAAATCATAAACAAGCACTGAGGTGTGAGCGGGAGCATTATCGTGATGCAATTTCCATGAGTGGTTTTGCACAATTCTGGTTGTTTCCTTAAGACTGCTTCACGCGAACAGCATGTAACTTCCAGGTAGTATTTCTTACTGACATTAGGACCACAAGGCAGGAACTAATGCAGCACTATACCAATGTAATTGGAGAAAACAGTGACAAGAACCTTACATGTGATCAAACTTGTTGATTTTTTTTCTGTCTTGGATCTTCAGGCAGTTTTTATTGGGATGAGGGGAACCTGTATTTTATGTAATATCTGTCAACCCATGTTTCGTCACATATCATAAACTTGTTTAGAAGTTCCAGACTGCTGTTGATTTCATTCAGAAATTCCTGATCGATGTCTACGTGATGACGTTTTAGGTCAAAATTCAACAATTTTTGAACAAACTTTGTTGCTCCACATTTCATAGCTAAACACCTGAAAAAATTGCTTGGCACAAGCAAAAGGATGTGCGACATCATCAGCAACCTCTCTGATGGCATTTTAGTGATTTTACAGAAGCATTTTCTTTAGTTCTTCCACACTACCGTCAGTAATTTATGAACTAGGGTGTCCAGGACGGTCATTATCTTCAACATCTTCTTGACCCTCTTTGAAATGTTTATACTACTCGTAAACTCTTACCTTACTTGTAGTAGATTCACCAGAAGCCACAGTCAACATTTTGAATGCAATGCTGCACTTTATCCCATTTTCAAGCAAAATTTAATGCAAATTCTTTGACCTATCTTTTTCATAAGTAAAAATTCGCCAAGCACTCGAAAACAAGTGCAAAGTTTCCTACTATCAACAATAAACTAAATACTCAAAGCAGCTGAAAATCAAAACACACATGAGGAACACGTGTATCAAAAAGATTAAAAAAGTTTTGAAAATGGGATGTATAAAGCCCACAAAATTAAAAAATTCACATTACTCATTGATCTCTCAATGTATGTACCGACAGTGAATACCTAATCATTAGTAGTATTACGGTACTTAAACATTGTGGAATAAAATGGAAAATGTTATAACAAAAACAGCAGACAAAATACTGAGAAAAATGGACACAAAAAAACATGGATAATAATTGTTGGGATGTTGTCTGACAGTACAGGTATAACACATAATTACAGAACAGCTTACTCTGTAACTCACTGTATGGAGAACAACACAGAACAACTAACAATTGACTTCAAGAACATGTGTGCAGCAACACATATTGTCACCAAAGATATCAGATGTCAGTAAAATCTGAATTTCAACATGCCCCCAGAATTTTTACAAACAGTTATAAATTAAGGATTGGGTCTTAAGTTCGTGGTTCTAGGACTCAATTTCACATCCAACACATTTCTCATGTTTTGATGCAAGAAGAGCCTTAATCATCGCATCTGCTGTCATAATCTTCTGTAAACTGACATTCCATTTGCACAGGATATTCTTGTAGAGCCTGACGTATGATGTACCATTCACATGAATGTGCTACGTCTTTGAGAGAAAAAATGGGTTTGTGCTAACTCTCCAGCTGACAGACTGTCATTGAACAGGACAATATCTGACAATTTTCCAGTACCCAGCTCCTTCATGAATGCTGACAGGTGAATTGCTTCATCTGTTTCAGAGAGGCCTGTGTACTCACTCAAATTAGCATTTGCGAAACTGAAGATGTAGGTCAGTTTCTTGTTTATGGTATCTTAGTGGTATCTAAGGATTCAATTATAGCCACCTGCCATTGAATAAAAGTATGGCTGTTGTTATACAGGTTTAGCTTACTGACTGCATAGCGTATGACAGGTCGAGTACTAACGGCGATGTACATCCATGCTCCAACCGGTTCACTGAATTGATATCAAGTACCGTCTTCTGTACTCAGAGCTGTACCATTCAACTTGCTCCCACTTGCGAATGATGTCCTCACAGGCTTTCAGTCATCCATTCTGGTGTAAAGCTTCTCTGATATAGCCACTTTATATGTAATTTTGTCAACAGACTGATTTACATTGGTCAACAGACTGATTTACATTGGTCAACAGACTGATTTACATTGGTCAACAGACTGATTTACATTGGTCAACAGACTGATTTACATTGGTCAACAGACTGATTTACATTGGTCAACAGACTGATTTACATTGATACATGGATAGCTACTTATGGCACTAAGATCCTTGATATCAAATCTGGTAGACAACTCATCCTTGATTTGTTTTGTACTTCTGGATCTGCTGAAGTGATTATAATGTTATCTACATAAGTGAGTAGGAAGATTGTTGCTTTTCCTACACTGTCTATAAAGCTGCATGGATCTGCATTGGTGTGTTGCAATACAATCAATGTTAAGGTGCGTCCACACGATGCCTTTTTTGCGTTCAACTTTGCACACGCATGTAAATTTCCAACAGTGCAACTAAGCATGTGTATCTGTACAAGCAAATTTCCTAGAAATGTGTATAAGGTGCATTGCTACTCGTCTTTGCACTTTTTAGTAGACGACAGGTAGCTCAGGCCCATGAACGTTTGATTGTGTAATGAGTTAAGGTTATGCTGTGAAGCAAATTACGTTCAATAATGTCTATTGACTCCAAAGAAAGAACGATTAAGTTTATAGATAATTACAGACAGAGAAGAAAGTTGTATGCAGTGTCCCTTCTGAAGATTATCTGAACAAAAATTTGAGATCTGTTGCCCTGAAGAACGCTTAAGTTTATATATGTTTACAGACAAAGAAGAAAGTTGTATGCAGTGCTCCTTCTGAAAAGTATTTGAATAAAAATTTGCGATATGTTACCCTGAGCATCAAGTATTGTATAAAAGGTCCCCAAAGATATTTTTGCAAAGAATAAGACACAGTAAGTTCAGAAATAGAAAAACTGAGAAGAATAAGCCAAAAATTTGTGTAAAGTGTGGGCCTATATGAAAACTGTGGACGAATATTCATGCTATTGCACAATAACTGAGGAGCCTGACAGCTGACCACAGGAGTGACGGGGTGTGTTTAGCTTCTCAAGAAACTACTAAAACTTTAAATTAAGTACGCCGATGAAGCAAAAAATACGGAATAGAAAATACGACCTTCAATCTAGTTGATTCTGGCATCTATGAAATTCCCAAATCTCTCAAGTGCAAGGATGTTAATCTACATTTCATTTCTCACAGTTATAGTTATGTAACCAAATAAAATACAAATGATGCATTGAGAGTTAATTAACCTTCATATAACAACCAAGAACCTCCATGCAATATTTCCCAGTTTCAGGAATAATCACTTATACCTTTTGTTTTGAAATGAGGAATACATAGTTCACACTGGTATGTAAGTCACCATTTACTAGCTAATGAAATTTTAATGCCAGCCTAATCACTGCAGTTTCCCAAGCAGAAAATCTAAAATCTCACTGTGATCTCCTTTGAAATTTGCAGACAAAACTTTGTCATCACTTCATATTTCTTGTAGCTCTGTTATTTTGTTACTTCTTTACCCACAGCTGTTTTTGTGTTTTCTTTTTCTGTCACCTTTTCATCATAATAAATGCAACAAAAACTCCCAAGCAAAGAAGGGAATTCATAGCAGACTGTTTGCACAATGAGGCAACACGTGGACATGAGAACGTCCACGCGTACATGCATTCTTTTCACAAATTTTCTTGCATGCCATTTTATTCCCGTGTGTCTGTGATTGGGCGTGACAAAAGAGGTATCATGTGGACATAACTTTAGGGCCGCATTCAACTTGGCATGCCATTGTTGACCAGCATGGCACAGTCCATAAAAGGCTTTTCTAAGTTCACACACTTTATCATCAGATTTCAAAGTCTGTGGCATGTCACTTGCCTTCTTGAGTAGATGATTATCTTTCTCCATGTCTTTCATTTTCTATACAAATTCAACCTGTGAATCCAGCAGTCCAGCTGTGACACATGCAAATCAAATTTGTTGGGCACAGCCATGAGAGATTCGAATCTTAAAACTGGAGAGAATGTTTCCACAAAGTCTACTCCGTGCTGCTGGTTGAATCATCGTGTAACTATTCTTGCTTTTCTTCTCTGAAAAGAGCCATAACTGTATTTATTCCTACACTCAATTACTGTTTCAATTGTTGGTCTGTTTCATTTCCAGCTATCATTTTTTCACTACTTACCTGATCTCATCATATATAGCCTCAAGCCATTCTTGCCGATGTGGAGTATGTAATGCATCATTGACACTGACCTCTGTTAAATTTGAAATGAAGTTAGTATCATGAATTGAAACATCTGATGAACCCACACCTGGCACAGATGTAGATTCATCAGATGTTCAAGAATTATTGATTTCATTACATGATAAGTCACCATCAGGATTGAATCATTGGCTTGTAGTGACTGGAAGCCTGTCTTCTTCAAAGCTGTACAATGTTTCATCATCTTACAATGGCTTTGGCTCATTGTTTGAATCACCACTGAAATCTCCTACCACAGAATTCATGCTGATGTCTCCTACTTGGTGATGATCCGTGGCTCAAAACTGTCAGGTTCAATGAACTTCACATCTCCTGACATGAGAATCCTGCGATCTCTTGGTATACACACATGATGGGATTTTGAACAGTTGGGATGGACTAGAAAAATTCTTTCTTTGCCTTTAGGATCAAACTTTCCTTTGTTTGGAAATTTATATAGGATGACAACCTTTTGACCAAATGTACGAAGATCAGATATGGCACATTTTCTCTTCAGCCACTTCTATATGGCATTCCATCAGACAGTGCTTTAGTTAAGCAATGATTTTAGATGTAAGTAGCCGTGTTGATGGCTTTGGCTAAAATGATGATGGCACTCCTGATTCGGGTAACATGCAACGAGACACTGTAACCAACAAATGTTCTTTCATTCAGCAACACCTTTCTGCTGTTGTGTGTATGGTGCTGTTAGACATCACTGAATTCCTGCCATTCTGAGGATTGAGTCCATTCTTTCATTGCAATAATCCTTACTGTTGTCTGACTGAAAGAATTTAATTTTATGAGCAGTCAGAACGCCAGCTAGGTTTTTCAGTTTAGCAAATTTGTCAACAACAACTCCCTTATGTCAAAGGAAATAAACCTGACACCATCTGCTGCAGTCATCTATAAAGTGCACAAAATTTCACACAACCTTGAGCAGTTTCTCTCACTGGCCCACACTCATCAGAGTGGATTAACTCCAGAAATTTGAGTTCCCTTCTATGAGGTTTCTCAAATATCACTGTGTGGTAGTTATCCACAACTTCTGCCACTGAAATGAAATTGATTCCAAGTTTTGGCATGGAGAAAGTGTTCTTTTATTGTCTATGCACCAGAAAACATTGGAGTCACAGTACTTTTCTGCTTGTTCATGAAACATTTACCCGGTTTAAAAAACACAGAAGTACTAACACTTTCAATGTCTTTCTGAATCCTTATGCTGTGCTCTTCCAACATTTTTACCTTTAGCATTACAACATCTGGTAGGTTACCCTGCGATTCAATAGCACATCTAAAATTGTCGCAGATATCTGGAAGACTGATGAGCAGCATTATTGACAGCAGATCACCACTTATGCTGACATCTGTTGCCTGTTACATATTTACAGCATCAAAGAATTTGTTAAGGTGGTGTATCACATCATGCATTTTGTAAAGCACAAGGCATTTGAGCAGCATGGCTTTGTGAGCAAGTCCTTTGGATGCAACGATTAATTCAAGTTTAAGCCATACCTGACATGACGTAGCACATCTTCACTTGCTTCAGTTCAGTAGGACTAATGGATAAAATCAAGTCTGTTTTTGCTTTTCTGTCAGCCACTAGCTATGCTTTGTGTACACCTTGCAACGGCGAGCACTTTGCCTTCATCTGACACTGCAGGTTGCAGTATGTCTCTAGACATGTATCCCCCAAGTGTCATTTTTGGTGATAAAGCTTCAATTTATATTCTCCATGCATTGAAATTATCACATGGCAGTGTTTCTACTTGAACTCCACATGCAGCAGTCATATGCACCATATTCATCGTGTTAACGAACTTTATAATTTCTGCACTTTTAAGCTTATGAATTTAAGTTTTCATCTAATTGGAAAATGTTGCTTTTCCTGATTCCATAGCTTGGGACCATAACCTGTTGGAATTCATTTTGATAATATACACAAATGTAATTACAGAACAACTTTTTCATAACTCAATGCATGGAGGATAACAAAACTACAAACAACTGACTTGAAGAATACGTGCACAACGACATTGATAGACACCAATTACATAGTGGTAAAATTTGAATCTCAACAATGACAAAGAGAAATTCAGAAAAAGAATCACAGTAGAAGGTCAAGAAAGATACAGTGTCATGAACACCATTAAACAAAAATGCAGAAGGGCTAGGGAACTGTGGATGAATGATACATGTTAAGACACAGCAACAAATATGAAAATGGAAATGGAATGACAGGTAAAACACAGAGAAAGATAAATTACAATTCACAACAAGGAAAAATTATCTGTGGCAAGAGATAAAAAGGAAAACCTATTTCTGAATATAGATGAAATAGCCAACAGATGACAGGAACATTTTGAAGAATATCCAAGAAAAGACACTCCTCTAGAGACAGAATAAATAGAAGAAAGAGAAATGAAAGTATATCAATCAGGTCTTCCAATTACGACGACAGAATCTGAAGCACCAATGTAAGAAATGAGACCAAAGAGCTCCAAGCCCAAGGCGAGTTGCCAGCTGACTTCTGACAAAACTGGAAAGACAAAAAATGAAAGATGAACTTTTCAAAATCGTAAACAGTTATGATCTGAGTCTCTTCAACATGATTCAGTAAAAAAGTAAGATAATACTCATCAGGAAAAGAGGACAGGGTAGACTGCTCAAATTATGGAACAACTAGAACAGGTCCCATATGTAATAAATAAAATAAAATGTGAAATAGGACTAAAATTGTAGAGTATCAGTGTGGTTTTAGACCAAAAACAGTGTCAAGACATACCATCGTAGCTTGATGACAAGGAAAGGAGGTTGGGCTTAACTAGGTATACTTACACAGCCTTAATTTATCTAGAAAAGGCATTTGACAGCATTTGCTGGAAGAAACGATTAAAATCTTGAAATCTACACACTTATATGAAAAAAATAGAAAAGATAGTAATGGATATCTCACTTCCAGGCCACACTAGGCCATGGTATCAGAAAGAAGGCTCTGCTGTGGCCAGTGGTGGCCTTGTGACAGTCTACGTGTTAAACATACACTAACTCTAAGATTAGTGAAAACAAAATAAAGGTAAAATTAGAAAAGTTGTAAGACATGCATTATTGCCAGATTTGTTTAAGCTTTCCACTCAAAAAGTCGTGAGGGTCCTCAAAGTAAAACCATTTGGTGCTAAAGTGAACAGAATTCCCATTCACTGTTAAAATTTTCATGCCAGCGTAGAGTGATAATCAAGTTGTGCGCCATGGACACAAGCCCATCCTACCTGGGGCATGCACACTGTACGATGAACTTTTTCTGCAACCTCCCCCCCCCCCCCCCTTGAGTATTTCTCTATCCATGTCCTGCTTGAACACTCACAGTTTAATGACAAAGATAAGACTTTATATTATATACTTATTTGGGAACACACACACACACACACACACACACACACACACAATTTTTTACCTTCATTTTGAATAGAAAGATCATTCTGGGTCTTTCAGACAATTTGTGTACTTTCTATCAGATTCATGGTTTTGGACACAGAACTGATGGGGTGGGTGTTTTATTATTCAAAATGTATATTTAATGTTATTTTTGTTTTTACATGTACTGTTAAAATAAGCATTATATATGTTCATTTAATTATGTATCAGATAGATTAACTCTCCTTTTCGTCATTTAAAATGGTATCATTGGTTGTATGAAGTTGAGAATAAAAGTTCCCTTAGGGGTACATGAAGAAAAGAACACTGCCAAATTTTAGTGGCTATCTACATCTCCTTTTACTGAAAAATCATTAGAATCTTAACATTAACGTTTACTCAGACAATAATTTGTGTGGATGGTAAATACACCGAACAAAAAATTATTTTACCACCTACATACATAGAAAGCATACATATGCAGACGTATCTGTTCATATTTTATAGCCTTTTGAAAGAAACACATACAATATTTCATGAGCATGAAGAAGTACTAGTTACATTCACACATTCATGCTGAAGTTTGACAGTGAAGTCTATCTCTAGCTATCAATGTAAACAGTCTGTAACCATGTTTGCACCTCTTTGGACAGCTAAAAATGATAACTGGAGCTTCCCGATCTCTGGCACTTTCAGTTCCAAGCAAAACATTAAATTGTTTTGGTAGTGATAAATCATTACTGTCAGCTGCATTGTGTTATCACCAGTCATCACTGTTATTGTCATCCCAATAATTGCTTTTTTTGAATTCTTGTAAGTGCTATTAGCTCACTTTTTCATTCATGTTTATGAGCTGACATTCGCTTAATATTGAACTTTGTGTCACAATCAAACTGCTGAAAGCACAGAGGTGTGGGAATGAAAGAAATCATATGACCGAATAAAAAGTGTTCTCAAGATAAAGTCAATGTGACATCCACTCTGTAATGATGATTCATATTGTAACACTATATTTAATTGAAGAAATTCAAAGAAATTGATGAAAAATGACAAATATTTCTCATGAAAGAATACTTTCAACATCTGGCAGTATATGCTTAAAAAGCAACTGATTAAATTGCTAAAGAATTTACAAAACTTTATCTTATTGATTAAGTCCCCAAACAATATAAAAAGTTGTTATCTTATATGCGTTCTCTTTGTGTCACCTCAACATTTACTGAATGGAAATTATTGACAATGGGTGCAATCCAATGGTAAGAGGGAGACAGAACTTCAATAAATTTAAATAAAAATGCAATTTTCATTTAATTAAAAATAAATTTATAAAGTAGCACCATTTATTAAACTTTTGATAACCAGCCAAAAAATCCATATTTAATGCCAGAAGTATGAAAAACTCGTTAAGTAAATAAACACATACATTTTGAAAACACTTCATTTTTAGAAATAAACTTTTTATTCACCTCTCCTTGAAATAAGATACATTATTTTTCTCTAGAAATGTTGGTAATCCTATTCATGGTTCATGAATAACCGAAAAGGCTGAAAAAGTAATTACATGGAATTACTCAAGCCCAGAGACTGAGTGAAAACATTTGTATCACTGACATAAATGTCACTAAGCTTCTGCTTGGCACACTGCACTAGCTAATTGTATCAAATAAGACAAAACATCTCAGCAATTGGGAAAGCATGCTCTTTGTGGCTTTTCCAACAGAATGTTGTCAAGGTTCTTAGGTACTATACTGAGTAGCATTGCAAAGACTTTATAAAATTCTGATACAGCAACTGCCTCTCCACTTTCAAGTAGAGGATATTGCATCATTTCCAATAAGATGAACACTAAATACAATTTTTTACCATGTAACACAACATTCTGCCATCAGCAGTAACAAATTAGGAAAGTTATCAATGCTCTCAAGTATATACTTTAAATCAATAAGAACTGACCCCTCTTTGATCCATTTCCGTCTCCTGAATTTTCTGTGTCAGAATCATTTTCTGTGTCTTCATCAGAACTGCTTCCTGAAGATATCTTAGGCATATCTGTATATACACCTGCAACATGATTCAATTCCACCCAGTTAAAATATAGAAAATAAATACTTAAGAATAATATTTAGAGACTATCTATGAAAATATAATACGGACACAGTCTTTGGGGGTAAAACGTATGGTTTCAGTTTTACATATGCATTAGTTTGAAACACTTACAATACCAACAGCAGCCAATCAGAAATACAATATGTTCATTGACATAAAATAACAATAACATACAATGGCAGAAGTGCAAAATGTCACTGACTTGCAGCTAACTAAAGAGCTTTTGATAATTCAAAATTAATATTTCTGAAATTAACACTGTTGCAAGGGGAATTTCTTCAGTTAGGGAGACATTGGTAATCAACAAGACAGTCAAATGATGATCACAATAATAGCCTCTATATATAAACCAAAATGTCCTGACTGATTCATTGACTCATCATTGCCCAGTCCAACCACTAAGGATAGAAACTTAAACAATGGAAAGTATAGGTTGGAAAATCGTTTCTCAATCTCAATACCTACTCTCCCATCCACTTCACTTGGGCCTCCTCAATCCGGTGTGCCACCTTCTTGGACATTGAGCTCCTCCTTTCTAATAGCTCCAGCATCACCTCTGTCCACATTAAACCCACTAGCCACAAAGTGTACCTGCATTTCGACAGCTGCCATCCATCCCGTACAGCCTGGCCACCTCAGAATGGCATATCTGCAGTGACATGCTTTCCCCTCTCCAGTACGTTGAAGGTATCACAAAGGTCTTCACAGATAGGCACTGTCCCACAGACCTAGTCAGCGAACAGATTTCCCCTGTCATATCCCCACACGCCTGCAATTTTCCCACCACTTCTAAAAACCAATTACAAAGGAGTGCTCCCTTCATCACCCAAAACCACCATGAACTGGAACAACTGAACCGCTTCCTTTACCACTGCTTTGATTCTCTAGCATCATGCCCCGAAATTAGTGTCATCCTACCCAAGCTCCTACTGGCACCTCCTAAAACAGTGTTCCATTGCCCATCTAACTTGCACAACATCCTACTCCATCCCTGTGTGGCTCCTAATCCCAATCCCTTGTCACAGGGATCACATCCCTGTGGAAGACACAGGTGCCAGACCTGCCCAATCCACCCATCCAGCACTTCCTATTCCAGTCCTGTCACAGGATTATCCTACACCATCAAATGTCGGGCCACCTGTGAAAGCAGTATATCGAATATCAGCTCTGCTGTAATCACTGCTCAGCTTTTTGTAATGGTATGACTATCAATCACCTGTCCACCAGAATGAATGGGCACCGCCAAACTGTGGCCACCACATGGCAAGCGCTGGTAGATAGGCACAATAAAAAAACACACAAACATACACACAAAATTTCAAGCTTTCGCAACCCAACCCAACCCAACCCAACCCAACCCAGAGGGTAAGGAGTCATTCCAATCCCGGGAGCGGAAAGACTTACCTTGGGGGGGAAAGGACAGGTATACACTCGCACACACACACATATCCATCCGCACATGTACAGACACAAGCAGACATTTGTAAAGGCAAAGTCTCCAAATCCCATGACACTTTCCTCGATGTTGACCTCTATCTGTTCAATGGCCAGCTTCACACATCCGTCCACATCAAACCCACCAACAAGCAACAGTACCTCCATGACAGCTGCCACCCATTCCATATCAAACGGTCCCTTCCCTACAGCTTAGGTATTCATGGCAAACGAATCTGCTCCAGTCCTGAATCTCTGAACCATTACACCAACAACCTGAAAACAGCTTACGCACCCCGCAACTACCCTCCCGACCTGGTACAGAAGCAAATAACCAGAGCCACTTCTTCATCCCCTCAAACCCAGAACCTCCCACAGAAGAACTCCAAAAGTGCTCCACTTGTGACAGGATACTTTCCGGGACTGGATCAGACTCTGAATGTGGCTCTCCAGCAGGGATACAATTTCCTCAAATCCTGCCCTGAAATGAGATCCATCCTTCATGAAATCCTCCCCACTCCACCAAGAGTGTCTTTCTGCCGTCCACCTAACCTTTGTAACCTCTTGGCTCATCCTTATGAAATCCCCAAACCACCTTCCCTACCCTCTGGCTCCTACCCTTGTAACCGCCCCCGGTGTAAAACCTGTCCCATGCACCCTCCTACCACCACCTACTCCAGTCCTGTAACCCGGAAGGTGCACACGAGTGTATACCTGTCCTTTTTGTCCCCCTAAGGTAAGTCTTTCCGCTCCCAGGATTGGAATGACTCCTTACCCTCTCCCTTAAAACTCACATCCTTTCGTCTTTCCCTCTCCTTCCCTCTTTCCTGATGAAGCAACCGTGGGTTGCGAAAGCTTGAATTTTGTGTGTGTGTTTGTGTTTGTTATTGTCTCTATCAACGTACCAACGCTTTCGTTTGGTAAGTTACATCATCTTTGTTTTTAGATATATTTTTCCCACGTGGAAGTTAGTTTTCTTTTTTTCCAAATAAATCAATATTAAACAACTACTAAAGCATTTTTAAAGCTCATATATGATGACTGGTATTTGATTTCATAGTTAGAAACAGAGAAATATGTGTTACAGAATTAAAAGTATATACAAAAATACCATCACAAGAACTCAAAAGGCAGGACTAACAAAAACTTCTAACGCCGGCTGCCAAAAATGCTGTTTGGTCACAAGCAAATTTGGAAAATGCCATGCTTCTACGGCCCTAATTAGTGTGAAAAGTTTAGATGGTGTAGAAATTTGTGACCTAAATCAAAGAAAGCTATTTAACAGTCACCTTGAGAAATCAATTTTGTCAGAATTCCATAGAAAAAGAAACAGAACTTCAATACGTTAATTTTTCAGTAGGCCTAATGTACTTTTCTAAAATTATTTTTGTTAACAACAATGTCGGAAAATACAGATTACTACTTATCGTAAAGAAGACACATTGAGTTGCAAACGGGTGCAATTAAAAGACACTTACACAAAGCTTTCAGCCACAGCCTTCATCAGTCAAAGAAAAACACACACCATTCATACAAACAAGCAAGCACACCTCTCTCTCTCTCTCTCTCTCTCTCTCTCTCTCTCTCTCTCTCTCACACACACACACACACACACACACACACACACACACACGCCCACCAACTCTGGCCAGAATGCCATGCCGGAGTCATGTGTCTGTGAAGTGTGCTTGCTTGTGTGTATGAATGGTGTGTGTTTCTCTGTTTCTGTTTCGCTGATGAAAGCTGTGGCCAAAAGCTTTGCTTATATGTCTTTTAATTGTGCCTGTCTGTGACTTACATGTCTTCTTTACAGTAAGTAGCAATCTACCTTTTCAGACTACATTATTGATATTTCTACATGGAGCTTCAATTGTCTGATTATTTTAGTTATAATTACTTCACAAACTAATCATTACTGATGACAAAATAGATACCATGTTAAAATGTGAATCCATGTATAGGAATACCTATTGGAAATGAAAGGAGACACTGTTTCTATACTATCAATTTGTACATGAACAATGTGCGTAAGAATACATAAATTGAACTATATTTAAAAAATGTACAAATCTCATGGGAAGAATTGCTTTATTAAATTTTAAGACCCTGTCTGGAGCTTTGTGTGTTGACTATACACTGTCTACACACCATGTAGATGTACACACAAGTAACAGTTGTAACAACATACAAATCTGATTAAAGAAAACAAACAAAACCTATGCAGACCATACAGTCTACGCGAGCGAAGTAGTGGGTGCCAAGCTAGATAATGATAAAATAATAATAGGAAAGTTTTGGCAAAATGTAAATAATTTAGGATTCTTCAACCCAATGTACCACCATCTTGAACATAAGACTTCCACCTCTGATGGCTGTGTTCAAACTTCAGTCCACATTAAACCCACTAACCACCAACAGTACCTGCACTTCGACTGCTACCATCCCTTTCACAACACGAAACCCCTCCCATACAGCCTAGTCATATGTGGACAGCTTATCTGCAGTGAGAAGAACTCTACTTTCCAGTATGCTCAAGGTCTCATGAGAGCCTTCACAGACGGGCACTACAGTCCAGTAGTGGTGTCACAAAAAAAGCCCTCTGCTTGCAAAAAATGGGGTAGAAGATTTTGTTTTTTTATTTATGTATAATTGACAGTATGTTGAATCCAAGTGTTTCACCACCAAAACCCTCGAGGCAACTTTTTGTGGCCAAAAATCCAAGACGTTTTGGCTCTTTTTTCAGGTTTCACCTATTACTCAAATTATGCATTCTACTGAAAATGTTACTGTTACCAAAATGAAAAACCATTAAATTTTGTGTTGAAAGACTTATTTAAATCTAAAAATTGGTGCACCCGTTTTTGTCCACAATCAGTTGCCAAAATTCGTTCATTTTTACCAATTTAGCTAAAAAGTTGGCTCCAACACCTGTATCTCAAAAATAACTACTTCAAATGAAAAATGTCAAGTCATCAAAGTTATAGAGCATGAAATTTCATGTTACCAAGCCATCTAGTTTTTCAGTTTTAGGTACTATTAAGCACTGGTTGGTTTAAAAAGAGGGAGGGGGGACCAAACTGCGAGGCCATCGGTCCCTTGTTCCCACTAAAATAATTACACAAGGGAAAGAAGAAATGAAAGGAGACATGCAGCACAATAACAGGAGAAAGAAAGAACCAGAAGAACAACAGGCCAACCAACACTACTATGGACAAAACAGGAAAAGAAAACCACAGAGAGAAGCAAGAAACAACTTGCCAAACTGTACAGAATATGGAAGTAAATTAAGTGGTCAGGAAAGCAATGCCCCTCTTCAACCTTTCTAAAAAACTATGTGTGACAAATTTTCTCCAAATTTTAACAAGGAAGAGGGAGCGAGTAAAAGGCACTGAGCACACGATCAAGTGCATTGTCTGCCTGCATGTGTAAAAATTTATAGATAGATCCTGTGTATGTAATCATTACATTATCAACCACTAAAGTCACTAAAAATATGTAGAATGCAATTTTTGGTCTGCATTTGAAAGGAAGTGCCTTGAAGCTGACACTACGGACTTCACAATCCTTTACACTACTGAAAAGAGCACTTTGGTTATGGAATAAAAATTTGGATTAAATTTGGGATTTTATCCATATATTAAAACTCTGATTGTTAATTTAATGACAAACAAAATTTCTGTTCCCTGTTCCTTTTACTAAATTTGTATGAAACATTGTTGCCTCATGGATTCGCTGTTGTACTGAATTACATTGAAAAATGAGTTCTGTATGGAAGAAAAGTTAATGCCATGCAAAGCTGTAATTTTAAACTTGTCATAGTGGCATCAACACAGAATCTGTATTTTGGAGGCGAAAGAAGAGTAATAAAATTTGTGCAGCTTTAAAAACGTTAAACTATTCTGTATGCTAACTGTAATAAAGTTTGTAGAAGCCTAAAAATGTAAAAGAATGTTCTTTAGAAGAACAGTTGCTTGATCAGCATAATGGTTTATGGTTGGACTAAGATTTTATTTCATCTTGAAGCACTACCCTTATACTAGCATGAATTTTTACAAATACCAAGTTATTACCCATTTGACAAAAGGAATTATAACAATGTGAAAATGTCTGATAAAATGCCTTCGAAATGGCTGCTCAGCTAAAATGTATGAAGAGGTCTGATATAAAAATCAGACCAAAAACTTGATGATCATGCAGGAAAGATTTATCCACAGTTGTTAATTCCTTATCAACCACATGAAGCTGACGGGAGCAATATTTCTGAAGATTTCAATACCAAGTTTATCAGTTGTTGGAATATGAAATTTCAAAAAATTGGTTTGAGATATAAAAATGGCTACAAAAGCAAAAAATGCATCTGGTCAATGACACAATTTTTAAGAAAGTTGCAACAGTTTTTGTACTTGATCCTAGGGAAATGAAGTGACATAATGCAAGCAATACACAGTCACAACAAAAAGACTAGTCAGGCTCCGGTAGCCACAGAGAGTGGCCATGTGTGTTCAAGTTCTCTCTCTCTCTGTCTGTCTGTCTGTCTGTCTGTCTCTGTGTGTGTGTGTGTGTGTGTGTGTGTGTGTGTGTGTGTGTGTGTTGTCTACACCAGAAGACAGTGTTTTGGCCAAAAGCTTACTTGTTTGGCAGTCTTTTTTTGTTGTGTTTGTCAGTGACTCAACATCTACATTATATAGTGAGTAGCAATCTATCCTTTTCATAATTTTGTCATTATTCCATCCTGGATTTTCCATCATTTAAATAATGTCGTAACTGTTTGTACAAACCATCCAGCTGCTCAAAGAAATGAAGGGCAAGTTGAGTAAGTCCAAGTGGCAAGAAAAAAAATTCACATTTTCACCTCAATTCCAGAGGACTGGTCAATTGAAAAGACTATGGAAGGAACAGAAGAGTTCACAGTTTTACTAAAAAAGAACCTCATGCTTGAGTATCATGTGACATATGTTTGTACTCATTTCTCTTGTGAACAGAAAAGCAAACAACATATGCTTGCTTGCTCTGAAGGTTTTGTGACTTGTTCCATTTATTATTTGTTCATGTGTAAAAGGAATTCAACCCCCACATCAACAGAAAGCACTGTTAATAATTCTCTTTTCTTTTCAAGGAGTTTCACTTCTGAATGCACAAGCACCATCAAGCAGTCAGAGTGACTACTCCAATGTCAACAAGAGCAACAGAGGAACATGACAAGCTCAGCAACACATCTGCTACGAGGGTCACTCCAAAAGAAATGCACACTATTTTAGTAAAAATACAGTTTTCATTCTGTATGTGTGAAAGTTTTACAGTGTGTAGATACAGCCTTCCTGCTTGTTTTCAAACTTAGCTCAACCTGTTCCCGTGAGTGGTGCTGTCACAGCATGTCTTCAAGATGGCTGCAACACTTGACGTTCGTCAGAAGCAATGTGCTGTCATAGAATTCCTGTGCTGTGAAAACAAGACGGTGGGAAACATCCACAAGAGGCTGAAAAAGGTGTATGGAGATGCTGTTGTCGATCGCAGTACAGTTAGTCGGTGGGCAGAATGTTTTGCTGTTGCAAGACAATGCAAGGCCACATGTCAAGTCAAAAAACCATGGAAGCAATCACAAAACTCGGATGGACAACACTGAAACACCCACCGTACAGTCCTGACCTGGCTCCATGTGACTATCAACTCTTTGGGAAACTGAAAGACTCTCTTCGTGGAACAAGGTTTGAAGATGATGATTCCCTTGTGCACTCTGCCAAACAGTGGCTACAACAGGTTAGTCCAGAATTTTACCGTGCGGGTATACAGGCACTGTTTCCAAGATAGCGTATGGCAGTTGAGAGGGATGGAAATTATGTGGAGAAATGAAAATATTGTTCCTAAAGGATGTATCTACACACTGTAAAACTTTCAAACATGTAGAATAAAAGATGGATTTTAAAAATAATAGTGTGCACATCTTTTGGAGTGACCCTCATGCAATACGGAACTACCCTGCCACTCCATCATCAGTGCAATGTTCTACATCACATAAAGCCAACTGAGTGAAATTTTCTACATTGTATGAAGTCAACTGAATACTCTACACGGTTTTCAGCTGGTGAGGAGGGCAGCTAGCTTTGTCATCAAGTTCCTTGAACATTCATAATCCCTACCCATATCTACTGTTGACAGTTATGCATAAAGCACCTAATAACTTTAATTAGGCCTAAACTAATGGGCACCACAGCTGATTTAGCACACAGAAAATTCAAAACACTTTTCAGTGAAATTAATATTTTTTTGTTATGGTTTTTAGGGCGCAAAACTGTTATGGTCATTAGTGCCCTTTCTGTGGCTTAAGGGAGGTTTTTTTTTAAAAAAAAAAAAGACGAATTGGAAACCAGCAGCAATGGGAGCGAAACTCAAAAAGTGGGGAAAATAAAAAACAGCAGGAAAGCTTAGAAAACCACTATAGAAGAAGGGGTTGTTTTCCCCAAAAAGAACTTCAAATGACCGACATCATCTCACTGACACCGATAAACTCGAGGATGCAATCGGCTGAGTGCTTGTCATCTGCTAAAATGGAAGCCATATCAGGCGACAGCGGTAAACAAGAGCGTAGCAGAGTAAAATAGGGGCACTGAAGTAAAACGTGTCTCACCATCCACAGTTGAGAGCAGTGGGGACAAAGCAGGGGAGAATCGCCACTTCTTATGTCAATGGCTAAAAAGACAGTGCGCTATCCGGAGTCTAGTTAAAATTACCTCCTCCCGATGATGAGTTCGAGAGGAAGAGGTCCAAGCACAGGGAACAGTTTTCACATCCCACAATTTATTACCGGGAAGGGTAGGCCAATGTACGTGACACAAAGAGCAACGTGACGACATAAAACTCTCTGTAGATCGGCGAAGGGAACCATGCGAACAGCAGGCTGAGGAAGAGAGACTGCAGCCTTGGCTGCTATATCAGCTGCCTGGTTTCCACAGATACCAACGTGTCCTGGGATCCAGTGGAATACCACAGAGACACCCCCCAAGGGGAGCAAGTGGAGGCAGTCCTGAATCCGGTGGACTAGAGGGTGGACAGGGTAAAGAGCTTGAAGGCTGAGGAGAAAGATGAGCGAATCCGACCATATACTGTACCTGCAAATAGTGATGGATGTATTGGACAGCCTGGAGAACAGTGTAAGGCTCCGCAGTACAAAGCGAACACTGGTCGGGAAGCTGACACCTATTAGGGGTGTCGCCAACAATATGGGCACTCCCAACACAAAATGATGTTTTTGAGCCGTCAGTGTAAATAAATGTGGCATCCATTATTTGTGCACATAGAGCAGCAAATGGCCGATGATAAACGAGAGAAGGAGTACCATCCTTGGGAAGCTGACAAAATATCACAGAGCAGGCAGGTCTGGGAACGAAGCCAAGGTGGTGCTGTACCCCAGTTGTGAAGAAAGTTTTAGGAAAGTGGAAGGAAAGAGAACATATCAGTTGATGGAAGCGGACTCCCGGTGGTAGTAGAGAAGAAGGGTGGCCTACATACCCTAAATCCAAGTTGGCGTCGAAAAAGAGGTCATGGGCCGAATTAGCAGGCATGGAAGACAGCTGGCTAGCATAACGACTCAGAACAGCTCACCGATTGGGCAGCGGAGGTTTAGCAGTCAGCATAAAGGCTTTCCACAGGGCTGGTGTAAAAAGCTCCGGGCACTAAACGCAATCCACGGTGGTGAACAGGGTTGAGACACTGAAGAATAAACGGCCGAGCAGAGGAGTAAACTATGCTTCCATAGTCCAATTTCGAGCACACTAAGGCACGATATAGGCAGAGAAGGACCACTCGGTCCACTCCCCAGAAGGTACCATTCAGAACATGGAGGGTGTTGACAGATCGCAGACAGCGAGCCAAAAGATAGGAAACATGGGAGGACCAGCATAGTTTTCTGTCAAACGTAAGTCCCAAGAATTTAGCGACGTCCGCATACGGGAGGTCAACAGGGCCTAGATGTAGGGAAGGCAGAAGAAACTCCATACGATGGCAAAAATTTACACAGATGGTCTTACTGGGAGAAAAGCAGAAGTCGGTTTCGATGCTCCAAGAGTGGAGGCGATGGAGACATCCTTGAAGACGTCGGTCAAGAAGGCTGATCCTTTGAGAGCTGTAGCAGATCGCAAAATTGTCGACAAAGAGGGAGCCCAAGACATCGGGAAGGAGACAATCCAAAATTGGATTTATGGCGATGGCAAACAGGTACAACACTTAGCATGGAGCCCTGGAGCACCCCATTTTCTTGGGAGAAACTACGGGAGAGGGTAGTGTTCACCCGAACTTTAAATGTACACTCTGTCATAAATTGACAAATAAAAAGGGGTAGCCGACCTCGAAAGCCCCAAGAGAACAGTGTGCAGAGGGAGCCTGTACTCCAACAGGTATCGTATGCTCTCTCCAGATCAAAAAATATTGCTACCATTTGGCATTTCCTGAGAAAATTGTTCATGATATAAGTGGAGAGAGCAACAAGATGGTCAACTGCACAACGATGCTTTCAGAAACCGCATTGGGCAGGTGTTAAAAGGCTTCGGGACTCCAACCACCAGGCTAAACGGCAATTCACCACACAATCCAAAACCTTACATACACAACTTGCGAGAGATATGAGGCGATAGCTAGAGGGGAGATGTTTGTCATTTCCAGGTTTCGGAACAGCAATGACGATAGCTCCCCTTCATCTTCTGGGAAATGTTCTTTCGGTCCAAATTCGATTACAAAGGCGAAGGAGGTAACGCAGACTATTGTATGATAAATACAGCAACATTTGGACATGGACACCATCTGGTCCTGGGGCAGAAGAGTGAGAAGAAGAGAGTGCACGTTGGAGTTCCCGCATGGAGAAAACAGTATTATAGCTTTCACTATTTTGAGAGGAGAAAGCAAGAGGTCGCACTTCCGCTGCACGTTTATTCGGAAGAAAGGCTGGCGGGTAATTTGAAGAGCTCAAAAGCTCAGCAAAGTGTTGAGCCAATGAGTTAGAAATTGCGGCTGGGTCCACTAAGGTATCATGCATGACAGTGAGCCCAGAGATCGGGGAGAAACTAGACGTACCAGATAACCGTTGAATTTTACTCCAAACTTCTGAGGAGGGAGTGAAGGTGTTAAAAGAGCTAGTAAAGAAGTCCCCACTTGCCTTCTTGCTATCATAGATGTCGCGACAGCATCGTGCACATAACTGCTTATAGCAGATACAGTTGGTCAAAGTAGGATGGTGGCGGAAAAAGTGAAGAACATGTCTCCGCTCGCGTACTGCATCACGGCACGCCTCGTTCCACTAAGGAATTGGGGGGCGTCGGGGCAAATCAGAGGTGCGAGGTATTGAACGTTCCGCAGCTGTAAGAAAAACTTCTGTAACATAAGTGACCTGATCATTGACACTAAGAAAGTGATGGTCATCGAATGTCGCTAGAGAGGAGAAAAGTGTCCAATCGGCTTGGGCAAACTTCCAGCTTCTCGGGCACATAGATGGCAGTTGTGGCTGCAGTCGAAGGACACATGGAAAATAGTCACTCAAGTGTGTACCAGCAAGAGCGAACCATTCAAAGTGCCAAGCTGACTGAACGGTTCCAACCAAAAGGTCCAAATGAGAGAAATTTGTCGTGGAGGCAGACAAAAATGTAGGTTCCCCAGTGTTGAGGCAAACAAGATCCACTTGGTGGAAGAGGTCAATCAATAGAGAGCCTTGCGGACAAGGATGCGGAGATCCCCAAAGCAGGTAGTGGGCATTGAAGTCCACAACCAGCAAAGAAGGGGGCAGGAGCTGACCAAGGAGATGAAGGAGATCAGCTCTTGCCATCAGTGTGGACGATGGAATGTATACGGTACAAAGAGTGAAGGTGTACCCAGAAAGGGAAAGACGGACAGCGACAGCTTGGAAGGAACTCTTTAATGGGATTGGGTGATAATGGACAGTATCATGGAGAAGAATCATAAGACCCCCGTGTGCCGGAGAGCCATCAACAGAGGGGAGATCAAACCGGACTGACTGGAAATGAGGGAAAACAATGCGATTGTGGAGTCGCAGCTTTGTTTCTTGAAGAGAGAAGATGACTAGGGAGTAGGATCATACGAGGATTGACAATTCATCCCTATTGGCTCTAATGCCATGGATATTCCAATGGATAATTGACATAGGGTGGACAGAAAAGGGATGAATCTTACCACGGTTGCTCTCAACTCAACGACTGCTAAGAGCTGGCGGCCGACGGCGTGGAACGGCATTCAGCCAAGGGCAGAAGATCCTGATCCATAGGTTGTTCGGGGGCAGCTCCTGCTACCAGCAATCGGCAGTTGATCAGCTGCCAGCAGTGTGCCTTGGCGACACAGAAGATGGCTGAGGGCAGTTAGATGAGACACGCTGTGGCGGAGGAGAGGAACTTTGTTTCTTAAGAGCCTTCCTGGAAATAGGACATTGAGATGAGGGAGGAATCAATGGTTGTGAAGTCGGGTTCTGTAAAAAATTTCGCGAGTAGGCTCTTTTTTGGAAGTCCGGGTGTCTGATTTTGGGGCTCATGATTTAGCAGGAGCCCATGAAGAGTGAGCTGTAGAGTGAGCAGATGATAGTGGGGAGGCTGAATGGGTGACCTATGCACTGGCCGATCTGACGACCATGGCACTAAAGGTGAGATCACAAGTCTTCATGGCTGTCTCCTTAGTAGACCGAGGAGACACAAGGACAGTGCTATATTTACCTGCTGGGGGCGCAGTGGGCTTTCGGCTGGCGAATAACTTATGAGCAGCAAATGTAGATACCTTTTCCTTCACTCTGATTTCCTGAATAAGTTGTTCATCTTTGAAAATGGGGCAATCTCTAGAGGAAGCAGAATGGTCGCCCTTACAGTTCATGCAACGAGGGGATGGAGGTGGACAAGCACCCTCATGGGCATCCTTGCCACATGTAACGCATTTGGCCGGATTAGAACACGACTGGCTGGTATGATTAAACCACTGACACCTATAGCAATGCGCAGGGTTGCGGATGTAAGGGCAAATGGAAATTATCTCATAGCCCACTTTAATGTTCGATGGAAGTTGAACTCTGTCAAATGTCAAGAAGATAGTACGCGTTGGTACGAAGTCCTTGTCAACCCTTTTCATGACTCGATGTACAGCCATAACGGCCTGGTCAGACAGGTAGTTTTGAATTTCCTCGTTGGACGATCCATCAAGTGAGCGTTTATAAACCAGCCCACGTGATGAATTTAAATTGAGGTGCGCTTCCACCCAGACAGAGAAGGTGTGTAGCAGTGGAGTTCGCAGAAATTTTTGTGCTCTGAGGGCACTGACTGTTTCTAACAACAAGGTTCCATTTTGTAATCGGGAACAAGGCTTTACAGGACTTGTAATTGCGTCGACACCTTTCTGAATAATGAAAGGGTTGACTGTGGAGAAGTCTTGAACTCCGTCCGACCGAGAAACAACAAGGAACTGTGGCACTGATAGAAGAACTTCCCGTGGTCAAGACTTATCTAACTTTCGCTTGTGAGCAGAAATTGTAGACGTAGAGGAAACCATTGCAAAAGTATCCCCCATGATTACCGGCATCTCCGGTGGCATGCTCCTTCCTCGTGGGGGCCTCACACATCAGATCACACCTTCTGAGAAACGGATGGAAGAACCAATCGACACATTCAGAAGGTACCAGCTTGGGTAATCACCCCTCCCTGAGCCTGGCCATTACCAGGGGGTATGTACATGTCATACCTGTCTACATGGGGCGGGGAATTACGCGTTACCCCATCACCGGCTATGCATGGGTCGACCTTCAGACTCTCACAGGGAGGAAAGAAGGAGAAAGGGAGAAACAAAGAAAAGAAAAGAGGTCTCAAATACCGCAGCAGAGAAGAGGGTAAAGAGAAGAGGCAGGGAAAAGAGAAGGACAGAGACTTTCCAGCATACAGAGCAAAGAAGAGAGGCTATGTATTACAGTTACAAGCATCCATCTCCGGACGTAGGCACGAAACATACTCCCAAGGAGGGAGAAGGGGTAGGGAAGAGGTGGAGGTGGGGGGATGGGGGGGGGGGAGGATGGGGAAGGATGTGGGAAAGGAAGGTATGCAGCCGGGAAAGGAAAAAGAGCCGCACTAGCTCAGGGTTCCGTGCTCGCCACGCATGTATCCACAAGAGAGTTGTGGGCCCCCTGGGGGGAGTGAAATTAAAAGTAACAATGTCAAGATAAGGGTGCAAGATAAATTCCACTGTTAAGTAAAGGGGAGAGAGTGGACATGTGGAAAAGTACACTGAAGGCCTCTACAAGGGAGAGGAACGGTCTAATGACATGACAGAGAAATGTGAGTTTATATGGAAGACAGAGTGGATCCAATACTGGGTTATCAACAGAAAATTAGAGAGGGTAACGCATGAGTAGGCCTAATAATAAATAAGAAAATAGAAATGTGGGTAAGCTACTATGACTGTATTATCATAGCCAAGATAGCCTTGAAACCAACACCTATCACAGTAATAGAAATTCAAATTCCAATTAGTTCTGCAGATGACAAAGAGATTATTTCAAAAGAAAAGTCATGGTAGGAGGGGAAAACAATACTTTTATTAATGTGTTTCACCCATCTGGAGCACTATCAGAAAATTTTAAAATGCTGCAACATTTTCATCTGTCACATCTGTGAGGAAAGTTGTATGTACCTTAAGCACATCAGGATTTAATGTGTACACAACAGCTCCCAAAGATATGAATGACTGAAAATTTTCTTATGATGCCCCAGAATGGCAGAACATTTCACAAAAAGTATCATTTTGCGTTTATCATAATACTACCCATGGTCACTGTGCCAGATACACCATGGAGTGGGAATAAGGTAAAAATTTAATTGTTATGGGTGACAGAAACTCGTTAGCTGGAAAAGGAATGAAAGGAAAAATAGTAGAAAAACATGGACTAGGGGAAAGGACTGAAAGACTAAGCCGTCTGGTACAGTTTCACACATAGCATAAATTAATCATCACTAACACTTGTTTTAAGAATCACGTTAGAAGACTGTATATGTAGAAGTAACCTAGGGACACTAAAGGTTTCAGACTGGTTACGTAGTAGCAAGCCAGAGATTTCAAAACCAGATTTTAAACTGTAAGGCATTTCCAGGGTATGATGTGGACTCTGATATTGGTTAAGAATGCACACTAAAAACTGAAGAAACTGCAAAAATATAGGTAATTAAGGAGAAGGGGCTTGGATAAATTGAAGTAAGCAGAGGTTATTGGGAGGCAACTTTGGATTGGAACAGGGGTAAACAATAGAAAACAAATGGCTATCACTGGGAGACAAAGTAGAGAGGGCAGCAGAGGATCACACAGGTAAAAAAATAAGGTCTATTGTTAATCCCTGTATAACTCAGGAGATAGGCTACTGGATTTAATTAATGAAAGAAGAAAGTATAAAAATGAAAGAAGAAAGTATAAAAATAAAGCAAAGAAATAGGCAAAAGTGAATATAAATGTCTAAAACATGAGTGGCTAAGCAGCAATGGGTAGAGGACAAATGCAAGGCTGTAGAAGCATCCATGACTAGGGGTAATACATGCTGCCCACAGGAGTATAAAAAGATCATTTGGGGAAAAAGAGAAGCAACTGTATGGATATGAATATCTCACATTGCAAGCCAGTACCAAGTACAGAAGGGAAAGGTCAAACGGGGAAGGAATAAAACTTCCTGGCAGATTAAAACTGTGTGCCCGACCGAGACTCGAACTCGGGACCTTTGCCTTTCGCGGGCAAGTGCTCTACCAACTGAGCTACCGAAGCACGACTCACGGCCGGTACTCACAGCCTTACTTCTGCCAGTACCTCGTCTCCTACCTTCCAAACTTTACAGAAGCTCTCCTGCGAACCTTGCAGAACTAGCACTCCTGAAAGAAAGGATATTGCGGAGACATGGCTTAGCCACAGCCTGGGGGATGTTTCCAGAATGAGACTTTCACTCCGCAGCGGAGTGTGCGCTGATATGAAACTTCCTGGCAGATTAAAACTGTGTGCCCGACCGAGACTCGAACTCGGGACCTTTGCCTTTCGCGGGCAAGTGCTCTACCAACTGAGCTACCGAAGCACGACTCACGGCCGGTACTCACAGCCTTACTTCTGCCAGTACCTCGTCTCCTACCTTCCAAACTTTACAGAAGCTCTCCTGCGAACCTTGCAGAACTAGCACTCCTGAAAGAAAGGATATTGCGGAGACATGGCTTAGCCACAGCCTGGGGGATGTTTCCAGAATGAGACTTTCACTCTGCAGCGGAGTGTGCGCTGATATGAAACTTCCTGGCAGATTAAAACTGTGTGCCCGACCGAGACTCGAACTCGGGACCTTTGCCTTTCGCGGGCAAGTGCTCTACCAAGGCAAAGGTCCCGAGTTCGAGTCTCGGTCGGGTACACAGTTTTAATCTGCCAGGAAGTTTCATATCAGCGCACACTCCGCTGCAGAGTGAAAGTCTCATTCTGGGGAAGGAATACATAGAGGATCTATTTAAGGGGAACCAACTTGAGAACAATATTACAGAAAGAGATGAAGTAAGTAAAGATGAGGTAGGAGAGCACTGAATGAGCTACAAGGAAACAATGCCCCTGCAGTAGACAGCTTTCCCTCACAATTACTGAGATCCTGTTGAGTGCCAGCAATGACAAAATTATTCCACTTGGTGTGCAAGATAAATGAGACATGCGAAGTACCCTCAGGCTTCAGAAAGAATGCAATAATTTTAATTCCAATGAAGGCAAGTGCTGATGTGTCAATACTCCTGAGCCAACAGTTTAATAAGCCATGGCTTTGCAAAATGTTGGCATGAATTATTTACTAAAGAACATAAAAACTGGTACAGGAAGATCAGTTTGGTTTATGGAGAAATGTATGAACACGCAGTGCAAAACTGATCCAACAACTTAGAAGGTAGATTGAAGAACGTTACACCTATGTTTATAATATTTGCAGACTTAGAGAAAGATTTTGACTATTTTGACTGGATTACACTCTGAAATTTTGAAGCTGACAAGGATAAAATGCGGGACCAAAATAGTTATTTACAACTTATACAGAAACCAGACTGCAGTTTTAACAGTTGATGGACATGAAAGGGAAGCCATAGTTGGGAATGGAGTGAGACAAGGTTGTAGCCTATTCACAATGTTATTCTGTATGTGCACTGGGCAAGCTATGAAGGAAACCAATGACAAATTTGGAAAATGATTTTAAGCTCAGGCAGAAGAAATAAAAACTCTGAAGTTTGCTGATGGATAGTAATTCTGTCAGAGATTGCAATGGAATTGGAAGAGCAGTTGAATGGAATGGATAGTGTCTTGAAAAGAGGTTATAAGAAAAACATCAACAAAAGTGAAATAAGTGTAATGGAATGCACTCTAACTAATTAGGGCAGAGATGAGGGATTAGACTAGGAAGTTAGACCTTAAAAGTAGTTGAGTTTTATTATTTGGGCAGCAAATTGGCTGATTATGCCCAAAGTAGGGAAATATAAAATTCAGGCTGGCAACAGCAAGAAAATCATTTCTGAAAATGAGAAATTTGTTAACATATAATATAAATTTATGAGTTAGGAAGTCTTTTCTGACAGGATGGTAGCCCTGTATGGAAGCAAAATACGGTCAACTGGCAATTCAAACAAAATGAGATTTTGAAAGATGGAGTATACAAGAATGCGAAATATTAGATGTGCACTTGAAATTACAAATAAGGAGGTACTGGAGCAAGCTGAGAAGAAAAGAAATTTATGGTTGGTTGGTTGGGGAAAGAGACAAGACAGCGTGGTCATCGGTCTCATCGGATTAGCGAAGGATGCGGCAGGAAGTCGGCCGTGCCCTTTCAGGGGAACCATCCCGGCGTTTGCCTGGAGTGATTTAGGGAAATCACGGAAAACCTAAATCAGGATGGCCGGACTCGGGATTGAACCGTCGTCCTCCCGAATGCGAGTCCAAGAAATTTATGACACAACTTAATTAAAAGAAGGGATTGATTGTGTAAGACGCACCCTGAGGCTTCAAGAAATTGTCATTTTGGCAATGTAAGCTAATGTGAGGGTGAGAGGCAGTTAAAATTGTAGAGGGAGACCAAGGCTTGCGTACAGAAATCAGGTTGGTTGGTTGGTTGGCTGGCTGATTTGGGAGAGGGGACCAAAAAGCAAGGTCACCGGTCCCATCATATTAGGGAAGAAGGGGGAAGGAAGTCACCTGTGCCCTTCCAAAGGAACCATCCCAGCATTTGCCCAAAGCGAGTTAGGGAAATCATGGAAAACTTAAATCAGGTTGGATGAATGAGGGTTTGAACTGTCATTCTTCTAAATGCAAGTCAAGTGTGCTAACCACTGTGCCATTTCATTCAGTTGTAATAAGGTTCAATCAGATATAGAGTCGAGCAATTATGCA
This sequence comes from Schistocerca serialis cubense, assembly GCF_023864345.2. Classification (NCBI taxonomy): domain Eukaryota; kingdom Metazoa; phylum Arthropoda; class Insecta; order Orthoptera; family Acrididae; genus Schistocerca; species Schistocerca serialis. The sequence continues at coordinate 783,462,194 of NC_064641.1, read as the reverse complement.
GAGATGAACAGGTTTGCACAGAATAGACTAGTATGGTGAGCTGCATCAAACCAACATTGGACTAAAGATGTCAACAATGACATAAAATTAAATAAATATTACTAGGGTCTTTGCAATCCTGCCAACAATAACAGGACTCCACAACCTTTAGTATAAAATGTTTACCACTGCACACAATACTCATAGCTGAAGTATTGTACAGAGCTTGCAGCTACCATAGAAAAGCCTGCACTAACCAGATCTAGCTCCTTAATCCAGATTCACTAATCTGTACTCAGCTATAACCAACTGACATTTATAATACATGCGCCACTGGGCACTGTAGAGTCAGCAAGTAAGCAAGCAATGTTTTCTTCTAAAATGTCAGCAACATATTCACATGGCATGTTTGTGAACTCCAAGCAATGAGGATAAAACATTCCAAGAGAGAGAGTTATTGCCTGGTCAATAATAGAACATTATTACTGGCACGCAAACAAAACTTGAGCTTAAATGTCAATAACAAATTAAATAAAGAAATTTGAGCTCATATACATTCTCTGAATATAGAAATGTTAACTACAAAACGAGGGACAGAAAATGAGGAGCCAAAATGACCAAGAACTGTGGTTTAGTAGATGGCAAATAAGAATTACTTTTCTCTTCCTTTAAAGGAGTGGATTGTTGGTTACTTTTGAAGGAGAACATAAAGACATCCATAGGCCTAACTATATTCTGTAAGTCACTAGAAGTCATTTGACAGTAGGTACATTTTGTACAATATATTAGGGCTAGTAGAAATCCTTGGATAACAGAGGAGATACTGGATTTAATTGATGAAAGGAGAAAATATAAAATGGAAGTAAATGAAGCAGGTAAAAAGGAATACAAACGTCTCCAAAATGAGATCAACAGGAAGTGCAAAATGGCTAAGTAGGGACGGCTAGAGGACAAATGTAAAGATGTAGAGGCATGTATCATTAAGGGTAAAATAGATACTGCCTACAAGAAAACTAAAGAGACCTTTGGAGAAGAAAGAATCACCTGTATGAATATCAAGAGCTCAGATGGAAAACCGGTCATAAGCAAAGAAGGGAAATCAGAAAGGTGGAAGGAGTGTACAGAGGGTCTATACATAGGCAATGTACTTGAGGGCAATTTTATGGAAACGGAAGAGGATGTAGATGACGATGAAATGGGAGGTACAGTACTGTGAGAAGAATTTGACAGAGCACTAAAAGACCTAAGTAAGAAAAAGTTCCCGGGAGTAGACAACATTCCATTAGAACTACTGGTAATCTTGGGAAAGCCAGTCATGGCAAAATTCTACCATCTGGTGAGCAAGATGTATGAGACAGGTGAAATACCCTCAGACTTCAAGAAGAATATAATAATTCCAATCCCAAAGAAAGCAGGTGTTGACAGATGTGAAAATTACCGAACTATCAGTTTAATAAGTCATGGTTGTAAAATAGTACCATGAAATCTTTACAGACGAATGTAAAACTGCTAGAAGCCAAACACGGGGAAGATCAGTTTGGATTCCGCAGAAATGTAGGAAGACATGAGGCAATACTGACCCTAAGACTTATCTTAGAAGAAAGATTAAGGAAAGGCAAACCTACATTCCTAGCATTTGTAAACTTAAAACAAGGTTTTGACAATGTTGATTGGAATACTCTCATTCAAATTCTGAAGGTGGCAGGGATAAAATACAGGGAGCAAAAGGCTATTTACAATTTCTACTGAAGCAAGATGGCTGTTATACGAGTCAAGGGGTATGAAAGAGAAGCAGTGATTGAGAAGGGAGTAAGACAGGGTTGTAGCCTATCCCCGATGTTATTCAATCTGTACATTCAGCAAGGGAAAAAAAAGGAAAAATTTGAAGCAGGAATAAAAATCCACGGAGAAGAAATAAAAACTCTGAGGTTTGCCGATGGCATTGGAATTCTGTCAGAGACACCAAAGGACCTGGAAGAGCAGTTGAACGGAATGGACACTGTCTTGAAAGGAGAATATAAGATGAACATCAACAAAAGCAAAACAAAGATAACGGAACGTCTAATTAAGTTATGTGATGCCAAGGGAATTATATTAGGAACTGAGACACTTGAAGTAGTAGATGAGTTTTGTTATTTGGGCAGCAAAATAACTGATGACAGTCGTAGTAGTGAAGATATAAAATGTAGACTGGCTATAGCAAGGAAAGCATTTCTGTAGAAGAGAAATTTGTTAACATCGAGTGTAGATTTAAGCATCAGGAAGTCCTTTCCTAAAATATTTGTATGCAGTGTAGCCATGTGTGGAAGTGAAACATGGATGATAAATAGTTTGGACAAGAAGAGAGTGTAAGTTTTCGAAATGTGGTGCTGCAGAAGAATGCTGAAGATTAGATGGGTAGATCACATAACTAATGAGGAGGTACTGAAGAGAACTGGGGAGAAGAGGAATTTGTGGCCCAACTTGACTAGAAGAAGGGATCAGTTAGTAGGACACATTCTGAGGCATCAAGGGATCACCAAACTAGTATTGGAGGGAAGCGTGGAGGGTAAAAATTGCTGAGAGAGACCAAGAGATGAATACACTAAGCAGATTCAGAAGGATGTAGGTTGCAGAAGTTACTTGGAGAAGTGTGCATGGGGTGGGGTAGTATGGAGAGTCGAATCAAATCAGTCTCTGGACTGAATACCACAACAGCAACAACAACATTAGGGCTTATTCTAGTTCCAGGCATTATATGTTTAAATTTAATCTTTGCAGTATCTACAGTCCTGTCCGATATATAATTCAGACAACCAATTCAGAAGACCTGTCCTCAGAACTTTCTAACTAAATTTCCATGAGATGTTAGATGTCTTACTTTGAATGTGTGTTGGCTGAGATATTCCAGCACTTTACAGTCACACTCTCCCACAAGGGAAACATATTAACATTCCTTGTATACAATTGATGAACAAGTCTTATGCAAAAAATATCTTCATATGACTTAATTACAATACGTTCTACATCAATATTCCACTTAACACGACCACAAATGATCTATCCTACTCTATATGTGCCTCATTAACCTTGTTTCTCAAATCCACTAGATGGTTAGGCTTCATGGAGTTTGTAACTTATAACATATCTTTATTTGTCAGTCTCTGCACCCAACTAAAATTTGCGCAGACTTTCCTCAGACAATAATTACTCAATGTGACAGTGTCATATGCAAACATTTTAAGATTAGAACTTACATTACCTGCTCTACATGCCATGGCCAACAATACCTGTGTCACATATTTACACCGTTTCTCCACAAGTAGCACAGTGTACCCCTGGTATCACTATTAGAATGATGACTGTTGGTAAGGCTCCATATAAGCTGTAATTTCTCTGATTTTGTCAGAATGAGATTTCATGTTATACATGCGGATACAATGGTCAACAGTTCTCTAAATACTCACTCTCAAAATTTCAGTAGCGACCCTGGTGGTGGAGTGCTAATCTCTATTATCCAGAATTTCACTAGTAACTTAAAACTGATGTAATCTTAAAATATAACCGTCTTCTAAACTTCGTACGTTAATACTTTTAGAAATAGTTTCCACTTCCTGAAATGGAAGTTTCATACTGTAACATCCAGTTTATAAATAATATCGTCATTAATTTGCATCTTCCTCATGTCATATGAGCTCCTTTGCTCACCCAGCTGTATTTCATTTGTAAGTTTATAGACAGCTGACCTTCACCAGCAAGTTTGAAGTGCCAAGTAAGTTTAATATGTATTTTAACAGTTTGCCTGTCCTGTGTCTTCTCCTTTCTTAAAATCTACATTGAAGGATTACTTAGATAAAACAGAGTAGGGGTTGATAAAAAATGTTGCACAAATAAATAATAATAATGATTATAAAACATCCAACATAACACCTTCACTTTGTTTTTTTCCTTTCTAGAAATACTCATTCCCAAGTTATGCATAGCACAATACTAACACCTCTTCCCCTTTCTGAGTGCAACATCTCACTCATTATGGAGGGATGCTGAGACAGTTTTTCAGGATAGCAAATGGGAAGTTGCGGTACAGAAAATGGCCCAGAGATCACCTCTGTGTGTGTGTGTGTGTGTGTGTGTGTGTGTGTGTAGCGAGATATGAGTGAATGGTGTGGCATTACATTATATAATAAGTAATTTGTAAAAAAAACTATTGTCTACCAGGAGTAAATCTAATGATTATGTCTAACTAGAAGTCCGTAAACGTGTGTATACGAATTAGCTTATCTTGAATTTGTTTAAAGTTGTAAATACTTTGACATGTCCGATATCCTTGTAAAAAGATATCTACGGATGAATAATGCTACTTTGTAAAAAGATATCTACGGATGAATAAAGCTACTGCTACTTCTAGCCCTCTCCTGCTGACATACCTTTGTAGTTTCACTTTTACCAGAGAAAATTTTCATACTGTATCATTCATTCGTAATTTATCAGCAACACACCTTTTCTTACGATCGCAATTTCAAAGAACAGTTCACCATAAACCACTATTTCACATATGAATATATGTCCCTAAAAGTATAAGTCTATATTTTTCAGTAGCTACACTTCATGATACCTCTATCTTGCATAGTTTTCTTTTCCTTGTGCAAAATGCACTATGTGCTGCAGCGGAGTTGATATATCCCGCGCCTAACGTATTTACATTTTTGTTCACCTCGCCACAAACTGAGTAAACGTATAACTGATCTCAATCAATTGCCTCCTCGTACGTTCTTTCTGCCTACGGCGTACTCTTCTTTTCTTCCGTAAGGCAGAGTACAATATTCTGTCATCAGCATAAGTCAATTGTTGATAAAACCAGTGTGCTCATTATTAGGCATAAAATAAACGCCACGAAATATTAGTGGGCTCAATACACCTCAAAACTGTCTGAACTCAATGCTAAATCAAACCGGAATTCAACTGCAAACTTGCAGTTTGAACGCACTTTCAGTGGACGCTCACAATTTGTCATACGATGCCGACAAGGGTGTTGTATTGACGTACTGAGAAGTACGTGAATACTTGAAGAAAACAGACAAATGATATTTGGGGGTTTATGGAAATATCTTTTCATACGTCCGCAACAATAGTAATATAAGCTATTCAAGAAATAATTTAATGAGACACACAAACTGCGTATCAGACATAAATTACAGTTGAGTATATTACCTCTTCCCTTGTCAGTGAAACCTAATGACTGAGATAGGAAGTTTCAAATTCCGCTATCACCACCGAACTGTAAACACAGCGCAGAAAACAACACACAAGCACTTGTCACAAACACGATGGCACCACAACAGCTTTCAAAATGTTCTCGCTAAGTTGCCTTTTTCCTTTTCTAAATCGATTTACATTCGACCAATGATCGATACATGATGACCTAACATTGGACTTCAAGTATGTATTTATTTGCATTATTTTGTCCATGTATATGAAAGAACTTCGATATTCAGCCGAAAAACAGATGTATTGCGACCACTGATATATGTTCGATATACTTTATATCTTAAGACCGTTGATAGTTTCAACTTATTCCTGTTAACTTTTTGTTAGAACCAATAAAACATTAAACGTAAGTAACGTTTCGCATACACAACTAGTTTGAAAAATATATTTTTATATGTTGCAGTTTAACCCTTTCAAGACGGATTTTTTAAATTTTATATAGAAACTTCTTCTTTTGACCATATAGTGTTTTATTAGTGTTGATAATATTACGAATACATTTTTGTCAATTCTGAACTCACTTCCTGCGATAAGGCCCTGGGACACTGATGTCCCAGTAGTCGTATTGAGTGGGACACCGGTGTCCCACTAGGCTTACCGAGTGGGACAAACGTCGCCCCACCAGTACCCAACAGCTATAGCGGTTACTAAAATATGTATAGAAAACAAGATGTATACAAGCAGTTTTTTATTACACTAGTTAGTAACAACTTTTAGAACACATTCACTATCAAAGAATGACACATGTCTGATTTATTATAATTACATATGATACGTTGCAAAGCACTTTTTGCATGATGGATGCTGGCACATTCTGCAGATAGTTTTTGTTAGCGTTTCCTTGTTGTTGCTGCAACACAAAACACACCTTCTTCTTGTAGGTCCTTCTTCAGGGTGGTGTAGCAGCCCTACATTCTGCATACCTCTTGCTCTCTTAGAAGGGCGCCCAGTTGAGGATTTCCGCTGTACCTTGGCAGTCTTTTGTCCCTTGGCAATCATCTGCTCTGCTAGGTTGACTAGAAAATGTTTTAGTTGCACTGTTTTGTGTTGAATTTTCTTTTTTAAAATCCAGGCATTTACAGCACTAGTTAGCAACAGTTTGCAGAACACTTTCTTCCACCCTTTATCAGATTTTCTGTCTAAATCATACAGTTTACTCATCTGATCAGCCAAGTCCACGCCACCCATATGGTCGTTATAAGTTTTCAGTGCCACTGGACACTCTGCAACCAATTTAGATTCATCTTTTGCTTTTTTGTTCACTGTACACACATCATTAGAACGACAGTTACTGACCAACATTACTTCTTTGGTGTCCTGCCATTTACACCACAACATACCAGAAGAATTGCAAAGGAACTCACATTCCCCCCGAGCAAGTTTTTTTGTTGACTTTGGCACATTTTTCCTGTTAGCCACACATGTATCAACAGCTGCAAACAGCAAGGTATCCATCAAACAAATTGATGTAAAAAATATATCAAATGACAACATTACATTAGTGTCTCTAATTGTTTTTGAGACCTGCAGAACTACACGTTCACCCAATGTGCCATCCATATTATTTGCATCCTTTCCAAAATATATGTTGAAGCCATATGTGTAGCCTGTTACAGAATCACTCCTCATCCATATCTTTATTCCACGCTTCACTGGCTTCATAGGAAGGTATTGTTTCAAGTCTGACCTTCCTTTGAACTTTATCATAGACTCGTCAATGCTTTGTGCTGTACTTTCCGACCTCGCTTTCTGAAAAGTGTTTTTCAGACAAGCGTCTATTGGCTCTAGGTAGTAAAGCTTATCAGCTGTGTCTGGTTTATCAGGGAAATTGAAGTACAGTTTAGAAAGTAACACTTTGCACCTGTCTCTGTAAATTGCTCTTTTTATAGCAACATTTCCCATTGAAGTAATGTGTGACCAATAGTCCGAAAATCAGGGCACTCTACTGTAACACATTACGAGCATAACACCAAGAACCAACCTAATTTCTCCAGGATCTGTGCTCCGAACTGTGGTTTTCTTTATCAATTTTAGTCTCTGATTCGTACACTGAGAGATAAATATAAAAAGACTGGGAGAAAATATTTTCTCAAAGACGTCTAGTTCTGAAGCACTCCTATCCAATTTTGCTAATACAGCTGGAATTACCATGTTTGGCATAGTCTTTAGAGGTCTGAACATTGCATCTACCTTTGACCACAACACTACATTGTCAGTTGAACCTCCGACGTACGAAACCTCATTGTTGTCTTGGTCACTGTCATCAGAATCACTCGTGTTAGAAGCACTGCTATCATCTGATTTAGAACTGCAAGAGAAGTCAGGATCATCAACACAGTCATCATTGTCTTCATCAAGCAACTGCAAGATACGTTTATCCATATTGGAAGCCACCCTTGATTCAATCCTGTTCAAATGGCTCTGAGCACTATGGGACTTAACTTCTGAGGTCATCAATCCCCTAGAACTTAGAACTACTGAAACCTAAGGATATCACACACATCCTTGCCCGAGGCAGGATTCGAACCTGCGACTGTAGCAGTCGCGCGGTTCGAGACTGAAGCGCCTAGAACCACTTGGCACTCCGGCCGGCGATTCAGTCCTGTGTCAGTGTTTCTGAAACAATAAAGAATATAGAAACTATTAGAGTGTGTTATATAGAGAACTGGTGAGACAATGATGTCCCAAGAAAAAGAACTACTGGGACATATACATCCCAAGTCGCAAACACACTATTTCTGTTTTTTTTTTTCACATGATAAACTTTCAAAATCTGTAGATAATACTTATATATGACACTCACGTTTTCTTAGCTCTATTTCAATTATTTTCTTCAAGAAACGATGCAAATGTCACCATGAACATGTGATTTATTCACAACTATGCCGCCATGACAGTTTCACAAGTGCTGCCAACAGTCCAGACACAAGGAGGGAAGTTTAAAAGACTGTAATGTGCAAATTCATTGTTAAATTGGGACGCATTTATCCCAACAGTCTACTTGGAACTTCTTGTGGGACATATATGTCGCGTTAGGTTCGAAAGGGTTAAATATGTTCTCTTTACTGGCAACATTTAATCACATAATGTACAAGGAAGGACACCCATAGCGTGCATTCACAGGCGGCAACGGTGACAATAACTTTAATAATACAGTGTATTACCTAATTATAAGCACACATTCATTCAACGGTATCTAAATAAAAAACCCTTACATGTCTTCGAAAGAAACAGCACTAACACTGTCTTTACGTTACATTCCTGGCAGAGTATTGTGAGGCGAGCCATGTGTCTAGAGTACAGTGGCGAGAGAGTCGAGTGCATACCTCCGTTGCTCCATGGCCAACGGTCCGCTTGCTTGCTTTTTGATCACAAGCAACATGGGCATATAATAGACAGTAATGGAATGTACCAATAATAGTAATACGCTGCTCGGTTTGCGAGTTTGCCGAATCCGTATGAAAGTATGTTGAGGTACCAGGGTGCCAGATAGTATGTAGTAATATAATACAGATCTATGTCTACAAGTATTTTAGAAGAGCTTTTGTCTAACCCGTTTTGTGCACATGCTTTCTCAGAAGAGGAGATAGTTAAAAATAGACGACCAACACCAGAACTATTGAATTTGGTCCAAAAGACCAATAAATCACTAGAGGTTTTTGATCTAGTATTTGCACCAAGGAACGCTGACTTAAACGTGGTGTTTTGCTGATGTTGACTGTTGCTTGGAAAGGATAGAAATGCTGGTTGGACCAAAACTGGGTTGACACATTTAGCGATAACCAAGCACACACTACCTGTTAACCATCTACAACGTCCATAGCTATAACTGCGTTGGGGGAAAATATCTCTACACAGTCAAAAGACAAGCAGATCATGGACGTCCTTAAATGGCTTATTAATGCAGTGCGTTTTCTGGGAAAACAAGAGTTGCCTTATCGATGACACATTGAAACGTCAAGTTCTGTTAATCAGTGAAATTATGTGGAATTGTTGAAGTAAACTGCAGAGTATGATCCTCGTTTGATGGCGCATGTAGAAACATTTCTCTGAGTTTAAAGAAATTTCTAGTCGAATACAAAATGATCTAATACAAGCTATAGATTCAACTGTTTTATCAACTGTAAAGTGGGACATTGTGGATGCTCCTTTTGTAGCTTTCATGGTTGACAAAACCTTAAATGTGGCAAATAAAACACAGTCTTCTATCGTCCTGTGTTATGCATATGAATGGGAAATAGAGGAAAGCTTCTTGGTGTTATGTAATATAAATAGTGACTCACACGCACAGGCTATTGGAGAACTCATCCGGGACTTCTCATCAAAACTGGGATGTAATGAAAAGTTTATGTCACAAAAGTTTGACAGTGTGGTGACTACGGTGGGAGACTGAATGGGGCTCAAGCATTCACCAGTCACATATCCTTAAGCCATATTTTTTACAGTTATGTCTATGTTCTAAACTTCGTTTTGTCTCAAAGCACCAACCAAATACCAGAGTCTAAAATATTTTTTACTCTGCTTGATACACTTTCAGCTCTGATTTTTCAAGGTCTTCTAAACGTAATGATTTTTGGATACATTTTTCAACATTGTCTTTCACATTTCTGTCCAACACAATGGAATTACTCATCAAGATTGAACAACGCTGTGTGCAGGAACAGAACTAAACTTTGTAATGTGTTTAGTGCCATGCTAGAACATCCACAGGAAATTGATTCAGTTATTTTAGCACGAGTTAAGGGCTTTCGAATTTCTTTTTTTCTTGAACACATTCGACGAAATATTTACCTTCTATGATGTGGTGTACGACGTCCTGCAGAGCCAAGCATGTGATATTTTGATTTTTTACTATGAACAAAAAATCAAAAGAAACTTACCACTCCTCAGCCGCACTACAGAATGACAGTGAACGAATTTTCCAAGAAACCATGTCTCAGTTAGGAGGACATTCGAAAAGAAAAAATATCAACTATAAATGAATCTCCTGCAAAGTGTTTGATCCTCATTTCGATTCATGATTTCAAGATTATTCTCAGTTGAAATTTTTAAAATTATTGTCATATGAAAATTATGCAGAAAACTCTAACCATTTCTCTGATAGTAGGTTCAAAAGCCCCTTAGATGTGTATGGAAACTTCTTCGACATCATTTAATTGAAATATGAGCTGACTGTAGCGTACAGAACTGAAGAATTTAGAAATAAAACCATGAGTGGAACTGAAAAACTACTGAGCACAGTTCAATATGCTAGTGCCATTTGAGATGTAACAGTCCATTGAAACCCAATTAAAACACGTATTTTTCGATCCAATTTGAAATAAACAGGAATCACTGATGTAAACAAAAGGCATTGGTATCGATAAACCTATACTTATAAAATTGATACCATAGAACTGTTTATTAGTTATAATTGTATTGAAGTACATAAGTCCTGTAATTGGCAGGAATATTTAGGATTAATGTAATTAGGTTAGATCTGGAACGAATGATAGAGTACATTGGTCAAAGTCATTTCTTTAAAACTGAGAGGGATTTGTGTTAAAACAGTATGTAAATTAAAATCTGTGGTATTTAAATGAAAAAACCAACTGTGAGAATCAAAATTGTCTAGAAAATTAATATGTAATTAGTGAAAATGTGATAAGTGGTGCGTCAACATAGGTGTTTTGTCAATAATAAATAAAAGACCTATTTTGGCACATTCAGTGGGAGACTTGGAAACATATACATTGGTAGGAACATTTTCAGAACCATGTATCTTTTGAATTTTATAAAAATAGTAAAAGTATTTTTAATATTTCATATTTGAGTATTGACACACTCCTAAAATGTTAAATACTTAAAAATCGATAAATATATTTGCTCTGTTAGAGCCATAGCAGCTGTTGAAATATGTCATTAATTTTAAGGCAATAATTTTAACTGTAATTTTATTAAAAAACCTTTATAACAATACCGAGGATTATTCAGATTTATATATAAATGGGCAGCCATGTTGACACGCGAGAACAGTGTCTTAGAAGATATTCTGCAAGAAGCACGTAATTGCTTAAGTAAGATGTATGTCAGTGTTGTTAGCATGTCACTATAATTACGACTTTATTTAGAATAATGGTTCTGAAACATAATGTTTGTATTGATCATGCATGATGTAAAAACCAAGTTGCAGTCGACAACATGAGCTTGTGGCAGCAGCAGTAAATGGATGAGTACACCCTACAAAATTATAAGCCTTGTTAATAATAATTTCACACATTACTGTACACAATTTCTGCGAGTATGTCTTTAGTAAAAAGGTCGTTCTCAGCTGTCAAGATTATCAAAAGCTACTCTCAAATTCTAGTGTCTCATCTTTCAATCGAAGTTCGCCCATTAGAAGAACTCAGAAAGAAGAAACGTATCTTTGAGGAGGTGGTTAACACTTCTTCTCAGGAGAGAAGAAAGGAATTTCGATTCTGTTGATCTTGCAGATATTGTCTAGTAATGTGTCAAGTCAGAGATAAAAGCCAGAAACTAGTTATTTTCTATAGAAGTTTGTTCATATTAATATCAACTGATATTAGGTCTAACGATCTCAGTATTTTTTCTTTCAGTTTAAACTGTTACCATTTGTGATTTCAGTATTTAATCTATTAATTTCAAATATAACCAATCGTAAGAGTTATTGAGATGAGCCTGTCCCTTGATTTACTGTTGTTTATTTAAAATTAGAAGATTTATGGGATTAATTAATTAATACAATTATAATTAATAATAATAGTATAATTAATGTTATAATTATGGTATTCAGCTATCTGGATGGGCACCGCATGCTGCTAAAGGATGCACAACAGCCTGAGACACTCAACAGTTCAGAGCCTTTTATACCTCCCTTGGAACTATGCAATCAACACCTATTAGTGGAGACAGAGGAAATGCCCATTAACATTCAGCGACAAATGCTTGCAATAAAATTTACATTCAAGGCATTGCATTAAGGACAGCCATTTCCATAAAAGTAAAGGTAGTGGTCACTGTATTATGAAAGCTTCTGACGGGCGAATTAAAAATCTAGCCAACTGCTCTAGTTTCAACACACGGTATCCTATCACTTCAGACATTAAATTTTCCAGTTTACTACCAGTGGTTTAGCATGATCAAGATGCAGTCAGCTTTCAAGTACCAGTACATTATTACTATCACTTAGGAAAATACATTCGATGAACTTGTAGCAGACAGAGGTGACACTACACTGCAGTGCAACTTAGGTGATTTTCACATGTCAAATGCTTTTAATGTGCTTCACACCAGCTGCCAGAGGCACTACATTCAATGACACTTGTGTGCTCTCTCTTAGAAAAGTTTTTCATTCCATTGCTAATAAGGTATGGAATTACATTTGACTACCGAATGTTCTTGTTGTTAGGTTTGTTCTGCTTTCATATGAAATGCCTCAATCTTGTATTCGTCTTTAACCCACTCCCTGTGCAGCTGAATCAGTGTTACTGATTCTGCCCTAAAGAGTCTCTTTCGCTGCATCAGCCACTAGTAGTACACATTTTCACTCCTACATTCCAGAAAAGTGGCCAGATTTTTCTTATCTTTATCTTGATGAATTTAAAACTGTGCAAGAGGAATATACTGGATGTGCTTATATTTGTTCCCAGCTTCAAGTCTGGAAAATTGGTAATTACCTAGAACAGATTCTATACTTACCATGGAGGCGGTGGCAATTTTTTCTCTGTCTGCACAGTCCTTGGACAGTCTAAGGGTACTGACTGACCACCATGCCATCCTCGACTGATAGGCGCATTTGGATGCAGATAGCAAGAGGCATTTGTTCAGCACACCACTCTCCCAGCTGGTGTCAGTTTCCATGACCGGGGGAGCCACTACACAATCAAGTAGCTCCTCAGTTGCTCTCACATGGGCTGAGTGCATCCAGCTTGGCAAAAACGCTTGGCAGACGCTGAAGGTGACCAATCTAGTTGCCAGCCAGTCCTGACAGTGTTTAACTTCAGTGATTTGATGGAACTAGTGTAACCACTGGCAAGTTTGTTAGCAGTGGCAATTTTATAGACTCTTGAATTTATATTTTCAATTTAACTCTCAAGGATTTTTAATTGTAGTGGACCCCCAGAGCATCCTCAAAAACATTGAGCATTGGAATTGGAATAAACCAACTAACTTATATATTCTGGATGTGATTAAGGAAATTTATCACTGTCATAAGAAAGACCAGATTATTTATCTTCCATGTGTACATTCTCATGTGAGTATAAAGTACAATCAGAAAGTGAACATCTTAGCTAAACAAGCAATATGGACAGGTAATATTCTTGACTACAAAATATCACATACAGATTATATGCTTGATGTAATGATGCTCTACTCTAATGGAAAGAGAAATGGAATGAATTTAAACAACAGAAACATCATTATTAAGCAATGCTACAATCGCAGGTTATCTCCATACCATGGTACAAGATGGCTCAATTAAACCTTTTCATGACATAACCATAACTTGTCTTTGGTTCAGCCATACTTCCTTCCCATTTCGTTAATAGAGAATTAACATTTACAGTTCACCTGCATGTGAGTGTAACCCCAAGACAAGCACTGTTTTAAATCACATCCTCTTTTCTTGTGTCAAATGTGAACAGAAGGATTTTATGGAATCAGTACTGTCATTGGGTTATCAGCTTCCTTTGTCACCTACTCACACAGAACATCATTGAACGGGTAATGAAACCGTAAGTTCAGGGCCCAGTAGCTTGTGTATTGTTTAGTAAATGCACAAACATGTATGTTTAAACTGAAAGGCACTACACAGAATTGATAGAACAATCCATCATGCAAAAGTGTGGTCTACTTTCTCGATTCAGAGACCAGCCTGAGTTTCCAATATCCACAGGTAATGTCCAGTGACAATAAGAGCAGTGTCCAATAATCATTATAGCAACTCATCGACTGAAAGTGATCCATCTTTTCCTCTCACTACTATCTTACCTCACTTTCGACAATCTAAAACAAGATGTAGGTTACAATCGTTTTTTGGGACCACAAATAACAGATTAATGTATCCACTGGTGGTCCACTCAATAACACCCTAATGTATTATTCAGTTGAGCTCTTTCTGTACAGCTTCGGTTTGAGCACATAGCTTTGAGTAAGTCTTTGTAGCACACTTCTTGTGAGGTATCATAGTCAATCTAGACTCAAAATCTTTTATAGTTCCTGGAGAATTGGAAAACACAACACTATTCCATAACAAGAACTCCTTTAATGTTTTCTTAACCGTTTCCAACAACATCATCTTATTTTTGACTCTCTCGATTACTTAATCCCTAATCGGTTTTTGTTTCTTAACCAGTGGTTTACACTTACTTTCAGAAACTTCCTTTCTCTCTATTCTAACTCTCTGTACATTAATTAGTGAAATCTCTTGCTCCCCCTCCAATTCTTATAAATACTGAACTTCTAAGCTTCCCATAACTTCGCTCTTTTGTTTTACCAAAGGCACCCCCAAAGACTTCTCCTTTATATTGATTTTCAAAGAGCAATGATCAAAAGTCATTTTACAACAGTAAATATTTAATAAAGTCAACATGGACAATCATACTTACACTTAGCAGCGGAATAATTAAAATATATGCTCTAATATGACATCCTTAAACTGCACAGGCGAGATTAATTTTTTCCTATAGCTTTTGAGAACTTTCTGGTTGCTCCAAAGATCTTAACACTCAATACCGACATAACTACCATGTCTGTTTTGCTGTGAAAGACTTCAATATTCTTAAGAATTTACAGAAATCTCAGATGCACTAGCTCACACCCTAAACCTCCTACTATCATCATTGAAACAGGATTAATATCAATTATAGTTCCCATAACAAATCTTTATTCACAGCTTCTTGGTCGAAATGTGGCTTGACCAGTGAATTTTCGTGTTTCACTCTTTCTTAAAGCAAACACTGATACCCTTGAAGCATCCTAGAATGAAGTTCAGAAGTTCATAAGTGCACTGTGCTTTGCACCACTCGGCCTGTGAGTCTAAAAGCAATGCATTTTCATTACTTAGCCTGTAGGGATTGTCATATTCAGAATCCTCATCAAATACAAATCTGTACATAATGTTGTTTCTTTCCTAGAGATACACTTTTGCACAATTTCTTTCCTTATTCAAGTACCCTAATCTGTGCTTTGGAAGACTTCCCAACATTGGTCTCTTCTAATTTTGTTTTGAAGTCGACAGTTCCCATAACTGTCTATTAAATGGTTTGTTATATATTATCTTCTGTTTCAAATGTCTTAGGTTCCTGTTCATTAGATGGCCATGAAATGCTCATTTGTACTACCTTCACTATCCAAGGACAACAGTGTCCCCACCCTGACCAAGGTCGCTAGAACTCACTATCAGATGTGTTACTTGGCCAACCAGTCGACTGGTTGTGCCCAGGCGGTCCTGCTGCATGCCCTCAAGGTCAGTTGGGTGGAGACCCCATTCTGCTCTTCCTGTCCTCACTCAGGTGATTCTGCACGCAAAATTTTCTTTAAATTTTGGTACCTCAGACCTAGCTGTCCCTCGCTGATCCCACAATTAGGTACTGTATAGTTTAATGGGTTGTGTGGAATATGTTGATTGCCATATTCTGACCCCTCATAACAGTTCCCATTTCATCGTCAATTGCATGAGTTATGCCTAGCACTGTGACCAAGCACCTGCCTATTGCCATCTTGTCTTGGATGCACATTCTTGTTCCCACTATGCTGCCAAGTGACTGTTTCATCCTTTCCAACATTCTGGTGTAATTCTCATATTTTTCTAGTTGCTGCAACCAATTCGCTAACAATATGGAACAATAACTTGGTAGACATCACTGTATCTACATATGTAATACTCTACCACCAATGTTCATAGAAACCTTCCAAAATTCCACGATCTGTTTGATATTTATTACCACTCCAAAAATCTACCAACAACTACCACTCGGGACCAATATCTTTTGACAAATAAGTCACAAAACTCTTTCAATTTCTCACAACTATGTGCAGTGTCATTTGCCAGCGATCTGCATCACCTTTAAATGTTCTACTACAAAACAGATCTGGTCCTGTTCCAATCATAATACTGGCAACACACCCATAATTTTCTGTATGAATAGTTTTGGATGCAGAATACAATTAAATTTGAAACATCAAAGAGAGACAGCTTCCACTGAGGTAACTCAGTTTTTAACTTGCTCACCAACAATAGGATTAGGAGCAAGCTGCTCCTTTTGAAATGACTCGCACCCTTTCTGGTCAGTGTCAAGTACCTGATTTGTCTTTGACACTCGATTATCAAAATTAGTACGTTAATAGTGCACGATAGTGTCACTAATATTGGTCAATTTTTTATGCACAGACTTGTCATGTATTCCTTGCTTTAGCTCAGCTTGCTCCACAATAGTGTGATAGATGGCTTTATATCCTTCCAATCTTTTCATGATCTGTAGCTCGGAGCCCCTTGCACATGTTTTACAGCTTTTGCCCACAACACTGAGTTTCAAGTCTACCTCCAAAACAATTGTTTTCAGTTGCACCTAAACATGATTACCTAATTGTACTCTGTATAGAGCAAACAGTTTTTCAATGTCTTGCTCTACCTCCAATTTCAGTTTAGAAAATTTGGTAAAAAATGAGTCTGTACCTCCTCAATTTCCATTTCTAAATTGAACATTACCTTATTAATCTCTATTGTATACAGTAATTTACCTTAGTAATTGCCGTTTCTAACTAGAACTGAGAATAGCCTTGTCGTTTTGTAATTTGGACTTCAAGGAACTCAACATCTCAATTCCTAGCAATATCAAAACTTTTGGTGTGTCAGACTTGACATCTGAAGACAACTGCTCCTCTAAGTTACATGAGTGTCATTAGGACCGTGAGGTACTGAACCACTCAGATTGATTACAATTGGTTTAATTTTGACCTCTGCACTGAAACTACACTGTATACGCATTGGGAACATATCAGCAATGAAAACTCGATACTACTCTTTTTCCCTCTTAATTCTGTCCATATTAATAACACCTTCTACTTCAAAGACTGAGAAACCACACAACTGTATAATAAGCAACATTACTGTGAATGACGATGTAATAACACAAAATAAGCTTTGTTTAGTTACATTACCAGTGTCTATATTTGTAGAATTGTCATCATCAGAATATAACTTCAAACATCAAATGAAATCACTGCCTGCACGATTTTATGTGTTCAGATTTTGTCAACATGAAATAAATATTTTCAAAGCTTATTGCACAACTGAGATGGACCTGTCATTTGACACATGTCCTGCCTCAGCCAACATCTATCATGACCCTACACGATGGTCTGTCACTCCTATTTATAACTTTTGGGCCTCCTGTGACATCAGACTAGCTACTTTACTAATATTTACACTTTTGATATCATTTTGTCATACTCTATTTCCTCCAGTGAACACTCTGTTGGAGGACTTTTGTAAATAATGCTAACTCATTGAAAAAGTGTTTTTTGGGTGTGCTCCATTTCTTTCCATGGTTTCAGGGCTTGAGAAGAGTCCACCTGCTTGTTACTAAGTGGTATATGCCTCCCCATACTGCATCTAACATTTAGTTCTTCCCTGTCGTTTCCTTGTGCCAAGCATACAGAAACTTTCAGACACTGCGCTCCGGGTCCCTACCATGGTGAACTACAAGTTAGTGGGCACTCGGCTGCCCATGGCTGTCGTGTGCTACAATGAATGCTGATTCTAATAAAAAAGAATAAATAAATTAATAAATATTACTAAATATTATTGACTATGCTATGAAAACACATTTTTGTAGAATATAATACAATTGCATTATTAAAATGTTCTTTGCCTATTTGTATCTTTTGGCCATCAGACTATGCTTACATTTTAATTGCAGCTGCAGGCGGCAGACTCTGACAACTCTGGCGCCTGTCGTAATCAAGAACCCCCCCCCCCTCCCATATGATCTTCTCTTCATTCAATAAAAAAAATGCTTGATACTGTTGTTCAATATAATATAATTCATGCACACATATGATACATAGAGCTTGCAATACTTCATATCAAAAATCGCACATCTTCATAAAAAAATGGTTCAGATGGCTCTGAGCACTATGTGACTTAACTTCTGAGGTCATCAGTCCCCTAGAACTTGGAACTACTTAAACCTAACTAACCTAAGCACATCACACACATCCATGCCCGAGGCAGGATTCGAAACTGCGACCGTAGCGGTCGCGCGGTTCCAGACTGTAGCGCCTAGAACCGCTCGGCCACTCCGGCCAGCGCACATCTTCATCGTCCTGCCACATATGAGAGAGTTAAAAAAAACTGTACAAAACTGAAGGTTTTTTTCTTTCATTTGTCCACGTCTTCCCATTCATTCATAATTAACGTCTATGTCATCTCTCTGGTCACTCAGTGTTTAATTTTTTGTTTTTTAATAAATCTTAATTTTACGCCATCCTGGAGGCCTTTCATTATGTACCTACACAATTGCCCCCACACTGTACATTGACATAGTATGGAGACATAATTGAGTTTTTTTGTTTGTATTTACATTTGCCAATAGGGGTGGATGCCCTTTATTGTCAGCTTCCTTTTTTATTTAATGGAATGGATATGTCAGCTTATCCTACATATGTTAGAATTCTACAATAAATTAAAAAACTATATACATAATATGAGAGTCCATTACATATCTGAATTTAGGGCGCTAACAATAATGTTCAGTTTGCTTCATTCTCGCTGCTGGGCTTCACGCTGGCGCACTGGCCGATTTGGTGGCTAAGAGCTAGACACTAGTCAAGATGCTAGAAGCTACCATGACACGTGCATGCACTCGCTTTCTTAGTGTTGATTTCATATTGAGTATCACACTTTCACCTGAGTGTCACATATCGAAGAATTGCTGTGGCGTTTGTCTTCATTCTCTGTGAAGTGGGTGTGTGCTTATTATTTAAAATCCGAAGCTGTGGCAGAAGATCTTCGTTTTTACGGCCCAGCAGTCATTATTGCCCATCGTACTCGCATTTTCAACAGAGAGAACCCTAACCAACAGCATCCGTCGATGAGGTAAATACCAGCTCGAGTAAGTATAGTACATGTGTCAATGTGTTAAGCATTGTGAGCTATGATACTCAGGAGTTATTTTGTTGCACGTGCATGTTCATGTCACCACTCTTGACCGTTCACTTGTTGAAAGACACACCTACCTGTCCAAAACATTATATAAATTGCTTGCCTTTAAAGTTCATTACTTCATATAGAGTTTGGTTTCCTATGAAAATTTATGCAAGTATTGTGTTACAAGAATGTACATAACATGATAGCTTATAAATATGGCTAACATTCCCTCCATCACTTATATTAGAAACATAAATTTCTCAAGTTTTAAAACGTCATAAAATTTTAATTAACTGGGTTCTGTTACTACAGTTTGTTTGTTAGTTTCAACTTCCATTCGTTCACTTCACATGTACAAATTAATTACATATCACATTATTGTGACAGAATACAAGCATATTATACATTTAGGTTTCATTTATAGATAGGTTTGTATCACTTACGGGAGCTCATTTCTTCCTTAGGTAGGAGAAAAACATTGAAAATAGGACTAAAACATTGCACATTGCTGGCCTAACTACCATTGGCGTCACTTCATTTGTTTGGGAGGGAAGAAGGGAAATACTCAACTACTGGTTTAAGGATTTATGAAGAAATGGTACTCATACAATGATGGACTAGCAGCCAAGGAACTTTTGTTTCATTGAAATGAAGTGTACCGACTAATCACCCATGTAGTATCATGTTGTTTCTTTTAGCGCTGTGTACTTCAATTCACATGTAGCTTACTGTGAAATGTGAAGTTGTAACCATCATAGACTTATCCTTCTAAGATACCTGGAAATGTCATTATTCAAACTTTCATTTGACATGATAAAAAGTAACTGGTTTTTAGAATGAGAGTTTCACTCTGCAGCGGAGTGTGCGCTGATATGAAACTTCCTGGCGGATTAAAACTGTGTGCTGGACCGAGACTCGAACTCGGGACCTTTGCCTTTCGTGGGCAAGTGCTCTACCAACTGAGCTACCCAAGCACGACTCACGCCCCGTCCTCACAGCTTTATTTCTGCCAGTACCTGGTTTTTGTTCAAAAAATATCTCTAAGCACTATGGGATTAACATCTGAGGTCATCAGACCCCTAGACTTAGAACTACTTAAACCTAACTAACCTAAGGACATCACACACATCCATGCCCGAGACAGGATTCGAACTTGCGACCATAGCAGCAGCGCGGATCCGGACTGAAGTGCCTAGAACCGTTCGGCCACACAGGCCGGCTCTGGTTTTTGTAAAATCTCATGCTTAAATGTTTATTTCTACTTTGCAGCGAATAGGTACTGATAATTCTCACGGAGACACACTGCAACGATGCATATTTCATTTTTCATTTGCCTTATGACCTTTGTATAAATATCCTTACAGCTAAACTGTTTACTCAAGATGCGCCCCATTTCTTCATTTGGTACATGCTACTCTCGACATAATTCTCTTCATTCTGCGGCGTGAAAATGCAGCGGTTGCTGAAAGAAAAAAAAACTAATTGCATTTCATAGCTCGGTGGCCACTGATACATTTCGTCACTAAATATATCTGAAGATATTTCCATACTTTGTTTAAATTCATAGACATTCGTTTATTCTCTTACCCCTTATGATCATTTATTCTGCAAAGAAAATTATTTGACATCTCTCGGGTATTTTGTCGTTAGCTCTTAGCTTGCATGTCTCCTATAGTTTTTCATAATGTTTCCTTTTTGTTCTAAATATGTTGCATATAACTTAGTATTTAATTAATCTCTGAGTACACATAACAATAGGTTCCTTAATTCTTAGATGGTATATGTATTTGTGTAGTATTTCCGTTTACTTTGTACTTAAGTTAGGTACATATTGCATTCCTATTTTGGTTGCACCTTCTGCCAGTCTGTCATACATGTGCACATGTGAATGTCTTCTCTCCTGTTACTGATGTCAGTGCATATTGTTGAGCGTGCAACAGCTAAGCCATAAGCTAATTTAGTCTATACTTTTGCTTCACATGAAGTGGTGTGTTACTTCACATTGTTCTTAATTTTTATGCCTACGTGTACAAATCAAAAGAATTACTTATGCCTATACACATTACTTTATCTTGAAATACACTCCCTAAGAAAATTATACTTAGAATTATGTACACTATGAACAATTATCTTGCGATAAAAAAATGTTACCACACTTCGTCATTCTATAAAGGGTTTTATATCTTCGTGAAGGTGGAGACCCTTGTCTCATCCTGTTTTCTCATAAACTAACCTGTATGTCCCAGGATATGGTATTTTGTAAATTACATATGGTTCTGACTAAAGTAATTGCCACTTCTTATCCACTTTGCCAAATTTTGTCGATTTAGGGTGTGTCTGTAACAGCACTCGTTGGCCTTCAAAAAATTGTGTAACACGTTTCAGTTTCTTGTTATTACTTTTCCTTCTATACTCGGCCTTGTTTTCTAGTATAACTATGGCTTGTTTGATTTTGTCTTGTAGTGTAATTTCTGTAGTGGGTACCTTTGATATGGGTGACTCCCACTCATTAGGTTGTTTTGTCTGGAACATCAATTCATTAGGTATGAAACCTGCTGAAGAATGTGGAAGGTTATTGACCAATTGCATGAAAGGTGTTACCTATTCTACCCATCGGGTGTGCTTGTGAGGTGTGTATGTCCTAAGAAAGCACTTAAATTCTTTAAAGACTCGTTCTGCTGGGCTTGTTCTGGAAGGCTTACTGATAAGTGTTTTAGCCCTATGAGATCATAAATTGTTTCCACTTTTGCCCAACGAAATATGAAGCATTGTCATTTAGTAGTACCTTTGGTTTACCACCTCTTCTCAAATAGTCTCCTTCAATTCTTTTTCTGATATTTGTTGCTGTTGCATTTTTAATGGCATACATTTTGATTTGTTTCGAGAAATTATCATATAGTGCTACAATGTATCTTACTCCTCCTTTACGTCTTGGATATGGATCTGCTATGTCCAGGGTTTTGTGTGGGTATTGGGTGTAGCTCAGTATATTTTGACACATTGGACTGTTTTGATTTTTGACATATTGCACACTTTCTTAATACCTGTAGGAGTCGCCTTCTCAAATTTGGAAAATAACAAAGTGTTGCAATTTTTCAGTACATTTGCCTACTCTATATTGTCCCCATACTTCATGTGTGTGCCTTATAAATTCGTCGCTATAATCTTCATGAATACACACACAAAATGGTTCAAATGGCTCTGAGCACTATGTGACTTAACTTCTGAGGTCATCAGTCCCCTAGAACTTGGAACTACTTAAACCTAACTAACCTAAGCACATCACACACATCCATGCCCGAGGCAGGATTCGAACCTGCGATCGTAGCGGTCGCGCGGTTCCAGACTGTAGCGCCTAGAACCGCACGGCCACCAGCGGCCGGCAATACACATACACCATTGATCAGATTTTTCATGTATCCTATGAAACAAACGCCCTTGCTCTCCTGATACAGTTTATTTACCTTTGCACCTTCATCTGGCTTAAGGTTTTGCATGACTTTACTTCATCTGCGACCTTGCTGTTGTATAATTTTCATTTTCTTACAAAACTTATGGTAATCAGACTGTTGTGCTGTACCTTGCATTAATAACTTTCTGATTTCTGCATCCTGCTTCGTTAATTCACCAAATTCCTCTAAACCTTGTGGTAACTTGGATAAGGCATCCTCAGTGACATTCTGACTTCCTTCAGATAAATTATTTCGAAATTGAATTCTTGTAAATATAGACACCACCTAGCTAATCGACGGTGTAATAGTTTACATGTTAGTAGAAATGACAGTGACTGAAGGTCACAATAAAATTTGGTATCATTGCCCCACAAAAAATATTCGAACTTATTAAATGCCCATATTACAGCCGAACTTTCTAATTCTGACTCAGAGTAAGATCTTTCTGCTTCTGATAATGTGCGACTAGCAAAACTGATGACCTTGAGTATTTCCTTACCTTCTTCCTCTTGCATCTGGTATAAGCATGCCCCCAGCTCTTGAGATGAGGCATCTGTGCATAGACAAAAATCCTTGGACACGTCAGGGTGGCTAAGAATGTTTGCATTGACTAATGCCTGCTTAATGTTATTAAAGTCCTCCTGACACTTATCATCCCATAACCAAAGCCTATTTTTTCGTAACAAATTGAGCAATGGATCACTGTTCATCAGTTGTTGTGGCACGAACTTACGAAAAAACGAAACTACTCCTAAAATGGCCTTTAATTATTTTTTATTCCATGGAGCTGGACAATTGTGTATGGCATCAAGTTTCTTTGGATCAGGTCGTATACCTTCTTCTGACACAAAATGTCATAAAATTTGAGATGCTCCTCACCAAATCTAGACTTTTTTAAATTGACTGTTACTCAAATCTGCAAATCGTTGAAGCAACTGTTCAATGAGCCTGATATTTCCTAACCGAGTGGGTGTGGCTATTAGCATGTGGTCTTCATAAACAGTGACTTTGCTAAGCAATTCTGGGCCTAAAAACCTTGTCGAATACAGATATAACTACTCCTGCACTAATGTTCATTCCGAAAGGTAGAACACGGAATTCGTAACTTGTGCCACCACAAAAAAATGCTGCATATTTTCGATTTTCTTCATGGAGCTTTATTTACCAGTAGGACAACTTGAGATCGAATGTACTGAAATACACTCCTGGAAATTGAAATAAGAACACCGTGAATTCATTGTCCCAGGAAGGGGAAACTTTATTGACACATTCCTGGGGTCAGATACATCACATGATCACACTGACAGAACCACAGGCACATAGACACAGGCAACAGAGCATGCACAATGTTGGCACTAGTACAGTGTATATCCACCTTTCGCAGCAATGCAGGCTGCTATTCTCCCATGGAGACGATCGTAGAGATGCTGGATGTAGTCCTGTGGAACGGCTTGTCATGCCATTTCCACCTGGCGCCTCAGTTGGACCAGCGTTCGTGCTGGACGTGCAGACCGCGTGAGACGACGCTTCATCCAGTCCCAAACATGCTCAATGGGGGACAGATCCGGAGATCTTGCTGGCCAGGGTAGTTGACTTACACCTTCTAGAGCACGTTGGGTGGCACAGGATACATGCGGACGTGCGTTGTCCTGTTGGAACAGCAAGTTCCCTTGCCGGTCTAGGAATGGTAGAACGATGGGTTCGATGACGGTTTGGATGTACCGTGCACTATTCAGTGTCCCCTCGACCATCACCAGTGGTGTACGGCCAGTGTAGGAGATCGCTCCCCACACCATGATGCCGGGTGTTGGCCCTGTGTGCCTCGGTCGTATGCAGTCCTGATTGTGGCGCTCACCTGCACGGCGCCAAACACGCATACGACCATCATTGGCACCAAGGCAGAAGCGACTCTCATCGCTGAAGACGACACGTCTCCATTCGTCCCTCCATTCACGCCTGTCGCGACACCACTGGAGGCGGGCTGCACGATGTTGGGGCGTGAGCGGAAGACAGCCTAACGGTGTGCGGGACTGTAGCCCAGCTTCATGGAGACGGTTGCGAATGGTCCTCGCCGATACCCCAGGAGCAACAGTGTCCCTAATTTGCTGGGAAGTGGCGGTGCGGTCCCCTACGGCACTGTGTAGGATCCTACGGTCTTGGCGTGCATCCGTGCGTCGCTGCGGTCCGGTCCCAGATCGACGGGCACGTGCACCTTCCGCCGACCACTGGCGACAACATCGATGTACTGTGGAGACCTCACGCCCCACGTGTTGAGCAATTCGGCGGTACGTCCACCCGGCCTCCCGCATGCCCACTATACGCCCTCGCTCAAAGTCCGTCAACTGCACATACGGTTCACGTCCACGCTGTCGCGGCATGCTACCAGTGTTAAAGACTGCGATGGAGCTCCGTATGCCACGGCAAACTGGCTGACACTGACGGCGGCGGTGCACAAATGCTGCGCAGCTAGCGCCATTCGACGGCCAACACCGCGGTTCCTGGTGTGTCCGCTGTGCCGTGCGTGTGATCATTGCTTGTACAGCCCTCTCGCAGTGTCCGGAGCAAGTATGGTGGGTCTGACACACCGGTGTCAATGTGTTCTTTTTTCCATTTCCAGGAGTGTATTTTCTATTGTAAAACTTTAGAAGCTGTTCAGCCAAGCTGTCTGGTCTTATGTGTACTGGTACTATAATCTTATTGATACCTCTAGCATCGAGAACTAATCTTAAAGAACCATCTGGTTTGCTTACTGGTAACATTGGATTACAATAGGGTGAAAATGAAGGTTGTGTAATTCCCCATTTAATCATATGATTGATCTCTTCCCATATTGGCTCTCGTTTTGCCCATGGAATAGGATATGACATTACACAAAATGTTTCATGTGGGCAGACTTCAAATTTATATTCATAGTCTTTGATTACTCCTGCCTCCTCACTGAAAACACTGGCATACTTAAATAACAAGTTAGAAAGTTCTTGTTGTTGCATCTCATTTAGTATCCATGATTCACTTAGTTTCCACTCTACCATTTCGTAACTAACCTCAGTGTTTGGTTCTTGTTTAGTATCAAATTTGTTTGTGAAATGTACAGCTGGAAAGGAATATTGTACCAATATATTTGATTCTGGTTTGTTTTTGTTACTTTCATCATGTGTTCTGACTAAGTCAATAGGAAAGATCTGGTCGTTTACAAAAAAGTGGCATTTTCCATTACCTATGTCAATCTGCGTTTTGTATGTTCTAAATATGTCCATGCCAATAAGACAAATAACTCCAAGTTTGTCGATTATAAGAAAGTTGCACTTCACTGTAAAATGAACAGTTTGTAATGGACTAAGTGCCTGATGTTTAACCAGGTTAGTCTTACTGCCTGTAGCGGTTTCCACCTTGCAATTTCCGTCAGGAAATGTTCGGAACTTGCGTCTCTTCTTCAATTCACAAAAAATGCATTTAACATTACGTTGTAAGTAGGCTGTTTAGGTTTTTATGTTGGTAATGCCACGCAGTGCTCTGTATGAAAATTGCTGACTGCACTGTGTGCAGTCTGTAGCTGGTTGGACTCATTGCTGGAATATTCGCTTGTGTGGGATTGGGCCGTTGGATGTGAACAGCCCATAGCGTTGGGCAGTTGGAGGTGAGCCGCCAGCGGCGGTGGATGTGGGGAGAGAGATGCCAGAGTTTTGAGAGATCTGAACGTGTGTCCATCAGAAAAAGGAAATTTGTAAGACTGGATGTCATGAACTCATATACACTCCTGGAAATGGAAAAAAGAACACATTGACACCGGTGTGTCAGACCCACCATACTTGCTCCGGACACTGCGAGATGGCTGTACAAGCAATGATCACACGCACGGCACAGCGGACACACCAGGAACCGCGGTGTTGGCCGTCGAATGGCGCTAGCTGCGCAGCATTTGTGCACCGCCGCCGTCAGTGTCAGCCAGTTTGCCGTGGCATACGGAGCTCCATCGCAGTCTTTAACACTGGTAGCATGCCGCGACAGCGTGGACGTGAACCGTATGTGCAGTTGACGGACTTTGAGCGAGGGCGTATAGTGGGCATGCGGGAGGCCGGGTGGACGTACCGCCGAATTGCTCAACACGTGGGGCGTGAGGTCTCCACAGTACATCGATGTTGTCGCCAGTGGTCGGCGGAAGGTGCACGTGCCCGTCGACCTGGGACCGGACCGCAGCGACGCACGGATGCACGCCAAGACCGTAGGATCCTACGCAGTGCCGTAGGGGACCGCACCGCCACTTCCGAGCAAATGAGGGACACTGTTGCTCCTGGGGTATCGGTGAGGACCATTCGCAACCGTCTCCATGAAGCTGGGCTACGGTCCCGCACACCGTTAGGCCGTCTTCCGCTCACGCCCCAACATCGTGCAGCCCGCATCCAGTGGTGTCGCGACAGGCGTGAATGGAGGGACGAATGGAGACGTGTCGTCTTCAGCGATGAGAGTCGCTTCTGCCTTGGTGCCAATGATGGTCGTATGCGTGTTTGGCGCCGTGCAGGTGAGCGCCACAATCAGGACTGCATACGACCGAGGCACACAGGGCCAACACCCGGCACCATGGTGTGGGGAGCGATCTCCTACACTGGCCGTACACCACTGGTGATGGTCGAGGGGACACTGAATAGTGCACGGTACATCCAAACCGTCATCGAACCCATCGTTCTACCATTCCTAGACCGGCAAGGGAACTTGCTGTTCCAACAGGACAACGCACGTCCGCATGTATCCCGTGCCACCCAACGTGCTCTAGAAGGTGTAAGTCAACTACCCTGGCCAGCAAGATCTCCGGATCTGTCCCCCATTGAGCATGTTTGGGACTGGATGAAGCGTCGTCTCACGCGGTCTGCACGTCCAGCACGAACGCTGGTCCAACTGAGGCGCCAGGTCGAAATGGCATGGCAAGCCGTTCCACAGGACTACATCCAGCATCTCTACGATCGTCTCCATGGGAGAATAGCAGCCTGCATTGCTGCGAAAGGTGTATATATTATGACTTTTGACCACTAATAAAGTAAATACATTGTTTGTTCTCTATCAAAATCTTTCATTTGCTAACTATGCCTATCAGTAGTTACTGCCTTCAGTAGTTAGCATTTTTTATTTAGCTGGCAGTATTGGCGGTCACTGTATTGCAGTAGTCGAGTAACGAAGATTTTTTTGAGGTAAGTGATTCATGAAAGGTATAGGTTATTGTTAGTCAGGGCCATTCTTTTGTAGGGATTATTGAAAGTCAGATTGCGTTGTGCTAAAAAATATTGTATGTCAATTTAGTGATGATCAGACTGAGTAAAGAGAGAAATGTCTGAGTACGTTCAGTTTTGCTCAGCTGTTTGAAAATCAAATAACGTAATTTTCAAAGGGGAAGTTTCAAGGTTGAACCTGTATCCAAAATTAACCTGTATGTAAAATTAACTGTGTGTCAACGTTAAATATTTTCACCTTAATGATTGCTTGTATTTGTTCTTCCTTGACTTTATCTATTATATCTAACTGATACAAATCATCCTTGATGTCACCTTGTTTGTCATACCTTATAAAACATGTTTGTAGTTCTGCCTTGCCCCCACTCCCTGAGAGGTCAATATCCTGGGGCTCAACTACGACCGTTTGTGTTTTCCTACGGCATAGTGTGAGTTAATTCGTTACTTGGAGAAATATAGTTAGTTGCACTGTGTGGGTACTTCGCCAGTTTGTGTCGTTAGCTGCTGTGCAGTTATTTTGGTTCGCTAAGGTCGGCTGCGGTGCAGTGTAAGGTATGGATGGCGTTGTTGCCACACGTTGGCCACTGCTGTGGCTGACTGTTTCCGCTCATGTTCGGCATATGGCCTTGTGATGGTGAATTGTAATTCGCTAGTGCGTTGAAATTACCCTTGATGTTTTGAAAATTTCTTTTAAATCGCTTGTTGTTTCCTTTCCTGCTACTGTACTTATTACCTCTCGGTATGTAATTTTGCTGGTGTGTGTACCATCCTTGCTGTGTGCTTAGATCATGTTTTACTGACTGATTTACACAACTATGTTGTTATTGTGTCTGATTTTCTGTCGCTCCTTTGGGTACAGGTCTTTCTTCATAGCTTAAGTCGATAGAATGAAGCACTGACAGAAAATATTCAGTGTTGTGCTCTGGCGTTGTGACTATTTGGTCTCTACTGCGTGATGGTGGTCGACTTTTCAAAATTTTTAACCCGTCTACCTGTGATATTGGGTTCGTCCAGTAGTGTGTCTTGTTCAAGTATTTTTCAAAGTATCGATGTGGATTACCGTATTTTCCATTGAATGGTGCAGGGTTGAAAATCTCGCGTCTGAGTCTTTCTTGCACTGCCTCAGACCAGTATTTGTCGAGGAAAGCTAGTTCTAATTGGATATGAGTGCTGCACCGTTCGGCCACTTCATTTGCCCATAAGAGCACATCAACTTGTGCATATCCCATGACAAATCTGATTTTCTGTCCTTCTGTCCCGTTGTGTTGAAATACATGATGAAAAGCAGTGATAAATACTACTGGGTTCATTCCTTTACCTTCAGTAGTGAAAGTAGGAAACTGTCGATGTCTCAGCAAACCTTCATCTGCAAGGTAGATAGACACATGGCATTTTCTGTCGTATTTCGGTGGTTATTGTAGTTACCTGTAATTCTGGTTGGTATTTGTTCAGGTATTGGAGTTGTGGGAATATTTACATTTTGCCCTCTACATCTGTCACTGGTATCTGCTGTGGGATTCGTGACAGTTTGTGGATAAATACCAACATGCTGTCGTTTGTTCTGTGAAATTTCCCGCCTGTTGGGTTCTTTCACTTCTACTACTATTTGCTTATAATGCAACTTCAGTACATCTCAAAAAGAATTGTCAAACCAAATACTGAAAAATTAAATATGAAAATTCATATAATAATTATGGGGTGTACTCATCCATCAATTTTTGGCGGTCTGCTGCTGCAACAGTCACTGAGATACTGTATGTCCACTGTAACATGGTGTTTTTTTTTCCAAGAATGACTAAATCGAACATTATGTTTCAGAACTTCTTTTTATTATATCACCTACTTTTTTAACCTTTTTATGTACACTGGTGTAACGATAGATCAGTCTTCTTACAAATTCCATACAATTTACCAAGTCTGACATGCTTACTGCACGACTTTACATAAAGTACTCACATAAGTAATTACATGCTTATTGCACTGAATCTCATAAGACACTGACGTACACCTTACTCCATCGAATGATCATAAAGTACTGACCTCCTGTGGCAACATGGCTGCCCCTTTTATATACAATTCTGAACAATCCTCAGTATTGTTATAAAGGGTTTGTAATAACATTATAATTAAAACTGTTACCTCAAAATTAATGACTCATTTCAACAGTTGCACTAGTTCTTATAGAGCACATAATTTTCAAGTGTATAACATTTTAAGAGAGTACAAATGCTCAAAATATGAAGTATTAAAATTATTTTTACTATTTTCATTAAATGCAAAAGATACAGTTTCGGAAAATGTTCCTACCAATGTATATGTTTCCAAGTTTCCCATTGAATGTGGCAAAAGAGGTCTTTTATTTATTATTGACAAAACACCTAAAGAGACGCCTATGTTTACACACCACTTATAACATTCTCGCTAATTACATTTTAATTTTCTAGTTAATTTTGATTCTCTCAGTTGGTTTTTCCTTTAAATACCACAGACTTTAATTTAGATATTGTTTTAACACAAGTCCATCTCAGTTTCAAATAAATGACTTTGACTATTGCACTCGATCATTTGTTCCAGATTTCACCTAATTACGTCAATCCTAAATATTCCTACCAATTACTGGACCTATATACTTCAATACAACTGTAATTCAGTAACCAGTTTCATTGTGACAATTTTATAAGTATAGGTTTACCTATACCACTACTTTTTGTTTACATCAGTGATTTCTGTTTACTTCAAATTGGATCGAAAAATAAGTGTTTTAAATGGGGTTCAATGGACTATTACATCCCAGTTCACTGTAGCCTATGTATTATTTATATGCATATTTCGAGATCTGGTAATATTTTCTGCTAAAAGATTGCGGATCCTATTTTCTGTGGCCTGTAGTTTAATGTTTACCTCTTTCACTATTTCATTTTCTTTTTTCTCTGAATAGCCTTTTCTACTACATCTGTGTACAACTTACAAACTGTTACTAACTTCTCTGCAATTGTATTACCCTTATGTAATGTACCTGCTTCAGCTTGACTAATGATACATTTTCATTAATATTCTCTCTCTCCTTCTTAGCACATGCTGAGTCAGCTACTAATGGTTTTACCCTTAAGTAAGCTCTTCTACAGCTAGAGGTACACCTTCGTAGTCTTTATTTAGTTTGTTAACGACAGTGGTTACCTTTTTTACTGTCGAACACAACTGGTTTTGTGTGGCTTCAATGTTTGTTTTTGCGGCTGTGATTTTCTTTATCTGTTGTTCTACTAGATGATTATGGTTGTTACAAGAATCTACCTTCTATTTTAACTCCGCAATGGTGCCGTTAAGTTCAGAAAGCAATTCATGCTTTACCTGTGTTTTGATATCATTTAATTTTTCGTCGATTCCAGTTCGAAAGTCATTGGCTAAGTCATCGAATTTTTGTGAGACCATGTCTTGCAAATCCTTGAATACTTATCAATGATCTTGTATCATTGTATTCACATCTTGTGTGATGGTGTTCAGATTGTGTGTCATGTTAGTAACTGCCATATTTGTGCTTCAGTTGTACCACTGTAGTTGCTGTCAGCTGTCCTTTCCAAGTTAATGTTTGTGTTGTGACCATGCAGTGTTTGTAACGTGTTATCAAAATTCATATTGGAATCGCTCTCCAATGTTTTGTTCATGAGTGATATGTCTCACTGGGAGATGTGTGACATTGTCTGATCAATTGTAAACACTGTGTCGTCAAGGTTGTTCTGCTGTGGAGCGTCGTTATCATTTGTCACTCCTGTGACACTCATCTCTGATCTACTTAAACATTCTGCAGTAGGCATGCATGGCGCCTGAACTTAAATTGTTCGATCTCGCAATTCTACGCCATCTTGGCTGCTTTCATTTTCGCTATTGTTATCAACAATGGGAATATATTTTTCGGCCATGTTGTATGAATATGCAAAAAATAAAATTCTCACAGAAATATTAAAAATTTCATATGCTAACCATTACTCTTGAGAAATGCAATTCACGTGTTGTCAAAGCCTGCTTTACGTCTTTTGTGATGTGCAAACTATTGTGTCATAATTCTTTATGTTTTACTGACAATATGCATCACACTGAAAAATTTCTCTATCTACATCAAAAGAGGCGCTACCAAGCGTAACCATGTAAGCAACTTGCGTAGCCGTCCTACCTTTACTGCGCCGCACAAAACAGCTTACTATGGAAAATTTAACGTGACCTACGTCTAATTCTTATTTCTTTCCAAAATTTCTCCTCAATTTTTGCCTTTTTTCTTTACTTGCTCCCAGTCATGATTCATGTAAACAGAAAATACAGGCAATTAGTTTTTATGATTCATAAAAATGTCATAAAATTTCTTACTATAACAATAGTTAACAAACACTACTCACAACCAGTGCCCTAAAGTCCTGGCACACAGGTCTACAGTTGTATAAAAAAAAGAATAAATAATTAAATATTACTAAATAATATTGACTATGGGTATGAAGACACATTTTTGTAGAATATAGCACAATTGCGCTATTGAAATGTTCTGTACTTATTTGTATCTTTTGGTCATCGGGCTTCGGTTACATTTTAATTGTAGCTGCAGGTGACGGACTCAGAGAACACCGACGCTTGTCGTAATAAAGAAAATCCTCTTTATACATTCTTCTCTTCACTTCAATAAATAAAAAAAAAAACTTGAAACAGTTGCTCAATAAAATATTATTCACGCACACATATGGTACATAGAGCTCGCAATACTTCATATCTAAAATCGCACATTTTCATCATCCTTCCACATACGGGAGAGTGGAAAAAAAAAACAGTACAAAAATTGAATTTTTTTCTTTCATTTGTCTGCGTCCTCATAATTAACGTCTTTGCCAACTCTCTGGTCGCTCGGTGTTTCATTTTTTGTTTTTTAATAAATCTTAATTTTACAGCATCCTGGGGGCCTTTAATCAAGTACCTACACGTGATACCAACGTTTAATTAAACTTTAACTTTCTCTTGATGCAAAGATCGGATCACAGTTCGGTTTCCACAAACCAAACTTCGAAATAAAAGAAAGGACACATACATGCTATGTTCCACTCTTCTTTCTTATCTTCATCTACTGTCGCGTTCGCTTCCATGGCTGGGCGGTAAGCGCGGAGGAAAGCTATGCTAGAGGTTCGGGTTCGATTCCAGACCGGGTCAGACATTTTCTCCGCTCGAGGACTAAGTGTTGTCTTGTCTTCAACAGCATTTCATCCTCATCGATACGCAAATCGCGATGTGGCGTCAACTATAAAGATTTGATCCAGATGCCACAGATGGGCTTGGGCTCCCGACCTAGCCACACGCACTATCATTTTATCGACTGTTGTGATTACGGTTCTTATGAAATCGGAAATGAGCGCCGTCAAATGGCTTAGTTCAAATGGCTCTGAGCACTATGGGACTTAACATCTGAGGTTATCAGTCCGTTAGAACTTAATACTACTTCAACCTAACTAACCTAAGGACATCACACACAGCTATGCCCGAGGCAGGATTAGAACCTGCGACCGTAGCGGCCGCGCGGTTCCAGTGAGCGCCATCAGTGAGACAGTAGAGACCCACGTCGATTTTTTAAAAATTAAGTACTGGTAGGCTTTGTGTGTTTCAGTTTCTGGAGACCTTTGGCGAAAGTGGAGAAAAAATGGAGGAACCATAATGGAATGAGAAAATTTTGAAGCCATTTGGATTTATGAAAATAGTGTACTTAGACAAATTCCAGACGATGTACTGAATAAAAAGGTGAACAGCATCGACATTAAATATATGACAGAAAGAAGGATTAAAGAAGACTCTGAACCATCTCCTGTAGGGTAACTTCAGAATTAAAAAAAAAGTACAAGAGGGAAAGACTTAGATGACAAAATTAGTGACTGTGAGGTAGGGTAGATGAAATTTTTTCAGAAGAGGGCACAGTACGATTTCATGTGCAGAGGATCCGGTAATTGACCATTAGTTTTCAGAAAGCTCAGGAAGCGAGATCCCCCAATAAAAGAGTTTGGATCAGGGAAATGGCACAGAAACTAAACGGGGGAATCAAATGAACCCAAAGAGATGAAGTCAAATTCTGAAACTCTTG
The DNA here is from genome assembly GCF_023864345.2 of Schistocerca serialis cubense. NCBI lineage: Eukaryota > Metazoa > Arthropoda > Insecta > Orthoptera > Acrididae > Schistocerca > Schistocerca serialis. The sequence goes on along the minus strand of NC_064641.1, from coordinate 783,428,039 downwards.
CATCACAATCAGTTGTTTTTAAAGTTCAGGGCGTGACTGATAATGACGGCATGTCAGAAATAAGATTATCTTCCACTACTTACGTTAGAGCGAGTACGTTCAGCGTAATTTAGTGTGAAAAAGTATCTATGTTTCAGAATGTCACAATCATTTGGTAGATGATCCCAGGAATGAGAATGTGTTACCCATGCAACAACTGAACGTTTTCTTGTGTCTCACCTGTAGCTTTATACTTAAAAAACAGGAGAAGACTCACTACAATCAGAGAGTGAATCGGGGTTGTATGGTGAAAAAGGTGTCTCTCAGCTGTCAAGTATAGAAAGCATTTGTGAGAATGTTACACCAAAGAAGAGAACGGATGAAACGGATTTAAGAGGTTTTCAAGAATGTAAGATGCAGAGAAAAGCTAAATCAAACTCGGATATCGATACAGTTGCGCAGTGCTGCGCTATTGAGGGTGACTATCAGCATTCGCAGTCGTGGACACCGGCGTGACTTGCTGAAATTTTTGCGTAAGGTATACAGAAATAAGGAGCAGAGGTAACGGCTGAAAGCGAACCTGAAGGAAAAGACTGAGTTCCCGTTGGTGCTTCGTCGATCGAACGTATAGCAAGAGGAAGAGCTGAAACATCCCTGATACCCGTTTCTGCCTCCAACACGCCAGATGCTATGCCCTCCGAATCCCTGTCAGCGATACCACTAAACGTTTGAAACCTGAACCGAATACGCTGTGGTGATAAGAAAGCAGAGAAATTAAAGATAGCTTGATTCTCTTAGTGATCTGTGTATCAAAACACACGCTCCAAAGACGGAACCTTATTTTGTTTACTTTTTTATGAAATGACTTTCGAATCTAAAATATCGCGTACATGATGTTGGTGGCCTACTGATGGACATATTTGTACTGTTTATGTGTATAGTATATGCTATTCATAAATAGCAATACCGTCAATATTTTCTTTTGTCATGCAGAAACACTCATTTTTTGAAAAAAATCAGTTTTACAGTAATAGTCTGGTTACCACATTGGACTCGCACTCGGGAAATTTCGGTCAGTTGTCGGAGATTACCTCCTAAACATATCCAACATGTGGCAAAAAAGTTTAGTAAAAGGATTAGAAACAGTTCTAGCAGTGGCTTTTCGTAGTGAAGTGAAAGATGCAAATTTCGAAGTTAGCTCTACAACAACAAACATGTAACAGAAACCTTTAGTTGTTCTTGGAATGGATCTAAATAGTTAAACAGCTACCTTATGACTTAGTTTCATGGATACAATGGGGTACAGAGGGGCAATGTGAGATACTGTAGAAGATTTACCTTTATGGCAAATTTTGGAAGTCACCCCAACTCATCGAATACAATTTTCCATACTTGTGAAAGAACAGTTTTGTCGTAGGACCAAAAAGCGTTTGAGAGCACCATAATGGGGGTAACTCAAGTGTGTGTACTAGATTAATTTATTGGCAAGTTCTTCAGGTATGCAGAGTCCAATTATCGCTGTCAGTGCGAGCGCGGCGAAACAAAATAGTATTGTGCACGGTGTAGCAAGTTCCGATTGTTGTCCGGCTCGTGTCACGCCACAGAAGGTTGGTCGGTTTCCAGAAGTCGTCTTTGCTCTGCTCTCTGGCAATGTCTTTTGATGATGCTGAAATAAAATTTTCAAAAGCTACCTGTTTACATGAAGGCAGGAATTAGTTTGACAGAAATTAGCGGCTATTTCATACTGATTACTCGCAGTACGAGTGAAAGTGCATCTGATATCGTATTCTGTGTTCCTGGGATGTGGACAACCATAAAGTCAAATTCCTGCAAATAAAGTTTCAAACGGCTAAGTCTGTCATGTGTGAATTTAGCTGATAAAAGAAACTGAATAGTTCTGTGATCTGTGTAAACTGTTGTGTGTCTGCCGTACGTAAAGTGACGAAACTTAGTGAAAGCCCAAACAACACATAACGTTTCGAGTTTGGTGATAGAATAACTTCTTTCAGCCGATGTGACGATTCGGGTAGCAAAGGCGATGTTTTTCTTAACAGTTGTACAATTTTCCTCTTTTTCCTGAAATACATGGACACCAAGAGCAGTATTGGAGCTGTCTGTTGGTATCGAAAAGTTCTTTGTCGGGTCAGGATGTGATAGAAGTGGAGCGTTATGTAGGCCCTAAAGCATTTTTTCGATTGAGAAACTCGGGCTGTGCTTGGTCATCCCACGACCAGAGTGTTTTACCATTAAGATGACACAATCTAGGGGTATCTAGTGCTGAGTGGTGTATGAACTGGCGAAAAAAATTGATCAAACCGAGGAAGCCACAAAGTTGTTTTTTGGTAAACGGAATTGAAATTTCACGTATGGCTTGTAGTTTGTCGGGATCGGGCGTAATGCCGTCTGCCGAAACTACGTGATCTAGAAATTTAATGGAAGTCTTGCCAAAATGAGATTTACTGAGGTTCACGGTAACACCTTCTGTAAGAAAAGTTTGCTATAGCATGCGAAGAACAGAATTATGTTCCGACCCAGAAGGTTCTGCAAGTAGAATGTCGGCCATGTATGTGGTGATTCTGTCTTTTAATTCATTCGGAAGAACAGTATTCATTGCACGTATGAATACAGTTGAGCTAATTGTTAAACCGGAAGGCAATTTACAAAATTGGTAACAGTTACCGAAACATAGAAAGCAGTGTATTTTCTGCAATTAGGATGCAGTTGAATTTGCCAAAATCCATATTTTAGGTCCAAAGTAGAATAGATTGAGGTTCCGTGAAATTTTTGCAAGAGTTCTTCCAGAGTTTGCGGACGATCGGTTTCAGTAATGATGATTTCGTTGATCTGACGTGCATCCAACACAAGACGAAGTGAGCCATCTCGCTTGTGAACAGTGTGAAAAGGGTTAATACATTTACTAAACGCGGTAAATGAAGCAGGCAAAAAGGAATACAAATGTCTCAAAAATGAGATCGGCAAAAGTGCAAAATGGCTAAGCAAGCATGGCTAGAGGACAAATGTAAGGATGTAGAGGCTTATCTCACTAGGAGTAAGATAGATACAGCCCACAGGAAAATTAAAGAGACCTTTGGTGAAAAGAGAGCCACTTGAATGAATATCAAGAGCTCAGATGAAAACCCAGTTCTAAGCAAAGAAGGGAAAGCAGAAAGGTGAAAGGAGTATATAGAGGGTCTATACAAGGGCGATGTACTTGAGGACCATATTATGGAAATGGAAGAGGATGTAGATGAAGATGAAATGGCAGTTATGATACTGCGTGAAGAGTTTGACAGAGCACTGAAAGACCTGAGTCGAAACAAGGCCCCGGGAGTAGACAACATTCCATTAGAACTACTGATGGTCTTGGGAGAGGCAGTCCTGACGAAACTCTACCATCTGGTAAGCAAGATAGAAGAGACAGGAGAAATACCCTCAGACTTCAAGAAGAATATAATAATTCCAATTCCAAAGAAAGCAGGTGTTGATAGATGTGAAAATTACCGAACTATCAGTTTAATAAGTCACAGCTGCAAAATACTAACGCGAATTCTTTACAGACAAATGGAAAAAACTGGTAGAAGCCGACCTCGGCGAGGATCAGTTTGGATTCCGCAGAAATGTTGGAACACGTGAGGCAATACTGACCCTACGATTTATCTTAGAAAATAGATTAAGGAAAAGCAAACCTACATTTCTAGCATTTGTAGACTTAGAGAAAGCTTTTGACAATGTTGACTGGAATACTCTCTTTCAAATTCTAAAGGTGGCAGGAGTAAAATACAGGGAGAGAAAGGCTATTTACAATTTGTACAGAAACCAGATGGCAGTTATAAGAGACGAGGGGCATGAAAGGGAAGCAGTGGTTGGGAAGGGAGTAAGACAGGGTTGTAGCCTCTCCCCGATGTTATTCAATCTGTATATTGAGCAAGCAGTAAAGGAAACAAAAGAAAAATTCGGAGTAGGTATTAAAGTCCATGGAGAAGAAATAAAACTTTGAGGTTCGCCGATGACATTGTAATTCTGTCAGAGACAGCAAAGGACTTGGAAGAGCAGTTGAATGGAATGGACAGTGTCTTGAAACATCAACAAAAACAAAACGAGGATAATGGAATGTAGTCTAATTAAGTTATGTGATGCCGAGGGAATTATATATATGTGGTGCTACAGAAGAATGGTGAAGATTAGATGGGTACACCACATAACTAATGAGGAGTTATTGAATAGAATTGGGGAGAAGAGAAGTTTGTGGCACAACTTGGGTAGAAGAAGTGACCGGTTGGTAGGACATGTTCTGAGGCATCAAGGGATCACAAATTTAGCGTTGGAGGGCAGCATGGAGGGTAAAAATCGTAGAGGGAGACCAAGAGATGAATACACTAAGCAGATTCAGAAGGATGTAGGTTGCAGTAGGTACTGGGAGATGAAGAGCCTTGCACAGGATAGAGTAGCATGGAGAGCTGCATCAAACCAGTCTCAGGACTGAAGACAACAACAACAACAACAACGGCTGCTTCAATGATACCTTGGTCTAACATAGCTTGAAGTTCTTGCTAAACTTGATCTCTGTAGAAAAATGGAATGGAATAATGTTTTGCCTTAAATGGATCATGCGGTTTTACGTGGAATTCGTAAAAAAAAGAAAAAAACTGGACATGATTCCTGGTACATTGTTAAATACTTCAGAGTGCTGTAAAAGGATATTCTGCAACTGGTGGCACCCACAGTCGGTCGAAGTCATACCTTCATTTACCTTGCTGTTAATTGTTTGCACAATGTCGTAGTCAAATTCATCAGGGATATTGTTACCAAGGGTATACGTGTCTGTAAAGAATGTTGTATGCCAATTAGTATTCTTAGATGCTGAAATGACCTGTACTCTGATAATCTCTTGCTCCTCAGCTGCAGAAGTATTCTGAAAAGTGACAGCAAGTTGTCGCGTATCAGATTTCAGTATAAGCTGTGGCTTCTTAAAGTTAATAACAGCGTCATGTTCGACAAGGAAGTCCATGCGAAGTAAGACTTCGGGTTTTAATAGACTAACGATCCAGAAATTAGCATGTAATGTATAATGTGTTATGTGTGATCTCCCTTGGAGACTGCGCCTCGAACTTCAGTTTTACCAAGTGGAAAGGTGGGACAGGTATTGTCGGCGTTACATTTTTAAAATGCTGTTTCATTTATCACTGTTGCTGGCGAGCCAGAGTCGATCCGATCATTGCAAGCCAGTTTTAATTTCAGCTATGGGATGAAAAATATTCTTCTGAGTTTGGTGTCTCTCTTATAATAGTGTTTCCCTAATGTCGTCGAAAGTTATGACGTTTTGCTGAACGGTATCATGAGAAGCAGAACGACATTGTGCGTTTTCCGATTGAACAACGTTAGTAGTCATGCATTACTAGTGGCCTGATTGGTGGCAAAAGATTGCTGCGGTATTCAATTATTTATACTGAACAGTTGTTTTGGTCTGCAGAATGCTGCGATGGAGTTAACGAACATAAGGTTGATGAAGAATGGACTGACACTGCTGAGGCTGATTCTGATGAATTGCTGGTTATTCCCTTTATGTTTGTGGTGAAAATTACTTTGCTGTTGATCACTTCGATGTGACTGCGACCACTTGCTTTTGTGGGAGAAATTATTCCCTTCCGGTTGCGTCAAATTATTAAGACTGCGCTGTGCTGGCAAAGCTGGGCGCAGACACACTGACCTTTGGTTGAGCTTGTAGACCGATTTGTTGTTGAATATTTCCGGATCCTGTGCTGCCGTAAGAATTGCGGCAGGAAACTACTACTGTCGGCGTCACAATTCCGATATTCCTGCTGCTGCTGAATATAATGGTTATCAAAATGTTATCTCTTATTGAAAATGCTTGAAAATCGTTATCAGAACCAAATCTTTTATTTCTCTTGTTACGGAATGTGCAGGATTGTTCGTTGTAAGTGAATAAGTTGTTACCTTGATTGCTGTTATTAAAGTTTTTATTGACAAATAAGTAGTCCGATTGCTAAATTTCTAATAATTCTAATAAGTCCCTGAATGCTGAAATACTTTCATTTTGCTGTCCAGTGGGCGCGGAAGGTACTGGTTCTGTTGTATCATGTACTCAAAAAACTGGGCGATGGTGGGAAAACTGGAGTGTTCAAAATTGGGAAAACTAATTAGTTGTCTTTAATGCCTCGCTAAGTCGTTTCCGACCAGTACGCAGATAGGAATGCATTTTGAAACTCTTCGACAGGGAGACATTGCATCACTAAGGGTCACGTAAACTCGAAGGTCCTCCCTGTAAAACGCTACAGATAAATTCGAGCTTATGCGTCACTGGCCAGTTTGGTGGCAGTGAAAATGAAAATTGCTACATCCAATCAAGGTGTTGCAGGTTTGTGCGGTTATTTCTAAACACCTTGAATTTCTTTATAGACAGGAAATGTTTCTAGTCGAATCCTTCGTGTTGTAGAATTTGAGAAGGTTCGGCGGCGAGAAAAAACTGATTGTGAGATGACTGGTTTGCATCAGTATCACGCACTCTTTGTAGTCTTCTCATATTAGTGCGAGTTTGAAAATCAGGTGACTGTTGCTGTTGCAGCTTAGTTTGAAACTGATTACTTGGAGAAAAATTTCTGATATTGGATACTTCCTGATGTAAACAATTAACTTTCCTATGTACCGAACTGATATGTGCACCAAGCTGGTTAATATTTGCTGAATGTATTAATCTTCCTGAGATTCAGTAAATGGAATGGGAGTTGTGTCGTCTGATTTGTTTTCAGTTTGTTTTCCAAGTGTTTCTAATCTTGCCAACAGCTCAGCACATCTTTCCGTGAACATAAGAATGTGTGTGGAATTGTTTGAATCCAAAGCATCGACTTGCTTCTGTAGTTTGCGTGTAGTTTTGTCCATCTTCTTCAAATCTGCTTTAATTGTGTCAGGGTCCTGCACCAGCTCTATTTGTTCAAGACAGGAGCTTAACGACTCAATGTCATCTGTGCGTTTTTCTTCAACTTTCTGGATTCGTGTGTCAACGGTTTTGAAATCACTTTCATCTGTCGGTATTTGGTTCCGTGATTATTTTACTCTGTTAACCTCATCTGTAACGGAATTGATACTAGCATCAACATGGGTTGTAAGACTAGCGAGCAACGGTTGTTCTCCTTCCTCTTTGTACTGCAATTGACTGTAAAAATTGATCTTTTCCTCTATGTGTTTAAGGAGAAAGTCTCCTTTCTCTTTTCTGAGGTCTCAATGTGAACTTTAAGACATGTCTAACCGAGTGTCTTGTTGTTCTATCCTTTCTTTAACTGATTGGATTTCATCTGTAAGCTTTTTATAGGTTTCACTACATTGATGTCTTAAAGGATTAATGTCTTCTCTCAAAGGTTTGGTGCTATCTGCATATTGCCTGGCTATGGCTTGGATTATATCGCAAAGACGTTTGTCACTAGACTTAATATCCGTATGTACCTGTTTACAACGGTTATCAGCCGTTTCTGTGTAATTGTGTATGATTTAAGCTACTGAAATCGACAGTCTGGACAGATGGTAAATTAGGATGCTGCCAGTAAACTGTACATTACTGTAGGAAACGGAATTCACGTTTTCTGTGGTGCTTTGCAACTGTTCCACCGCAGAGTGGTTACTATCATTTTCAACACTGTTGTCAATAATCGGAAAAATCGTTCATTTCGGTACCGGTATCTGTGTAGTAAAAATGGCGGCGAGTATAGAAGTGTTGAAGAATCGCTCTGTGGAAATTAGTTTTGCAGCGTCGGTAAAGTGTGTATTGTGTAGTGAAATAGTTGAAAATGGAAAAAGGATATGTTCCACTTTTCAAAAGTGATATCACACAGAGTGCTTCGGTGTTACAAATTTTCGTAACTCGTTTTGTGAATGTGGAGTACGTACGTGTAGCCTCCGTCAATCTGCAGTAGAAATGTACGCCGTTGAAATGAACGAAAATGTGTTGCCTTCTCTTCAACGTGATGTGGAGATATGTGAGCCGTATTTACATGTACTTAAAAAAGCCATGAAAAGTGTCACAAGTATTTCAAACACGTTTAATAACAAAATCGGTCGTGAGTTCGAGAAGCCAATGAAGGTTGTGCATCATAAACAATGTGAAAAAACATTAGTGCCTACAGAGACATATAATCGATTCAGTGTTCTAGACGACGAAATACGTACAGAAATAAGTGTAAACAATATAAACAAACATGTGCAGAAAGACAAAACAACAGGCCTAAAATCGCAAAGTGCCAAACTTACAGTCAGTATACATTCAGACAGTCGCGGACGTGGCCTAGCGGAAACTTTACGTACAGAACACGGAATAAATGCTACTTCTTCTATAAAGCCAGGTGCACCGATGGCTGAGCTAACAAAAAACATAAAAGATGCAAAAACGTCTGATTCTAATGGATGTACTGTAATAATTGGGGGTCCCAAAGACGTATATAAAAATGAATTAATTAACGCTACAAATAACTTGAAAGAAACCCTGAGTTGCAACAAGAATGCATCAGTAATTGTCGTTGGAATTTCTGATAGACCTGATAGAAAGTTCTTGTGTGAATGCAGAAACTGCTAAGGCAAACAGACTGTTCAAAAAAAAAAAAAAAAAAAGTAAAGCATTCCTCAATGCACATTTCTTATCTGTTGATTTCTTGTAGCGAGAAGACTTTACTAAACATGGTTTGCATTTGCAAGCAAGAGGAAAGTCACTCCTTGGACATAAAATTGTACAATTGCTAGAAAAAAAAAAAAGAATAAAGAGACCATTGCTATAGTGGGCAATCCAACATCAGCAGCAGTACCTAGCCCAATAACAGCACAAACAGCAAAAACTCAACCAACACTGCAACCAGATTGATCTACAGAACCACCAACTGTGTCAGCAATGAGTAATCCACGAACCACACCAACAGTCTTAACATAACAGCAGAATCAGTAACAACATCAGCAACAGCAATAATTTATGGGCTACCAATTAGTCCAGTAACAGCAGGTACCCAACAAACAACACTATCAGCTTCATCTACAGCATCAGTAATGAGTACTCCAGGGGCTACTACAACAGTCTTAGCAACAACACCAGAAGCCAAACCAACACCACAACCAGCTTCTGTAACCACTTCATCAGAACCAACAGCAGCAATAATTTTTGGGCTACCAATTAGAAGAAGTGTGAGGCAGCCAAATCACCTCAAGGATTTTTAGTGTCAAAGAGGCACAAGAAAGCAGTGTTAAGATAAGTAATAATTTATTTAACTGTGTGTCTAATAATCAGTTTTCAGTCCTATATCAGAATGTACAAGGTTTATGTAATAAGTTGGGTGAACTTGAAGTTTTGTTAAGTGACAGTTTTAATCAAGTAGCTGTTGTATGTGTCAGTGAACACTGGTTACAAAACTCTCAAATATGTGCAGCATCCATTCCCAAATTTAAAATCATAAGCAGTTTTTGCAGAAAAAAGTATAGATGCAGAGGTGTTTGTATTTATGTTAGAGACAATCTTAATTCTAAAGAAGTAAGGTTAAACAAAGCAAAGTGTATAGAAAAAGAGTTTGAATACTGTGTATGTGAACAGACTGACTGTGGTTTGGTAATTGTCTATACATATAGGTCACCTTCTGGGAATATTCGTTTATTTTTTAAAAATCTTGAGGATCTAATGAATGAATTGAGAGACTTAGGTAAAAATCAACAGTTGTACTGGGTGACTTCAACGTAAATTTTAGAAATAATAGTAATGCACACAAGGATCAATTGCTAAATCTCTTCACCTCATATAATTTAGAAGCTACAGTAACTGATATTACCAGGTATGGAGATGGGTGTGAGACAACAATTGATTAGGTGTTTATTAACAAAGAGACCTGTAGTTATGAGGTTGAAGTAACAGATACTGGTTTCTCTGACCACATGGCAATCAAGCTCTTATTAAAGAAATATGGTTAGGAAAATAACATGGCAGTGGAAGCTATATAGAAACAAGATATATTAATGAAAATAGCCTTTGGAATTTTCATAGCATGTTGCATAATGTTGAATGGGACAGAGACTCAAACAAAACTGTAGACTCTAAATATGAGTCATGTTTCTCTGATTATAAATACTGTTTTGATGTCGCTTTCCCCCTCAAAAAAATAAAAATCGCTCTCAAATCTAATTCATGGTCAACTGCAGGAATTAAAGAATATGCAGGTACTCTTAGAAATCTGGGTTGGCATTCAAAGCGTAATGCAGCTTTAAAACCATATCTTAGATACTACAGAAAAGTCTACAAAAAGTTTATTATTGCAGCAAAAAACTGAACAATGATTTAATTACCAAATCAGTTTGGAAGATTATAAACCATAACATCGGTAAATCCAAAGTGACAAACGATAATCTTATCATAAAAAAGGGAGGAAAAGTTATTAAAGACCCTCGATGTGTTGCCAATACGTTCAATGACTACTACATTAACAGTGCTCAAAATCTTATCATGAACCTGGGAACTCAAAAGGTAGTAAATCAAAAGTTCCAGCAAATGAAAAACAATGATTTTGTACCCAGTTATGCATTCAGAAGTAAGAAATGCTATTAATAAGCTGAAAAATAAAATGTCCTGTGGATGTGATGGTATTCCTGATAAGTCATAAAATATAGTGCAAACAAAATAATAATTGAACTAGTTGATATTATTAATACATCATTTAAAACTGGTGAATTCCCTTCTGCACTTAAAAAATCAATAGTAAAGCCACTGTATTATAAAAAGACTGTCCATATACCATACAAAATTATAGACCATTGTCACAACTTTCAGGTTTTGCTAAAGTAATTGAGAGGATTATGTGTGAGAGACTGTTGAGTTTCCTAAACAAATGCAAAATTCTAACCGATGCACAGAATGGATTCAGGAAAAATAGGTCAACAGAAACAGCTGTATATCAGTTCTTGGACCAGGTTTTTACTGCAATGGATAATGAGGACTTAAACCGTGAAATATTTTTAGATCCATCCAAGGCATTTGACCTCATCAGCCATTACATTTTGCTAGAGAAACTGTATTGCTATGGAGTACGTGGAAAAGCATACAGCTGATTTCAATCGTATCTGTGCAACAGATATCAAAGTATTGTAATAATACGTAATGGCACATAATATTACTCAACATATATGAAAGTCAACTGTGGTGTACCCAGGGTTCTGTTCTAGGCCCTATGCTCTTCTTAGCTTTTATTAATGATTTTACTAACCATCTAACAAGAGCAGAATCAGTACTTTTTGCAGATGATGCGAGCCTTTTTTCCTTAAAGGAGTTAGTGAAGCTGACCTACAAGAAAAACTAGCTTCAACAATGAATGAGGCAGCTGAATGGTTCAAGGACAATTAATTATAAATGACAAAAAACCGCTTGGATGAACTTTGGGCACATGAGGAACAAAGTAAAAAATAACAAAAGAGTAGAGATTGGGAAATGTCTGATAGACCAAACTTCTTTTACAAAATTTTTAGGTGTACTGGACAGTAACTTGAGATGGGAAAAACATGTTGAACTACTGAATACAAAACTTAGTAAATACTGTTATATAGTAACAAAACTTAAAGAAAACTGCAATTTTGAAACAGTACTATGTGCCTACTACTCTTACATTCAAGGTAATGTAAGATATGGTATTATACACTCCTGGAAATTGAAATAAGAACACCATGAATTCATTGTCCCAGGAAGGGGAAACTTTATTGACACATTCCTGGGGTCAGATACATCACATGATCACACTGACAGAACCACAGGCACATAGACACAGACAACAGAGCATGCACAATGTCGGCACTAGTACAGTGTATATCCACCTTTCGCAGCAATGCAGGCTGCTATTCTCCCATGGAGACGATCGTAGAGATGCTGGATGTAGTCCTGTGGAACGGCTTGCCATGCCATTTCCACCTGGCGCCTCAGTTGGACCAGCGTTCGTGCTGGACGTGCAGACCGCGTGAGACGACGCTTCATCCAGTCCCAAACATGCTCAATGGGGGACAGATCCGGAGATCTTGCTGGCCAGGGTAGTTGACTTACACCTTCTAGAGCACGTTGGGTGGCACAGGATACATGCGGACGTGCATTGTCCTGTTGGAACAGCAAGTTCCCTTGCCGGTCTAGGAATGGTAGAACGATGGGTTCGATGACGGTTTGGATGTACCGTGCACTATTCAGTGTCCCCTCGACGATCACCAGTGGTGTACGGCCAGTGTAGGAGAACGCTCCCCACACCATGATGCCGGGTGTTGGCCCTGTGTGCCTCGGTCGTACGCAGTCCTGATTGTGGCGCTCACCTGCACGGCGCCAAACACGCATACGACCATCATTGGCACCAAGGCAGAAGCGACTCTCATCGATGAAGACGACACGTCTCCATTCGTCCCTCCATTCACGCCTGTCGCGACACCACTGGAGGCGGGCTGCACGATGTTGGGGCGTGAGCGGAAGACGGCCTAACGGTGTGCGGGACCGTAGCCCAGCATCATGGAGACGGTTGCGAATGGTCCTCGCCGATACCCCAGGAGCAACAGTGTCCCTCATTTGTTGGGAAGTGGCGGTGCGGTCCCCTACGGCACTGCGTAGGATCCTACGGTCTTGGCGTGCATCCGTGCGTCGCTGCGGTCCGGTCCCGGGTCGACGGGCACGTGCACCTTCCGCCGACCACTGGCGACAACATAGATGTACTGTGGAGACCTCACGCCCCACGTGTTGAGCAATTCGGCGGTACGTCCACCCGGCCTCCCGCATGCCCACTATACGCCCTCGCTCAAAGTCCGTCAACTGCACATACGGTTCACGTCCACGCTGTCGCTGCATGCTACCAGTGTTAAAGACTGCGATGGAGCTCCGTATGCCACGGCAAACTGGCTGACACTGACGGCGGCGGCGGTGCACAAATGCTGCGCAGCTAGCGCCATTCGACGGCCAACACCGCGGTTCCTGGTGTGTCCGCTGTGCCGTGCGTGTGATCATTGCTTGTACAGCCCTCTCGCAGTGTCCGGAGCAAGTATGGTGGGTCTGACACACCGGTGTCAATGTGTTCTTTTTTCCATTTCCAGGAGTGTATTTTGGGGGAAAACAGGTTTCGCAAAAAGTTGTTTTAAGCTCCAAAAGAGAGCTATTCGTATTCTGCAGGGTGTTGCCTACAGAGATCCATGTAGAGAACTCTTTAAGGAGTTTCAAATTTTGACCCACCCTAGTTTATTCATCTATGAATCAGTATATTTCCTAAAGTCAAATCAACAATTCTCTTCTCTAAACAGTGAAGTACGCGACTATCAGACCAGAAACAGGCACGATTTCCATAGAAGCATACATTCAAAATCCCTGTATCAAAATAGTGTGATGTATCTACCCAAAATTATGTTCAGTGCCTTACCAAAAGAAATAAAAAGCATACAAGACTTACGTATATTTAAAAAAGAATTAAAGAGGCTACTATTAGGTCAGAGTTTCTATAACATTGATGAATTTATTTGCTATCTAAACAGATAGTGCTCATCTTTTGATCTTTCTGCATAATCCTTCGTTTTTTTCCAACATGCATGTAAATAGAATACAAAATATGTGAAGTTCAATTAAGAAAAATATAAAAGTGTAATTAAGAAAATGTTATTCCCCTTAATGGATTTTCTTTGTATAAACTTTGTAATTTTTTTCTCATCTTTCATGTAAAAAGAAGACAAAATATGTAAAGTGTAACTAACAAAACGCTATTTCCTGTAATTGCTTAAAATATAAATCATGTTCTCTCTCTCTCTCTCTCTCTCTCTCTCTCTCTCTCGCTTTCTTTCTATATGACAATTCCTTTATCATGTATATGTTAAAATTGATGATAATAAATTGAATGGAATTGAATTGAATCTTTAATTGTCAGATTACGCGCCAAAACCTTAACCCTTTTGCGTGGCATCGTAAATCACATACAGGGTACAAAGCCAAAGACAAAAAATATTGAACAATCAAATCAATGGGAAACAAGGTGGAACATAAGAATGCCGATGAACTGTGGAAAATTTTTGTACAAACTAGTAAAGTGCGTTTCTAAAAAAAAAATCTAACTGCTATTATCGCTACAGAGTGGTTGAGAGAACAGAACCTGACTATTTTGGAATTATTGTGTAGCGTGCTGTAACTGCAAGTGGTGTACTTACTCAGCGTCATTGTTAGCAAAACTTTATACAAATTGAATGGTCAATGCAACTCCCAATACCAATAAAGAAATACAGTCACTGCAATATACATTCAGCTCCTTAGCCACTGAATCGCCTGGCCCTCTTCAAAAACGATAACTTTGGTCTTTGGACACATAAAAAATAAGTTAAATTGTCTTACCTCTAAAGCACCAACAGTGTAATACGATATACTCAGGTCTCTCATGAAAAAATATAAATATGCTACCTACAGGCTAAACGGTGTGCAATTCTGACTGTAATACAATTTTTTGACTGATAAATGAAAACATTTAAGAAAAATCCAACATCTTTGCAAAACATATGACCTGGACAGGGAGGTGGTACTGATTGTGGTGAATTACTAACACTGATTTTCTTAGTGAATTATATTCCAAGATAAGTTTGGCTTTTCAAAACTTCTGAGAATTGAAATAACACTATTCAGAAAAATTACAACCTTTTCACTAACTGATTAACAAAAAATAAGATTTATAGAGCAAGTATTATGTAACCTCACTAAAAAAGCATAAATACGAATCATCAAATTACATAAAATTGTGTTAACAAATGTTAGAAACGTTACAAAAGGGAAATATCTATCTAGCTTTATTAATTGGTTTTATTTTATTATTTGTGATTCAGAGTGAAGCGTATAAATGTATGCCATGTAACTACATACATAAGAATATTACAAACAGAATTTTTATCTCAGAGATTTCTCACAGATGAAAAGCATGAGAAATTAATTATCATGTAGTCAGATTGTGAATATTGTATCCAACTGTTAACAAATTCTTTGCTTAGTGTTCTTTCTCTTTAATTCTTCAAAAGCTATTAATAAAACATAGGTGGAGACGCAACTTCAAGAAATAACTGAACTGTAGTCCTGAATGAATTTCTTAATATTTTTAAAACAGTTGTTATTGCGGTATTTGAAATTTAGACCTAAATCAAAACAAGGCTCCAGGAGTAGACAGCATTCCATTAGAAGTACTGATAGCCTTGGGAGAGCCAGCCCTGACAAAAGTCTACCATCTTGTCAGCAAGATGTATGAGACAGGCGAATTACCCTCAGACTTCAAGAAGAATATAATAATTCCAATCCCAAAGAAATCAGATGTTGACAGATGTGAAAATTACCGAACGATCAGTTTAATAAGTCAGAACTGCAAAATACTAACACGAATTCAATACAGACAAATGAAAAATGTGGTAGAAGCCGACCTCGTGGAGGAACAGTTTGGATTGCGTAGAAATGATGGAACATATGAGGCAATATTGACCCTCTGACATATCTTAGAAGACAGATTAAGGAAAGGCAAACCTATGTTTCTAACATTTGTACACTCAGAGAAGGCTCTTGAGAAGGTAAACTGGAGTACTCTCTTTCAAATTCTGAAGGTGGCAAGGGTCAAGTACAGGGAGCAAAAGGCTATTTACAATTTGTACTGAAACCAGATGGCAGTTATAATAGTCGAGGGAAATGAAGGGGAAGCAGAGGTTGGAAAGGGAGTGAGACAGGGTTGCAATCTATCCCCGATGTTATTCAAACTGTATATTGAGCAAGAAGTAAAGAGCACAAAAGATAATTTGGAGCAGGAATTAAAATCCATGGAGAAGAAATAAAAACTTCTAGGTTTCCCAATGACATTGTAATTCTGTCAGAGACAGCAAAGGACCTAGAAGAGCGGTTGAACGGAATGGACAGTGTCTTGAAAGGAGGATATAAGATGAACATCAACAAAAGCAAAATAACGATAATGGAATATAGTCGAAGTAAATAAGGTGGTGCAAAGGGAATGAGAATAGGAAATGAGATACTTAAAGTAGTACTGTACATGAGTTTTGCTTTTTGAGGAGCAAAATAACTAATGATGGTCGAAGTAGAGATGATGTAGACTGCAATGGCAAGAAAAGGTTTTATGAAGAAGAGAAATTTGTTAACATCGAGTATAGATTTAAGTATCAGAAAGTTAGACGCCCTGCTAAACCTGCAGTACAGGACAGGTAGTTGGAATTGTGGAAAGGGGCCAAAATGAGCGGCTGTCAGTTACACTTGAACACATATAACTTTATTTATTTGACCAAACATTGCAGTACAAATTCTTGAACTCAGTTAACGGCTGACGCCACACTACCTTATGCCTTAAGGGCACAATCACTTTAATTTAAAAAAACGGCTAAAAGCCATTAACTCAAAATTCAGACACCAAAAAGAATATTTAGAAGGCAGAAGGTCACACATTAAGTAAGTTCTATAATATGGCTGAAGGCCCAAAAATCTAACACTTGAAAAGCAACAAGGTTAATTTAAAGATTGCAGAAGGCCGATGATTTAAGACTCAAGTTAAAATTAAATACAGAAATCCAAGGCAGGAGGCCTTATCTTCAATTAGGCTGAAGCCCCCAAACAGTCTGATGCTCGAAAGACAAAGATCCTTAATTTAATAACGGCTGAAGGCCCCATGACTTAAAACTCAAGGTAAAATAAATTTAAACAGCAAAGCCTTATCTTAAATTAGGCTGAAGGCCCCAAACAATCTAACACCTGACAAGTAAGGAACTTTAATTTTAAAATGGCTGAAGGCCCATGACTTAAAACACAATTAAAATAATTTTTAGTAGGTAGAAGACCCAAGGCTTTATCCTTAAACAATATTTTAATCAGGCTGAAGGCCCAAATAATCTAACACTTGAAAACCAAGGAACTTTAATTTTAAAGGGGCTGAAGGCTCATGACTTAAAACACCACTAAAAACAATTCAACTTTAAATCAAAACCATCAGCTATGAGCCATACAAATACACACAACAGGAAATAAAAAAAGGCAGTGCAGCTAACGGCGCTCAGAAATACTAACATTCACTTAGCTGAGTCAGGCAGTTGCCCCAACCATTCTCGATCCGAAGACCACCCCACCAACAGACAGTCAGTGGACCCACCGACAAGGAAACTTGAGCTCCACTCGACCAGCACACAACCGGGAGTTCAATGCAAACGTAAAAGGCATGGATGCCCACAACCAAGCATGCATTAAGCCGTTAAACTACACACCATGCTGGACAGCAATAACACGGTGAGGAAAGGACACTGCCTAAAGTTACGTCAACAGCCAGAGCAGATAACTGGAACGTTAACGGCCACAAGGCAGAAAATTCCGCTGGTGCATTTCAACTGCAAATAACCAAATACAGTTTGACTCCACCGGACAGTGCCTAACCGTTCGCCAATTCGAACGCACACATTGTTGCTTGTGGGAATGTCCCAACAGCCAACAACGAGAACCAAACAGCACAATGTGAAGTCTTGACTTGCTGGTAAATTAAATCCAAACTCAAATTTCGTGTCCAGGATCGGTGAGGCACGGACCTTGTAGCAATGGGAGCAAAATGGTTCAAATGGCTCTGAGCACTATGGGACTTAACTTCTAAGGTCATCAGTCCCCTAGAACTTAGAACTACTTAAACGTAACTACCCTAAGGACCTCATACACATCCATGCCCGAGGCAGGATTCGAACCTGCGACCACAGCGGTCACGCGGTTCCAAACTGTAGCGCCTAGAACCGCTCGGCCACCCAGCCGGAGCAATGGGAACAGCCCCACACACTCCGACGCTGCATAGAGACCACCAGCAGGCCCAGCCAAACTACGCCTCGTGTAGATTTCCTCGCTGCTTCACGCCAAACGACCGACTGCTCGCACACAGCACAGCCGGAAGCTGTAAGCACCAGATCAAAGATAGTACAAGGTGCGAATATCGATACACACCGATGCTGCCTCTCACGTAGAGAGTGAACAACAGCATAATCACAATAACACAGAATAGGAACCAAGGTTTAAACCAAAGCATACATGAGCCCAACACGGCTCAGAAAGTCTTTTCTGAAAGTATTCCTATAGCATGTAGTATGGAAGTGAAACATGGACGATAACTAGTTTAGACAAGAAGAGAATAGAAGCTTTCGAAATATGGTGCTACAGAAGAATGCTGAAGATTAAATGGGTAGATCACATAACTAATGAGGAGGTACTGAACATAATTGGGGATAAGAGGAATTTGTGGTCAACTTGACTAAAAGAAGGGATCGGTTGTTAGGGCATGTTCTGAGGCATCAAGGGATCACCAATTTAGTATTGGAGGACAGTGTGGCGGGTAAGAATTGTTGAGGGAGACCAAGAGATGAATACACTATGCAGATTCAGAAGGATGTATGTTGCAGTAGTTCCTTGGACATGAAGAGGTGTATGCAAAATGAGTAGCATGGGTGGCTGCATCAAACCAGTCTCTGGACTGAAGACCACAACAACAACATTATTGTGGCTTCCGTTACCGAACTCACTCTGCCTTGCGTCTTCCTGTCGAGCGAGTCAATCGCTGCCATAAAGAGATTGAGGTCTGTGTATGCACGTGCACAAGCTTTTCACAGATAGCTATGGGAAGCCAGCTCTTTAGTATGCGTAGCACATCTCGTGCTGGCATCGACTCATCCCACTACCTCGTTTTGTTGACATACCTCTGAAAATATTTTCTCAAATTCCCCTGATGTGCCTGGTAAGGCTCGAGGTTGTACTCTTGCTTTCTTGAATACTGGCTGACCAAAACCTTGAAAAAAATGTTTTTCAAAGTTCGGATATGTTTCACAAGTATCTGAAACTTCAATAACCCAGAGAGCAGCGTCTCTGGTTATAAATGAATCCACAAACTGTATCTTTTGCTTCTCTGTGAAAATCACAGGATGGGCTGATTTCCTCTCCTCTGTGAATGTTTCGATCTGTTAGACACTCCTCGTGCTTAACTTGCTCAACAGTTGGCATGACGCCTGCCTCTGCTTCGCCAAGAAGGCCTGTATAAGCGCGAGGACAATATTCGCATTCTCACGGTACACCGGTTCGTTCCGCCTAGCATCTATATGTGCGTTACCGTGCACGTAACTCGTGTTTCACAGACTGTCTTATTTCCTTTTATCTCTTTCTCCAGAGCTGCAATACGTTGTGATATTTCGTTCATCTCTGGAGGAATTTGCGTGCTCAGTTCAAGATTTCCGCGCTGAATACCTGTATTCAGTCTTTCAATAGCGGCATTTACCCCTCCCTCTACTTTCTGCTCAATATTTTGCGTCAGTTCATCCACGATAGTGGTGAGTGTGTTAACCTTCGCCTCTAGCTTTTGCTGAGCGTTGTCGAGACTTTACTTTCGTGTCCAATTCTCCGACCTTTTTCGGCAGATCTTTTGATTGAATAATCAAGTTCGCCATTTGTTCTTTGAGATAATCCATTTCCCTCTTGAAATGAATATAATGGCTTGATCTCTGTCATCTAAAAGTTTATTGAATCTTTCGAGAAGTTTGACATCTCTATCCTTTTCTTTCCGTTCCCACTCAAGTTCCTTTTGTCTATCTCTCACGTTTCTTCTGTCTCTCTTTCTCACGTTCCTTTGCTTTTTCCCTTACGTCATGCTGCCTAACAATAACGTCAAGAAGTCATTAGTCTGTCGGGGCAGTGACATTACATCAGCTGGTGCTGTGGCCAATTCGACTTAGTTTAAAGCGCCAGCCGATCAGTGCCTGTTCCGCTGTTCCAGTACTTCTGCACTAGGTCCAGCCACAACATTTTGTCTTGACATGATGCTGGTTTCCAAATTTTGGATCCCCAAGTCATTTTCCTCAGCTACTTCGATGAGATTCCCTTCTTGCATATCCTCTGTCATCTTGGCTTCGGATGATGCTTCACCTTCAGCTTTGTCTTTCTTACGTGGTCTACCCATGTTCTATACTTTACAAATTCCCACCAAAAATACACAATACAGCAAATATAGACAAACA
Organism: Schistocerca serialis cubense; assembly: GCF_023864345.2. Taxonomy (NCBI): domain Eukaryota; kingdom Metazoa; phylum Arthropoda; class Insecta; order Orthoptera; family Acrididae; genus Schistocerca; species Schistocerca serialis. The sequence continues at coordinate 783,408,038 of NC_064641.1, read as the reverse complement.
TACACATATATACACCACAAATATAAAATACTAGTGCCTAATCACTGACTGTATTAAATTAATTTTAACTGTCTTACTTGAAGCAAATGATACACAATCACATGAATCTGTTCGTGCCTTAGCAATGAGACACCGTAAGTAAAATTCTTTGCTTAGTGTTCTTTCTCTGTAATTCTTCAAAAGCTATTAATAAAACATCAGCCGAGAAGCAGCTTCAAGAAAGCACTGAACAGTAGTCCTAATTGAATTTATTGATGATTTAAAGCAATTGTTAATGCCATATTTGAAATTTATTTGCAGAGAATGTATATGTCGTACTCGGAGCCGTATCTCGTGCAGAAAGCTGTAAAGGAATTTTTTATTAGCTGTGGCATTTAATGGGTGCCAAAAATGCTCCTGATCTCAGCTCAGCTTCCTGAAAACTTATAAAAATGTTTTGCTTTGGGAGGAGAGGTAGACTATAATACTGAAGTAAAAACAATTTTGCTCTAGATAACGTGTACTTAGCATAAAGTTATTGCAATAGTTTACATTTACGTAGGCAATGGCCGACCGAGCGTTGTATTCAGACAAGAGCACAAGAGGGAGAGAGTCACAATTATTATCGGTCAATTACATTGTGCTGTAAAGTGTTAAATAATGTCCTTTGCTTCAAAGAATATACGTTTTTATATACAGGTTCTCTGCCACATTTTCTCAACAACGCAACTACAGAATGTCGTTTTACATTTTTATTATTATTCGTAATTATTAATCTTTATTTAAACCATGAGCCTTTTATTAATTGAAATTCCCAGGAGCACATGGTACATAGCCTTTTCATCAAATCAGTCAATATTCATCCTGGGGTTACTCAACAATTAAAAATCATCAGCTAATGCATGTATAGACTACTAATGCGCTGGCAAAACGAAAGCCATAAACATTTAACATCTTTACTACACTTGCGAGTAGACCTCTGCTTACAAGTTCTCGCAATTCCTACTTTAATCTAACACTTGGAGGCTTCACAAAGTACACCACAAAAACTACTCACTCACATAACTCTACCCACTACTGTGCATCAAGCGCTCTCTTACTCCAACACTACAATCTCAGGCGAGAAGTATTATCTTTGGCTCTGTGGTCGTGCACAATCAGCGAACCGCATTATGAAGCCTATCAGAGACGAACATAGTTTATAATAGTTTCATTTTAGTTAACACTAATATTATTATCATATTCTGGTGCCACATACAAGTGTGCCCCGGTAGACTCCTTTCAAACATTATTAGAGTCATGTTTATTCACGATGTTTACAAGTTGCCCTTCTTCTGCAGCAGCCTTGGCTGTTGCTAATTCAGCTGTGTACTGGACTGTAACTGACACTCGTTGAGTCAGCTCAATGGTTGCACACCAAGGAGGTGATATTAACAATCCTGGTGGCGCAGCAGCCCTCTGGCAAGAGGGGCGGCAGCTGGCCAGTGCAAAGTGGTTCTCGTGTCAGATTCAGAGTATATTCAGCCCCACTTGGAATTCTGTGATGATCCTTGATGACCCATCGGCATTGTACCTGATGTTGATAGTTGTGTGGTCATTTGATCTCCCTATGTCTGGTAGGTTTCAGCACCCAAAGACATCTGAGTGTTGAACGGAAACGTGGACCCTGAGTGGCCCTGTTGTTGGCTTCTGCATTGAAGCCCAGTATTGACAGCACTCTGTGATGTGGTGTCATCGGAAGACAGTTTCTCCAATGTAGTTAATCAAATGAAGGCCATCATCTTGAGTACATCTGCAGCTAGTTCATAGATTTTGCCAGAGCATCTATAACATAGATTCACTACAGTATTGTAATCACAGAATCAAGTGCTGTTAATGTGAATGTCATTGATCGCAATGATTTACTCATGACAAGAGATGGAGTATTTAAAGGTAGCTAGTGTGAGGCTATAATGCAAAGATCAGTTTGTAATGGCTGAATTTTTTCTCCTTATTCTGCTATAGTCTGTCGGTAAACTGAAGAGCGAGCGAGCGAGTCCCCACTCTGCCTACCCTGCTACGTCACAGGACGCTTCCACAGGCTGTTTCACAACGTAGTAGAGTCCCCGCCGCGGCGCGCGCTTTAAATCTGTGGCGATGCCGTGTACAGACACGTCCCGGCTGCGTTTATTTTTGGACAAATGCGTTAAGAGTATAAGGGAAACAAAAGACGATAGCTTCTTCGAAACAAAACATTATAGACTAAGTAATATTAAGATAAGAACGGAAGTCAGGATTCTACTACAAACATAGAACCGAATGCCTATTCATGTGAATGTATGTTCCTCTATTCGTAAGACGAACCAGATATAGTGCAATCAATCTGTAGAATTTAAGGCTTGTTCTTACTTTGTGTTTCTACTAAAAGGCAGAAGTTTTCTTTGAAGGGCTGCATTAAAACTTAAAAATTCTTGCAACACGAAGAGTGTTTAAAAAGTAACCAGAAATCTTTAAATTCGTGTGTTGTATTAGTTCCATTCGCACTGTCTTTGTAAACATGTCTGAAAAGTATTTCCAGTTAAATCCCATTTCACCCAATGTCTTGTGTAAAACATCTTTCTGCCAATGTTTAATGGCGGGAAGTAATTTCCGTAATATGGGCGCTATTTTTTGGTTTCCATCGTTTGTCGAATGACTGATTTTGTGAAACTGTCTATAACGATGGGTTTCCTCCCTAAATTATTAGTTTTTCTTCGCGGCGATTCCAGTAAACCATGCGCCTTGTTTTCGCGTTCCTTCCTTATGCGCCCTATTGTGGCGAGGCTGACGTGTGCATTAACTGCAGTCCTTTGTTTGGGACTGCTAATATTAGCCAACAGTTCTTTGTGGGTCGCCTATTTAACACACGCTGTAGTAACGTTAGAGACGATCGAACGCTCGTTACCCCGCAAATATCTCCTCTTCTTCGTATTCTGCACATTTTCTTGCAATGCAGGGCGATTGTCCATCACTTTCGGGTACTGAAATATATCAGTGAGTACACAAAGCCAACTGACTGACACTGCAACTAAGATCCCACGAACAGAAACGACGTATATCACTGCACGCCGAACTACACCGCGAGACAGGTAACGGGCAACTGATTTTGGGTGGCCCTGTAGGCCAGTGGCAGGGTTCTTCCGGGAAAGGCCACTTCCCCCACCAGAAGCGCTGCTCGCTCTTGAGTTTACAGACAGACTATACATTCACACAACTGGCTGTTATAGCCTGTTCCATGGACGATGGCAGTTCGTGCGTGTCGAGGTACTGATGGGAATGCATTGTTGACAATTCCAGGTGACTATTGCCATACAAACATGCGCACACTTCCCGCTTGAAGGAAACATACATCCTGTAAATTATGCCTCTTGCTTGCTTATGCGGAATTTATCACTTACCACCACCATCAGTGATGACAGCTCGCAACAAATGAAACAGAAATTCCCTAAACAATTCACTATGATCATGCTTAATGCTGGCATTAGCTACGGCATTCAGAGCAGAGCACTCAGAACACTACTGAAAGCTCATTGCATGATGTAGGTGTGCAGTACAAGCCTAAACTTGACAGCCATAGTTTGTGACTCCAACTATAGCTGCTGTGTCAGCCCCTTGCTATGTGCTCTTATGAAATAAATATAATTTCTTACAACATGCCTTAAGAGCTAACAAATATGCTTCTTTCACTTCCTTTCATTTCCCATCCTCTTTTCTGCTGAATGCTTATTCATTATTGGGCAGACCCACTTGCGACATAATGGTTCACTTTCTGCTTCCGCCTCTGTCTGTGCTAAAATTTGTCTGAGGCAATGTTAATGAATTTATTTATTTTTACTACTTTCTACCCCTTACTATTCTGTTCTGTAACATCTGTATGTGCATACTAAGTAAAATTTCATTGTTTGCTGTCATTGCTGGTGTAAGTTTTAATGGCCAGTAATGATTGTAGCTGTAGGTCACACAGAATTACAATTAAAGCTGGATCACCCTGAATGTACCATAAAACTCAACTTGTAATTTTTGATAACAGGAAAGTTTCATACTACATCTACATACAAACTCCGCAATCCACTATACGGTGCATGGCGGAGGGTACCTCGTACCACAACTAGCATCTTCTCTCCCTTTTCCACTCCCAAACAGAACGAGGGAAAAATGACTGCATATATGCCTCTGTACGAGCCCTAATCTCTCTTATGTTATCTTTGTGGTCTTTCCGCGAAATGTAAGTTGGCGGCAGTAAAATTGTACTGCAGTCAGCCTCAAATGCTGGTTCTCTAAATTTCCTCAGTAGCTATTCACGAAAAGGATGCCTCCTTTTCTCTAGAGACTCCCACCCCAGTTCCTGAAGCATTTCCGTAACACTCGCGTGATGATCAAACCTACCAGTAACAAATCTAGGAGCCTGCTTCTGAATTGCTAGTATGTCCTCCCTCAATCCGACCTGATAGGGATCCCAAATGCTCGAGCAGTACTCAAGAATAGGTCGTATTAGTGTTTTATAAGCGGTCTCCTTTACAGATGAACCACATCTTCCCAAAATTCTACCAATGAACTGAAGACGACAATCCGCCTTCCCCACAACTGCCATTACATGCTTGTCCCACCTCATATTGCTCTGTAATGTTATGCCCAAATATTTAATCGATGTGACTGTGTCAAGCGCTACACTACTAATGGAGTATTCAAACATTACAGGATTCTTTTCCCTATTCATGTACATTAATTTACACTTATCTATATTCAGAGTTAGCTGCCATTCTTTACACCAATCACAAATCCTGTCCAAGTCATCTTGTATCCTCCTACAGTCACTCAACGATGACACCTTCCCGTACACCACAGCATCATCAGCAAACAGACGCACATTGCTATCCACCCTATCCAAAAGATCATTTATGTAGATAGAATACAACAGCGGACCTACCACACTTCCCTGGGGCACTCCAGATGATACCCTTACCTCTGATGAACACTCACCATCGAGGACAACGTACTGGGTTGTAGTACTTAAGAAGTCTTCGAGCCACTGCATACTTGGGAACCAATCCCATATGCTCATACCTTAGTGAGAAGTCTGCAGTGGGGCACCGAGTCAAACGCTTTCCGGAAGTCAAGGAATATGGCGTCTGTCGGATACCCTTCATCCATGGTTTGCAAGATATCATGTGAAAAATTTCCGCATGCAAATACAGGTCGGTGTGCATTTTCTTCCTGTATACTTTGTGGCCCAGGGTGCCATCCACTCTTCTTTTGACCATGACATCCAGGAATGTTAATCTTCCTTCTGCTTCAGTCTCCATAGTGGATTTGATGTTCAGATGTATGGAGTTCAGGTTTGTAAGGAAGTCTAGGAGCTTGTCCTTTCCATGGGGCCAGGTCACGAATGTGTCATCCACGTAACAGAGGATGACACCAAAGCTTCCTCCTCAAAGTACTCCATATAGTAATTCACGACCACAGACAAGAGTGGGCTCCCCATTCCGGCTCCTTCTGTTTGTTCATAGTATTTTCCATTAAAGAGAAAATATGTGGAGGTCAGAACGTCCCTGAAAATGTCGGCCGTCTTCTTGTCAAATTTCTGTGCAACAAGCTCAACTGACTCTTGAAGAGGCACCCTGGTGAATAATGAAACAATGTCAAAACTCACCAGGATATCTGAGTCTTTCAGGGACTCAGTTCATCAGTGCACCTGACAATGACGACATCTCTGATCGCCGAAATATTGTGCCTGTTGGACACTATGGACCGACAGTACACCCATGGGCTGTTGGCGCAAGAAATACACTGGGAGAAACTGACGAATCATGACATCATTTCATGTTTCATGTGCATCAATGGCTCCTCAATGTGAAATAAAAGGAACTGACTCCACAAAGCTTATAAAGGTCCATGTTCACATCAGCTTTTATGCCCCGTGTAATGACAGCTTTAGCATCACTGGCTTGTGTGATATGGGTCACCAATTCAGACCTACCCATCAACAATTATTTGTCATTTAGTATTTATCATTTCTGGAAGATTCTTGAAATTTCTTATGTTTGTATATTAAGGAATATTTGTTGCTTGTATAAATAGTGGCACTCTCTGTTCACTATTTCAGTCCTGCTCTGCCTTTATGTTGGTATTCATAATAAACATGCTTTATTGACAACTATGTTCTCAGACGTGGACATGAGAGTGACAATCTATTAAAATAAAACTGACCTTCACAGTCTCTATGTGACAACATATTAAAATAAAATTCAGCCCCACAGTCTCTATGTGATTTTCAATCAGGATCTTAATTAGATTAGTAGAGAGGATTAATTATGAGGAAACAGAATGCTTAGACAGTACTTACCGTAAGGAGGTAGATTTGAAGTGTAGTATGTAGATAATTTAAAAGTAGAAAAAACTACACCTAGGTTTTGTAATTGTTAGTTCTTTTTTCAGGGAGGAAAAGTTGTCAGGTTGGGGGAGACTGGAATTGACAGCAGGTAAGTCAGACCCAAGATTGACAGGGACCCATCCCTTAGAGGATTAGTAGGATCAAAAATGAAGAGGGAGGGATCAGAGAGACAAGAAGATCAAAGATAGTAAACTGGCGATAAAAGAGACACACTAAAACAACATTGATTCTCACTTTAGGAAAATGACAATGTTTTGATCACTAAACAGATGCCAAAATGTGATACATCATGTACACACACACATTACAGGGAGAAAGTGGTCTCTGTACTCCTGAGTTTAGTGCATCAGTCCCACATGGCAACACAGTATAAGCAGCTGGAAAGTGCACTAAATACAAATGGAAAGTATGGTACTGTTTATGAATATCAGGAAAGTAAACAAATCAAAACATTTTAAATGATTATCACAACTCTCCCACTTCAATTAATAAATGTTTGACACATTCACTGTCTTTTGTCTCTAAGATTTTCGGTGTTGAGAACAGAAAGTAATCATCTTATACTTTATTGAAGTTGCTTCTAGTGAGTGGGTCAGTGAGATTATCTGCTTGCTGATCTGCAGAGTTGACTGGTTCCAGGTTGAAGCTGCCGAGTTGAACTTTTCCCATACAAAATGATACTTCACATCTATGTGTTTTGTTCACTTAAGATGCTATGGTCTATTGATCAGCCAGGTGGCACTTTGACAGTCAACATACAAGGTGGTAGTTATTGCTTTTAGTCTCATAATATTTTGCAAAATTAATTGTATCCACATGATTTCTTTTACAGCTTGATGGGAAGCTAGATATTCTGCTTCTGTTGTTGACAAGTCTTCTGCCTCTGAGAGTTCTAAGCTTTGGTGGCTTCATCAAATTCAACAACAAAACCAGTGGTTGATTTTTGAGTAAAAATATCTCTTGCATTGTCTGGGTCACAAAAACAGACAAACAAATATTCCCACTCCCTGGATAATATAAGCTGTAAGAGACAGTTCTCCTTAGGTGCTTTAAGATTCTCTTCACTGCATTCCAGTGTGTCTGTTCTGGTTTTTCAGGGCGATGACTAGCATTGTGCACTGCAAAAGTGATGTGTTACCTGGCTGCCACTGGTAGATAAAGCAAGCTCTCACAGCTTGATGATATTGAGCACAGATAATTTTCAAAGTGTGTCTGAAATCAGAGCACTCTTAGCCATGATCAGCGGGTATTTCCACAGCACTGGCATTCTCCATGTTGTACCATTCCAGCAGTGCCCTTACATGCACCTTTTGATTTAAGAAGAGAGAGCCATCTTGAAACTGCTGTATTTACAAACCAAGATAATTGCTAGCAGTAGCAGTGCTCATAGTTACATCAAATTCCTGCTCCAAATGGTTCAAAACAGTTTATGACTTCTCTAGACTCCAATACAACCATCCCATCATCCATGGGAATAGCTAGGGAACTGTTGGAAGAGTTCACCCTTGTCATTTACAAAAATGCAGGGATTTGGAACTGTACCTATGAGGCTGGTAAACTTTTGTTCGACAGTGTAGATGCTTGTTTGAGTCCTTAGATACTTCTCTTCAGGTGATTTAATTTCCTCTTCTTCTGCCTGATTGAGGCTTTCTTCTTGTATAGGCTGTTCACTCTCAGCAGTTTCAGACATTAGGAATGGTTCACCTTCTTTCTTGACAATTTTCTCAGCTTGTCAATCCTTGCATAATTTGACCATGTATACAACATCACAATATGTTCTAGCTTGATCTGTATGAGGAAACCAAACATGGCATCCTTTCGCCTCTGTATCACATCCAAACAGAAAACCTTTTTCAGTTCTGTAATCCTATTTCTGCCACCTCTCCTACGGGATGTTGTGTAAAACATCTCTTCAAATATCCTGAGTTTGGTCTCATCACAGTTCAATCCAGTCCATAATCTGTGAGATGATTTTCTCTCAACACTGCTTGTGCCTGTTCTGTACAGAATATAAGTTGCCATGTTTATGGCTACAACTCATAATCGTTCTGGCAGCCTATTTATGAGAAGCATGTCCTTGCAGTCTTCACCAAAGTTCTATTCCTAGGTTCACATGCACCATTCTAATGTGGACTCTGAGCTACTGATGTTTGATGTATTACCCCATGATGCTGCATTATTTTATGTACCTATTGATTAATGAATTATGGTCCATTAGCAATTCCGATAACATTAACAGTAGAGGGTCATTGCCGTATTAGAGCAGAAATTCACAGATGTTAACATCACCGTTCCTAGAGTTCTGACATCATTGCATCCAAAAAATTACACCAAGACCATGACACCATCATGTCACTATTGTGTTAAGGCCACCCCCACCCAGTCACTCGCACCCCATGCTCCCCTCCCCCCCTCCTCCCCTCCCCTGTAATTAATTTGCATCTGGTTCTGTTTAAGGAATTTACCATGAATTGTGGTGCTTAATAAAAACAACAATCATGGGCCAGCTGTATTGTAGAGAATAGCTTGTGAAGCCTATGATAGTCATGTCACGAGAGTAACTTGCACATATTTTATGTACAAGTTTAAATGCTAAGTGTTACTGGCTACATTGCTAGGAGCCTCATTGAATGTTATTGTATCTCTACAGGAAAATACAGTAACAACAGCCACAAATATATAATTCTCCATCGGATACTGTAGTGAGAAGCAGAGTTTAATGCCACATGACAGCTGTTCTGTAAGTTACTTGTTAACTGGCACAACATGGAAGCATTTGGCATGGAGTAGAGTGAAGCACTTTGTAAATACTGCTTGCTGGTGTTTAAAACACTTAGTCTTGCACAGGGCGAAACACATGATCCATTCTGTAGATATACTGTACTTGTAGCCTCCAGACTGGTTATATCATGGATTTACCTAAGAAAGATGTAAAATTTCCCCATAGATGTGTGCCTGGACACTTTATGAAATCTATAAGCGTGCAATGGCGATAGAGGTATGCTGTCTGGGTGCAGGCTGGGTTCTCAGTCGAAGATGGGGGATATGGACAGCAGTAGAGGCAGGTCCTGGTAAAGGTGCAACAACTCATACAGTTCAATGCAATGTCTGCTCTGCTGCAGTCACAGGCTGCCACCAGGTCTTCTCTAATGTGGAACATTATGTCGCTCCAGTAGCATGGTGATAGCGGGACCCAGAGTCAAAGTCTGGGCTGACAGTGAGGAGCAGGGCAGACAGGCAAAGACCCTCCTCCATGGACTGGTGGTGACAGAGTTCACAGCGAGGGTTCCTGGCTGACACACAGTAGGTGTCATGTGTGGCCCCGCTGTGCTCGAATGTGACATACTTGACTGGGCAAGTGTTTAAGAGCTTGTTCCTGGCACTGAATTTGTGGAAGGGCTGCATTTGTGAGCCGCGGTGAACCAGTCTGGCATAATCGTCGATGGTGCAGGAGTCACTCGAGCCAGAGCAGCTTCTCAAAGACTGGCTCAGGGCATGACACCTGGGATGGTGTCATGGAAGTCTTGCTGTTGCTGAGGGGTGTTGATCAAGCAGGGACAACAGCCAGCAGTTGGGGTCAATGTCTGTGGCTTGTGACCTGATTTCAGCACTTGTGGTCCAACAACATAGGAGCTGATTGCTCAGTTCAATGACCAGTGTCTACTGTCTTGCTGCAGCCTCGTTGCAGTGCTGGACTCTGACTTTGCTCTATGTTCTCCTATAGTTTTCTCTCATTACAGGCAGTTACCAATAACTTTATTCCCTCCTGAGCTTGTGATTTGACATATAAATTTCTTTTATGTCTTTACTCTGCAATTGGACTTCAACCTTGTTATACAGTTGGTTGCAACTGTCTTATCATTGACCACAATGACATGGCTAATTCTCTGGCAGTCTCCTTCCATGCAAAAGCCATGATTTGTTATTAGATAGTCAAAAATCTCCATTTTAATAAAAATCTTGTGTTAATTGTATTTCTGACCTCATGCTATTCTCCTTTTAAAGAATGGTCAGCAGTATTAATATAATTAATGACTGCATTCAAGTTTTGTATCTAGGAGCAAAGTACTGGGCATTTTTTTTCTGCAAGGACATCACAAATATTGAGATTCTACAACAAACATGTCCCCAGAATTTTTTTCTTTGTCCATCACCTCAGTTGTAAAATTGGCAGTTTGATAGGATGTCAAATCCATAAATTGGTAAACTGGCTTTATAATTGGTAAACTGATAGGAAGCCAATTTGGAAATTGGAAAAATTGACAGGATACACCAAAATGCAGATGTAACAGCCAAGAGAGAGTTGGCAGATATGTCAATACACCCATTCCTGCATATGTGCATTTACATTAAGATATCTGAGTGCTGTGCATTAATGATTGCTGAACTGCTAGCCTCCATATGTGTTGTAGTGAGAAACAAAGCTGAAAAAAATACCTACTTAAACACTGCAGTGAGTGTGACTTTGTAGCATATTTCACGAAAATGGTGGCAAATATTAATGTATGATATTCTGACATTATAGTGAGTCTGTGAATTTTACAAAGATGTCAGGCATCTATGGAAATTGTGTGTGACTGGACCTAAAAATGGTAACCAATATTACCATAATTAACGGCTTTTGTGTCTAGTAGCAAAGTACTGGACATTTTCTATAAGCTCTCCACAAATATTGAGACTGTGTAACACATTTACACAGATGGCTGACTGCTTCCATGTTGAGATTGACATTTTCTGACAGGCTGAGTCATGCAAAAAGTATTAATGTGTGATGGTATTTCATGGTACAGATGTAGCTAGGAACCTGAATCACACCACAGCATTCACATTTATTGAGTGATCACATTTTTGTTCCCACAGATATGCATTGTGGCATGGAAGTGGACCTGGGCATGGTACACCATCGGCATCTGTACTAAACACATCACATACACTCCAGTCTGGCAGCACAGAGCATGGAGGGTACGAAAAGAGTACATTTTCCAGATGAGATGTTTATAGCAATTTACATATTGAATGATTGGGATTTTATGGTATACAGAGAGGCCTGCATTGGAATGTGGCAGCAGGCTGCCATGGGAAATTTTGCTTCCAACATTGCATAGCCACGTAGAACTCTAAGTTGGCAATTTTTGCAAAAAAAAAAAAAAAAAAAAAAAACAACAAAGAATTGGTATTAAACTCCACAAAGAATTGGTATTAAACACTAGGCATACATTATCCAGCCTGCCACATTTAGATACTATGTAACCACCCTTTCTAAGCAGATGCAGAAGTGAACAGATTTTTTTTATCTCTTGAGCTGTCCCATTCCTATATTTTCAACACTACTCCAATGTATGGCTGCTATTTACATTGAATACTAATATCTTATATTGCCCAGTTGTAGCTAGATTTCTCCTTATCCTGTGTGTAAAGCAATGTGTAAACTTTAGCTTCTCGTTTTTTCAGTTGTAGTTTATATTCTTCCTTTATGGCAGTTGTCTTGACCATATACTCCATTTTTTCATTTCTTAACTATGATGTCCTTCATTTCTCATTTTATTTCTCATATTATATATATAACACATTAATGATGCTTAGAGGCTATTACCCTGTAAACAAACTGTATAAAACTGCTAAACACCACACAGCAGCTGTTCTGTAAGTTATTTTTTAATTGATATGGCATGGAAGTGACTGGCACAGAGTACAGTCGAGCACATTGTAAATACTGCTTGTTGGCCATTATATAGGGTTCTATTCCCAGCCATAAGATTCTGTTTTGGTATAAGCTGGTGGGCATCCATTCATCTGTTAAACTGCTACTTACATGCATTGGAATATAAGGCAGAAAATAACTGAGTGGCATGTGCTGTATCCTCATACCTTGACATGTTTTAGTGTAGTGTGATTTCTAAGATACTCTGTATTTGGATGCTGAATGCTGTGATATTCTCTCCCAATACATATGACCTGCAAGTAATGTGTATTTGGAGTAAAAAATTTAAATGCAGTCTAATGTGGAATGTTCCATAAAATGAAAAGTTGCTCTGTGGGGCTATTCACTTCACAGCACACATACACACAAACAAAACAGTGAAATTAGATGGCAAGAACAACCAAATTTAAAAGAGAAGACTGGAAGAATATCTGACCATAAGTGTTACCATCTTAGTCTACACCAAGAGGATTTTCCTACCAGTTCAAATAACTGTCTTCAGTAAAAAAGAGTTAACCATTCTGATTATTTTGCTTTTTGTGTTTGTCACACACATACATAAATTCTATGACAGACTGATATAGGATCTGAAGCAACACTTTCAAGAGAATTAAATATATACTAGTTCAGGGTTGACTTGTGTGGAAGTACATACGTTCTGGGTAACCAGGGCTGATAATTGTTACAAAACTGTGCTCTGCATGCCTATAGTTGTAATTAATTTATAGCAGTAATTGATTACACAAACTACCAAAACATTGATAAAGACAGCTGTGCTGTTGAAAATCTCTTAATGAAATTTTATGTTGTTCTGCTGGATGATTGTCTATTTTCTACAAGCAAATTACATTTCAAATTCATTATGAGATGTACATGCTGCATAGGACTGTCAGTTTCTAAAGCAACACTTGTTAATGGCTGGAGTGAATTGATGACTCACGATTTGTTGTGGAAATTCTATGTAGACCTTTAAGTTCTTCTACATGGAAATCTATTCACCAGCTATGTTACTGGGTTTGGATATTTGCTTTAGAGTCAAGACCAGGTTAAGATGATGATACTGGGAAACATGTTTATAATTTTTGGTTACTAAGGCTGACAAAAGCACCACCTTCCCCATGGTTTTCTTTACTAGTGTTAAGAATAAGCTTTACATAAGATATGAGATTTATTTGTCAGCCTGGGACATTTATCTGGTAGGACTAATAGATGTGGGGCATAAGCAAACATAGTAAACCAGTCCAGTGTTTACATGTACATATGTTCGAACAACTATCAAACTGAAACATTAGCTAATTCTGCATACATGTCACAGATTCTTCATGTTTTATGTGGACTGTGATGTTAGAGGGGTGCAGTGTCATCACAACAAACTACTATTCTATACTTCGCATCACACAGTTGAATTGACAGTGTGCATGCGATGTCTCTGTGTGCAGAACCGTGATGCCACAGCTTTTGATTTGAGTGAGCGACCACTGTCAGTTTGCTGTTTACAGAGACATATGGTTTGAAAAACATATGCTGTTTATTGAATACTAACCATGTGTAGGGTACCATGGGAACTTCGTGCTAGCCAAACCGGCAGGTTGTGTAACCATGAACAGCACCTGTGCAATGACCTCAAGTGATATTGGAGTGCACTATGTTTCAAAAGGCACCAATCGAAGGCTTTCTGATTTAAGAAATAAATTTAGTTCTGATATAAATGTCCTCATACTTATAGTTTATACAATGTGCATGTTGGTAAATTGTAATGAGAGCACACAACATCAGGACATGTTCCAGCCCAGCCACACATGGTATCTGACATGCATAATCAAGGCTAGTGACATCTCTGTTTGTTACATAGCTATTGAGTTGAGACAGGCAGGAGGAATGCAGTATCACAAGGAATGCTTTCATTATACATATGACCATCTGTATGATGCCCTGGTGCCATACAGAGTCTCTACATTAATTTATAGGTATGTGCTGAGATGTGGTGCTGACACATATATGGATGCAGGACGTGCATTACTCCAGTATTCTGAAACCACAGGACAATATTAATTTACCATGCTGCCACTTTATACCATTCATAGCCAGCACAACATTCTGACTTTCTTTTTTTTTGTAGATCACACTAAAAGTAACTAAGCCACACATGTGCATTCTACACTCATATAACATATGGAAAAAAAAGAATTATAAAATGACATTTTCCTTAGCCTTCTGGAAGACCATTTAGAATGGGTAGCCTAGCTGGCAGTTTTGGTGGGCAAAGTGATCATAACATGGACATCTTTTTACCTTAGGTACCACTTAACTATGCAGTGATGTAAAAGACAGGCAGTAGTTATGCTTTGTAGTGCTTAAAGACAATGCATTGACTGTTTGGTGGATAGAAAAAGTTTGGCTTTCTTTCTAGAGCACATGATGAGTGGACATGCTAATGTCACTTTTGGTGCACATGTGCTGCTGTAGTACAATATCTTTTTCTTTGTATGTGTTGAGTAAATATGGTAGACACAAATTGAAGCTTAGCACACAAAACTAGATAAACCACATGCTGCAAGATGTGATAGTACCTCTTATACAACAGTGTCGCAATTTCTTTGTTAAGGAATTAAAACTATAGGCAGTGTTGAGTGGTACTTAAGATAGGTAAATAAATTAGTGAAATCAATGTGAAGTGAAGTAGAAATTAGAAAATAAATGAAAAACTTAATTTAGTTTAGAAGAGTTACACACTGGCAAACATCAGGCAGAGCAGCAGTGGCAATGGCTGACGCTTGCTCCTCTGGCCGACACACAACACTGACACATGTGGCCGCATAGAGAAGAGAAACACTGGGATGCCACATCCAAGGTATCACCATCTGATTCATGAATTCATTCTCAATAATTAAACGGGCCACCTCACGATACGCGTCTCCAGTCAACTAGGCGAAACAGTGACATGAGATACACGCCGCTCACACAGCAGAAGGCTTCGCAAAAGACACAGCTGCCACTCTCCCAGCCAGAAAAATCCAGTAAGGAAACCATTGTAGAAATCTTTCAATAAAAGTTATCTTATGTAAAAATGCTGTTTCATTCTACCTCATACCCGAGCCAAGGAAGAACCCACCCTGCTCACATGTTGTTAAGAGAGAAAAAGTAATTTATTTAGTGTTTTTCACCCTGACATAATGCTTTAGAATCAAATGCCCTTTGCAGTAATGCTCATCCTGACAACTGACTAGCATCAAAATTGCAGCAGGTAAAAAATACTATACTTTGTGTATACTACTATTAAGACCTACAAAATAACATTGCTTGGTAGTATTGTGGGGAAAAATATGTTTTTTTTCTGCTGAAGTAATATAACACAATTTGTTTAGTGGCTTAGGTGTTGTTTTACTCATAGAAGTAGACAGAATGTTCATCCTGACAAGCTGGGGATTGCAAAACTAGCTAATCAATACTTTTAGCAATCACCAGTTCAGTAGAAATGCATGTGTGTAGGGACAGCAAGGATCTGAGCTGCCTAACTGATACTTGTGTCAAACGAACACTCTGAGATATGCAATAGCTAATGCATATTCAAATCACCCAAATATTTAATGTAAATGCATTATACAGTCTCAGCATTTGTGGATTGTGTGTCAAATACTTTGCTGCTAGATATAAAATCAGTTTATTATGGTAATATTGATTACCATTTTCAGTTTCAGCAGCCATTTTTGTAGAATTAATGGAGATGCCATAATGTCAAAGTATCATTATTTAATACTTGCCACAATTTTTAGTAAAACATGGTATGTCATCACACAAACTGCAGTGTGGAAGTATCTCACTTCACCATTTTTTCAGCTCTGCCTCTCACTATAGTAGATATGGATGCTAGTGATTTAGTACTCATTAATGCACAGCACTACAATATTTTAACATAAATGCACATCTGTAAGAATGGACAAATCTACCCACCCTCCAATTATTTTTTGGCTGCTACCTCTGAATTTTGGTTTATCCTACCAATTTTAGTAGTTTCTGATTTGGCATCCTACTTAATTGTCTATTTTACAGTCAATTTTACAAATTTCCAATTTGACATTCCACCAAATTGTCACATTTATCAATTTCTGGATTTGGTATCCTACCAATTTACTGATTATACATCTAGTTTACCAATTTCCAGACTTGGTGTCCTACCAAACTGCCAATTTTACAACTAATTTCCAGATTCGGCATCCTATCAATTTACCAATTATACAGCTAGTTTACAATTTCTGGATTTGGCATCCTACTAAACTGCCAATTTTGCATCTAATTTCCAGATCTGTCATTCTACCAAACTGCCAATTTTGCACCCAAGGCAATGGTTACATGTTTGCTGCACACTCTCGATACTTGTGATATGTTGTTGTTGTTGTGGTCTTCAGTCCTGAGACTGGTTTGATGCAACTCTCCATACTACCCTATCCTGTGCAAGCTTCTTCATCTCCCAGTACTTACTGCATCCTAAATCCTTCTGAATCTGCTTAGGTATTCATCTCTTGGTGTCCCTCTACGATTTTTATCCTCCACGCTACCCTCCAATGTTAAATTTGTGATTCCTTGATGCCTCGGAACATGTCCTACCAACCGGTCCCTTCTTCTTGTCAAGTTGTGCCACAAACTCCTCTTCTCCCCAATTCTATTCAGTACCTCCTCATTAGTTATGTGATCTACCCATCTAATCTTCAGCATTTCAAAAGCTTCTATTCTCTTCTTGTCCAAACTATTTATCATCCATGTTTCACTTCCATACATGGCTATACTCCAGACAAATACTTTCAGAAACGACTTCCTGACTCTTAAATCTATATTCGATGTTAACAAATTTCTCTTCTTCAGAAACGCTTTCCTTTCCATTGCCAGTCTACATTTTATATCCTCTCTACTTCGACCATCATCAGTTATTTAGCTCACCAAATAGCAAAACTCCTTTACTACTTGTAAGTGTCTCATTTCCTAATCTAATTCCCTCAGCATCACCCGACTTAATTCGACTACATTCCATTATCCTCCTTTTGCTTTTGTTGGTGTTCATCTTACATCCTCCTTTCAAGACACTGTCCATTCCGTTCAACTGCTCTTCCATGTCCTTTGCCACCTCTGACAGAATTACAATGTCATCGGCGAACCTCAAAGTTTTTGTTTCTTCTCCATGGATTTTAATAACTACTCTGAATTTTTCTTTTGTTTCCTTCACTGCTTGCTCAATATACAGATCGAATAACATCGGGGAGAGGCTACAATCCTGTCTCACTCCCTTCCCAACCACTGTTTCCCTTTCATGCCCCTCGACTCTTATAACTGCTATCTGGTTTCTGTACAAATTGTAAATAGCCTTTCTCTCCCTGTATTTTACACCTTCCACCTTTAGAATTTGAAAGAGAGTATTCCAGTCAACATTGTCAAAAGCTTTCTCTAAGTCTGCAAATGCTAGAAATGTAGGTTTGCCTTTCCTTAAATCTTTCTTCTAAGATAAGTCGTAAGGTCAGTATTGCCTCACGTGTTCCAATATACGGAATCCAAACTGATCTTCCCTGAGGTCGGCTCTACCAGTTTTTCCATTCGTCTGTAAAGAATTCGTGTTAGTATTTTGCAGCTGTGACTTATTAAACTGATAGTTCGGTAATTTTCACATCTGTCAACACCCGCTTTCTTTGGGATTGGAATTATTATATTCTTCCTGAAGTCTGAGGGTATTTCACCTGTCTCATACATATTGCTCACCAGATGGTAGAGTTTTGTCAGGACTGGCTCTCCCAAGGACGTCAGTAGTTCTAATGGAATGTTGTCTACTCCCGGGACCTTGTTTTCACTCAGGTCTTTCAGTGCTCTGTCAAACTCTTCACGCAGTATCGTATCTCCTATTTCATCTTCATCTACATCCTCTTCCATTTCCATAATATTGTCCTCAAGTACATCGCCCTTGTATAGACCCTCTATGTACTCCTTCCACCTTTCTGCTTTCCCTTCTTTGCTTAGAACTGGGTTTCCATCTGAGGTCTTGATATTCATACAAGTGGTTCTCTTCTCACGAAGGTCTCTTTAATTTTCCTGTAGGCAGTATCTATCTTACCCCTAGTGAGATAAGCCTCTACATACTTACATTTGTCCTTTAGCCATCCCTGCTTAGGCATTTTGCACTTCCTGTCGATCTCATTTTTGAGACGTTTGTAATCCTTTTTGCCTGCTTCATTTACTGCATTTTTATTTTTTCTCCTTTCATCAATTAAATTCAATACTTCTTCTATTACTTGATCCTCTGCTGCCTTCACCACTTCATCCCTCAGAGCCACCCATTCTTCTTCTACTGTACTTTCTTTCCCGCATTCCTGTCAATTGTTCCCTTATGCTCTCCCCTGAAACTCTGTACAACCTCTGGTTTAGTCAGTGTATCCAGGTCCCATCTGCTTAAATTCCCACCTTTTTGCAGTTTCTTCAGATTTAATGTACAGTTCATAACCAATAGATTGTGGTCAGAGTCCACAGCTGCACCTGGAAATGTTTTAGAATTTAAAACCTGGTTCCTAAATCTCTGGTTTACCATTATATAATCTATCTGATACCTTTTAGTATCTCCAAGATTCTTCCATGTATACAACCTTCTTTTATGATTCTTGAACCAAGTGGTAGCTATGATTAAGTTATGCTCTGTGCAACATTCTACCAGACGGATTCCTCTTTCATTTCTTACCCCCAATCCATATTCACCTACTATGTTTCCTTCTCTCCCTTTTCCTACTCTCAAATTCCAGTCACCCATGACTATTAAATTTTCGTCTGCCTTCACTACCTGAATAATTTCTTGTGATATGCTTACAGAAAAAAAGAAAAAAATGTCCAGTACTTTTCTGGTAGATAAAGAACTTGAATGCAGTCACTAACCCATTAACAATTGGAGGTTTGGCTGGCCATTCAGGATCCCCGAAGGGATGGTTCTTGAACACCTCGGCCATACACTGCGCAATTGATTATTGTGTGGTTCTTGACCATCTCGGCCATACACTGCCCAATTAATTGTTGTGGCAAAGCACTTGTTCATGGTAATGAATCATTCTCAGATTACTTTTCGCTGATGACCTTGAAATTACTGTTTGATAGCAGCCTCAGAACTTCTTTGGCAGAGTAGAACACTTTTCATAAAATAATTCTACACAAAAATAATACATCTATGGCCAAGAAAGAAGGCAAAACAGATTTTACACATTGACAGCAAATGTACACCACTCACAGCACACTGCTATCTGAATGCCCAGAATCCTTTGTATGTATCGTAATGCTAAGTGAATGCCCATAATTTCTAGTGGCAATACATTGTGGTACAAAAATATACAGGAAGCCCATTACATAGCACCAAGAACATTGCTTCAACAATAGTTTAGCATAGCGAAACAGTAAACATGCCAAGTAGACTGTACTGCGACAGCTGTCCATCTGTTTCCCATCTAACTTGTACAGCAGTCCACTGTCTGCAGGGCCCCATTATAGTGGACTTCTGCAGAAGCCACCTGTGGTGAAAGGGCTAATTATAGTAATGTTGCTGACCATTTTATTTTAAAGTAGACTATCCCCTAGTCACACACAATTAACAGAAGGTTTTTCTGGAATTTTTTAGTAAAACAGAGATGTGTGACTATTTAATAACAAACCATGGCTTCTGCATGAATGAGACTGCTAGGGAAACAGCAATGTGACTGGGCAGTGGCAAGACAGTTGGAATTGAGTGTTTAACATGATGAGGTCCAATTGGAGAGTAAATTTTTGTAACAAATTTACACATCAAATCACAAGCTCAGGAGTGAACAAAGTTATTGCTAACCACCTTATACATTTTATAAGGTTTCCAGGCATGTGACTATGAAAAACTTTTACATCTCTCTGGGCTAGAGAACAATGTGTTACCAGGCTGGAGGCTATGATATCCAGGCACAGAATGGATCATGTGTTTGACCCTGTGCAATACTGTTTAATTGTATTAAACAACAAAAAGCAGTATTCAGAATGTGCTCCACTCTACTGACAAGCCAGTTGCTTCCCTGTGGCTTCAATTAATGAATAACTTGCAGAACAGCTGCTGTCGGGTGTTTAAGTCTGCTCATTAATAGAGAATGTAATTGATAAATAATTCAGACAGTTGTGAGCACTAAATTAACTACGGGTGGTGCCCAACACAATTTACTGAGAGCGTGAGAATGTCAGTGCACATGTGTAGCACCATTGGCCACAGGGGGGAAATAATTCCTGCATTTTTTTTGTAGGAATACAAAATCTGTGCTTTTATTCCTGATTCATTCATTTAAAGAGTAAAAGACTCTCATTAGCCATTGTCTTTTTACACGAAAGACATTGTATGCATCCACTGTGTCAGAACCCCCTTTTGTCATGTTGTAATCCATTATTTTTTCAGGCTTGTTCATGTTATCAAGTTTTGGTAGTTCACGCATTATGGATAAAAATATCACGGATTTGCTTTTCTTTGGTATGTATGATGTCAGAGTGACATCGTTTTGAAATCCAAAACATGAAGGCCCAACTTTTCAATTTTTACTTGCCTGAAATTCAACAGGTAATTTCTATTTTGTCTGCCTTCAGTGCACCAATACAAGTGAGCTGCCTTTTTAGAAGAGATGGCTCAAAAGAGTAAATGGCATACCAATTGTCAAATGTGATGTTCCTATTGCTATCTTCAATGTCAGGAATCAGGTGTGGCAGCATATTGCTTTGCTTGCTTGAGGTCTGACATGGGCCATCCTCTTGTATTCCAGAGCATACTTTCAAGTTGCTTGTACAAAATGTTTTTGAATCACACACGGCAAAGATCTTGTTTCCATATTCTGCAGGCCTACTGGGAATGTCCTTAATGAAACTGTAGCACTCTCAGAAAGCCTTCAATTTCTCATTAATAGTCACATCGGTTCCCACTTTGTAAGAATACATGCAATTGAGAACAAATGGCTGCAAGGAAGGATGAATGGAAGCTAGTTTGTCTATTTTTCTTCTTTCACCTTTTGTGTCCTGATCGTCAAATTATATACATGGGAGTAAAAACAAAAATCTATTGCAACTTATACATGCTCTTAGAACTTGCATTCCTGATCCTTAGTTCCACAGTCCTCCCCCATGAACCATGGACCTTGCCGTTGGTGGGGAGGCTTGCGTGCCTCAGCGATACAGATAGCCATACCGTAGGTGCAACCACAACGGAGGGGTATCTGTTGAGAGGCCAGACAAACGTGTGGTTCCTGAAGAGGGGCAGCAGCCTTTTCAGTAGTTGCAAGGGCAACAGTCTGGATGATTGACTGATCTGGCCTTGTAACAATAACCAAAATGGCCTTGCTGCACTGTTACTGTGAACGGCTGAAAGCAAGGGGAAACTACGGCCGTAATTTTTCCCGAGAGCATGCAGCTTTACTGTATGATTAAATGATGATGGCGTCCTCTTGAGTAAAATATTCCGGAGGTAAAATAGTCCCCCATTCGGATCTCCGGGCGGGGACTACACAAGAGGATGTTGTTATCAGGAGAAAGAAAACTGGCATTCTACGGATCGGAGCGTGGAATGTCAGATCACTTAATCGGGCAGGTAGGTTAGAAAATTTAAAAAGGGAAATGGATAGGTTAAAGTTAGATATAGTGGGAATTAGTGAAGTTCGGTGGCAGGAGGAACACGACTTCTGGTCAGGTGACTACAAGGTTATAAACACAAAATCAAATAGGGGTAATGCAGGAGTAGGTTTAATAATGAATAGGAAAATAGAAATGCGGGTAAGCTACTATAAACAGCATAGTGAATGCATTATTGTGGCCAAGATAGATACGAAGCCCACACCTACTACAGTAGTACAAGTTTATATGCCAACTAGCTCTGCAGATGACGAAGAAATTGAAGAAATGTATGATGAAATAAAAGAAATTATTCAGATAATGAAGGGTGACGAAAATTTAATAGTCATGGGTGACTGGAATTCGGTAGTAGGAAAAGGGAGAGAAGGAAACGGAGTAGGTGAATATGGATTGGGGCTAAGAGATGAAAGAGGAAGCCGCCTGGTAGAATTTTGCACAGAGCACAACTTAATCATAGCTAACACTTGGTTTAAGAATCATGAAAGAAGGTTGTATACATGGAAAAACCCTGGAGATACTAAAAGGTATCAGATAGATTATATAATGGTAAGACAGAGATTTAGGAACCAGGTTTTAAATTGTAAGACATTTCCAGGGGCAGATGTGGACTCTGACCACAATCTATTAGTTATGAACTGTAGATTAAAGCTGAAGAAACTGCAAAAAGGTGGGAATTTAAGTAGATGGGAACTGGATAAACTGACTAAACCAGAGGTTGTACAGAGTTTCAGGGAGAGCATAAGGGAACAATTGACAGGAATGGGGGAAAGAAATACAGTAGAAGAAGAATGGGTAGCTTTGAGGGATGAAGTAGTGAAGGCAGCAGAGGATCAAGTAGGTAAAAAGACGAGGGCTAGTAGAAATCCTTGGGTAACAGAAGAAATATTGAATTTAATTGATGAAAGGAGAAAAAATAAAAATACAGTAAATGAAGCAGGCAAAAAGGAATACAAATGTCTCAAAAATGAGATCGACAGGAAGTGCAAAATGGCTAAGCAGGCATGGCTAGAGGACAAATGTAAGGATGTAGAGGCTTATCTCACTAGGGGTAAGATAGATACTGCCTACTGGAAAATTAAAGAGACCTTTGGAGATAAGAGAACCACTTGTATGAACATCAAAAGCTCAGATGGAAACCCAGTTCTAAGCAAAGAAGGGAAAGCAGAAAGGTGGAAGGAGTATATAGAGGGTCTATACAAGGGCGATGTACTTGAGGACAATATTATGGAAATGGAAGAGGATGTAGATGAAGATGAAATGGGAGATACGATATTGCGTGAAGAGTTTGACAGAGCACTGAAAGACCTGAGTCGAAACAAGGCACCCGGAGTAGACAACATTCCATTGGAACTACTGACAAAACTCTACCATCTGGTGAGCAAGATGTATGAAACAGGCAAAATACCCTCAGACTTCAAGAAGAATATAATAATTCCAATCCCAAAGAAAGCAGATGTTGACAGATGTGAAAATTACTGAACAATCAGTTTAATAAGCCACAGCTGCAAAATACTAACACGAATTCTTTACAGACGAATGGAAAAACTAGTAGAAGCCGACCTTGGGGAAGATCAGTTTGGATTCTGTAGAAATACTGGAACATGTGAGCCAATACTGACCTTACAACTTATCTTAGAAGAAAGATTAAGGAAAGGCAAACCTACGTTTCTAGCATTTGTAGACTTAGAGAAAGCTTTTGACAATGTTGACTGGAATTCTCTCTTTCAAATTCTAAAGGTGGCAGGGGTAAAATACAGGGAGCAAAAGGCTATTTACAATTTGTACAGAAACCAGATGGCAGTTATAAGAGTCGAGGGACATGAAAGGGAAGCAGTTGTTGGGAATGGAGTAAGACAGGGTTGTAGCCTATCCCCGATGTTATTCAATCTGTATATTGAGCAAGCAGTAAAGGAAACAAAAGAAAAATTTGGAGTAGGTATTAAAATCCATGGAGAAGAAATAAAAACTTTGAGGTTCGCCGATGACATCGTAATTCTGTCAGAGACAGCAAAGGACTTGGAAGAGCAGTTGAATGGAATGGATAGCGTCTTGAAAGGAGGATATAAGATGAACATCAACAAAGCAAAAGGAGGATAATGGAATGTAGTCGAATTAAGTCGGGTGATGCTGAGGGAATTAGATTAGGAAATGAGACACTTAAAGTAGTAAAGGAGTTTTGCTATTTGGGGAGCAAAATAACTGATGATGGTCGAAGTAGAGAGGATATAAAATGTAGACTGGCAATGGCAAGGAAAGTGTTTCTGAAGAAGAGAAATTTGTTAACATCGAGTATAGATTTAAGTGACAGGAAGTCATTTCTGAAAGTATTTGTATGGAGTGTAGCCATGTATGGAAGTGAAACATGGACGATAAATAGTTTGTACAAGAAGAGAATAGAAGCTTTCGAAATGTGGTGCTACAGAAGAATGCTGAAGATTAGATGGGTAGATCACATAACTAATGAGGAAGTACTGAATAGGATTGGGGAGAATAAAAGTTTGTGACACAACTTGACCAGAAGAAGGGATCGGTTGGTAGGACATGTTCTGAGGCATCAAGGGATCACCAATTTAGTATTGGAGGGCAGCGTGGAGGGTAAAAATCGTAGAGGGAGACCAAGAGATGAATACACTAAGCAGATTCAGAAGGATGTAGGCTGCAGTAGGTGCTGGGAGATGAAGAAGCTTGCACAGGATAGAGTAGCATGGAGAGCTGCATCAAACCAGTCTCAGGACTGAAGACCACAACAACAACAACAGTTCCACAGTTCACGTACAGTAGAGTCTTTCTTTATTCCAATCAGATACAAACATCACATTAAAGTTAATATTTCAACTTGTGATGTCTTCTTTACATCTCTATCATGGGAATACTGTGGTGATTCACTTTTCTTTTGTACATATAAATTTGTCTGATTGACAACATTATCTGTCATACTGTTGTCTATTATTTTAATGAAAAGCAGAAATTTTGTTACTGAGGTAATCTGCACTGCTTCTAGGACCAGGAAACACTCTAACTATATTATTATTTAAAACTTTACTCCAGTTGAAGTTTTCAGTTTGATTCCACTTTGTGACATTATCTCTGCCAAAAAAAAGAACTCAACATTTCCACTTTCACTCAAATCTCTACTCTCACCTTCAGAAAGGACATCTCTTTTGGAATCACTATCATGCTCTCTTTCCTGAATGACTTCCTCCTCCTCCTCATCTGATTCACCAGTGCCATTGTTGCACAGTTCATGATCTGACCCATCCGACATATCGACAACTACTGCAGAATTTTGACTATTTCTTCTGGTGTCATTAACAAGTAACAGAATAATCAGTTTTTTCAAACTGCTGATCTGGTATAAATAACAATGCAGTTTTGTTGTACATATCAAATATGTATTTACTTACAGGACCAGACACACAGGGTGCTTTATACAGCAGTAGTGTTCTGACAAGAGTTTCTTGGAAACATAGGCACATAGAAAGTGACACAATAAAACTAAATACAGCAGCTGGTAGCTAAGATAACAATAGAGGAACACCCAGTGTGCCAGTAGTCTCTCACAAACAGCAGTGTTGCCACGAGCAAATGACTAACTGATGGGTACTCTAGATCACAGCATACCTGCTCAAGGTTTGATGGCTGATCATATATACACTCATACTCATAAAGTAAGGATAGTTGCAGAATGTGGTGCCACACAATGTGGCACTACACAAAACTGGCACTAATAGCATAGGCACATAGTGAACACACATGACACAGATCTGTAAGTCCATGGTATTGGTGATAAATTGAGAAAACCGTCCCAAAACACATATGCTACAAAAAACCACTGTTTCCTGTGCATGTACCCTGACATCAATATGGGATACGATCACTATGCACATGTACACAGGCCGCACAATGGTTTGGCACACTCTGGAGCAGCTGCTGGGGTATAGCCTCCCATTCTTACACCAGTGCCTGTTGGAGCTCCTGAAGTGTCGTAGGGGTTTGAAGACATGCAGCAATACATTGACTGAGAGCATCCCAGATGTGCTCGATGGGATTTATGTCTGGAGAACAGGCAGGCCACTCCATTCGTCTGATATCTTCTGTTTCAAGGTACTTCTCCATGATGGCAGCTCGGTGGGGCTGTGCATTACCATCCATCAGGAGAAAGGTGGGACCCACTGCACCCCTGAAAAGGCGGACATACTGGTGCAAAATGACATCCCAATACACCTGACCTGTTACAGTTCCTCTATCAAAGACATGCAGGGGTGTACGTGCACCAATCATAATCCCACCCCACACCATCAAACCACCACCTCCATACAGGTTCCTTTCAAGGACATTAAGGGGTTGGTATCTGGTTCCTGGTTCACGCCAGATGAAAACCCGGCGAGAATCACTGTTCAGACCTCGCCCATGAACATAACCTGGGACTACTGTTCCAATGACCATATACTGTGTTCTTGACACCAGGCTTTACGGGCTCTCCTGTGACCAGGAGTCAGTGGAGTGCACTTTGCAGGTCTTCGGGTGAATAAACCATGTCTGTTCAGTTGTCTGTAGACTGCGTGTCTGGAGACAACTATTCCAGCGGTAAGGTTCCGAGCAAGGCTGCCTTCAGTACTCCGTGGCCATATGCGGGCACTGATGGTGAGATATTGGTCTTCTCGTGGTGTTGTACACTCTGGACATCCCGTACTGTAGTGCCTGGACATGTTTCCTGTGTGCTGGAATTGTTACCATAACCTTGAGATCATTCTTTGTGGCACACGGAGGGCCCATGCGACAACCTCCTGTGTTCGACCAGCCTCCAGTTGCCCTAGTATTCTACGCCTCATAACGTCATAAATATGTGTTCTTTGAGTCATTTTCAACACACAGTCACCATTAGCATGTCTAAAAACGTCTGCACACTTACTCGCAGCACCGTACTCTGCCATGCACCAACACACCTCTGTGTATGTGGACTATGGCCAGCACCACCATGCGACGACCGCAGGTCAAATGCACTGCATGGTCATACCCTGAGGTGATTTAAACCTGCAAACCGCCCACCAGAGTGTTGTTTCACCATGTGTCAGCATTATCCTTAATTTATGAGCATGAGTGTATTTGATGTGGTTAGCAGATATCATACATGTTAGTTATAATAACGTGCAATGCTGCTCTTGTCAATGTAGCCAGTAATACTTCATTGTCAAACTAGTGTGTAAAACACAAGTAAATTATTCTCATGATGGCCGGCCGGTGTGGCCGTGCGGTTCTAGGTGCTACAGTCTGGAACCGCGTGACCGCTACGGTCGCAAGTTCAAATCCTGCCTCGGGCATGGATGTGTGTGATGTCCTTAGGTTAGTTAGGTCTAAGTAGTTTTAAGTTCTAGGGGACTGATGATCACAGATGTTAAGTCCCATAGTGCTCAGAGCCATTTGAACCATTTTATTCTCATGATGCCACAGTCATAGGTCTCACCAGCTCACAGCTTGTCTACATAATGCAGACCCAAGATAGGTGACGGTGGAAAACTGTTTATTTTAAGAACCAAAATTCACTGTAAATTGTTTAAACAACATTGCATGAAAATTAATTAGAGTGATCCCATGACGCTTGGCAGTGTGAGGTTGCAGAGCAAGGGGGGGGGGGGGGGGGGGGGAGGGGGTTCGTGGGCAGATATGGAGCATTGTCCTTGTAGCCTCCACCAAAGTTCTATTCTCAGGAGCAGCTGTACCATTCTGTTGGGAACTGTAGGCTGCTGGCTTCTGATGGATTACCCCTTGATGCTGCACTATTTCATGTACTTCTTGATTAATGAATTCGAATCCAGTGTCAGTTCTGATAACTTTAATTCCATGTTCAGTTTATTTATCACTGGTTTTTATGAACCAGTCCAAATATTTGTCCACTTAAGACTGTGTTTTAAGAAATACATAATTTACAGGCTGTGACTAAGCCATGTCTCTGCTATATCCTTTTTTCCAGGAGTGCTATTCCTGCAAATTAGGCAGGAGAGCTTCTGTGAAGTTTGGAATGTAGGAGATGAGGTACTGGCTGAGGTCACTCTGTGAGGACAGGTTGTGAGTTGTGCTTCGATAGCTTGTTGGTAGAGCACTTGCCCACAAAAGGCAAAGATCCCAGGTTTGAGTCCTGGTCCAGCACTCTGCCAGGAAATTTTAATACACAGTTTGCCAATGGGAGTAGTCATCTTTTAACAAAAGAAAGTGCCATGTATTCCCATCTGAATTACCTTCAGCCACACAAATCACTGTGAATCAGGTCATCTATCTTTGATGACTTTGAGTCCTTTTTGCCAAGAGGCAACTGATGAATTTTGGCCACAATGCAATCCTCAAATAAGTTTGTATCTTCTTTCTTAAATTTAGTTTGCCTGCCGTCCAAACTCTTATTCATATGGTGAAAGTTTTGGTGCACACATCTTTTATGTAAGATTTTAAGATCTGTTTTAGTAGCCATATTTATCTGGATAATATCATTTTCAGTCAATTAAATCTTAAACTTCATCCTACACATCTTTTCTTCATGAACTCCCACTGCAACAACATTTTCTCCTTTGAAGAGTCTGTTGTCTTACCAGATTTACATTTTATACACTTGTCAAAAGCTGCTCCAAATGAGAATAAACTGAAATGGATCACCGGCACATACACTGTCCAGTCATAGTAATGAGACCACCTGCATAACCACCTTTCACAATGAGGACTGCAGCGAAACATGCAGGCAGAGAGTCGATGAGCTTCTGTTAGGTATCAATGGTGATGTGGAGCCATGCCAACTCTACTGCTGTGACCAGTGCACTAGGTTTCTAGGCTGAGGATGCATGCTGCAAACAGCTCACGCACATACAGTGCATAGCTGTGTGACACATTGCATTGTTCTGTTGGTGGATGCCATTGTACTGAGGAAAAACAAACTGAATGTACAGGAGGACATGGTCCCCAAGGATAGATGTATACTTGTTTTGATCCATTGTGTCTTCCTTAATGACAAGATCACCAATGGGAATTCCACAAAAATGTTCCCCAGACCATAATGCTACCTCCTGATTGCAGGGTCTTTGCTTTCAGACTTTTCACGCTTTACATGCCAATGGCCATCTGTCCGGTGGAGCATAAAACATGATTCTTGTGAAATGGCCACCTGTCATCACTCAGTGTATGTCCAGTTGCAGTTCTGGTTTGCAAATTCCAGCCTTCATCACCAATGAACAGCAATCAGCATGGGTGAATGAACCAGGTGCCTGCTGTGGAGGCCCATATGTAGCAAAGTTTGCTGGACAGTCATTGAGGAGACACTGTTGGTAACCCCTTGGTTTATCTGGCAGTCAGCTGCTCAATAGTTCAGAATGAGATTTTCACTCTGCAGCGGAGTGTGGGCTGATATGAAACTTCCTGGCAGATTAAAACTGTGTGCCGGACCGAGACTCGAACTCGGGACCTTTACCTCTCGCAGGCAAGTGCTCTACCAACTGAGCTACCAAAGCACGACTCATGCCCTGTCCTCACAGCTTTACTTCTGCCAGTACCTCGTCTCCTACCTTCCAAACTTAACAGAAGCTCTTCTGCAAACCTTGCAGAACTAGCACTCCTGAAAGAAAGGATATTGCGGAGACATGGCTTAGCCATGGCCTGTGGAATAACATGATAGATAATAAAGTTTTGCATAATGATAATATGGCAAAATACTCTGCTCTTTGCCTGCTATCATTTGCAAAAATCCCATTTTGATATTCGAAACCATTTATGAAAAATGAGTAATGTTGTGGATATTAATTTTCTTGAGACCAGTGACAGATACAGACCTTCACCCAAGCCTGAAAAAAAAAAAAGAATATGTAAGCTAAATTTCATATGCAGCAGCATATTATGGAATACACACCAAACGCAAAATCATAGCAACCTCTATTTTTCATTGTAAACTTCTTTGAATTTTGCACTGTGTCTTACTTCCACATAAATTTTACACTAACTATGATCATTAACAAAATGATGGTCACATCATAATGAACCTGAAATATACAGCTACAAGTAAAGCAAAAATGATTATTTTTTTTTTACCAAATAGTTCTGTAAAATTGTTCAAGAAAGACTGCAGGGCATGTGCATTGATTCTGTCATTGCCGACCGGCTGAAAGGTGGCAAACGCTTGTCGCTCTCCCCTTCTGAACAAGTGAATGAACTTGCCCAGCACTTTGAATAGAAATTGGTCACTGTGCATGGGCCACTGTGACCTGCACAACCTATATCAGTTGAATTCACTATATTTTGTGAGTATTGTGGTATTTACTAGTTGTTTCACCCTCAGGCAATTGGTGTAGCAGATGAATGATTCATGCTTTGAAAGCCCAACTGAAGAACACAGCTGCATTAACTAACCCTGTAGCTGTGTTAACTTGATTTATAGGTGTGTAATACTCACTGCCCACTGGCCAGCTGCAGTTGATGTGGCCCTGAACGAAACCTGCAGGACAGTAACGGGATGCCTCAAAGCTACACCTATTGATAAACTCCATAAACTAGCAGGTATTGCTCCTCCAGACATAAGGCGTGAAGTCGCAGCCAAACTTGAGAGACATAAAGCAGATCATAACACCGATCACCTGCTACATGGATACCAGCTACCAATTAGTAGACTCAAATCTAGGAGGAGCTTCATGAGAACTACTACACCCCTCACCGGTCGGACTGGAGCAGCCAGACTATCTCAGTGGACAGCAAAATCTGACAGTAACGATTGGATGACTCCTTCTGAGACCCTTCCTCCTGGTGGAAATCAAGTCTGGACAGTGTGGAAGTCTCTAAATCGGCTCAGGAGTGGCGTCGGACGAACTAAGGACAATCTGTTTAAATGGGGCTTCATGAAGGAATCTTCCACCTTGTGTGACTGCGGAGAAGAACAGACAACCAAACACTTAATTAACTGTCCTAGATGTCCTGTATCATGTTCCACACAAGAGCTTGTTGATGTTTCAGACAATGCTGCTGCCGTTGCACAATTTTGGGCTAATACCGTTTAGTTTGTTCTTTTATGATTTGACCTGATTTGTTATATT